>NC_137156.1:80047045-80793295 GCF_951394435.1 Stenella coeruleoalba
TAGAATGGTGCCTAGCATGGTAAGTCCTCAACTATACACACACATAAACACACACACACATATGGTATATTTAGTAATGTATATTATATATTATGTAATATATTTAGTAATGTATATTATATATGTATGTATACATACGACATTTTGGTTAGTATCATATTAGATGGGCTCGTTTGGGTAGAAGAGACAGAATAGACTTTGCCTAAGTTAAGCAAAACAGGAATTTTATTAGCAAGGTGGTGAGGGTGTCTCTGAAGAACCAGAATCAGTCAAGAACCTGGTGCCTGCAGAGAATCCTTCACTGTCTCACCTGCCCAGGCCTCGGCAGGGTGGGCGGAAGCAAAGGAGGAGGTCATCTCAGAAAGGAAACTGGTGAAAAGATGATGCAGTAAGACTGAAAGATACATCTCATCCTAGTTAATAATCTGACCTAGGTCTATAGATAGATTTGGTTTCCAAAACAGGTACTGAAGGAGGCTGTTACATACCCCGGATATGAGTCAAAGCCCAGTATGATGTCAAATTTAGTGGATGGTTTTTTGTTTGTTTGTTTGTTTGTTTTGTTTTTGCAGTATGCGGGCCTCTCACTATTGTGGCCTCTCCCGTTGCGGAGCACAGGCTCCGGATGCACAGGCTCAGCGGCCATGGCTCACGGGCCCAGCCGCTCCGCGGCACGTGGGATCTTCCCCGGACCGGTCACGAACCCGCGTCCCCTGCATCGGCAGGCGGACTCTCAGCCACTGCGCCACCAGGGAAGCCCGTGGATGGGTTTTAATTTAGCAACATATACTGTATACTATGACTTTCCTATCTAAAAAATTACCAAATATTGTTAGCAACAGACAGACCATAACCACAAACCATGGTCTATTCACTCTTGGAAACCTATAAATGGATTCTGGAGAAGGAGTAATCTCTGAAGAGGGAATTCTTGTCCCAGAGGTAGTCAGCTGGGTAACAGACAAAGTGAAACCCAAACCATACATATTCTCTCGACTTGGGATCATCTCTTCCAAACCACACAAAATCAATGTGGATAAAACAACATGCCCTGCTCTTTGGCTTCCCTCCTTATCATCCCATTTTGCTGCCTTATTTTCGATTTGTCCACGTGCTTACAGTTCTGACACAAGAACTTGTCTGTTACCCAGAGGAAACTTGAGTGCCTTCAAGCTGAAAGGTACAGGGGCTCTTGTGGCTTATTTAAAACTGGCTGTAGTGTATCTGAGAGCGTAATTACCAGTTCACTGTGATTTACAAAACCTTTCTCATCTGAGACATAATACTTAAACACACAATAATTCTACTTGAGTAATTTAAACATTGATTTTGTCCCCTTGAGTTTCTCTCCCGCTACATCCAAAAGGCTGGATCTATTTGCCACACTAACCCCATCTGCATATTTTACTTCCAATCTCTGAGCACAGAGGCTCCCTTATCCTCGTGGAGCTTCTTTTTAGACAGAAATCTCACATTTTTCAATGAATCATGTTTATTTTGGATGTCATCATGTTGCATGTCTGTGAAGATTCAGAGGAAGGATTTGAGGCTGAGATATAAATGATTCGGGTTTCAAATATGGTAGGCCAATATACCCTGAGAAAACCATAATTCAAAGAGTCAGGTACCACAGTGTTCACTGCAGCACTATTTACAACAGCCAGGACATGGAAGCAACCTAAGTGTCCATCGACAGATGAATGGATAAAGAAGATGTGGCACCTAGATACAATGGAATATGACTCAGCCATAAAAAGAAATGAAACTGAGTTATTTGTAGTGAGGTGATGGACCTAGAGTCTGTCATACAGAGTGAAGTAAGTCAGAAAGAGAAAAACAAATACCGTATGCTAACACATGTATATGGAATCTAAAAAAGAAAAAAAAATTGTTCTGAAGAACCTAGGGGCAGGACAGGAATAAAGACACAGACATAGAGAATGGACTTGAGGACATGGGGAGGGGGAAAGGGTAAGCTGGGATGAAGTGAGAAACTGGCATGGACATATATACACTACCAAATGTAAAAGAGATAGATAGTGGGAAGCAGCCGCATAGCACAGGGAGATCAGCTCGGTGCTTTGTGACCACCTAGAGGGGATAGGGAGGGTGGGAGGAGACGCAAGAGGGAGGAGATATGGGGATATATGTATACGTATAGCTGATTCACTTTGTTATACAGCAGAAACTAACACAAACATCATAAAACAATTATACTCCAATAAAGATGTTAAAAAAACATACGGTAGGCCAGAGAGACATATTTTTACAACCAAATGGAATAGTAAACATATTTTTACAACCAAATGGAATAGTAATATATTTGGACATATGGAATTCATGTCATGTTTCATTTTCTTCAATGTTGTTGGCAGAAAAGCCATAGTGAGAGAAATGGCTTTCTTTTCCCTTGTGGTTTTGCTTAAGCAGTGGAGAGTCACCAACCAACATTTGGTTCTTACATTGATCCTCTGTTCAGGATAAAGAATCACAGGTCGCCAGTTAACAACAGGATCTTCTACTGTCAAGTGTTGGGGGATTTAAAACTATTCAAATACAAACCCATTACCCATCCTAGACCTTACCAATTTTTAGGAAGTACCTAGAAGGAGACAGTACTATAATAATTTTATAGAAGGAAAAATCTGAGCCAGAGGCATGAGGGGTCTACTCCAAGTGTGAGGACCCTTAAAGACGTCAGAACCACAGTGCAAAATAAAGGTGATCCAAGACAGTGTTTGTTGAAGTGCGACCTTTGCCTATGTTGGTAGGCAAAGTTCGT
Source organism: Stenella coeruleoalba (assembly GCF_951394435.1). NCBI lineage: Eukaryota > Metazoa > Chordata > Mammalia > Artiodactyla > Delphinidae > Stenella > Stenella coeruleoalba. Next base: position 80,049,828 of record NC_137156.1, read on the forward strand.
TAACTAGATGCTGGTACCAGGCACTGTTCTAAGCACTTTCCATTATTACCTAAGATATCACAGTAACAGTCAGAAGTAAATGTTCTTATTATTTTGATGTTACAGATGAGGAATCTGAGCACAGGGATGTTAAATGTCTTGCCCATCATCGCAACGATAGCAAACAGCAGAAGTGGGATTTGAACCTAGGCTGTCTGGCTCCCAGGTCTGTGCTCTCAGCCACTGTACTTATCGGTTTCACATGTGTCTATCTTAATGCATATCCGAAACAAAAAGATAACAAGGTATTATTGCTCTAGATAAGCCTAAAATATAGAAGGTACTGGTAATCCATTTGGTACAGATATGATGCCCTGATGTGCTCATAAATGGGTCAAGCCTTCAGTGACGACACCTTCTACAATATCACACTGGAAAGATGGGTATTATGATACCTTGTGCTATTAAATCAAAACCAATGCACCTATATTAAATTACAGATTTGTTTTCAATTTACAGATTTACACAGATATACTGAATATATGTGTGTATGGCTTTATTCTTTTCAGGGCTACATTTCATGGATATTTTCTCCCAAAACGGCAAAAACTATGAAGGCTGTGTTCGAATGATTAAATTTGGGAAACATTGATGCTACCTCAAATCCTCTATTTTACAAGTGAGAAACTTAAAATCTGGGTTACTAAAGCAACCTGCTAAGAATAACACAGTTAATTAATGTTAACAATGGTTAATGTTTTTTGAGCTCTTACTATGTACCAGGTACCATTTTAAGTCTTGTTATGAGGCTTATAGATTTAAATTTAATTACAACCTATCAGGCAAATACTATTGTTATTATCTCCATTTTACAGATAAGGAAACTGAGGCTTAGAGATAATATTTAACTTGTCCTGAGGTCATACAGCTGTAAGGGTTAGAACTGGGAGTGGAATCTCGGTCTAATTCCAGAGCCCAGATGTCATCTGTGCAACTATATTTCCATTCATGAAGTGTTAGCAGTTAATTACAAAGCAAGTCCTTTTCTATAGTTCTTTCAACATCACATGGCCTCCCATTGCCTCTGTTTACTGAGATTAGCTGCCATTAAACATAACTTTAGAAGGAAAAGATGGAAAGTATTATGCTGAAGTGTACCCCCTCCCAAAAAACAACTCTTTGAAAAGTTGAACGCCGTTCACAGCAGAAAGCTATTATCATATCTGTCACAGCAGCAAACGTTCTCCATTTTAATGTGATTGAAATGATGCCATCAGAATACAAAAAATAATTTAATGGTACATTCACAAAAGTTTTTTAATACCATGCGAAGCTTTTCATTACAATATGACGTAACTTGTTAGGGATGTGAGCCAAACATAATTTAACTTCTCCCAGAATCCTCCCTCTCCTCCTTAACTCGCTCCAACCCTCATCTTGTTTTGTATTTTTAAATTTTACTAGGCACTGATACGACTTCAATAACAAGCCATAGCCTTTAGGTAAGTCTTTCATCAGAAAGAGAATCTCAAGGTTTTCTTTATAAATAGCACGTTGATTAACTGCCACCCTTTGGTGATGATAAAATGAAGTCAAGTTAATAACATTCTGCTCTCATTTCCAGTCAAAGATGGTGGCTGCAAAAGAAATATCAATGCTTTGTTGGCAGGCTATAAAGCCTGATATTCGGCTTTTAAAAAAAAGTGGAGCCCAAATGAAGCAAAGCCGCCATGTAAACAAGAAAAAATCTACTCTACGAAGACTAAAGAATTTCCTATCATCATAGTCCTATGAGCCAAGTGTTATTTCCATTCTACAGAGCCGGGAAAGCGAGGCCACAGAACCTGTAGGGAGAGGAACCCTGTGAGCATACACATCCACATCTGTCTGCTGGTAAATTCGCTCCTCTGCCATCATTCTGTGCTGGGGCAGGAGGAAAGCGGGCAATGCGTAGGGAGTCCTCGGAGCACACACGTCCCTGAGGATCATCCTCTCCTCATTACTTCAGCTTCCCAAACACTTTTCCTGTGATTAAGGAACTGAATTAATTATTGACGAGGCAGCTGGCCAGCACAGAGCAAAAATCCCACTCACGTGGGATGTGTTCTCTCTAAGTGGGGCAATGGGAACGTGTGCAGTATTGTTTTGTTCTTCCTTCAAGAAAGGGCTTGACAATTGGTCAGTGTCCAGCAGCCTGATCTTTGGACATAAATAATCATTGCACCAGGGAAGGCTCTGCCTAGGCTATCTGATCTGTTTTCTCCACAAAGTGCATTGCACTGAAAGGGATATCATCCCAAGGTAGAAAGTAGACATCTCGTAATAAAACATTTTCATCAGTGAATCCTGGATGGGCCACAGTTCCAAGAAGGACTATTTATTCCAAACACTGGAATGGATTTAACAATGTCCAGTCATAAAAGGGACTGACTCCAAGAAAAGGCAACATTCCTACACTGTTGGTGGAAATGTAAATTGGTGCAGCCCTGATGGAAAGCAGTATGGAGGTTTCTTAAAAAACTGAAAACAGAACTACCATATGATCCAGCGATCCCACTCCTGGGCACATATCTGGACAAAATTCTAATTTGAAAAGATACATGTACCCCAACGTTCATAGCAGCACTATTTACAAAAGCCAAGACATGGAAACAACCTAAATGTCCAATGACAGATGAATGGATAAAGAAGATGTGGTACACACACACACACACACACACACACACATTATAGAATACTACTCGGCCATAAAAAAGAATGAAATAATGCCATCTGCAGCAACATGGATGGACTTAGGGATTATTAAACTAAGTGAAATAAGTCAGAAAGAGAAAACAAATATCATATGTTATCACTTATACATGGAATATAAAATATGACACAAATGAACTTAGCTACAAAACAGAAACATACTCACAGACATAGAGAACAGACTGGTGGCTACCGAGGGAGAAGGAGAGAAGAGGGGAGGGGAGGGGAGGGGAGGGGAGGGGAGGGGAGGGATGAATTGGGAGTTTGGGATTAGCAGATGCAAACTGTTATATATAGAATGGATAAACAACAAGGTCTTACTGAATAGTACAGGGGACTATATTCAATATCCCGTGATAAACCATAATGGAACACAATATGAAAAAGAATATATGTATGTAACAATGTATAAGTATATATATTCTTTCTCATATATATGTGTATATATATGTAACTGAATCACTTTGCTGTACAGCAGAAATTAACACAACATTGTAAATCAACTATACTTCAATACAATTAATTAAATTAAAAAAGAGACTGATTCCAAGGTCTAAACTGCCCTCAGAATAGTATCCAAGCACCTTACCATGGCTCCCAAGGCCCTCCGTGCTGTGCGTCCACTGGCTTTCTGCTTCCCCAGAAGGTTGTGATCACTTCCATCTCAGGGCCAGTAATGGTCCCTCCACTGGGATGCCTGCTCCACTGGCGTTCTCAGAGCTGGCTCCTCTTTGCTCTGGTCTCAAAGGAAATATCACCTTCTCAGAGTCCTTTCTTTCTACCGGGCATGACCGTTTACATGACCTTATAATTCCTCATCTTCACAGCACTGACTGCTGTCTGAATAACTCGTTTGATTTCCTGTTACTGTCTGTCTCCATCACTAAAATGAAACTTGCTGAAGGTAGAGATGATCTCTGGTCTGCAGTACCTTCTTCAGTACCTAGAATAATGCCAGACATGTAAGAAATGCTCAATAAATACTTGTAATTTTTTATTAATGAAACCGAAGGCATATAAATTATATAATTGTCTTTTTTTTTTTTTGCCATAGAAGTATGCAGAGTTAAAAGTGAAGGAGTATACACAATAGGAAGGGTTATCAAGTGAATTTATTATTACCTAGATCTTTTTTAGTCTTCACTAAATTCTCTTATTTCCATTAAACATCATCTATAAGTTTCTTCTTTCCAGTTCTTGGGCTTGCTGATGTACTATCTTCCCTGACGTACTATCAAACCCCTCTACTCTTCCCAAGCCATTCCTGTCTCCTCCTGTTGGTTTTCTTAATCTGACCATATCATTCCCCAGCTTAAAGCATTACCATTACATGCCAATGCCCTTAGGTAAAGTCAACTCTTTAACATGACTAGGAAAATATTTTGCAATCCTATCTGAGCTCACATCTCGAGCTTCATTGCTTGCCCCTCACTTTTCTTCCTTTCCAGACACCAGCCATTTTTAGTTTGGTTTCCTGAAATTACCATGTTCTCTCTTGCCTTTGGGCCTTTTCTCCATTTCGCACCCCTCTGCCTGGAACATTCCCCGCCGCAGTTCACTGGACTAATACATATTCATCTTTCAGCTCTGAAGGAGAGGTTACTTCCTTCTGGAAGCTTCTCCAACCACCACACCTTCTCCAGTACCTTACACTTTACCCATTATCCCAAACGTCAGACTATTCTCTTAGCCCAGCTTCCTAGTTTGCCTCCCCCATCAGACTGTATCTGTCTTACATACTCTTATTCCTCTAGAACTGAGCACTATGCTTGGTACTTTGTTGTCACTCAGTAATCGTAAAAAACAAGACAAAATAAAGGGATGCTTATGACATGGTTTTAAAGGAAGTCTCTGTGTTGCCACTTGGGAACTTCTCATCAACTGTCAAAGTGTCCGATAAGCCCACCATGCCCAGAAATCACTTTGGCCCTCTCTCCTTTTTGAATGATTACCAAGAGGCTTTGTAAGCACCCCCGCCCCTACCCCCTCCCCACCCCCGGGGAGGCTTAGCTCCCAGACTCTGCCATTTAGAGGGTAACGTAAGAAGTCCTTTTCTGGAAGCAACAATGTGCGTGGTGGTACCTCTTAGCACAGTAAAAACTCGGAAAAGAGGGTGGTCTCGGCCAAGGGTCAGATTGCAGATACAATGCTTTATGTATGTGGCAGTGCTCTAGAGACAAATACATAATCACAGAGGTATGTGATCTGGTCGGAAAATTCAGGCCAGATAGAATGACACGGGCAGAAATGCACAGACACAAACGCATAACAATGAGCACTCTTATTCGTAAAAACTACATAAATGGATGGCAGCGCTCTACCTCTGAAGTGACTTATAAATTAAAATAATTGCCTCTTTGAACTGTGCAGATATTAATTGACCTATCACTAATGTACATACAGTCTCTAAACCATCCAAACATTACCTAAACATTTTATTCCCTTTATGCTAGAAACCCCAAAACCCACAAAAATAGGCTCTTTGTTCTGGTGCCAAGGGTCATAAAGGAAAAGCCATCATCTTTGATGACTTTGCAATTCTTATTCTAGTTCTTCATCAAATTAATTCTAAGTGAAATAATGAGTACTCTGAGCTTCAATAAGTCTTCCTATTCCTGTCCCTTTTTTACAACCTCATCCCCAAGCACATGGATCCAGTTCTGGCTCAAATTTCTGGTAATGAGAACAGGGGGATTCATTATTTTTTTAAATTAATTTTAGCTTTGGGTACATATCCCAAACCACTCCAGATTGTGGGCACCTGGCATTTCCTTCCTATGTAAAATGAGGGAGAAACTAAATTGGCTGAGGTCCAGACATGCACAGACTATGACAAGCTTGCTAGGGGCCCATTCTGGAAGGGTGATCTTGACCTAAATTGAAAGGCAGGCAGAAAAGCACAGCACTTAAGACAGGAGCTTTAGGGCAGTGTTTCTAAACCAGGGGTGATTTTGCCTCCCCAGGGGAAATGTGACAATGTCTGGAGATATTTTGGGTGGTTACAACTTGTTGGGAGGGAGGTGCTGCTGGCATCTAATGAGTGGAGGCCAAGGATGCTGCTAAATATCTTACAGTGCCCAGGACAGCTCCCTATGACAAAGGATTATCCAGTCCAAAAGTCAATAGTGCTGAGGTTGAGAAACTCTGCCCTAGAGCCTTATACGCTTGAATTCACAGCCCAACTTTACTCTTTTATTGGCTGTGTGATCTTGGGTAAGTTTCTTGGTTTCTCTGAACCTTAGGTCTCTCTTCTGTCAAATGGAGATGATAAAGTACGTACTTTGGTGGCATTTTTAAGGGTTTAAAAATACTATATTCTATTTTAATTGACCAATTACTATATAGTCATCAATTAATATATTATATATTCACTAATTAATATATAGTAATATATTACTATATATTGTGGCAAACTGCCACAACTTGAGGGGAAATTGTCCACTTTTAAATATTAGTTTCAAACCCAGATTTTATTTTCTCTTTATATCAATATTAGTACATAATAGAAGGATGCAAAATGCATAATTTTATTTAGAAAACAGATTTGGCAATAATTGACTTCTCTTTTGGGGTGACTAAGTGATATTAATTTCAAAATCTCAAAGATCCATTCTGTTTTTCGTAACAGGAAAGGATGCATTATGAATATACAGGTTCTTCAGCACCACACAGGCCTAGAAATATAATAAATACTTGCTTTAATTCAAATAGTTAAAAAATAAATAAACAAAAGCCCCAGGTTGCCAGTGAGCAAAGACACAGTACTCTAAAAATGCCTATGAGTGGAAGAAAATGAAAATATAAATCATATTCTGATATTTTTCTATGTAACACTGATATGTAATATCATATCACGTTAAGCAAATATGACTTCTATACAAAATTTAATATTTGAATAAAGAAATCAATTTGGACTTATAACATGTTTATACAAAAATAGTTTCCTGAAATTATTTCCAATAAGAAGTGTTCTACTATTGCACAGAAGTAGTCTGCTAGTTCTTTATACCAACTCTGAAAATACTGTCCCCAAATAATTTGATAAATGAAAATCATGATCTCCCAATACTTTTTAAATTTATATATATATATATTTTAATATATACATATTTTTAATGGTTTATTTTGTTCTATTTTTTTTGGCTGCATTGGGTCTTCATTGCTGCACGCAGGCTTTCTCTAGTTGTGGTGAGCAGGGGCTACTCTTCGTTGCGGTGCGTGGGCATCTCATTGCGGTGGCTTCTCTTGTTGCGGAGCCAGCTCTAGGCGTGAGGGCTTCAGTAGTTATGGCTCGCGGGCTCTAGAGCACAGGCTCAGTAGTTGTGGCGCATGGGCTTAGTTGCCCCGTGACATGTGGGATCTTCCCAGACCAGGGCTCAAACCTGTGTCTCCTGCACTGGCAGGTGGATTCTTAACCACTGTGCCACCAGGGAAGTCCTCCCAATACTTCTTAATGCTACAACTCCTACTTCCTTGTGCTAGTCCTTATTTAATGGACTAAAGAGCACAGTCTTTTGGTCATTCTACAGATATTTTTTGAGTGCCAACTATGTGTTTCCATGGAGATGGGTTCTGGGGTTATATGATGTTTTGGAACATGCAGATGGTCAGAAGACCACACAGCTTTGTTAGCAAGGACTCAGAATTCTAGAGTCAGAGAGAGGTGGCTTGACCTCTGGACTTTTGGCTAAGCCATGTGTTAGGCTGGTGAGCCTTTGGCCACCTACTCAACCTGCCTGAGGATCAGTTTCCTCACCTGAAAATAGGCTGAGAGAGTATTTCTCATCTGTTTGTTAAGAGGATGCTGATAAATAGCACTGAACTTGAGCCCTGTTATTTATTAAGAAAATTGCTTTAAAATGGTGAGCTATATTACTGTAAGGACCACTGTGTTATTTTTATAGTCCAGAGATGGCCTGGTTTTGGAAAATAGAAGCTTTTTTTGGTATTTTCTTCTTGAAATACAGAAGAAAATTGATGGGAGAACTTAAAAAGCATTACAAACCAGAAGGTGAATAAACCATATTTCTTAGCACAATGTGTATAAGCTTACCAAATGGAGCCAGCTGTCACAAAATAACCCAGGGTTGTTGGTGGTGGGTTTTTCTTTTTTAAGCTTCTCAAGGCCAACTGGATGCTTAATCCAGTAGCTGGACAAGCTTCTCTACATTGCATTGTTTACATATTTTCCTTAGACATGGAGTAGTATTATGAAACAAATCCTTCAGTACACAAACATTCAGAGCTGCTTTCTAACTGGACTTTAGACAAATAACTTTATTTTTTATAGACAGCTAGCTAATAAAATTCTAAATGGTTTTGAAGAAAAAGCACAAATCACACACTGAATAGCATTTATTATTTCTCTTATTAAAAAAACAATGTACGGGCTTCCCTGGTGGCGCAGTGGTTGAGAGTCCACCTGCCAATGCAGGGTACACGGGTTCGTGCCCCGGTCCGGGAAGATCCCACATGCCGCGGAACAGCTAGGCCCGTGAGCCATGGCCGCTGAGCCTGCGCATCCGGAGCCTGTGCTCCGCAACGGGAGAGGCCACAACAGTGAGAGGCCCACGTACCGCAAACAAACAAACAAAAAAGAACAATGCATGTTTCCTGTGGAAAATACAAAAAAGCCAAAAGAAGAAAATACAAAAATTCACCTCTAATCTCAATGACCAGAGATAACTCTGTGTGTGTGTGTGTATGTGTGTGTGTGTGTGTGTGTGTACACATAGTGTTACTTTTCTTCAACAACATTTTCTTATTTCATTTAATACTACATTAGGATCACTAAATGTTACTACATGAGAGCAGAAGTCAGCAGTCTTTCTGCGAAGAGCCAAATTATAAAAAAATATTAGATTTCGTGGGCCACGCGGTTTCTGTCCCAACTACTCAACTCTGCCATTGTAGCGTGAAAGCAAACAGAGACAATCTCTTAATGAATGGATGTGGCCAAATTCTGCCCATGGTGGGCTGGGTTTCTCCGACAATCTGTAGTTTGCTGACCCCTAGGCAAGAGCCTCGTCAATAGTTATATTATTAAATATAATTATACTAGAGTATCGTCAAGAATTATATTTCTTATAATAGTTATTAGGGAAAATGTAAGATTTTTTGATCCTCTAGATCTTGGAAATTTCTTCAAGTGTTTTCTTGTTAGTGCACATTTTGGAGAATTAGATATGAAAAAACAACTACCAGGCATTAAAGAAAAATAGTTTTCTGGAGGTCAATTAAAAAATGCAAGAACTCTGACACTGCCCTTAACTGTATATTTGTTCCACCACCATAATTTCCTAAATTCCTAGTGTTGTTTTGGGAGCAGCATTCCCATGCATTGAAGGACCACACTGCCGGTTACTCCAAGCTATGAGAGTGTTTCTGTTCTATGAATAGTGTGAATCCAGCCCTCTGCTGCAGCTGCTACCAAGACCCAGTCACTTTCTCAGAAGATAATGTCATTTGTTATGAGATTGCTCTAATGGTGGGGGAAAGTCCTTGAATTGATTCCTTTGTATTTAATTCTTTGAAACTTACAGGCATGGGTTGTAGGTTGTGCTCTGTGGGAAGCTAACTCTGCGACAAACTAGTGCTGAGGAGGTTTATTAGAGTGGTCTTGAGATCAACACCTGTGAACGGGAGTGGAACGCAAGGAGGATGGGGTAGAGGGAGACGTTGGGATGTATCCTCAGCAAAGGCCTCGGCTGACCCCATGGGAAGTTCTGGAGCTGAGGCGGCTCTGCAGGACTGGCCTCCAAAGGGGAGGAAGGGGGCCCAGCCTTTACAAGCTGGAGTTGACCAGCTATTGGCCGAGGACGCCCCCGGAAGAGCGAGGCGGCTCTCCTCAGTAGTCTTTTCCCAAAGCGGGCCAAACAACCAAGGGTTGCCTTCTGGCTGCACTCCCAGTGGTTCAGAGAGTAAGTCCTTCACTCCTGAAGGCATTCCGGGTGAGGCACCAAGGCATCTACCATCTCATGGGTTAAGTCCCAGTGAGAAACTTGCCCAAGCTGACGTTCTGTTCTTAGTTTGAAAAGCCAATGAAGTGATGTTTTTGAAGCAGTGTGGAATTTTAAGTAAGTCTGGTTTAATGAAACCATTTGGTTTAATAATTTCATTCAGTCATCCCATGAATATCAAGACCTGCAAACTCTGTATGTGCAAGGCAGGTGTGGGTAAGTTGGATCCTAAAACAAATTCAAGACATGTGGAGCTTAGAGCCTCTGGGGAATGCAGGGATGTGAATTACAAGGTGAAATGATGGCAGTATTGGGGGTGAAGTAGCAATTCTTGGTCCTAAGAAATCATGATTCACCCAACCCAAATTCCCATTTTGTTTTTTAAGCTGCTAGCCTTTTAAAGTTTATTAATAAATGGCATCAGTAATAACCATGGCTCAATTTCTGCTGGAGGGAAGCCTGGAGTCACAAACAGAATGTAAATGTGTGGCAAGATTTGGATATGGGCAACACGGCTCAGATTTATTATTTCTAACAGACACTGAGTTATCAGGAGTCCCCCGTGCCAGGTAATCTGGCTCTCAGCACCGTGACCTATAACCTTCTTTTGGATGACACTCTTTTCTTCCCCTGATGATTGTGTATATTTTACCAACATATTATAATACATTGCAGATATTACTCAGGGGCCCCAATGAATAAAAATACTATATTAAAAATGTACTTCAACTCACAAATGGAATGCAGCGTCAGCGCTTTCTCACCTGCAAGTCAAAAATGAGGTCCCTGTACCACTAAAAAGCCCAAGTGGGACTTTATATGGGCACCTGGAGGGTTGTGGACCAAGTTCAAGATTATGAAAAAGTGTACGCAGAATTCCAATAAGGGCAAAAGAGATCTCATTTGTAACACATAAAATGCCAAAATAACTGCTTCAGTGTGACATATATGCAAGGCATATATAAACCACGTGGGATTTTATGGTTTTTAGGAAATACTGGACATTAAACATAGCTTTCTTCAGTAAGGCAATTCTGTACCAAAGGTTTCATTTACTCATCCATTTACTTATTCATTTATTCATTCTTCCATTCAGTAGAGGGCTGCCGTGTGTACATTGCCAGGCAGTACCAATGATATCATTGTCTATGTGTATAGTGCCCTTGGAGCTGGACAGGACACAGGCTGCACATATTAGGTGACATCGATTCAACAACATATACCGGGTGAGTATGTGCCAGGCACCGTGCTTGGCACTGAGAACAGAGCAGTGAGAAAGACAGACTTGGACCGTGCCCCCACGAAGCTTTAGTTTAGATGAAGTCAGACAAAAAAAGAGTAACTACAAAAACCAAATGAACATAAACTGAGATCAGTCCTAGAAGTATAGGGACAGGATAGCTTAAGGACCTCTAACAGGGAGACCTAATACTCTGGGCTGCCAGGGAAGAAATTCAGAGGAAACAACATTTAAGTTGAAACATGAAGGATACGTTTGTTTATGGATGTGAAAGCCAGGTTAGGGAAGGATGTTTCAGTAAGAGAGAACAACAACAACAACAAATTAGGTCAGGAAGGAGTATGGGATAGCCAAGGAACTGAACCAGACCAGTGTGGCTGGAGTGAAAACATGCGAGATGGAGGAGATGGGACTGGAGAGGAAGCTGGGGGCCAAACTTTACAGAGTTTTGAAGGATGTGTTGAGAACTTTGGTCTTCATTCTAAGAAAAACTGGAAAACATTAGATGTCCTATGCAGGAGAATGACCTGTAGTAAGGCCATGCTTGTGCATATGGAGAAGACATTTGACACGGACAAGAATATATGTGGTTGACAATATGAGGACTCTTTGGTAGCACAAGTGAGAAAGGATGGTGGCTTGTCTAGGACCATGGCAAAAATGGTGGGAAGAAGTAGACAGATGAAAGAGGTTATCAAGTGAATTGTCTTAACCTACCCTCATTCTGCTATTTCTTGACCAGTGCTGCTGAATTATTTTGACCTCTGAGTGCTCTCAGACAATATTAAACATCAACTATTGTGAGTGACTCTGTGAAGAGCAGAATTATTTGATGTTAATGTCAAAGCCCACTGCAATCAAGTGTTGGGTTTGCCTATTAATATGTCATATAGCCAATAAAATACTAATCACCCTTTCATTCATTAGAAACCTATTTGACAACCTAAAATTTAATCCCTCTTTTCTCTTCCGTAACATGGAGTACCTACTTGTTTGGGATTGTGGTGACGATACAAAAAGATGACACATATCTAAAGCACTGAGCACAATGCCTGCTATATCATAATTGTTTTTGGTTACTTTTTACTACTGCTAGTATTCATACTTAGGTTGTGAGTCTGGGATGAGAATTAATCATCCTTCTTCCTCTAAGTTGGGCACCAAATTTTGAGAAAACAGATGCAGGAGTTAAACCAAGAGAGGTGAAAACATCAGCTTTATATTGCTGAATTCAAGAACATGATTGGCTTTTCTGCTCACTTCTGCCAAATCTAGTGATCAGTGCACCTAACTCAAGGAAACCTGCATATCTGCACAGCAAAAATGCTCTTGTGCCCTCCATCACAGACACAGAGGGTTTGAGCAAGGCTGGGACCTCGCCCTGACTCAGAGATGCTTACATCATGGAAGAAGTAAACAGAACACTCGCGCTCCTCCGGGGAACCACAGAGCAGAGAAATTGAGAGCAGGGATCCTGGAGTTCGTTTGAGTGAGTAAACCTGGCTGTCCATTCAAAAGCCAAGTAGCCATGCAAGTCTCTCAGAGTTTCTATGACTTAGTCTCCTCATCCAGAAGATGGGAATGAAAAAGTACTACCTCATAGGACTGTTGTAAGGAGTAAAGAAATGAAAGTGTTGGTGTCTGGCACATAGAAACCCTAATATATGTTTGTCATGACCAGTATCTGAAAAAAGAATACAGAGAACGCTGTACCCCATGCTTCTCCAATCCCATCCACCAGAGAGGTTACTGTTCTTCCCAAGGGGAAGAACAAAGGAGGAGAAAATATTTCTGAAAGAAAATGGAATACATATTTCCTATGCATTCCCTTCCTGGGGCATGGGGTTTAAAGCCTCTCCTCTATGCTGAACATGAGGGGAGTAAGGGCTGACCTCCCATATACACTATCACTTGATACCTTGGTCCTGAATCTGTCCTATCCCTCAGGTGCCCGTCTCCACCTGGGAAGAAGGGGATTTGTCATATTCATCAGTATATCCTCCCTATAATGTAGGGTCATGTACTGTGCTTTGCATGCACTGTGCTAATTACAGTAAGTGTTTGATGGATTTGAATGGGAGCATCCTTCTTGAGCTATCTTGTTCCTTAATCGACTAAATCGTGAGGGGCTGCTGCCTGGTGGCAAAACACAGGCCCTGAGCAGGAAGTACGACGTTCCCATTTGTCTGTTCCCTTTATTCTGAACAATCTAGACTTCTAGACCCTGATTTTCAGTGCTACCCAGAAAGCTGGGTGCCTAAAGCTAAAAAAAGTTTCTTACCGCAAGGCAAACACTCTTTACGTTCACCTTCCTTACCCGTGCATTATTCCTAACCTAAAATTCCTGTCTGCCCAAAGCAGAAACAAAGGATTTAGAAAAAGTTTATTATCAGATGGACACCTTGATTTCTTTGTTTCCTTCATTTGCATGCTCATCAATAAGATTTAGCTAAATCCACAAAACGGAAGAAGGATTAACTAAAATATGGGATGGTTTCCTTCACTGTACCATTTATTCACTGAAAGCATTTGTTTGCTATTTATTATTTGCCTCCCCCAATTACAGTGTTTGTTCAATGGGACTTTGTCTATTTTGTTGGTCTCTTGGACACCATCGTCTTATGGCAGAGTTTGGCAAACTGTGGCCAGCTGGCCAAATCCGACTTACTGCCTGTTTTGTAAATAAAGTTTTATCGGAACACCACCAGACCTATTTGTTCACACACTGTCTTTGGCCACTTTTGCCCTACAACACCTGACTTGAGTAGTTGTGACAGAGACTGGGTGGCCCTCAAAACCTAAATTTATTACTGTGTGGCTCAATACAGAAAATATCTGTTGATCTCTGGCCTAAACCACTAACTGATACATATTAAGTGCTTAATAAACACTTGCAGAACGAAGGAGTGAATGACTCAATAAACGTATAACATATAGATAAAGAGCGGAGGAAAATGCAGATAAATAAAAATAGCGTGTTAAAGGGCTAGGACTATGCTTGAAATTTTTTTTTCTTTTTAAATCCTGTAATATTTAAGAATGTCATTTTTTTAAAGCAGATACAAACATTTTAAAGTAATACCACCACCTTTGTAGACTGTTGGGAATATGGAGGCCTCGTGGTTCAAGAATTGCTTCAAATCTCGATTACTGAGCTGTTTGTTCATGTTTTCATTTTTAGTTCAAAAGCCAAGCACCCTCATTACTAATTATCCTTCTAATTGTGAGTTAACAGTGGGGAAAGCTGGGCCGTGGGGATTACTTGAGAAGCTATTTCCACGGCCGACGATGTGGGTTGTTCAAACTTGAATGGAACAGAAACAGACCTGACTTGTGGAGTAATGTAAATAATATTTACCAAACTGGTCATTTATCAAAATTAAATTGATCCAAGGCCCCTCGAGGCTTGGTTATCTTGGTTTCTACTCCAGACATAACACTTACCTGATAACTCACGGAGCTCCCAGGCCAGCTCTGTCCTCTGCAGCTTGGTGCTTCTTACTTGGGCCTTCCCAAGGAGCCTTCTTTGTTTAAATCTCGACCTGTTAACCAACAAAAAAAGCAGAGCCTTTACATTTTTAAAAGATCAAGAAAATGAAAGAGGAGAAAGAGACATTTTATTTTTTTCACACAAGGACGAAAACTGGTCTTGCTCTCTGGTTCCATCCATCTCCAGGTTTCTGTGACTCTGGTCTCAGGCTCTTTTAGAACTACTGGCTCATTTGTTTAATGCTCCTTTAGGGGCCTTTCCAACTAGTAGCACAAACCGAAAGAGGAGAAGCAATCTATTCACCAAAAGGTTGCCTTTTGAAAAGACATTTTGCATACTCCATTTCACAAAGAAACAGTGGTTGCGAGGGCTCTGGGACATTAATTTTTCACAGGCAAAATGTTCATCTTTAATGCACATGGCCATAGGTTCAAAATGTAATGTTAAGCTTGTGTATGTTGGCTGGAGTAATGCTATTCAAGACTTCATCCTAGTTCCCCATTGCAGAAGAGTTTTACCTCACAGCGTTCAGTGTTTTCCTTTGCATTTCTAAGCCCTAGAATCAAATGCAATCGCGGTTGCATGATGGATTTGGATAGGGGGAAGGCATGTGTTTATGTGAATTTATAGGCATTTACATCCTTAATGAACGCTGGTGGCATTTTTTCTAAAATAACTCAACAACAGGGCGCAAGTTATTTGACGCTTTTTTGCCAAAAGTTAGTAAAAGAGCACGAGGCCCTAGAAAGTGGCCTGGCCACCTGAGTGACCTCATTAAACATGGTTGCCCCATCCCGACCAGAGTTCCCATTTGTAATCAACCATGAAAATAGCTAGATTAAATAGGACTCAATTATGATGAAGGGTCAACTTGCCTCTTTGGAAGAGAAAATCGAAATGATTCTGAAGCTTAGGGTGATACAGCTCTTTCTAAAGGTTCACTTCAGAATTGACCTTTCTTAAGTGGAGAAGTGAAATGTCTCATACTGAACAAGACAAGGCAGCAGCCTCAGTAAAACAGCACTGATGTATATAAACACACAGAGAACGAAGAGGCCAAGTAGGACTGAATGCCAGAGACACTAAAAAGTCATGCAAACAGAAATGGAGCAGGGATGCTAGCTGTGAATCTGCTTCATAAGGGACATATTTTCTTAGGCCAATAACATATCTTTCTACACAATTTCAAATGTAGGATATCACTTAAGCCTCTTCTTGCTCCGTATCTAAAGCTACAGGAAGTCCAGCAGCCGTGTACTCTGTTTTTATTAGGCTGAGTATATCCAGATGATTTTAATAAAGTTTTAAAACGACATTAGTTTCCTGCTATTTCGATGAAAACCACTTGCAAGATGAATTTAAAGCAATAGATCTATTTCTTGTCAACACATGCTCTCTTTATGCAAATACACCACTCCTTCATAATAGCCAACAAAACAAAACACAGACACAATCATCAACTGCATGCAACATGGGAGAAACATGTCATCGTTGTAAATGCTGAAGGACAAGGAAATGGAGAGTGTGATGGGTGCCAGGGTAAGCTGCCCAGATTTCCCGGATGAGGACTGAGGTTCTTATTACCTCAACTGCTGAAAGCTCAGCACCTATTGGAGTCCCTCTCTCTGGGAATTGTCAGCCAAATAGTGTCTTTCTTTAAAAAAAAATTTATTGGAGTATAGTTGATTTACAATGTTGTGTTTCAGGTGTACAGCAAAGTGATTCAGTTATACATATACATATATTCATTCTTTTTTTCAGATTCTTTTCCCATATAGGTTATTACAGAAGATTGAGTAGAGTTCCCTGTCCTATACAGTAGGTCCTTGTTGGCTAATTTATACATAGTAGTGTGTATATGTTAATCCCAAACTCCTGATTTATCCCTCCCTCCCCACCTTTCCCCTTTGGTAAGTTTGTTTTAGAAACCTGTGAGTCTGTTTCTGTTTTGTAAATAAGTTTAAATCATTTTTTTAAAAATTAGATTCCACATATGAATGATATCCTATGATGTTTGTCTTTCTCTGCCTGACTTACTTCATTCAGTATGATAATCTCTAGGTCTATCTATGTTGCTGCAAATGGCATTATTTTGTTCTTTTTTATAGTTGAGTAATATTCCATTGTATATATGTACAACACCTTCTTTATCCATTCCTCTGTTGATAGACACTTAGGTTGCTTCCATGTCCTGCCTATTGTAAATAGTGCTGCAATGAATATTGGGGTGCATGTATCTTTTTGAATTATGGTTTTCTCCGGGTATATGCCTAGGAGTGGGATTGCTGGATCATATGGTAGTTCTATTTTTAGTTTTTTCAGGAACCTCCATTCTGTTCTCCATAGTGCCTGTACCAATTTACATTCCCACCAACAGTGTAGGAGGGTTCCCTTTTCTCCAAATCCCTCCAGCATTTATTGTCTGTAGGCTTTTTGATGATGGCCATTCTACCTGGTGTGAGGTGATACAAATAGTGTCTTGCCCTAGGTTATGCCTATTCTCTGCAGACAGCTCACAATCCAAAGACAGGTCAATTTGTGTATGTGGATGGGAGGGCAGGGAGAGGTGCAGAAAGCCATGGTCCCCTGACATCACGTGACCGGAGGGGCCATTCCAGCCTTACACAAAAATCTGTGAATTTTTATTCCCAGGTCCAGGACTCACCCTCACCTACAGGTAATCATGATTCTTACCCTGGCCTCCTATCTGGTCTCATCTCCATCTCATCTTCCCTCTTAGGAAGTCTTTCCCATTACTGTCAGGTCAGTTTTCCTAAGGTTCAGTAATCTGTGAGCTGCTTTTTAAGAAAGGAAAAAAAAATGATAAAATGGATATTCTGTAATCAAATAAATCTGGGAAATGCTGTGAATTTTATCCTCTTCTTGGATGTTCATAATTTACATTAGCCTATTCAAGACTCTGGGCAGTTCTACAGTAAAGAATCTGTCGAACCTTTTTAATCCAGTATTTCCCAGACCCGTTTGGTCATCCAACACCATGTTTAACCCCCATTAACAGCCTTCAGACACTGTGCTCTGTGGAACACCTCTTGGGAATCGCTCAACTCCTGGAATGGCATTCAAGGTCCTCTATAACCTGACTATCCTCCAAGTACTCGGTCTAGAATTTTCTTTTCATTTTTCTTCTCTTGCTCTTTGGTTCCCTATGCCTTGGACAGTCTTTTTGTTGAATCCCTTTTTATTGAAATCTATCACATGCTTCAAATTCCAGATCCTCCTTAAAAAGTGATACAAGTGAACTTATTTACAAAACAGAAAAAGACTCACAAACACAGGAAACAAACTTATGGTTACCAAAGAGGAAAGGGGGGTAGGGATAAATTAGGAGCTTGGGATTAACAGATACAAATTACTAGATATAAAACAGATAAACAACAAGGATACTTGCTGTTTACTGTATAGCACAGGTAACTATATTCAATATCTTGTCATAACCTATATGGGAAGGATTCTGAAAAAGAATATATATATATATAAGAATCTGAATAACTGAATCACTTTGCTGTACACCTGAAAGTAACAAAACATCGTAAATCAACCATACTTTAATTTTAAAAATTCCGCATTCTCCAAGAAGTCTTACACAAATCTCCCAACCAGAATTAATCTTTTCTTTCTCTGAATTCTTAAAATACCTGTGCAATATATGGCAGCAGCAAAGGCATCAGACTCTGAATCAGTTTTGCAGGTTACCAGCAATAGGACTTTCCCATCTACAAAATGGGAAGAATGTGGCATTTACCCCGATAGAACTGTTGTGAGGGTTAAACAAGAGAATGAAGGTAAGTGCTGTTAAGTCTAAGGTCCTAAAGTCAAGGATTGTGTAGAACTCATCTTTGTGGTTTCTGATGAATCTTGCACAGTTCTGAATACAACAGATCTTGCTTTATGTTTGCTGGAGTGTTACACTCGACGGTTGACAGAGATGCTGGATTATGCATTATCTCCTTAACAGATTGATGAGATAAACTATCTACGCCTTTAGAGGGAAATTCTGTGTTTTAGGATGTGATCATTCATCCTAAGTGTGCCTTTATATGCTGGATGGGCTTTGGAAGGTCACTTACCCTCTCTGGAGCTCAGTTTCCAGATTTGTAAAATTTAAGGGATTGGGCTAAATCAGTGACTCTTCACAAAGGCCTAGACCACCAAGAACTTTAAAAAAAATGAGCTCTCCCACGATTTGAGAGACTTTTAAAAAAAAGCAAACAGGGACTTCCCTGGTGGCGCAGTGGATAAGAATCCGCCTGCCAATGCAGGGAACACGGGTTCAAGCCCTGGTCCTGGAAGATCCCACATGCCACAGAGCAATTAAGCCCGTGCGCAACAACTACTGAGCCTGCGCTCTACAGCCCGTGAGCCACAACTACTGAAGCCCGCGTGCCTAGAGCCTGTGCTCCACAACAAGATAGGTCACTGCAATGAGAAGCCTGCACACTGCAATGAAGACCCAATGCAGCCAAAAATACATTTAAAAAATTAAAAAAAAAAAAGCAAACAACACTTCTTGAAGTAACAATCAATGATCTTCCTATTTTTTATAATCAAAGTCATATAAAAAACTTGGGATTTTATTTGCTTATGCAGTCTTAAAAAATAAGTGGACAGTTTTCCCCTCAGCTCTCTATAATATTGAACCACAGTACTTAGCCACAAATTGTGGCCTTCACTGATATATAAGGAACAGTAGTTGGCAACTGCTGCTCTTAATCGTTTTTTATGGTGCCCTTTTGCTTAAAAATTCTGTGATGCTCTGAGATAAATCAGGCCATTTAAGATTCAGTTCTTCCATGGTTTTCTCACCTTTTCTGTATGTGCTTATATAGCTTGTGTTATTGCTGTAAAGGGACCAAAGACATGAAACCCAGTGTAGGGTACATTTCTCAGCCTGAGTGACAAGTAGGCATTGTCTAGACAAGTAACAGAACAAGAGAGTGGAGTAGAAATAGTGACCTGGGCAGAAGGAACTGGTATATAGGCCCAAACACAGGAGATATCAGAGAATCTTTGGTACTTTGGGGAACTTTGTGTATGTGTGTGTGTGCGCATACACATTTGTACTGGGTAATGAGGTAAAACGTATTTCTATGTGTTGAGGTCAAAAAACTTTGCTCACCATGACTCCAGACTTCAGGAAGCTTTCTTACAAAAGCCTGCTACGAGTCACCATGGGAACCAGGTGGTAGATATCAACAAAGCAGCACGAATTCATCTCTCCCACTAAAACACGGGGCTCAGGAGAGCATGTCCTAGTGCTGACAATGTAAGCATCGACAGACAAGTTCAAATTAAAAGAAGGGCTTCCTTCAGAAGGCCCAGGAATGGACTGCTTCAGAGAGACACATCGGTTTAATACACTTCATGTTTGTCACTGGCAGTTCTGGGCCATTTCTGTGGTGTTAGATATTTGTGGTCTCTTCAACTTCCTGTAGCTCAGTCACTTTTCTGCTTAGCATCTACCATGGGAGAGCTGGGACCTGCCATCTGTGCCGGGAACTTCAAAGATGTGTTTTGGTTTACATTCTGTTACAGTGAAGTCAATGCAAATTGTTTTTATGCTGTTTTTTAAAAAAAATATTTTATTTTACTTATTTTTGAAAGAGACTAAGCGTAGTGAGCAAGGACCGGCCGTGGTTTAATATGGTATTGGCCTGACTTGAAAAAAAAACCTCTAACAGATGTTCATTTTGATTCATTGTTTTCTGTGGGAATCGACTTTTTTTTTTTTTCACTATTTTTCAAATTCTGTTTGGATACAGATTTGTCTTAGTAGGGAAAAATGCTAAATTTCCATTTAGACATATTCGCTTTAACAGTGGCAACTTGCCATGTTCTCCTCCTTACTTTCCTTATTTTTTTAGAAATAACACAAACACTTCGTTGAGCTTGAGGCTGACCTGAACTTCATTTAACTCTCCTTCAAAGGTCAACTAAAAGGCATTATTTCTCATGGAGGAACAGAATCTCAATCAGAGTTCAGAGTGAACCAGAAAAGACCTTAAAGGGAACTTAATCCAATTCCTACTAATTCTGCAGAAGAGGCTTTCAAGTTTTAGAGACGTGTTGCAGATCGCCCAAGGACATGACGTGGCTGGTGGCACAGCTGGACCTAGAACTAAGCTCAGGAGGACCACACAAGGCCCTCTCCATTTGGCCTTACTGCCTCTTCAAACACTTGGCAATAGCTCCTCCAACATGGCAGTTTCATGGAAATCACTAGCTATGCAGATCAGTTAAAAGTCATCATACATTTTGTTACTGGCAAGAAAATCTCAAAAGTAATTGTTGCAGAATTGAACATTTTATTTATTGGTTAACTGAGTCTATTATCATAGTAAGAGTCTCCAAAGAAAACCTGTAGTTTATTAAGGATATTTCCTTTGACAGATAATAAGATGGAAGTTTCCAAAGAATCGTTCATTTTCTTATGTGCTATACAGAATGGCTTTCCCCTAGAATTATTATTATTGGAATGTAAATTATGTAAATTTAATAAATTAAATTATAATTTAAATTATAATCAGAGGAATTATTCAAATCACACACTGGAAGTTGGAATTGAGGAAGGAAAGTTTCTAATAATTTAGACAAGAGTTTCGCAAGCTTGGCGCTATTAACATTTACATCAGACAATTCTTTGTTATGGTGGGGGCTAAGCTGTGATTGTAGGATGTTTAGCAGCGTCCCTGGCCTCTACCCAGCTGATGCTAGTAACACAAGCCCAACTGTGATAACCAACATCGTCTTCAGAGCTTGACCCATGTCCCAAAATAGCCCCCAACTGAGAATCACTAATTGAGACAAGTCTTGGTGTTCAAAATTTAGAGATAGTTTCTTTACTAAGAAAGAGTCAGAGGCCAGGGTCGGGGCGGGGAGAGAGACAGAGAGACAGAGAGACAGAGAAAGAGAGCCAGAGAGAGGTATTATTCTTTCCCACTATCAATGTATCAATAATAAATACTTATGTTTATAAACTATGGAAACATGTTACTTAAGTAATATCAAATTACCTCCAAGTCAGTCTCAACCTGGTATCACAGTCAACAGAGTCACAAGTCTGACATCCAAAAATTGATGAAAATAAATTTAGCTCTCTACCAAAACTTTCCTAAGAGATATGGGGACAGGAAATGTAGTTCATGACCCCTGAGATGATCTTCCTATTTCTTATAATCAAAGTCATCCCTCTTCAACCATCTATTCATTTCTCTCATCTAAACAGTTGCTCTTTCACAATCTCTCCTCTCTCTCAAACTCGGCCGCAAGTGTGCTGGCTTGCTGGCCTCTTCTCCCTGCTCATGCTTTCATGTCCGCTGACTTAGTTCTCCCCAAGTGGTTCTCCGGCCTTTCCCGTTTAGATCCAGGTAACCTCTTAGCACGTGGCTGCCTTACCCATCGCCTAGATCCACACAACCAAAGTCCTAGATCTCAGGCAAATACTGAATCTTCCTTGGAATATTCTGAGACGCGGGAAGGTTTTAAACCTTATACAAGACTATTTTTATCCCAGTCATACTAGAAAAGGAAATCAAGGTCAGCAGCAATTCTACTACTCACAAACCCCAGAATTAATAATGGTGGATTTCTAGGTAGGTGGTTTAGACACTTGGAGCTGTGAGAAGAGAATCACGGTGAAAATATATAGTTTGCGTTCCCTAGTCATGGAGGGAAAATACAATGACCTGATCTTCGCTTCCACGTTCTTTTTTCCGTCAAATTATGAGGCTGACTTCAGGATGTTTCCATTCCATGTGGGGCCACCATCATAACCATCATCATATCATAATCATCATTATCACTTATTAAGGACTTACTCTATGCCACAGTGTAAGCATTTTACGAGCATGTCATACTCTCATTACCACTACTAACACAGGTGCTATTAATATTTCCAACTGGTGAGAAAATCGAGTTTCATGGTGGTTATCTAAGCTTTCCAGGACCACAGAGCCATTCATGTTTTACTTGTAAGTTCAAGAAAAATTCCCACGCTCAAGGATCTCTGGTCTCACCTCTTCCTTTGCCGTGTGTCTGTCTTCGCACACCTGGTGTGGTAGGTAGCCAGGTGAAGAGCATCATGCTGCCATTTCTATTTACCTTCCGACAGAGGCTCACGGATGGCTGGAGGAGGGCTGGTCAGGTGGGCGACAGGAGACACTTTGCCCATAATTTCCACTGTAAGAACCTATCCAAATATTCTTCCCCATGCGTGTCAGCCATGCCTGCTCTAGCTCTTTCGGAAGTGTCTTGTGGCCCTGCTACTCAAAGTATACTTTGCAGATCTGCAGCATCAACGTCACCTGGGAACTTGTGAGAAATGCAGACTCTCAGGCCACACCCCAGACCTACTGAATAGTTTCCCTGGTGTTCTGAATACATACCTTCAGGACATTAGAAGGTGGTCCCAATACAAGACCTCCATGGTCCAGTGGTTCGCACGTCGACCAAATGTCAAGTTTACTTGGAGGGCTTGAGAAATCACAGATTGCTAAGCCTCTTCTCTGTTCTAGGGCTTGGGAGTCTGTAGGTCTGGGACAGGGCCGGAGATGTTGCATTTCTCACAAATTCCCAGGTGGTCTGGGACTGCTGTTTGTGTGCCATTGCTATGGTCAAATACACTGACAAACCGCTAAAAAGTAAACCAAACTAAAGCAGCTGATTTTCTAACAGGTCTCAGAACTGTTAATATGCTAATACGTGTTTTCTCAAACTCCTGGCTCGCTGAAACTATTTGGGGGATGGGGAGCAAAATATCACTATAGATTAGTGTTCCAGAAAAGGAACTTTGAGAACCACTGCTCTACAAGCAGACAGTACAAAGTTTGGCAATTACGATGAGAAAGAAAAAAAGCTGAATGTCATAAAATGACCTCTTTGGTTCGGCGAGGATTAGTCTTGGTTTTGGTATAGTGTCAGCACAGCTGTTATGTCTTTTAGCAAAAGAATAGCACGTCTCTCCAAGGAATTTGTACAGATTGAAAATAAATGAGAAATTATTGAGATTCACATAATATAGATCGGGAATTTAAAAGGGTCAAAAAATATATCAGCAACATTCAAATTGCTGTTTCATCCCCCCTGTTGAAATACAAGCCAAGAATAAAACACTGATTAAATAGAGAGCACTGACATTTTACTCCTGGGCTGCTGGATACCAGCCCAAACAAAGAGCCGGTTAAATTCAAAAGACAAAGAGCCCTTTTGTGAGGCAGTTAAGTTCATCTGGGAGAAATATGAAGTGAAGTCTCCAAGGAGAGAGTTCTCCAACATCTTTACCTCTAACACTCATTGAGAGGCACTAGGTAAAACCACATTCAAAATGTACAAGGGAAGGGAGATGAAGGAATTTATTAAAGGATGGAATTGGGATAGACATAAATCTCAACTTTTGCCTCCAGTGAGGGACATTTATATTAGGAAATGAAAATCAAAATGAACAATGAGAAATGAGCAAGAAAATACAGTCTTCTGAGCAAACAAAACATGAAATGTCAACTTCATCAAATTTTCTATGGGTAGGCAATATAGCAGTGAACAAAATGGATACTTTTCTCTCAAAGATCGTACACGGTGATAAGGAATACAGGTTCAAAAATAATAAAACTATAAATCAAACAGGAGTTATGTTGGAAGATAAACAAGGAGAAGAGACGGAGAAAAACAGAGTTTGGGTAGAGGTGCTTTAGAAAGCGTGCTCAGGGAAAGCTTCTCGGGTGATTTATTTGAGCGAAGAAAGAAAAGAATGGGAGAAAGGATCAATATAAGTGTTTGGGTAAAGAGCATTTTAGAAATCAAGAATAGTGTATGAAAAGGACTGCAATTGGGGAAAAAACTGGGGTATTTACAGCACTGAAAGGAGACCACGTTAATTGAAGACTTTCTTTGTACAAGTGACCAGGCTGAGTCATAGGGGTGAGTCTGAGAGTGTGTGCAGGTGTCAGGTACGAATGGCAGGTGATGATATTCAAGATTAAGTTAGACCTTGGCCTCCTGATTTTGGCCATTTCTCATGATTCATTCACTCAGCTCCCAAATGCTACAAGCTGATTTCTGCTGTATTAATACAGAACAAATAAATCATTTGACTGGATCCTGTTCTACATGTGGAGTCGTATGTAGTGTGAGTAGCTACTGTTCTTGCTAAAATATTCTTTTATATCCCCTGCCTGCTGTCGAGAGCTATTTATTCCTTGTCAGTCATGCTAAATTCAACTGGGGCAAACAACTTTAACAATTTAAAGTTGCCCAACAACTTTAAATCCTTAAGGAGGCTTATCACATCTCTTCATGGTAGTGCTGCAATGAGAGATGAAAGAGCCTTTGGACCAATATTGCAGAATACTGAGTCCATGATGGCCCAAGTTCATTCTCCTTGTCACATATTATTGTAAAACAGTTTCAGATGAATGGATGTATTATACATATAACAAAATGATTGGTTGAGGTAATTAATAAAGTACCGATAAAGATTTCTTAACCCAAGACTTATGGGTATGCAAAGGATATAAATATATCTAGAGATGATTTTGTTGGAAGAACATTTTAGAAAGTAAATGTGCTGAAGATTATTTTAATAAAAATAAAAAGCATGCAGAAAGATCCCCAAAGGTTGGGGTTAATTAACAAATCATTTTACTTAAAGTCTTACAGGGTATTCATTCCTGAAAGACAAAGAGGGCTCACAAGTGAATTCAACAAAGCAAGAGAGCTTAGACTCGTAGAAAGAAAGCATTTATCTTCCCTCTTGTGATTTCCAATACTACGAATCTGGACACTTGCCTTCTAAGAAGTTCCAATCCTTGAAATAGAAACTTTCCCACTGTCCTAGCAGAGCACGGGCTATGTGATTATTTCATTACTCACAAGTCCCAGATATTACATTTGCTCCGTGCTTTTAAGTGGCATCAAGTGAATCAAGACTGGCTGAAATCATTCGAGGAAGAGGCAGAAGTCTGCTTTTCTTTCCCTTTCTGCAAGACAGCCTGATTGTGTAATCATACCCCGGCTGAATCTGGCTTGTGCTGTTAGAGGAATTATCTTCTCATTAAAAACAAATCTTAATAGGCCTAATTTGAAGGCTGCTTTTGTCTGTAACTTGATCAAGAGGGTAATGACTGTGAACCAATGCTCGATAGAAGGAGAGTAAAAGAAAGTCAGAAACATTAAACAGGGCAGATTACAGTCACATTACAGGGCTTTTGATATGCAAATGAAGCACACCAGGCAAAAAAATAAAAAAATAGCAATGGGCTCGCTTCTATCGCTTTTCTTGATACTCTGCTTAGGGCGTGCAGGAAAATCTGAGTCTCTGAGAAGTGGTTTAGCTTGAGAGACCTATAACTGCTCTTTTCAGGGCCTTAGTCCCCTCAGTTGTAAAATGGGGATAACAGTGGTTACAATGATTATAATAGGGTTAGAATAAGGATTAAATGAACTAATATATGTGAAGCGCACAGAATGGTATCTGGGTTTCTAATCCATCCAGTGCACAGCTAATGAGAGCACTGACTATCATTAGGTTTAGGTCTTACTGGTTTTGTTATTATTATTGGCATTCTTTTTCTATTTCTATACTATTCTTTATCTATTCTATACCATTTCTATTGCTATACCGTTCTGTATCTATTTTCTATTTCTATACCAGTCATAGACTCACAGAATTTGGGGACAGGAAAAACTAGGGTATTGCTTCCAGAACTGTGTTCCATGAATAACCTCTGTTATTACGATATTAGTTGTATAAAAATAGGTTTCTCTATTCAAAGACTTTTGGGAAATGCTATATTAAATAAAATCAGAACCATTTCACCATAAAACCTTTCAGAGTCTTTAATTTGCCAGGAATGTGAATCTCAAAGAGGGTAATATTTTATTCAAGCTTTCCTAAATTTATTTGACCCCAAACACATTTTTCATAGAATGTCTGTTAACCCCTCAAGGAACATGAGTTCTTGAAGCAAATTATGGATGACAGCTCAGTGATGCTCAAAGAGGGAAACGACTTCTCCTAGGCTCTCAACTACTTAGAGGCACCTGGGTCTCCTGGTGCCTCTACGATGCTTTGCATAAAGCTGGTATCTTGATCTGGCCTGCATTTCTGCAGGGAAAGATCTTGGGTGAAATGAGGACTAAAACCTGGTGGTCAAAAGCATGGACCTGGTTTAACTGCCCACTTCCCAATGTATGATCTCATGCAAGTTATTTCACTTTCCCGGGCCTCACTGTTTTGTTTTGTTTTTTCCTCCACTGAAAATGGGGGTAATGATTGCACCTGCCTTGTGGGGTTGTTGAGAAGTTAAATGATATAATGCATGTAAAACACATACATTAGTTATAAACAATTTATCATTGTTCCTAGCACGTAGTAAGTGCTAAAGATAGGTTGCCAGTTATTAAGAAATAGTGTTTTTAAAGGTGGGCCACATCCTATAGTAGAGAAGGAAGATATGATATGATGAATTGTTTGCTGTTAACTTCTCTTTAAGAGTTTGTCAGTGGAAGCTCCTTGATAATGCTCTACCTGAAGCAATGCTAGGAAGCTCTCTATACCACTGAACCATCACATGGCCAAAAAAAAAAAAAAGACTGGTAACTTTTTTAGGGAGGATAGGAGATACTGGCCTAGGCTGGGAGTCTTTGGATTCTACTGCAGAAATTTCTCAGACAGGAAGCATAGAGTGCCCCTAGTCCCAGGCTACTCAATCAGGCTAGGAGTGCTATAGTGGGCCATGGATCAGGCTTACCTGTGAATGCCAGTAACCAGTCCACGTGGTAAGTATAGACATCGAGAGTCAGCAATTAGACATTTTTATAGGAACTGGCAGAGGAATTTTATGTCTACACAAATGTTGAATCCAAATAATAATGTTTAAAATGAGGCTTGTACTTTTATACCTTTTTATTATTTCATAATTTTAGTAAATGATTTTCATTGTATTTTACAAAAGCATCAGTCTAGGACAGAGTGAATATTAAAATAAGACAGAATAAAATAAAACGTGTCCTTTACCTTAGCTAGTTTGAAAATTAGTCTAGAACAGTGGCCCTCAAAAGTGTGGTCCCTGACCAGCAGAATTAGCATCTCGTGGGAACTTGTTAGAAATGTAATCCTCGCTCCCACCCCAAACGCTGCATTCAATTCTGTGTAGAGCCCAGCGATCTTTATTTTAATGAGCCCTCAGGTGACTCATATGCACACAAAAATTTTGAAAACATTGAGAACATCACCAGGATAACTGTATCTTCTTCCAAATTCAGTAGAGCAGGAGTAAGTATTACACCCCAAAATCTGCTGTGCAAAAATATTGGGTTGGCCAAAAAGTGCCTTCGGCTTTTAAGTAAAAAGACACTTTTTTCATTTTCCCCAAGAACTTTATTATTTTTAAAATATTATTTATTTTATTTGTTTTTGGCTGCATTGGGTCTTAGTTGCCGGATCTTCATTCAGGCATGCAGGATCCTTCCGTTGTGGCACGTGGGCTTCTCTCTAGTTGTGGTGTGCGGGTTTTCTCTCTTTAGTTGAGGTGAGTGAGCTCAGTAGTTGTGGTGCATGGGCTTAGTTGCCCCGCAGCATGTGGGATCTCAGTTCCCCGAGCAGGGATCAAACCCACGTCACCTGCATTGTAAGGCAGATTCTTTACCACTGGACCACCAGGGAAGTCCTACACCAAGAACTTTATTGAAAAACGCATTCATTTTTTGTTCCACTACCTTCTGCCATTTTTCAGGCAATTGTATAATTCCATCTTCCCAAAACTTTTTATCTTTTTGAGCAAAGAATGTTCCACGTGCCTTTTACAGTTTTCCAGTGAATGGAAATTTTTTCCATTAAGAGAATTTTGAAAAGACCAAAATAAATGGAAATCTGAAGTTGCAATGTCCGGTGAATACGGCAGAGGAATCAGAACTTCCCAGCCAAGCTGTAACAGTTTTTGCCTGGTCATCAAAGAAACATGCGGTCTTGCGTTATCCTAATAGAAGATTATGTGTTTTTTTTGACTAATTCTGACGCTTTTCGTCGAGTGCTGCTTTCCGTTGCTCTAACTGGGAGCAGTACTTGTTGGAATTAATCGTTTGGTTTCCCAGAAGTAGCTCATAACAGAGGACTCCCTTCCAATCCCATCATATACACAACATCACCTTCTTTGGACGAAGACCGGCCTTTGGTGGTGTTGGTGGTGGTTCATTCTGCTTGCCCCACGATCTCTTCCATTCCACACTGTTGTACAGTATCCACTTTTCATCGCCCGTCACAATTTATTTAAAAAAAGGAATGTTTTCATTACGTTTGAGAATCACATGCGGAAATACAGTCAGGAAGGTCTTTTTTGCTTAACTTACGTGGATGCCAAACATCAAAGTGATTCACATAACCAAGCTAGGGCAAATGATTTTCACTGCATGATTTGGATATTCTGAGTATGTCGGCTGTCTCCCACATGGTATACCGTTGACTGTTCTCAGTGAATGGCTCGATTTGACTGCTATCAACTTCAACTGGTCTACCCGACCATGGAGCATCGTCCACTGAGAAAACTCCAGCAGAAAACTTTCTCAAACCGCTTTTGACACCTTCGATTAGTCATAGCACCTTCTCCATATACTGCACACATCTTTTTTTGCGTTTCAGTTGCGTTTTTACCTTTCTTGAAATAAGCATAATATGCCGAAAACATTGCTTTCTCTGTTCTACCTTCACTATTAAAATGGCTACACAAAAATTCACCAATTTTGGTAAGTCTTTTTTTAAATGCATGCTGATATGACAGGTGTCACATACAATCTAACATACAAATGAAGTTAAAAACACCTAGGTGCTACTAGAGCCATCTTATGGAAAAAACTGAACGGACCTTTTGGCCCACCCAATAATACGACACTATTTCTCTAAAATCAACTTAAGTTTTACTCTGAACTACTATTCATTCAGGTTAGAAGCAATTTCAATAAGGATTAGGTTTGTTATGGGTAGTGGAGACCCAAAATAACAGTGGCCTAATCAATAAGTAGACTTTTAACCCTCCTACACTGTTGGTGGGAATGTAAATTGGCGCAGTCACTATGGAGAACAGTATGGAAGTTCCTCAAAAAACTAAAAATAGAACTATCATATGATCCATCAATTCCACTCCTGGGCATATAGCCCAACAAAGCTATAATTTGAAAAGATACATGAACCCCCATGCTCACAGCAGCACTATTTACAATAGCCAAGAAACGGAAACAACCTAAATGTCCACGGACAGATGAATGCATAAAGGAGATGTGGTACACATATGTACAATGGAACACTACTCAGCCACAAAAAGAATGAAATAATGCTATTTTAAGCTACACTGATGGACCTAGAGATTATGACATTAAGCAAAGTCAAAAAAAGAAAGACGAACACCATATGATATCATTTACATGGGGAATCTAAAACATGACACAAATGGGGAGTCGAGATGGTGGCATGGGAAGACGTGGAATTCGCATCTCCGCACAACTAGGGTGCCTGCCGGACGCTGGTGGGGGACCTCGATGCCCAAAGGAGACAGGAGGAACCCTCAAGCGACTGGGTAGGATGTGGGGGAGGAGGGTAGGAGAAGTGGAGGCCTGACAGGATCGGTGCCCCTGAGGGGTAGGGCTGGGAGGGGAGACGTGTTCCCATGCCTGGAGGGACCCTCAGGGGCTCAGATCGGGGGGAGCACACCTAGCATTTCCCCTGCCCAATCAGCCTGGCAAGCCCTCCTGGCTCTCAGGACAGGTCCTATGCACTCAGAGGCCCACTCCAGGCCACACTGGTCCTGGGGGCATAGGAGGCAGGCCAGGGGAGAACAGGATAGGGAGGTGGGAGGGGCCCTCCAGGACCAGAGGAGCAGGAGAGAAGGTGGAGGGGGGCGTCTGCCCCGCCCACTCGGGCTGGGGAAGCCTGCTGGGCTCCCAGGCCGGGTTGCCCGCCCTCCGAGACCACAGGCAGCCTGGGCCCCTTCTGTTGAGTTGAGCCTAAGCCTCCCTGTGACCCCCCACCACCCCGCAACCCACCCGCCCCCGAGCCTTTTCCAGCCCTGTGGATACTAAGCATAGGCCCCGCCCACTGCCTAAACCCGGCCCCTGCCTAAGCCCCACCTCCCACAGCCAAGGCCTTTTCTGCCTTTTTTTTTTTTTTCTCCTCTTTTTTACTATTGTGGTTCTGTTTTACCTTCTGGTTGTTGTTTCATCTATATTCTTATATTTATATTCTTTCTAACATATGTTAATTTCCTGGTCTAATTTTATCATTTACTCTTTACTGTTCTGCTTTTTTTTTTTTTTTTTTTGCCACCCCACACAGCTTGTGGGATTTTAGTTCAGGAGCCAGGGGTTGAGCCAAAGTTCCGGCAGTGGGAGCTCTGAGTCCGAACCACTGGACTAACAGGAATGATCAAGGGATCAAGCCAAGAAGATATAACAATTATAAATGTTTATGCACTCAACATAGGAACACCTCAAAATATAAGGCAAATGCTAACAACCAAGTAAGGGGAAATCAACAGTAACACAATAATAGTGTGGGACTTTAACACCCCGCTTACACCAATGGACAGATCATCCAGACAGAAAATTATTAAGGAAACACAGCTTTAAATGACACAATAGACCACACAGATTTAATTGATATTTATAGGACATTCCACCCAAAAGTGGCAGAATACACTTTCTTCTCAAGTGCACACAGAACATTCTCCAGGACAGATCACATCTTTGGTCACAAATCAAGCCTCAGAAAATTTAAGAAAATTGAAATTGTATCAAGCAGCTTTTCTGACCACAATGTTATTAGACTGGAAATTAATTACAGGAAAAAAACTGTAAAAAACACAAATACATGGAGGCTAAACAGTGCTCTACTAAATAACCAAGAGATCACTGAAGAAATCAAAGAAATAAAAAAATACATAGAAAAAAATGACAATGAAAAGATGATGACCCAAAACCTATGGGATGCAGCAGAAGCAGTTCTAAGAGGGAAGTCTATAGCAATTCAATCTCACCTCAAGAAACAAATAAAATCTCAAATAAACAATCTAACCCTACACCTAAAGCAACTAGAGAAAGAACAAAGAAAACCCGAGTCAGAAGGAAAGAAATCATAAAGATCAGAGCAGAAATAAATGAAATAGAAACAAAGAAAACAATAGCAAAGATCAATAAAACTAAAAGCTGGTTCTTTGAGAAGATAAACAAAATTGATAAACCTTAATCAGACTCAGCAAGAAAAAGAGGGAGAGGATGCAAATCAATAAAATTAGAAATGAAAAAGGAGAAATCACAACTGACACTGCAGAAATACAAAGGATTGTAAGAGACTACTACAAACAAGTATATGCCAATAAAATGGACAACCATGAAGAAACAGACAAATTCTTGGAAAGGTACAATTTTCCAAGACTGAACCAGGAAGAATTAGAAAATATAAACAGACCTATCACAAGGCATGAAATTAAAACTGTAATCAAAAATCTTCCAACAAACAAAAGTCCAGGACCAGATGGCTTCACAGGCAAATTCTATCAAACATTTAGAGAAATGCTAAAACCGATCCTTCTCAAACTCTTCCAAAAAATTGCAGAGGGAGGAACACTCCCAAACTCGTTCTATGAAGCCACCATCACCCTAATATCAAAACCAGAAAAAGATATCACAAAAAAAGAAAATTATAGACCAATATCACTGATGAACACAGACGCAAAAATCCTGAACAAAATACTAGCAAACAGAATCCAACAACATATTAAAAGGATCATTCACCATGATCAAGTGGGATTTATCCCAGGAAGGCAGGGATTCTTCAGTATACACAAATCAATGTGATACACCATATTAACAAATTAAGGAATAAAAACCATATGATCATCTCGATAGATGCAAAGAGCTTTGGACAAAATTCAACACCCATTTATGATAAAAATTCTCCAGAAAATGGTCATAGAGGGAACCTAGCGCAACATAATAAAGGCCATATATGACAAACACACAGCAAACATCATACTCAATGGTGAAAAACTGAAAGCATTTCCACTAAGATCAGGAACAAGACAAGGACGTCCACTCTCGCCACCTTTATTCAACAAAGTTTTGGAAGTCCTAGCCACGGCAATTAGAGAAGGAAAAGAAATAAAAGGAATACAAATGGGAAAAGAAGAAGTAGAGCTGTCACTATTTGCAGATGACATGATACTATACTTAGAAAATCCTAAAGATGTCACCAGAAAACTACTAGAACTAATCAATGAATTTGGTAAGGTTGCAGGATCCAAAATTAATGCACAGAAATCTCTGGCATTCCTATACATTAACAATGAAAAATCAGAAAGAGAAATTAAGGAAACACTCCCATTTACCATCACAACAGAAAGAATAAAATACCTAGGAATAAACCTACCTAAGGAGGCAAAAAGACTTGTACTCAGAAAACTATAAATCACTGATGAAAGAAATCAAAGATGACACAAACAGATGGAGAGATATACCATGTTCTTGGACTGGAAGAATCAATATTGTGAAAGTGACTATACTACCCAAAGCAATCTACATATTCAATGTGATGCCTATCAAACCACCAATGGCATTCTTCACAGAATTAGAACAAAAAATTTTACAATTTGTATGGAAACACAAAACATCCTGAATAGCCAAAGGAATATTGGGAAAGAAAAACAGAGCCAAAGGAATCAGGCTCACCAACTTCAAACTATACTACAAAGCTACAGTAATCAAGACAGTATGGTACTGGCACAAAAACAGAAATATAGATCAATGGTACAGGATAGAAAGCCCAGAGATAAACCCGCACACATATGGTCACCTAATTTACAATAAAGGAGGCAAGAACATACAGTGGAGAAAAGACAGCCTCTTCAATAAGCGGTGCTGGGAAAACTGGACAGCTACATGTAAAAGAATGAAATTAGAACACTTCCTAACACCATACACAAAAATAAACTATAAATGGATTAAAGACCTAAATTTAAGACTGGATACCATAAAACTCTTAGAGAAAAACACAGTAAAAACACTCTTTGACATAAACCACAGCAAGATCTTTTTTGTCCCACCTCCTAGAGTAATGAAAATAAAAACAAAAATAAACAAATGGGACCTAATGAAACTTCAAAGCTTTTGCACAGCAAAGGAAACCATGAACAAGACAAAAACACAACCCTCAGAATGGGAGAAAATATTTGCAAATGAAGCAACTGACAAAGGATTAATCTCCAAAATATACAAGCAGCTCATGCAGCTCAGTATCAAAAAAACAAACAACCCAATTAAAAAATGGATGCAAGACCTAAATAGACATTCCACAAACAAGACATACAGATGGCCAAAAGGCACATGAAAAGATGCTCAACATCACTAATTATTAGAGAAATTCAAATCAAAGCAACAATGAGGTATCACCTCACACTGGTGCGAATGGCCATTATCAAAAAATCTAGAAACAATAAACGCTGGAGAGGATGTGGTGAAAACGGAACCCTCCTGCTCTGTTGGTGGGAATGTAAATTGATACAGTCACTATGGAGAACAGTATGGAGGTTTCTTAAAAAGCTAAAGATAGAACTACATATGACCCCACAATCCCACTACTGGGCAAATACCCTGAGAAAACCATAATTCAAAAAGAGTCATGTACCACAATGTTCATTGCAGTTCTATTTACAATAGCCAGAACATGAAAGCAACCTAAGTGTCCATCGACAGATGAATGGATAAAGAAGATGTGACACATATATACAATGGAATGTTACTCAGCCATAAAACGAAATGAAATTGAGTTATTTGTAGTGAGGTGGATGGACCTAGAGTCTGTCATACAGAGAGAAGTAAGTCAAGAGAAAAACAAATACCATGTGCTAATGCATACATATGGAATCTAAAAAAATTGGTACTGATGAACCTAGTGGCAGGGCAGGAATAAAGATG
Source organism: Stenella coeruleoalba (assembly GCF_951394435.1). NCBI lineage: Eukaryota > Metazoa > Chordata > Mammalia > Artiodactyla > Delphinidae > Stenella > Stenella coeruleoalba. The sequence goes on from NC_137156.1 coordinate 80,084,218, forward strand.
CAGACATAGAGAATGGACTTGAGGACCCAGGGGTGGGGGAAGGGGAAGCTGGGGCGAAGTGAGAAAGTGGCATGGACATATATACACTACCAGATGTAAAACAGATAGCTAGTGGGAAGCAGCAGCATAGCATAGGGAGATCAGCTCAGTGCTCTGTGACCACCTAGACGGGTGGGATAGGGAGGGTGGGAAGGAGACCCAAGAGGGAGGGGATATGGGGATATATGTATTCCTATGGTTGATTCACTTTTGTACAATAGAAATTAACACAGCATTGTGAAGCAATTATACTCCAATAAAAATGTATTAAAAAAATAAAATATGACACAAATGAACTTATCTACAGAACAAAAACGGACTCACAGACATAAAGAACAGATTTTTGGTTGCCAAGGGGTTGGGGGAGGGTTGGATTGGGAGTTGGGGATTAGCAGATGCAAACTATTATAAATAGAATGGATAAACAACACGTCCTATTGTATAGCACAGGGGACTATATTCAATACCCTGTAATAAACCATAATGGAAAACAATGTGAAAAAGAATATATATATACATGTATGTATAACTGAATCACTGAATCACCAGAAACTAACACAACATTGTAAATCAACTATAGCTCAATTTAAAAATATACAAGCAGACTTTTGACAATAAAAGCCAAGCAGCAAGGGTTCTCTTGAGGTGAGTTCTGCTTTCTGCCCTACAATCCAAACTCTCTGAAACAGGAGGACACAGAGGCCTGCCTACTTTTTTTCATAAAGTAAGAAAAACTCAAGGAGGACCCCAAACCAGACTCCAGTATACTGTTCTCCCGTATCAACAATGGTATTTAATCAGCCACTGTGGTTATCCTGGAGCCAGACCAACCCAGAACGTTTGAGGCCCACTCTGAATATCTTGGAGTTGCTTATGCAACAGATCGTTTATTTTTTTCCCCCCGCCTTTAACCATTAACTGCTGCAGTCTTTAAAACTCCATAGGTTTTGGAGCCCAAATTATTTTCTTATCCTAATTGGTCTGTCTAGGATTTTTTCATTTATCATAGACTTATTTTCTTGGTGCATTTCCTTATAATTAGAACCCTCAAGCAAAAAACGTGGGTGGAAGCACGTTTTATAAATTTATTCTCATACCTTTAGTATTGAAGTCAATTTCTCATTGAAAAATTAGTCTCCAGGGGGCACTAATTAGATCTTGAGACTGATGCTTTGTGCAAATTTAGTTTCCTTCCAGTCTGTCCTATTTCTATAGGTTCCTTTTTTCACTGTTTCCAGCTTATAGCTAAAGGATTCCATATTTCCACTGGTCTGGGCTACTGGCAACAATGTTTATACAGTGATATTTTTTTAAATGTCAGCAAAATCACTGGCCACTTCAGAATGACTTATCATACATTTCCCAATGTCTGCTACTGTGTCTAATGACTATTCAACATTTTTAGTGTATTAGATAATCGATTATATACTTGTTATATATTAATGAAGTTGTAAAGTTTTCAAAAAGATATATTCAGAGACCAAATCTGATTTACTCCTGTTTATGTTTCCCAGGATCCTCTCTCTTCCATTATATGAATCTCCACCTTTTGTTTCAGAGTAAAAAAGCCCCAGGAAATAGAATTTAGATATATTAATATTTGAAGCTGATTTTCCTTCTATCCCTGCTTACTTCTCTAACAAAGATTTCCAGGAAAAAGGGAAGTCTTATCAAATCAATTCTTATATCACTTACATTAATTTTATAGGAATAACTCGTTATGCAAATTGGATAGCAATCTCATTCTTTATTTCCTCTTATGTTCATACTCTAATATACCTTTCCCTCATTTTTCTTGCTTAAGCTTAAAGAAGAATAAAGTTACTGCAATTCTGCTCAAAGACATCCACTTTTGAATTTTTTAGTTTAGTTCCTTCTCACATCAAAGAAAGACATCATTTTACAAATATTGCCTTTATTTTTTAATATCTGCATGTATTTTGCTTATATCCATATAAATTATTTTTCCCATTTATAGAGCAATGCATACTTCTTTTCACAAATGCAAACCAAATAAAGTGTATAAGGAAAAAAGTGGGCTGTGTTTTGTTGCCAAATCTTTGGACCTGTTTGCCTACCAATCTCGGAAATTTGCGTGGCTTTAGTAACTACTGGTTGGCTTGTAGTGAAACTTTTCTGCCAAATTACTGGGAGGGCAGAAAATCCTCCAGGGCTTCCAGGTAAATTTGGATGGATCTTTTATGAATGTCGGGGTGACATTTAAAATGTATGTTGCTCTGCAACACCTTCTCCTAATAGGTAGTGTCAAAACTTACTCCTCTGGCTTCGACAGAGTGAATTTTAACAAAGCAGCCTAGTAACTGAGTGTGAGATTTAAATTTTTATGTTTTAAAGTTTTTCTATTTAACGAGATACGCTGGAAAATGTGTTTTTAAGTGTGAAGTCAAGAAAAGGCACATGCGGTTTTTCACATGACGAGCAGAAAATCCATATTTATCCAGCATACGCATCACCTATATCCTCACCCACTAAGGATTAGGTGAACCTTGTGTTTACACATTAAATCAAGAAAATGTAAACTCTGTATCGCTCAATGTTTTGAACTTTGCATTTTGCCTGGTCTTTCATTTTGTACCAACCAGGCAGAGTCACAGTGGTGTAGCGAGGTGGAATTTCCTTCTGTGATCTCTTTGATGCACTCAAACCAGAATCTATTAGCTCTTCTCTCCTGATTGGAAGAAGATGAATTCTGAAGAGATGGGGATCATGAGTGCAGAAGATTTATACTTCTGATTAGACCCTGACAGCCGCTCAGCTTGCTTCAGAAATTGAAGGGAAAGGTTTATGGGGAAAAAAGCAGAGAGGGTGATAGGGAGGGGATGAATAGCTATATCATGTGCGTTTAGCCCCAGAATATATTATATGGCACACTTGATTTCATCTCTCTCCTGACCTTGATAGACACTGCTAATCATTCAGGTCACATTTCTCACTGAGCTTGGATACAGCCTCAGAATCTTTTTTTGGGCATAGCCCTCTGGGCAGCTGCTACAAATCTATCTGGCTTAGCTTAGGAGATTGATTTACTGAGTGCAGTATTTATTCAACATTTATTGAACATCTAAACTGCGCCAGGCATGTTAAAGGCATTCAGGAGCAAGATATGCAACTTATGTTGTAATGAAATGAAAACTTTTTATTGCCTTTTCCAGCCCCACACATTTGCTCAGCATGTAGTAGGTGCTCAATAAATTTCCTTTGTCACATTGCTGTGAATTGGCTTGTGAAGAGCATTCTGGCATCAGCTGACCCTGCTGACAAGCGGAGTGTGGCTATGGTTCTCCCTCAAATAATGAGAACATTTGTTCCACCACAGTTCACTTCCTGCTTAAGGTCTATTAAAAACAAACTGACCTTCAAGATTAGTTCTCCACTGGATATATTTCGAGGGGCAGGGGTAGATATCCAAGAGAAGAATCATACACGGAAACATCTCATCCCTTAAATCTGACCTCTGAATGTCTTTTAGATCTGCTGATTAGATTCCTGCTAGAACACAATATCAGACTCCATCCTCAAAGGAAATAAATTAAGCTGCACCCCACGAGGACAAATGGTTGACATTGTGCTCTTGCGAGCATCTTGTGTGCAGCTGTGAACAGCTGTGTTAGCGCCAGTTAAACTGTGATAGCATCACTGGGGGGAGAGATAAAGGGCATTCGTTCACAAAGCGCTATTCAAAGGGTCTCACAGGTGTGTTCTAAGGATTGGTTTTCTGCTATCTCCTCTCTATCTAAAATTTATCCTGAATTTAGATGATTGGGTAATATAATTCTGTCAGAATTGTAGCTCTACTCTCCAGGGGTGGTGTTTTTGGAATACATGCTGTGGCATTCATAAACAAATATGAAATAGGGAAAAGCATCCCCCACTTGACAAAAGAGGATTAGCTTCTGACTCTCTGGAGTGATTCTTTGACCATGTATTCATTTCCTTATGAATAAGCCTCAGTTTTCCCCCCTCTGATAGAGGAGAGCACAGTATGTGCCAAAGAGACTGGCTCTTTTAAAGAACAGCTTTATTTATCACCCTTATTTGCAATGTTACTTCCCTAAAAGGAGCCTTCAGCTGCTCATCCATTGACTACAAATGGCCAGCTCTTCTGGCGAACAAGGACGGGGTCAGATGCTAACTGCTGGTGAAGGGGACAAAATGAGGTGAGAAAAGGGCATCCTGGAAAAAAGAAAATGAAATGCATTTAGATGTTTGTTTTAAACAGTCTGCAGTTTGCTGCTTGAAGGGAAAATTGTGTATATGAGATGCTCTCTTAAGAAATGGAGTTAGCAGATAAAGCAGTAAAATTAAAATTGTTTAGAAATCCTAGGTCAGTGTTCCCAAATGCTGGCCCCGTTCATGGGCCACCTCCTTGGATAAACTTGTTAAAGCTGCAGGTTCCCTGGCTTCACTTCTGGCTGCAGAATCACTGGAAAGGGTGTCTGGGATTTTCTAACAGGCTACCCCAGATGAGCCTAGAGTATACCAGCTAGATTTGAGAATTACTGCTAGATCCCAGGCTAAACAAACAAATGAACAAACAAACGCAAATAAAACAGATGAAATATTTAAGAGGAAAAAACTCCAAACAGAACCAGAATAAAAAGAAACGGCAGGGCTGACCCTCTGTCTGGAGCCAAACCAATATAATAGTTTATAATTAATAACTAGGTATTAATTGAAGACTTACTACATATCCAGTGCTACTCCAAAGGCTTTCTATTTCTTACTTTTTAAAATCTTTAAATTGTAAGGAAGTTTATGAAGGAGGGAGGATCCGTGAAGCAGTCTACACACACGAGACACAGCATTTTTAAGGCACTCGGAGAAGACTGCACAGCAGGTAGGCGGCTGAGCCAGGGTTCAAACTCAGGCAGCCTGGCTCCAGAACACGTGTGCTAAACCACAACCAGATACTGTTTTTCCTGCGTAAATGCAGGCCCTGGGGAAACAATGTTGACTAAGGCAGTGTCTTCCCTTAAGGAGGTCGTAGAAATTTGTGATGTCATGTAGCAAGTGCAGTGTGTAAAGTGCAAAGAGAAACTCAAGAGGTCCTTGCAGGATCACAGAGGAGCAGGTATGAGGAGTGGGCTTCTGGAGGTGGTGACACCTGAGCTGAAATCTTAAAGGATGAGTAAGAATGAGCCACAAAAAGCTCGGAAGAGAGCTCTAGGAGGAGCAGATGCCATGAGCAAAGTCTCCGAGAAAAGACAGAGCAGTTCCAGACTTCTTTCACAGCACCGTCGACCAGAAGAGTGAATGATACAAGGTGGCAAGAATGATACCTATCTAATCAATTACTGAAAATTACTATGATTATTATTTAATAATAAATTTATTATTTATTTAATTAGTTATTTAAATGTTAACAACTATCACAAGAGTTTTTAATAACTGACATAAATGGTAATTGTGGCGTACCATAACCTGTTGCTGGGTAAAAAATTATCCCTTAGTGACTTGAAATGACCACCCTCTATGGTGCTCCTGGAGTCTATGAATTGGGAATTCTGACAGGGCACAGGTAGGATGGCTTGAGTCAGCTGCCTCACGTCTGGGGCCTCAGCTGGAGGTGACCTGAACATCTGGGGCCATGAACAGCTGAAGCTGGAGGGTCTACTTCCCAGAGGGATGGTCTAGCAGCTCAGTGGGGGTGACTGGAAGGATGGATTTAGATGGGACTGTTGGTCAGAGCACCTCCACATGCCCTCCTCAACATGGCGGCCTCAGGGAAGTGTGACTTCGTCCAAGGTGGGTCAGGGTTCTAGTAAACAAGGAAGAGCTGATGTCTTTTTGACCTAGCTTTGGAAGTGTCACCTCCACTGGACTCTGTGTTGAAGCAGTCATAAGGACATGTTGGTTCAAGAGAAAGGGACATAACTCCACCTTTGAGGAGTGTCAGAGAATCTGGAGCCAAGTGTTAATATCATCACAGTTAACATGTACTGAGTGCTTCCTATGTCCTAGGCTCTGTCCTAAATGCTTCATTGGGAACACCTCACCTTTTATCACAATGGCATGAAATATGTGCTATGTAAATACGTAAACCCCAGTTTACAGATAAGGGATCACAGGCTTCCAGAGGATGTGTAACTTGTCCAAGGTCACCAGTAAGTGGCCACCCTGGGAACTGAACCCAAATTTGTAGGATTTAAAAGCCTAGGCGTTATCATCTTGGTATTCTTCTTTCTTACTCGACCCTGACTTCTGATCCGTGTGCAGAGTAGGTTCATTCTAAGTGTTTGTGGAAAGGAAGAAAGTCACAGCATCTATGTATCTAAGGGGATGCAAGTAGGGACTTTGGGAAGCAACATCGTGGTCTGCAACTACTGCACTCTCTTTTGCTCTTGTCAGAAGTAGAGTCCTCAGGAAACAATGGTTGTGTGGACCTCGGGCCTGGCATCTACATTTCTCATGTAATTGCTCGAATAATTCTCTCCCTGGTGGCCTCATCTCCAGAGACCCTGTGCCTGCATCCTGAAATCAAAGAAATGGGACACATTCTCTTTGGAAAACGCTTGAGTCAAAGTTCTCACAGACTCAGGAAGAATAACACAATTTGGGAGCATTCATTCCCGGGAAAATAGACAAATATCTTTTGACTAATTTTTACAGGTTATACCTACCAGAGGAGTAATCTATGATATTTATACTCAATTTTACGTTCACGTATCCACTCATCCAAAAAACACACGTGCCAGACATGATGCTGGATTATGAAGATACTATGGCAGACAAGAGAGAGATGGTCTCTTCCATCAAAGAGTTTGTAGTCTGGTGAGGAAGACACAGTGAAACTAAGTAGGTAAATCTCCAAATAAATAATTGCTAATTCTCAAAAGTGCTTTGAAGGAAGTTAATTAGGAGATAAGATAAAAATCAAACCTAAGAGTAAGGTGGGAAATCTTGTTTATATGTATGCTGGTTGGGTTGGGCCTCTCTAGAAACATGGTATTTAAGTTGAAACCCAAAGAAAGAGAGGAAAAGAAAGGCCATGATCCTGTTTATTTTTATTCTGAATATTATTTGCTCCCAAATGCCTTTCCTTCTAGTTCAATCCCTGTTCCAAAGAAAAGTAAGGTAAAAAACCATTAGAATGTTGATGGAAGAAGAATTTAACTGGTTCTTACTCCAGTATCAAGTATGTACATGCATTCTCTTCACAGGCAAGTGTAAACCCTGAGATTTAAGGGGTGACTTTATTCCCCAGCAGAATAATCTGAATCCTGCCCCAGCTGTCAGCTTCAAAGTTCCCAGTCATTAGCGTGCCCACCAAGCCACTTGGGTCCTCATGCCAGCAGTCTTGGTGGGCCATTCTGCCTGTCTGCCAGAGGCACCTTCAGAGAGCAAAAGTGGGCTAGGCCTTCAGGCTAGAAGCCATTGAAAGCTGTGCTTCCAAAAAGCTCACATAAACTGTACTTTTCAAGATGAAACCACATTTATCAACACTGAAGTACTGATACCTAAGGAAATCTGGCCTTGGTGGTGGGGGGCAGGGAGGGTTCCGACCAATAAATACCCGTTCATTTAGTTGTTGAAGTTCAGATATTCACTGGTCTGGTGAAAGGACTCTCTAATATCTGAGCTCCCAACGTCTGTTGCAGTTGCAAGAAGTGACACACGGGGATTCAGCAGGATTGAAGACTTCATGTTGGTGCATTGCAATAGTTTGTGGACTACCTAAACATGTCGTTATTATTTGAGACCATTCTTTGGAAACCGCTTCATTCACGTGTGCACGTATGTATATACAAATAATATATGCACATATTTCATAGTATAATTAGCATGTATACATGGATGTATTACCTAACTCCTAAAATAGCAGTCAATATCCTATTGCACACTTACTTATCTCACTCAGTTCTTATGACAACCCTATGAAATTGTTATTATATGACATTCTACAGGCCAGGAAGCAACATAAGACTTATGATGTCCAAAAAACTAGCCACTAGATATATGTGGCTAGCCACTAGCTATATTTAAATATGCTATTTAAATTTAAATGATTTAAAATTAAACAAAAAGTCCCTCATTCACGCTAGCCACTTTTCCAGTGTTTAGCAGAACATTTCCATCATTGCAGAAAGTTCTATTGGAAAGCTCTGGAGACTCTCTAGGCAGAGTTTCTCAACTTCGGCAATACCTGCATTGACATTTCGGGCCCGGTAATTCTTTGCTGTGGGGGACTGTCCCATACATGGTAGGATGCTTAACAGCCCTGACCCAGTAGTCACCAGGAGCACCCTCCCCCAGTTGTAGCAACCAAAAATATCTCCAGATAGTGCCATATGTCCCTTGGGAAGAGGGAATAAAATCCCTGGCTGAGAACCACTGCTCTACACTCAGCCTATGGTTTACAGGCTGGGGGGGAACTTGGGTAAGTTGCTTTCAATTCTTGGGGCTTCATTTTCCTCATTGGTAAAAGATTAAAAAATAAAATACATTTTCACAGGGTTCTGTGATGGTCTAATACTACAGATAAAGCATTTTAAATAATAAAAGCATACTAAATGGTTTTTAGGACTGTAATGCTCCAACTCCTCCCTTAAATGAGGAATATCTAGATGAGCTGGCGTGGCATCTGGAAGCCAGGAAGCCAAGATTTCTGCTGACTGTTCCAATGCTCTATCCCTGAACTTGGGCTTCCACGTTTAGATAACTCAATGGACTAGAGACAAATGACAGACCTGCTTGATTTGTCAACAAATTTGCTTTGTTGCTTGCTTCGACAACAAAGCCAAGGGACTTGAAAACTCTTAAAAAACAAACAAAACTCTAAACACAGAAAATCATCTCTCGGTCTCATTGCCTGAATTTTGTCAAGATGGCCTTAAGAGTACGTGGAACAACAAGGCAATCAATTAATGAGGAAGGTTTTTAAATTTCTCAATAAAAGTTGAATCAAACATTTAGATCAATTATAGCGAAAATGATTACAACACATCAACTGTCAGTAAATTAGCTAAAGTTTCAACCTCAAATTTCTGAATAGGCACCTTTAGAGAAGGGACCCTATCAGTGTATCAGGTTCAGACAACCATGTTAGTAGGATAGAAAGATAATTAAATGAATATTTTTTAAGTCTGTGCCTATCCTTGCCTTGAAAAAAAAAACAAATATAGGTGTTTTAATGGGCTTACATTACATGGGAGACTATCATCAACTTATTTTTATCCTTGAGATTTTTCATGGTTGCAAGATTAAGCTGAATATAACTTTCTGAATATAAAACTGTCATTGGAGTGGACACTAGGAACCAATATTTGACCATATTTGGCCTATGAGAAGGGAAATTCCATAAGATTTAAAAACAATGCCTTGAAGAGAGGAGCAGAAACAGAAGAGTTCATTTCTTCGATTTGTGTTTTGATAACTGATGCCTGATAGGTCATCTCTCTATGAGAAAGAGTTGAGGTTCACCATTCACATAATGACCTGGCCATCTGTCATGCATTTACAGACCCCAGGTTAAGAATTAAGCCTTAGCTCCTTAACCTCATTTAAACATCCAACAACAATATGAAGAGGGTATTATTTCTTTCTTTTTTGAAGATGACAAAAAACTGTGGCCGAGAAGGTCTGGATTAACTTGAGAGTAAGAGGTATATAGCCAGATTTCAGACTCAGGCCTGCAAAATTCCAAAACTTGTGGTCCCCTGCCAACCTATAGCTGCAGGTCAAAGGTGAAGAAGATGCTTTCCCTCACATGGTGTAACTCACGTTCGTAATCAGCACTCCCCCACAACGTTAGACGCACTCACTGCCTCTGGATGACATGGGACACCGCATGTCATGTCCCATGTCATCCATGGGACACAGCATGTCATCTTTTATGGTCTGAGTACTTTTACCATCTTAATTCATTAAAGCAGCTAACAAATGAGACATCTTTCACACTTTTGTTACACAAACTATTTTATGAAAATGAGCCAATCTGCCAAACTCTCTGCCAAAAATACATATTTTTTTTCTGGTTCCTTGTTCATCAGAGGAGTATTCTGATGGGCTATTTTTTTTAAAATAAAGTAAGTTCTTAACTAATCCATCAAACCAGTCCAATACCACCAGGCCCAAGATCAGAAGGATATTAAAAACATCTCAAAGGAAGAACTCACTAATTTAGAGTTACTGAAGGGAGAGGCAATTCTGAATTAATAAAATATCTTAATTAAAGTATGAATTAAAAGAAAGAAAGTCTTATTACCTTTTGATATCTGATGGATGAATGAATCAATCAAACTGGAGTGTGGAAAATATAAAATTATATGAACTGGGCAAAAATAGAACCATGGGGAGGTCTCATTCGGCCTATTTTGATGAACAGATGAGGGCTATTTTGAATATAGTTTTCCATATTTATAGGTCAAGGTGCTGCTACAGTTTTGGGAAAGAAGTAGTTCTTGTGAGCTGGCAAACATTCCCCTTACCCTTCCCATCTTTTTATACTGTATTATGTACATAGATATAGATATATACACATATGTAATATATATATATTCTGTACAGAGATATAGAGATATGAAAACAAATATACTGACATCAATTTCCTTAAGCTATTGTTCCAACACAGAGAGGCACGGAAGAGTTGAAGACAATGCTAATAAACCCGTAAGACTGAAAGTCTGCAAGGCTCACTCCCTCTGAGGGTGGGAGAAGGAGAGGGAAGGAACTCTCTACTCCTGAGCACACCCTCCTCAGGGCAGGACAAGGTATGGGCGTGGCTGCTTTATATTCGCCACAGGGAGAAGGGGGCGGGGTTCTCGTGGGGCACGTGCAGCTGTTCCGCTAAAGGATTCCAAGCGCTGTGCGCAGCCTCTCTGAGCATGGCCCGCTGCCTCGATCTGGGATTGAGGTGTCATGCGCAGTGCTTCCCTGCAGCCTGCCAGCTGGCTGAGGCATCAGGTGCAGCCCCTTTGCTCTAAGTAAGTCTTCAAAAGGAATCTAGAGACTGCTTTCAATTATAGCAAAGAAGTAATGGCAGTAATACACATATACAGACTGAGGCAAAACATATATATGTATTTTATACTGTACTATATATAACATAACCTGTGCCATATATATATAAAATCTCACAAAGATAATGAGCTCCCCAGACTCCATCTAAAAAAACATGAAGTTTGAATTCTTGGGAGTAGAACACGTAAAGTCTTTTTATACAAACTTTAAAAACCATAACTGAAAAAGGACAACTCAGTATGGTTACTTTCTCTATTTGAGCCAGTCACATCTCGTTCCATCCAATTTATGACTCTTTTCACACCAATATCACGGGAAACAAAATTCTAATTTGATTTTTAGTATTCATTTTGGGTTTGGTAAAGCTTTTAGACCTAACTCCAGTATCTGTCTAGAAGAAAAAGCCATCTGACTGTTACAGAACAGGGAGACTAGCCAACAAATGATAATGAATAATCTTGAAGGAAGGATAAAACATAGGAAAAAAAAAAAAGGATGTATTACATATCTATTGCTTATAACAAATTATCCCAAATCTTAGGGGCTTACAACAACAGACATGTATTATCTCACACTTTGTGTGGGTCAGGAATCTGGAAGCAGTTTAGCTGAGTGATTCTGGCCCAGGGTCTCTCATAAGGCTGCAGTCGAGGCATTAGCCAGGGGCCAGTACCCGCAGGGGCCAGTACCCTAGGATAGGACTAAGATACAAGGACAGAAGTGCGGGGGCGGGTAATACGAGGATTGGAAATGAATCCAACAATTATAACAATATACTGTAACAAAAGTTATGTGAATGTGGTCTCTCTCTCTCTCTCTCTCAAAATACTTTATTGTACAAATTTAACACCTTTCGTCTGTTAACTAAGCACTTATCACACACCGCGGCTATAACTTCTGCAGTTTGTGGTGCAGCAGAAAAACTAGCACCAATTTCTTTCTCCCTCTTCACAATTTCACCGAGAAGATTCGTTCTTACCAGAAATCGTAGCAACTTCAGCATACCATTTTTTCCTTTCTTTATTAAGTCAGGGACTTTTGTTACGGACCCTCCGGAGTTGGTTCCCAAGAAGGGTCCTTCCGTCCAGTGTCCTTGAAGCCAATAAAACGAGACCGAGTTCGGTTTAGAAGCAAAGGAAAGCTTTCTTCTCTGACGGAAAAATGGAGAAGCGCGAGCTCGTACTCCAGAGCACACTCTCTTCAGGGCAGGACAAGGTATGGGCGTGGCTGCTTTATATTCTCCACAGGGAGAAAGGGGCGGGGTTCTCGTGGGGCACGTGCAGCTGTTCCGCTAAAGGATTCCAAGCGCTGTGCGCAGCCTCTCTGAGCATGGCCCGCTGCCTCGATCTGGGATTGAGGTGTCATGCGCAGTGCTTCCCTGCAGCCTGACAGCTGGCTCAGGCATCAGGTGCAGCCCCTTTGCTCTAGGAACTCTGGTCTGAAGTGATGCGTGCAAGGCCTCTGTTTACAGGCTGCACGTGGGCTGACATCTAGGCTCCTAGATTTCAAGAGAGTTTCCACCATCCTCTGATAGGAATGACTTCCTGAGTCCAAACAGCTTGCGCAAAAGATATGGTTTATGCTGAACGTCTGCTTATCGTTAATCCCTTGTGATACCTAATTTATAAAGTAAATTTTCTTATAGCTGTGTTTGTATAGGAAAAACTATTGTCAATACTGTCAATACTTTCTCAATACTGAGACCATTATAGCACCATCATTACTTTCTCCTATTTCTTTAAAACATTTAGACTCTTCCTATACATCCATAATCAAAAAACTAAATCAGCCTCATAGAAGAGTCATCAGATGAGAAGTTTCACCACAAACCTAGAAACTATCCTTTCTTGTGCCCATGTTCTCCCTCTTCTTTCCTAATTCAATGAAGAAAGTACTCTTCCTTCTATCAAAGTCCAACTCTAGAAAATCTATGCAGCACTCTACACATCACCTTCTCAAACCATGTGTTATCTGCTCTTCATCCTGCCTTGTCCATCACTCCTCTCAGTAAGTCGATACGCACCTGTCTCTACCCACTAACAGAGATGCTCCTCTTATTTGAAATTGCAATACTTCATTTGCTTTCTTCAGGGCATTTTTCAATATTTGTAATAATTACATTTATTTGTTTGGAACTTGTGTAAGGCTGGCAATGTTCTACTTCTTGACTAGAGGTTACACAGTATGTATCTTACGGAGCTCTATGCCTATGTTTGGGGTAGTTTTGCTTTTTTTTTTTCTCATGTGTCTGTTAGACTTCAGAAAATTCTATTTTTAATTTGATATATAGGTTTGTATCATACTTAATTTCTAATTGCATTTGTTATGAAGAACTCATCTCTGTGTTGCCCAATTGCCCAATATGAACATTTCATTATTAGTTAAGATTTGGAGTAAAAATTCATTAAATGTTCTGTTTTGTCTTTTTTTTTTTTTTTTTGCAAAAAGAAAGAAAGAAAGAAAGAAAAATGAATCCAAGATGGAAGCCAGTCTTTTTATAACCTAGTTTTGGAAGTAACACTCCATCACTTCTGCCAAATTCTGTGTGTTAGAAGTGAGTCAGCAGGTCTGGCCCACACTCAAGGATAAGGGATTACTCAAAGGCATGGATACCGAGAGCTATCTCGGAGGCTGCCCACCACAGCGTGTTTCTTCTGTGCTGACACCTGCATTCGGTGAACTCTCCAGAGGTTGTCATTTCTGCAAAGCATGTCCTGGGGACACTAGAAGGAGAAATAAAACAAGGAGGAAACATATCTAAGCCATGTTTCATGGCTCTTCATTTCTTCCGCTGTTGAATCTTTCCCCTAACCCACTTAAAGAAAAGGATACTGTTCACAGATATTTTGCCTGTTCACCCAGAGCTCACAGCCCAGAGACACAGCAGTATTGGTCTTCTCCCTCGCGTGACTTGAGAGGAATCAGGGAGACCCTCTCTTCTTAAAAGAAGCTATTTGATCCTTTGGGGCGTAAGAAGTACATTCTCAAGGGCGCAATATCACCCCCAAGGGCAAAAACTGGTTTGGGAGGGGCAAAAAGTTGTTACTCTTTTTATATAGAAACACAGATGTACATAGAGCACAGATACACAGTATATCTGTGGTATTAACATTTTATGGGGGAATGATTGGGGAAAATGCCTTCAAAAGCTCCTTCAGGAGGGTGATAATGAGAAAAAGGTTGAGAAAAACTTGATGCAGGACAGGCCAGTGAAAACATTTTTAAGGCAAGGAAGGCTTCAGGGAGGGCGGGAGGGACTGGGAAGCAGATCCAGCTGCGAGTGGAGAAGAGGAGGCGACATTTGGAACTTGGCAGAGCGTGAATGAATTTTCCCATGTACATATTGGGCTTTGGTTTTACTCCTCGATCTGATTTGACCTAATTTCTACATTCCAGGGACTCCTCACTCATCCCTCACAACCTCCAATCCCTTTTGGTTTTTCTGTGTTTCTGTGAATTCTGACTTTTCTGGTACTAAACATGGACCTGCCATATTCTGTTAACAGCTAGAAAAGTGGTTTGACGTGTGGGTCAGGCTGTGCTGACAAACAGTGTGGTCTGTCACATATTCCACAGAACACTGTCACCTGGAGAAACGGGTCCCTTGAGTAGCCACATCTTGTCTCCTGAGGTACACAGAACTGTCTCATTTCTGAGCAAAAGCACAGGAAAAAAAGAGGACTCACATACTGTTTTTTAGGCCATTTCCTTATTTACATGTCACTGTGCTCAGCAATTCCCAGGACAACACAATCGGCTATTCTGACGAAGCAAATAAACTAGTAACAGAAATAAAGAAACAATCCCTCTCGGTATTCCTTCTCAAGGTCTTTCTCCCAGGACAACTTTCTTTTCTCCAGAAGTGAGGTCTAAGGCTGAAGATAAGGATGTTGTTTGTACACACCCTGGGTCATTGGCAGTATGTATTTTCCGTCTGCCAAAAATGGGAAAAGGAAGCATGCTGAATTTAGATTCCCCAGCACCGAATTCAACTGGATGTCGAATTTGTAGTAGGGCTGGTAAAAGTTTCACTTTTGTTGGCACCTGCGGCTAGAGCAAAGAGACGGCTGTAAAAGACATCTTCTCGCCAAAACGTGATTTGGGAAAGGTCATTTTATTACATGATTTATTTATATTGTTTCGCCATGGTACAAAGCGTTCTGAAGTGGACTCAGAGCCCCTTAAGCTCCCTCCATTCACCAGCGTCGCAAGGGCCAAGGAGATGTTTGGGGTCAATTATTTAGCTAAAACAGCCTTCAAGGCAACGCAGCTTTTCCGTCTCACTCAAATTGAAAATAAAGTTCTATCATGATAAGATCGATCTTCTCCCCTATCCTTTGAGGAGGCATCGGTAAGAAACAGGATTAGAAGTAGATCATGCTTTTACAGTCACCAAGAACAATTAAGATATTCTTTCTCTTTCAGAAAAATCAGTTTAATCAACTTTCCAATGGTTTATCTTCTTTATACACTGTGCTGTCATTAAAGGACTTAAATGTTCTCTCCTGGATTTCTTTTCCAGAAGAGGCATGTGTCAGTAGTTACATTCTAAACAGACCTACAGTATTTAATATGGAAAGTTGAATATCTTTTTAAAAGAAAGCAGACGGGCAGTTTTGTTTATCTTCCCTTGACTCTGTCATTGTGTCCTAAACAGGTGGGTGGGATTTTTAATACTACGTTTATAATGGTAACAAGTAGGATTTACTGGATACATACTTCTGATGTGGAATCCAAGCTAAATGCTTCTGAGTTTTGGGGGTTTTGTTGTTGTTGTTGTTTGTTTAGACATCGTTCCTCTTTGTTTACTGCCAGTAGGTCTCAGACATTGGGGTCAGGTGTTTGAAAATGAGAACCAAATAGAGTTTCTACTCTCGCCCTCAGAGCGCAGCTAGGGTTGTGACTTGGTTAAGCTTCTTGCTTCACTGGCTGAAAAGTACTTTAAAGAAAAGAAGCAAAGGGCTTCCCTGGTGGCGCAGTGGTTGCGAGTCCGCCTGCCGAGGCAGGGGACACGGGTTCGTGCCCCGGTCCCGGAAGATCCCACGTGCCGCGGAGCGGCTGGGCCCGTGAGCCATGGCCGCTGAGCCTGCGCGTCCGGAGCTTGTGCTCCGCAATGGGAGAGGCCACAACAGTGAGAGGCCCGCGTACCGCAAAAAACAACAACAACAACAACAACAACAACAAAAAGAGCCGAATAGATTGAGAGAGTGAAGAATCTGGTTTAGCTTGCAGTGGTTCCCCAGCACCCAACCAGTCCCAGGCATCTCCTTTTCATCTTTGTACAAATGTTTATATAGGTAGCAACTTTCAGTATCCTCTAGCCAATGGTAAGTTATTTGCTAGTGCAGACTTTATCATCTTATCTTCAAAAGTGGCTCACAGGGGAAGGCATGAGGTAAGGGTGGTATTCTCTGATAATGTCTGTGGATATGTTTGAATGATTTGCCTCTTAGATGATGAAGTCTGATGGCTCTGTCGAATTCCATTTCAGAGAGATTTAGAAACTACACATCATGAATATTCAGCAAAGCTGCCTGGAAGTTCAGCTCCAAGTGACTTAATCATTTTCTCTTCATTTCTCCTTAAACAAGCCATTGCTGAAACTAGGAAAGGATTTTTTTTTTTTTTAATAGAAGAAGAAAATGTCAAGTTAAATACCAATACTGTGTGGAACAATTCCTTGAAATTTTGAATGCCTCTCAAAGAAACACGTCACCCTAGCGAGGCCACTCTTAGAAGGCAAGGTTGTTTCTTTAACGGCGCCTCTCTGCTTGGTGGCACATTTCATTAGTTTCCAAAGAACACAAGACCAATATAGAATTGATCTTTATTTAGTCTATTTTGCTCTTTTTTGGCTCTGTGTCAGAATAGAGACTCCCAAATCATAAAAAGTCCCTTTCAAATGTAGAAAGACTATCCCAATAGTTGGGATAAAAATAAAAAATGTAGGAGAGGAAAGTGTCTGGAAAAATGACCCAAACTTGATAGAAGGCAAAAAGATTACCGTGAGCCCCTTCAAAGTCATACTAATTTTGCTCCATAGCCCACCTAAACAGATAAAAATCAAACAATATAACAGACAGTCTCAAATACTAAAGAGAGAATTATTTAGATTACCACATGTTTGCACACTTTGTGAAACAAGCAAGAAACTTGAAACTGGGACCAGTACTAGGCGCGGGGGTTGGCCATTTCATTAACCAAACCACCTTTAATTGAACTCTTTGTGGTAATTCAATCACTAGGCCACATTGGATCAAGTCCAAAGCCAGGAGGTCTTAAACCAATTTCTTCCCTATGGTGGACAGTGAGATTCCCCACCTATGATCTAAGCATGACATATTAATTAATTGGAATCCAACTCACTAGAGAAGTTACTAATGAACATATTAAAATAATAACACATTACATGTACTTAGCACTTCTTACAAGTCTCAGTACCCCAACCTTGGAAGAGAGATATTATTATCCTCATTTTTCCAATAAGAACACAAGTGCCTGGAAAGGTCAAACAACTGTTTAGTCGGTAACACTCAGAGCTGGGAATAGACATGGAGACTTTGTGAGCCGTGAGCAAGTTTGTACAGATAAACATGCCTAGGTTTGAGTCATGGTTTCAATACTTACTGGTTGAGTAACCCTGAATAAGTCACTGACTTTCTGAACTTTAGTTTCTTCCTCTTTATTAAGGAGAAAAACCCAGTAACTCAATATTGAGAGCATTAAAAGAGACCCTTCACTTAAAGCACTTAGCACAATGCCTGGCTCATAGTAAACACTCAATAAACCTTGGCTGGATTGAAAAACAAAACAAGATGATAATGCAAATTGATTTCAAAAGATTCACCCAATGTATTCAAGGCAATAGCTTCAAAGTATAGGAACATTCAACTCAGTGTCCGATACCCAAAAAGGTAAATAATGGTGAGAACTCAAGTGGAAAATGATGAGTTACAGGCATAGTATAGGTATGATATTAAAAGAAATACATGATTCATCATGTTTACTGTAACAAATAAGGCAGGAAGGTGAGCATACACTTCAGAAAGCTTTTGAACACAGCAGTGAGACAATAAACCCATTTCTAGCTACCTTTCAGTTAGTTTAAGAAATCAATGGATATTCTGGTTTACATAAGTTATATATGTTTCTATAAGCCTTTTTAAGTACAAGGGGCTTAAAAAATTAAAAGGGTAAATTTCAAGACTATTTGAGAGCAGTCAGGATTCCCTTTTTACCTTTCCTTTTCTGGATCCTCTAGTGATTTACAGCAAAGTTTACTTGACCTTCCAATAAAGTCTTCAGTTATCTGGGGAAATAAAAAAGATGGGAAGATTAAAGAAATCAGAGTGACAGAGGTTGCCAGGGCTGGCAAAATGATTCCAATCTGAATCCCCGTGCCTTGAATCCCCTAAGAGAGATTACAAGCAAATCCAGGGCAGCACACCAAGGCACGCTACAGTACAGAGCGCCCCAGACATTACCGCTTATTAGATCCTGATGCTGAGGAGGCACCAAAAGGGGAACAACGAAGAAGTCATTAATTCCATCTACGGATTGTTAAAGTCTTTAGGAGTTACCAGTGAGGGGCTGTTAACTTAAGGGAGGTGAAAATGCTTTGAGACAACCAGGAACGCATAGCAGTTAACTTTTTCTAACATAGAATCAACTTCATTCTCCCCTGCTAAGTAAGGTATACCAGGGACCAACAGAGGCTTCTCTCTCTCTCTCTTTTTAAAATCTCTATCATTTTATAAATAGCTCTTCCAAAATAAATCAACAAAAACCACTCTTGCATCATCTTATCATAAAGATAATATTCTTCCTTTTTTTTTAAGGTTACATGAGCCCATTTCCTTTATGAAAGATGGGTCTGGGAATTTCACTGATCATCAATTAAATACTAGCAACCTATTTACCTTGAAATCCCCTTACCAGAAGCTTTTCTCAACCGTGAAGAACATTAAAATTCAACACTTAAGAACAGTTCATTCTGGACTGTCTGTGATGGAGAAAGAGGATGAGAACCATTTTCAAGGGCTTTTCTCGTGACATTTACTCCTCAGCTTGGCGGGAGAACACGTCAGCTCTCTTAGACCGCAGCTGCGTGCACGTCCCTCCCGACTGCCGTGCCAGGGGACTGCGTCTTCAGTCCTCAGAGGGGCCATCAGTCTCATCTGAGAACTGGACGGGGGCCATCAGCGGGCACCAAACAGAGCGGTCCCTTCCAGCTCCTCACAGCAAAGAAAGAAAAATAAAGGTTGATGGAGGGAAGTGTAGGAGGGACAAAGGCATTGAGAAAAATGCCCCCAAACTTAGAAATAAGGCAAAAAAATTACCGTGAGCCCTTTCAAAGTCATACTAACTGTTCTAATGAGCCCACCTAAGGGTCACTGGAAGCTCCAGGGCTGCACTGTTCAATATGGTAGCGACTAGCCACATATGACTATTTCAAGTCAAATTTGAATTAAAATTATATTCAAAAGTCAGTTCTTTGGTCACTCTAACCACATTTCATATGTTCAATGGCAACATGAGGCTAGTGGGTACTGTATTAGCCCAGATAAAGAACACTTCCATCATGGCATAAAGTTCTGTCGGACAGCTGTTCTAAGGGAAAGTAACATTGCCTTAAAATTTACTGTTAATTAGAGCTCAGACTCTGTAAAATTAGATGTCAGGTGATAGAAGACTGATACATTTCAAATAGTTTTTGCTTCCTAGAGATGCAAATAATTTTCACCCAGAATAACAGATAACTCTACAAGTTATGATTTTATTGCTCTGAAGGAAATTAATCAGCTTTATTTATAAATTTTCAATCTTGTTCCAGCATTTTTTTAATTGACTAAATATATATCGGTTTTTATATCCTCCCTTGGATCACCTTTGCCATTCTGCTGTGTCCCTTGTTACTGAGTTAGAGAAATCCTTGACATTTACCCACTCTACATTTGAAAGTATTATATTTCTAACTTTTAAGGAATTGTACTCTGACAAAGGGACTGAACAGATGCACTCAGTAAGAATTTGATTTAAATACGGTCTAAGTGAAATATTGGGCAGATTGTTCTCTTGGCAAAATTTATGTAAATGTGTCACAGCTTTTCCAACAATGCAGCATGACAGCATAGAGATTACGAGTATAGGCCGAGAAGATCTTGGTCAAGGTCTGCAGAAGCTACCGCCAGGATAATATACAAGAAGGAAGTAGAAACAAAATAGAAAAGAAAAAAAGTTGCGGAAGATGGAAACTTTTCCCTTTTTACTTCGTATAATACTGTATGGTTTGATTCTTTTGGGGGGTGGTTAATGAGCACATAGAACTACATAATTTAAAATAAAACTAAAACAGAAGTTGCATATACAGGGAGGCAAGTTAGTATTTAGTATTAACTCAGCATTCTGTCACGTACTAGCTGTGTGACCTCAGGCAAATTATTCAATTTCCCTGAGCCTCAGTTTCCTCATCTGTAAAATGAAACTCATAACAAGCAGATCATAGGGCTGGCATAATGGTTAAATTAGATAATGTCCTTACACAGTAAGGACTCAATAAATGTTAGCTGGTACTGTTATCATGCCTGGGACACCTAGGAGCATTTCATACAGTTACTAGTAGAAAATGCAACATTAATACCTCCCAAGTGATTTTGAAAATTCATGGGAATTCTACCCTCTTATCTGTGATTTATTTCATTTTAATTTGAACATAATTTCCTCTCACATTCTTCCAGTCGAAATGTTTCACATGTATCTTGACTTTTCCTTCTTGGTAAGCTCAGTGTACGATCAGGATTGCAAAGGAGGGAAGTCTGGCATCTGTGACAGATAACAGGCTATGGGGGTCAAATTTCCTAAACACTACTAGGAAAAGCTGTTAAACCTAATTTTAGTTGACTCTGAGAAATCAAGAGTGTCAGACAAAATACACACACGCTCGCACAAACATACAAATACCACTAACACCGACACCAATACCACCCAAGCAGTGTCCAAACGTGACCCAACAACTTACCAGAACTTTCAGTTCGGACAATTAGTTTTGGTAAAAGAAAGGAGAAAAGAACAAAGACTCCATGCGTGACAGAGTCACACCAAGCCTCCCCATCTCCTGCCCCATCCTAACTTCTTTCGCTTCCTCTTTCTTCTATCAGAAAACGTACATTTGAAGCAATTTACCCATTAGAAGAGAGGGGACCCCAGAGAGGGGAAACTCATGAGCAAACTCAGCCACAAAGAGCCAGTCTTAAGAGGGTCAAAACCCAAAGTAGCCCAGAGTCTCCCTGGGAGCATGGAAATCCCTCACCCCCATCCCTGGGGAAGCGTATAACCAAGGTTCTACTGCCCTGCGCATGGCAGATGGTGGTGGGGGACATCATCACGTGCACCCGTGGATTCCTCAGAGAGAAGAATAGACAGATATTAAGTCTTTTGATCCCATGACAGCTAATGGAAAGATATTTGCAGTAGGTATTAAGCAAAGAGGAGTTTTTGTGAAAATAGTCTCCTTACCTACGTTTACCCAGTGCCCTTAAAGGATCATTTGATATTATTTTTATTAATATGCAGTATTAATAAAATTAATATTTAATATTATTACTTCAAGGGTCACTTTCCTTAGACTTAAATAGGCTTTGGCCATAAGTTCCCTATAAATGGTTTCTGCCCCCTATGGCCTATTGTATCGAGAAACCCGTCCAGTCTCTACTTCCTGGAATTCTTCATGTATGGCGCTTAGCATAGTACATAGGAACATGGAAAGCACTTAATAAGTGTTGGATCTCATTGTTATTATGCCTGATCCAACTCTGGGTGATTATAAGGAGGTTAATTCCTAGTATTTCTTAGGCTTATTAAGTAAAAGACAGTTGTGTTATTTATCAGGATCCTGGCAATAAATAGGATGCACCATTACTCCCAAAGTTGGCCATAATGATAAGGTATTAAAGGAGGAAGGTGTGGGTTTGATGAAACAAGCAGTGGTAAAGCACCCAGAGACTAGCAAACCTAAGCATTCATGACCATTCCTATGGACTGAATGTTGTACCCCTCTAAATTCCTATGCTGAAATCCTAACCCCCAGTGGTACTGGGTCATGTGGGTGGAACACTCATGAATGAGATTAGTGCCTTTCTAAGAACAGAAGGGGTTCCTTAAAAAACTAAAAACAGAGCTACCATATGACCCAGCAACCCCAGTCCTGGGCATATATCTGAAGAAAACCATACTTCAAAAAGATACATGCACCACAATGTTCACTGCAGCACTATTTACAATAGCCAAGACATGGAAGCAATCTAAATGTTCATCAACAGATGAATGGATAAAGACGATGTGGTACATACATACAATGGAATGTGACTCAGCCATAAAAAAGAATGAAATACAGCTATTTGCAGCACCATGGATGGACCGAGAGATTGTCATGCTGAGTGAAGTAAGTCGAAAGACAAATATCACATGATATCGCTTATATGTGGACTCTAAAAAAAATGGTACAAATGAACCTATTTAAAAAACAGGAATAGAGTCACAGATTTAGAAAACAAACTTATGGTTACCAAGGCGGAAAGGGGAGGGGGATAAACTGGGAGATTGGGATTGACATATACACACTATTATATATAAAATAGATAACGGACCTACTGTATAGCACAGGGAACTCTACCCGATACTCTGTAATGACCTATATGGGAAGAGAATCTAAAAGAGAGTGGATATATGTATATGTATAACTGATTTACTGTGCTGTACAGCATAAACACAACATTATAAATCAACTATACTCCAATAAAAATTAATTTAAAAAAAAAGAAGAGAAAGGGGAGCTTGCTTCTCTCTCTGCTCTTGGCCATGTGAAGATACAATGAGAAGACAGTCGTCTGCAAACGAGCAAGTGCTCCCTCACCAGACACCAGTGTTGCCAGTGCCTTGATCTTGAACTTCCCAGCCTCCAGAAAAGAAATGTCTATTGTTTAGGTCACCCAGTCTGTGGTAACGTGTTATGATAGCCCAAGCTGACTCAGACAACCATCCCGTGGGCTAAGGAAGTAAGGCTTAGGCTCCACCAGAGCGGAGTTGACAAAACAATAAGGGAAGAGGGTAGAGATACCCTCCCTCATTTTTCTCTCCTGCCTCTGATTTTCTTGTCAGTGTCATTCTCTAGCTGAACCCAACTTGAAACTAGCTGACCAAGGAGCCCCAGATGCAGCCTAAAAGGCTGTGCTGCAGAGATGGGCAAACAAGAACTCTGAGGGAATAGAGAGAGAATAACTATGTTTTAAGAACCTGGTTCTTAAAACAGATTAATTTGCCTATTTACTCCTGATGTTTAAAATTCACTCTGTATGAGACCCATCCTGGCCTTCTGTCCCTCCTTCTGGCAATGTCCTTCCCTTCATTAGTAAACGCTGCCATTGAAACAACAACCTAAGCAAGTCAGAGGATATACAAAGACAACTTGTGCTACTTAATTTCAAAGCTCCAGCTCTTTGAACCTGTTTCTCACTGAAGGCAAATTAGTTAATTTCAAATGTGCTTTGTGAATATCAACAGACCACCCAAATGTTTACTTGTTTTAAGCCATCCTCCTAGTAGGTGAAAAGAATCCATTTGCTTTGAGAGAAAGAAGGGGTGGGCATTCATGCCTCTAAGTTGTCTAAATGAAGGGCCAGTTCCATATTAAAACATTATTCATTTAGCAAAGGAGAAAAATTTACCTAACATGGAAAACCCCTAGGGTGACATTCTTTTCTACAAACTTGCTTCTAAGCCAAATAACATCCCAAATACCCCTCTTATTCAACCTCTCTTTCTGGAAATGAGAAAAAGGCTGTGGAAAGAAAAACAACTCAATGCTTTACAGTCACACCATGTCTTCACGGTTGGGATATGCAAGTTCTCTTGCACCAGAAGGTCAGATCCAGAATTCCGGAGCTGAAGAACTGTGCATGGAAAAATCCCTGGCCTCTGCCTAATAAAGATCAAACTTTGGAAAAAGTCAGTGGGGTCTGTTCCAGGCCTGGGATTTCATGGCCTGGCAGAAGAGGGCCCCCTGAGGAGATGGCTAACACCTGGCTCAGTTTCCAAGGCCCCTTCCTCTCTCTCTGCTCCCCAGGGACTTTCTGGAAGCAGAACAATCATTGTCCAAATTCTACTCAGAGTCATCCAACAAGAGAAAAGTCTACTGTTCTTCCAACTGGAATGCTTTAGATTTTCAACAGCAGACTGAAGGCATATCCCTGGGACTGGAGGAAGAAGACTATCCAAAGAACACATTTTTATTTGCTAGAAAACAAGCACTCTGTCCACTTAATCATAACAAAGTCAGGGATCTGGATCTTTCCTACTCTATTGTTCTGAAAAAATTGGGCTTGTCTTCCCCTTCAAAATAGTATGGGATCATAGCAATGGCCTTAAAGAATGTGTGCTGTTGTTCTGGTTTTAATAAATTGAAAAGTTCAATAGGTAGCCTATCTTGGGAAGTCTTGCATATGTACTTGACATTGCTGAGGGCACAGGGGTGTTAAAGTTTTCAGAGTAGCAGCTAACTATCTGGCGTCACCAAAGGAGCCTCGGGGAGGCCCACCGACCTACAGACACCTCCCCCGTTCCGTGCTCGAATGGTCTGAAATTCAGCCTTCAGAGCTTTATTTCGTTGGATGTTTCAACTGTCTTGCTTTCTACGAGACCCATATTCAAACAAATGGTACAAGAAAGGATGCTTTTGGAACTGTTGGGATCGCTGACAGTTTTGGGAAAGGTGGTCCAGAGGAGTAGGGTATTCTGACGGTTTGAAAAGAGGGAGCTGAAAAGACGCTAAACATACTTGCACCCACTTCATAACTTTTCTGAAGGTTTATCGGCACTTTACACATTTCTTTCGAAAGAGAAAGGCTTAAGGTTCAGAACATCCCACTCATCAGCTATGGGGCCTTTGGCGAATCTCTTAATCTTTCTAAGCCTCAGTTTCACCATCAGTAAAATAGGACAGTAAAACTTACACTTTATCAAAGCTTTGTGAGGTTGACATGAGATAATTTATATAAAGTTACTACCATGGTGCTTAGAATATAGTAGGTGTTCAGTGTGTGGAATATGATGATGATGATGATGATGATAATTCCATCTGCTCTCTACAAACACATAAATAAGGAAGGACATTTAAATGCGTACAGAGTAAAAAAAAATAAGGAAGGAGCAGATGGTTGGAACATTTCAATGGCAGCTGGCTCGCTGTTTCACTCTTGCACTACTCGTGTCCCTTGCTGGGAAAAGGGAGGCTTTATAAAGAAACTGCCGTTGCTTTCTGTAGAGCTGCTTGACTCAGAGGAGAGAGGGAAACACAGGGGAAACCATAAATAGATGCAGCTGTCTGATGCCTCAGGTCCGTCCCTGGGAGAATATTTATTTAGCTCCAAGGAAACAGTTTTATTTGGCAGATTATGGTTTTACAATATCTTGCATCTGAATGTTAACATTTCCTCTCTCCAACTAACTCCTTTATAACTTGAATAATGTGGCCTTTAACATTTTCTGTGGCTACTAGCCTGCCTGAAATTTAACGAGCCTGATGTAAGCCCAATCTCACATTACATCGCCTCACGTAGGGTTAATAGTCCAGGAAGGTACTGGGAAACAACAAAACAAAAAGTAGTGGATAAGAGGTCAAATTGAGGGATGCAGGATTTGATGATAATCCTAATTTGTCCAGCAACAGGGTTTGCAATGGAAGGAAAATGGTGTAGGTAAGGGTTTAGTCCTCATGAAGAGGGCTCGAAAGCCATTCCCCTATTTTTATGTGATAAAAATCATTTCAAGGGCATATCTTCTTTGTATATTGACCTGATGGCTTGATTTTTCTGGAAGCCTGTCTAGCACCTTAAAAAAGAAAAGGAGAGCAAGGAGAAAGGAGCAGTGCGGATAGACTTGAGCTCTGTTCACCCAGCTGTCAACTCTGCACTTACCCATGGGGCAGTGCAGCTCCTTGAATTTCCTGCCATTTTCACTTAGTCAAGTTCCAGTTATAGGAACAATGCCCTTCTTTTAAACTCAAACAGCACTTTGTCAAATGGGCCCTAATACAACACTCTGGAGCTGCTGTGTCTCAAAGACTGTCTGAAAAGGGCTCTAGAGTTTTCAGATCCGGTATGTGAGACTGGACCAGGGGCAGCCTCATGTCCCTCTCCTCATATCCATCCACCTGTGAATTTTCAGGCCCGCCTTACAGGCTCCTCCCCACTCAAATCCAAATGAAGATACTCCTGGTTCCTTATATTCATTAAACAGAAATGTTGGCGATCCCCCTAGGCTCACCTAAGATGCCAACGTACATGGATCTCCAGGGCTGCTGATTGCCAGCCACATCCATATTCCCCTGGGAATGGAGATTCCATACATACTCTATATACAAAGATCAGAACTTTCCAGATAACCACCATCACTTGGCCAGATACTATTAATGTTAATGCCACTCTCCATCCTTCATCCCGATCCTAGTAATAAAGGTACAAAACTTTACATAGTTTACATATATACTTGATAAAGTATATACCAAGTATCTTCTTAGAAGAGGTTTGACGTTGCTTACAAACAGGGAGACTACTTTACTCCTATTACCCCCAATCATTATTAATAGTCCCTCCTTTACCCTTAAAAGTGTCACAATTTCAGTGATAATATGTGTGCTCACCATGTTTTCAGAAGAGCCACCGTCACGGAGAGTACTTGAGAAACCATATTATTCCCCCATATTCATTTAGGCAAAGGTTATGTTGCTGTAACAAAGGGGACCCCCCACTCACCCCGCCAAATACTGTGGTTTAAAGAATACAGAGCTTATTTTCTTTCTCACCTAACAGTTCTGACATGATTTGCCCAGGTTGGCAGGATCTTTTCTCCACAGGGTCGTCCAGGAACCAAAAAGTTCCTTCCATATGGTTGTGCCACCATCTCACAGGCGGTCAAGTTTGTCTACATATTTGAATCAAGATTGTAGTCGGGCTCCAACTCACAGGAAGCAGAAGAGGGAGAATGAAGGAGAGCATGCCCAAAGGCTGAGAGCCCAGAACCAAAGGCAGCGCATACCATTTCTGCTCCCATTTCTCTTGGCAAGAACCTAGTTACATGCCATGCCTCGTGTTTTATCCTTAGTTCCTTTGAAAGCAAAGCCTGGAGCAAAAGCTGTTGTCTTATTTTGTCAGGGAGTGCAACGCGGAGAAGCAGAAGTGAGGAAGACTGGAATGCTGTAAGGAAGGAGTGAAAGCAAATGGGAGGGGGCATTACTGAGTTGGCTAACACATGGTATCAAGTTCTTGTGGGATTATGTTTTGGGAGGCCATGCACAGTGGTGGAGAAGAATTTATTCACTGGTTTCTATTTTCTATTGGAAAGGTTCAGAGGCATTAAATCCCCTGAAGTTTTAAGTTGAGCTTCTTTTCTTCCTTCCTTTTTTCCTTCCATCCATCCATCCATTTAACACAGTTCTATGATGTACCATTCTATGAGTTTGGACCAACGAATACAGTTGTGTAACCACCACTATAAAGATAATAGTACATTATCTCAAAAAGTTCCTTTTCATCCATTTGCAGCCATCCCCTCCCCTCACTTCAGCCCCCGTCAACCACTGCTCTTTGTCCTGTCACTGTGTTTTGCCTTTTGCAGGATGTCATATAAATGTAATTACACTGTATGTAACCTTTTGATTCTGGCTTCTTTCACTTAACATAATGTGTTCAGTCTTTTTTCATTTTCAGCGTATCGTTTGCATTGCTGCCGGTGTTGTGGTGTTATATCTTTTTTTTTAATTGAAGTATAGTTGATTTACAATGTTGTGTTAGTTTCAGGTGTACAGTTAAGTGATTCAGATATATATACAGATATATGTATATACATATATATTCTTTTTTAAATTAATTTTATTTATTTTTGGCTGCATTGGGTCTTCGTTGCTATGCGTGGACTTTCTCTAGTTGTGGCGAGTGGGGGCTACTCTTCGTTGCGGTGCACGGGCTTCTTGTGGTGGTGGCTTATCTTTGCTGCGGAGCATGGGCTCTAGGCATGTGGGCTTCAGTAGTTGTGGCACACAGGCTCAGTAGTTGCGGCTCATGGGCTCTAGAGCGCAGGCTCAGTAGTTGTGGCGCACGGGCTTAGTTGCTCCGCGGCAAGTGTGATCTTCCCAGACCAGGGCTCGAACTCGTGTCCCCTGAACTGGCAGGCGGATTCTTAACCACTGTGCTACCAGGGAAGGCCTACATATATATATTCTGAAAACTAAAAACAAGAAACTTGTATATAAATGTGTATTAGTTATAACAGACAAAAAAAACAACCTAAATGTCTATCAACAGATGAATGGAAAAGTGTTGTATATCAATACAGTGGACTATTATTCAGGAATAAAAGGGAAAGAGTACTGATACATGCAACAATGTGAGTGAAGCTTGAGAATATGCTAACCTAAAGACGCCAATAACAAAAAGCCATACACTGTTTGACTCCATTTATGTGAAACGCCCAGAATAGAGAAATCTATAGAAACACAAAGTCGATTCCCTAAGAATGGGGGAATGGAGATTTGGTGGGGGATGACAGCTAAAGGGTGCCAGTTTTTTGTGGTGGAGCATACTGAAATGTTCTAAAAGTGATTGTAGTGATGGATACACAACTCCGTGAATATAATAAACATGTTAAATTGTATACTTAAAAAAAACATTAAAAAAACCATAATATGTTGGATGTTCACCTATGTTGTTTCCTGTATCAACTTTTTTATTGTTGCGTAGTATTCCATAGTCCAAATGTAGCACAGTTTGATGATCCATTCATCAGTCAAAAGGCATACAGCTTGGGAGTTTCCCTGGTGGCGCAGTGGTTGAGAATCTGCCTGCTAATTCAGGGGACATGGGTTTGAGCCCTGGTCTGGGAGGATCCCACATGCCGCGGAGCAACTAGGCCCGTGAGCCACAATTACTGAGCCTGTGCGTCTGGAGCCTGTGCTCCGCAATGGGAGAGGCCGCGATAGTGAGAGGCCCGCACACCACAATGAAGAGTGGCCCCCCGCTTGCCACAACTAGAGAAAGCCCTCGCACAGAAATGAAGACCCAACACAGCAAAAATTAATTAATTAATTAATAAACTCCTACCCCCAACATCTTTTAAAAAAAAAAAGGCATACAGCTTGCCTCCAGTTTTGGATCCTTATGAATAAAGATGCTATAAATATTCACATACATGTTTTTGTATGAACAGGTCTTCATTGCTCTTGTAAACGCCACAACAATCTTTTGAGTTAGACATTAATGTCCCTAAGATACAGGTGAAAAAACTGGGTTAAGTAAAAACTAAATTTAAGTAACTGACCCGGTGTCATGCAGCTATTTGAGCGGTGAAAAAATGGATTTGAACCCAGGTGTCTCAAGCTCATGGTCTTTGAGAAAGACACATAAACGAACAATTACATTACATATAAGCAAATACATGTATAATAAGTTATATAATAGGAAAATAAGTGCCAATAAAATGTAATGGAACCTGAGAAAAGTGTGCGTAACCCTTTTCCCTAGATGATCATACAGCTCTCCAGGTTGAGCCTAAAATTCTGGTCTGAAAGCATGAGCTGGTATTCTCTAAGCAGGCAGATGGTGGAAGGGTTAGAATGTTAAGTGTTACAGGGACAAGGACCTTGGTCAGTTTTGTTATCTGCTGCCTCCCAAGAATCTGGAACTGTATCTTGCATATAGAAGGCACTCAATAAGTAGTTCTTGAATGAATGAATGAATGAATGAATGAATTTCAGGCAAAGGTTCATAGCATGTAAGGGCAGGGCACCTGCTTTACACTGAGTCCCCTTGTCTAGTACATGGTCTCCCCTTCAGGTGTGAGAGACATTTTCCAGCTGCTTCTCATGGAGGCCTTTGCAGGAATCTTGACATGGTTTTTAAACTTCCAGCTGTCCAGTGGCCACACCCTGTCCCCTGAGCCCTGGGAGTCAAGAGTCTTTATCTCTAACAAGCCCCTTTCGACCAGCCAGATTCCGACCTCTGTGAGCTGCCCCAGGGTGCAAACAAAACAGAGATGGGAAACTCAGGAGGCAGGTTATCTGCCAGTTTCTGTTTCTTGTCTCTAAGGCACCAGCTCAGGTTTTAGCCAAAGAAGGTTAAAGCCCATGGAGTGGCAGGTCCCAGGGGAGAGAGAAGGGAAAGACGCACTATTATTCCAGAAGTTGGCAAAAGACATGGGGCAGGGAGGTGGTCAGGCGGCTGCACTGGGTGTCAGAAAGGCAGGTGGAGAGGCTGCTGTCCTTCTTTCCTTACTACAAAAGTGTTACCTGCTATTATAGAAAAATTTTAAACCACTAAAAATCAAAAGAGTCTAAAATGATCCCCATCCCAACACTGAAAGTCGCAGTTAACATATCAGCAAAGATATTTGTTTCCTAGGGGCGTACGTGGGCACGCAAGTGCACGCAATGGAATGATACCTGTAAACTGCATTCTCACATAATGGAATATCAGGAACATTTTGTACCATCATCAATTGTCAACCAATTGATTTTAAATAGCTGCATTTTCTTCAGAAATTGATTTAACCAATTATCAGGATACATTTTCATGATTGTTTTCAGAAAAAGAATGTCATGTGGTGCTTAAGAGAACGGGCTTTAGGGTGGGTTACGGATTTCAGTGCCATTTTTTGGCACTTCCTGACTTGCGTAACCTTGGGCATGGGACTTAATTACGTTACGTCATCAATAAAATGAGGATGCTAATAGTACCTGCTTCACAGGTCTCTCGCACAGAGCCCATGAGATGATTGACATGAGATACTTGGCATTGTACCCACCACGTAGGAAACCCTCCATATATTCAATGCACAGCTATAATTATGAGTATAAAAAATAAACAATACAGAAAAATATAAAAATTAAAAAATCACCTGCAAGCCTACCGCCTAGAGATAATTGATACTATCTGTGTCTTATTACACTTGAGCTCCTGTAAACAGTACCTGTCAGGCATCTGTCCCTGCCAAGTACTATTGCCCTGTAGCCTACATCATCTTTTTTTAATGACAGCAGCACATTTCACTGATATGAATATGCCAGGATATATTCTTTTTTGTTTTTTTAAAGATTTTTAAAATAAATTTACTTATTTATTTATTTTTGGCTGCGTTGGGTCTTCATTGTTGCACGCGGGCTTTCTCTAGTTGCGGTGAGCGGGGGCTACTCTTCATTTCAGTATGCAGGCTTCTCACTTCAGTGGCTTCTCTTATTGCGGAGCACAGGCTCTAGGCGCGCGGGCTTTAGTAGTTATGGCACGTGGGCTCAGCAGCTGTGGCTCATGGGCTCTAGAGTGCAGGCTCAGTAGTTGTGGCGCACGGGCTTAGTTGCTCCGCCGCATGTGGGATC
This sequence comes from Stenella coeruleoalba, assembly GCF_951394435.1. Taxonomy (NCBI): domain Eukaryota; kingdom Metazoa; phylum Chordata; class Mammalia; order Artiodactyla; family Delphinidae; genus Stenella; species Stenella coeruleoalba. The sequence continues at coordinate 80,115,653 of NC_137156.1, forward strand.
TTCCTGGACCAGGGCTCGAACCCATCTGCCCTGCAATGGCAGGCGGATTCTTAACCACTGCGCCACCAGGGAAGCCCCCAGGATACATTCTTGACACAGAAGAAAATAAAAGCCCAGAAGAACAGAAGCCCTGGGTTATGAGCCTGGCCAGATCTTCATGGTGCACATTTCCTAAGGCAGGCTAAGAATAATCTCACCACAAGCTCAACTCTGCAGAGTCAGGAAGCATCTGAGAACTGTGTCCCCATTTCCTAATCGGAGCTGTCCTTGATTGTTCCAGGACAACACCCTTCACCTGCATACTCTATTTGGCACTCAGACGAATAAAAATGGGAAACAAAGTCTCCTGGTCGCTCCTGCTGACTCAGCAAGCAGGGGCCCCCGGGGGGTTCGGGGCAGTTTGGCCAAGCAGGCTCTCAGGCTCCGCTGAGATTCACAGCCTCCTGGGGGCCAGATGGGGGGATGGCTTGTTTACACTGCACCCAGACCAAACAGGGGGGGAAACTGTAACCCCTTTCGTTTTCCCCTGATGCCGTAAAAAGAAATCTGATTTTATCACACAAAGAAAATGTTTCTTTTTCTCATTCTTTCTTTCTCTCCTTTCCTTTTTCCCTACTACTTTTTTCTTCGCCTCCTTCCCCTCTTCTTTCTTTCTTCCCTGCTCCCCCCTCTTCCCCCTTTCTCTTTCTTGCTTTTTCCTTCTTTCTAAGTTCCATAACGAAGTACTTTTGGGGGAAAGTTTAAAAAGAAATAAATCTTTTATTTTCAGAGCCAGAGGAATTTTTTTCTTTTTTTGGCCAGAGATTTATTTGCAGCTGAAAGAACTGAGGAAATATATAGGCCAAAAGCCTGTTTCTTATTCAGGCCAAATGTCCATGGAAAGTACTAAAAGGACTGAACTTCATGGTGACCTTAGCAAATACGTTTTCGGAAAAAGCGGATTGGAGTATGGTTTCTACCCATGCCCATGCCTCTATGGTCCTCTTTCCCAGCCCCACCCACTGAAGAGTCCATCCCTGCACTCAGACAGGAAGCGGCACTGAAGACAGGGGTGGCTAACGCCAGCTATATGTCATCTGGAATCTGACAACTGTCAGTTCTTCAGTCTCTTAGGAGTCATTGATCAATATACTGCATGAGCTAAAGACCCATAGCCTGCAACTGCAGCCCTCATATTTCCATCCCTGTTTACTTACTAAGAAAGCAATATGGAGCGGTAGTTAAAAGCACCAATCCCAACTCTGCTATTTACATACTACGTATCTTCAAGAAAAGGACAGCTTCTCCAAGATTCCATTTCCCCATCTCTGGGAAGAGGAATAACCACGGCATACATCCGACGAGCTTGTGTGTTCAAGTGCTTAGCCCAGCACCTTACTCAAGTGATCTACAGCCACTGGTAGTTAGTATGGATAATTCAGTTAGCTGGGAACTCAACTCATCAAATTATCATCTAGCCCATGCTTTCCACGACGAAAAACACACGTCTGTTTATCAAATGCTCTTGTCGGAATCGAAGTGTGTGATACCCGGAGTACTTTACTGATCGATCAAAAACAAACAACTGAAAGAGGAAATAAAGTTAGGCCAGTGTGACCTGAGCTTCTGCAGGCTCTCAGCCGTTGCTGGCTGCGCTGCCTTTCCTGGATGTTCATACAGGGTGTGTTTAATGATCGGGTTCCAGTGCTACATCCACTGCCTTCTAGTTTTTTGAATCCACATTTTTCTCATTTTTGAAAACTGGAATAACATATTCCTGTCTCCAGTTCCCTGGCCTGGCTCCCGGTTTCTGATTTCTCTAAGATTGCTGACAGTGGTTTGGTAATCACATCTGCAAGTCCTTTCTATACTCTAGAATTTAATCCAGCTTGAACCCACTAGTGTCTGGTTCCCCTTTTATTACCTCTTGTGCTATCTTGGTCTTCACTTAGTTCCTTAAAATCATGTTTTATATTGTGTTTTATATATATTATATATTTATATATATTATATGTATTTTAATGTATATAATGAAATACATATGAAATAATATAAATATATATATGTAATACATGTTTATGGCTGAAAGTTTTTATTTAATTTTTTCAAACATCTTTATTGGAGTATAATTGCTTTGCGATGGTGTGTTAGTTTCTGCTGTAAAACAAGGTGAATCAGCCATATGTGTACATATATTCCCATATCTCCTCCCTCTTGCATCTCCCTCCCACCCTCCCTATCCCACCCCTCTAGGTGGACACAAATCTTGGAGCTGATCTCCCTGTGCTATGCGGCTGCTTCCTACAAGCTATCTATATTACATTTGGTAAGTCCATATCTGTCCATGCCACTCTCTCACTTCATGCCAGCTTACCCTTCCCCCTCCCCATGTCCTCAAGTCCATTCTCTACACCTGCGTCTTTATTCCTGTCCTGCCCCTAGGTTTTTCAGAACCATTTTTGTCCTTCTTTCTCTAATTGCTTTAGGTGTAAGGTTAGGTTTATTTGAGATGTTTCTTGTTTCTTAAGGTAGGACTGTACTGCTATAAACTTCCCTCTTAGAACTGCTTTTGCTGCATCCCATAGGTTTTGGGTCATCATGTTTTCATTGTCATTTGTTTCTAGGTATTTTTTGATTTCTTCAGTGATCTCTTGGTTATTTAGTAGCATATTGTTTAGCCTCCATGTATTTGTATTTTTTACAGATTTTTCCCTGTAATTGATATCTAGTCTCATAGCATTGTGGTCGGAAAAGATACTTGATACAATTTCAATTTTCTTAAATTTACCAAGGCTTGATTTGTGACCCAGGATATGATGTATCCTGGAGAACATTCCATGAGAACTTGAGAAGAAAGTATATTCTGTTGTTTTTGGATGGAATGCCCTATAGATACCAATTAAGTCCATCTTGTTTAATGTATCATTTAAAGCTTGTGTTTCCTTATTTATTTTCATTTTGGATGATCTGTCCATTGGTGAAAGTGGGGTGTAAAAGTCCCCTACTATGACTGCGTCCCTGTCGATTTCCCCTTTTACGGCTGTTAGCATTTGCCTTATGTATTGAGGTGCTCCTATGTTGGGTGCATAAATATTTACAATTGTTATATCTTTTTCTTGGATGGATCCCTTGATCATTATGTAGTGCCCTTCTTTGTCTCCTGTAATAGTCTTTATTTCAAACTCTGTTTTATCTGACATGAGAACTGCTACTCCAGCTTTCTTCTGATTTCCATTTGCATGGAATATCTTTTTCCATCCACTCACTTTCAGTCTGTATGTGTCTCTAGGTCTGAAGTGGGTCTCTTGTAGACAGCATATATACGGGTCTTGTTTTTGTATCCATTCAGCCAGTCTATGTCTTTTGGTTGGAGCATTTAATCCATTTACATTTAAGGTAGTTATCAATATGTATGTTGCTATTACCATTTTCTTAATTGTTTTGGATTTGTTATTGTAGGTCTTTTCCTTCTCTTGTGCTTCCTGCCTACAGAAGTTCCTTTAGCATTTGTTGTAAAGCTGGTTTGGTAGTGCTGAATTCTCTTAGGTTTTGCTTGTCTGTAAAGGTTTAAATTTCTCTGCAGAATCCGAATGAGATCCTTGCTGGGTAGAGTATTCTTGGTTGTAGGTTTTTCCCTTTCATCACTTTAAATGTGGCCTGCCACTCCCTTCTGGCTTGCAGAGTTCCTGCTGAAAGATCAGCTGTTAACCTTATGGGGATTCCCTTGTATGTTATTTGTTGTTTTTCCCTTGCTGACTTAAATATTTTTTCTTTGTATTTAATTTTTGATAGTTCGATTAATATGTGTCTTGGCGTGTTTCTCCTTGGATTTATCCTGTATGGGACTCTCTGCCCTTCCTGGGCTTGACTGACTATTTCCTTTCCCATATTAGGGAAATTTTCAACTATAATCTCTTCAAATATTTTCTCAGTCCCTTTCTTTTTCTCTTCTTCTTCTGGGACCCCTATAATTCGAATGTTGGTGCATTTAATATTGTCCCAGAGGTCTCTGAGACTGTCCTCAATTCTTTTCATTCTTTTTTCTTTATTCCTCTCTGCGGTAGTTATTTCCACTATTTTATCTTCCAGGTCATTTATCCATTCTTCTGCCTCAGTTATTCTGCTATTGATTCCTTCTAGAGAATTTTTAATTTCATTTATTTGTGTTGTTCATCATTGCTTGTTTGCTCTTTAGTTCTTCTAGGTCCTTGTTAAACATTTCTTGTATTTTCTCCATTCTATTTCCAAGATTTTGGATCATCTTTACTATTATTACTCTGAATTCTTTTTCAGGTAGACTGCCTATTTCCTCTTCCTTTGTTTGGTCTGGTGGGTTTTTACCTTGTTCCTTCATCTGCTGTGTGTTTCTCTGTCTTCTCACTTTGCTTAACTTACTGTGTTTGGGGTCTCGTTTTTGCAGGCTGCAGGTTCGTAGTTCCCGTTGTTTTCGGTGTCTGCCCCCAGTGGCTAAGGTTGGTTCAGTGGGTTGTGTAGGCTTCCTGGTGGAGGGGACCAGTGACTGTGTTCTGGTGGATGAGGCTGGATCCTGTCTTTCTGGTGGGCAGGGCCACGTCCAGTGGTGTGTTTTGGGGTGTCTGTGACCTTATTATGATTTTAGGCAGCCTCTCTGCTAATGGGCGTTTTTTTTTTCCTGTCTTACTAGTTGTTTGGCATAGGGTGCCCAGCACTATAGCTTGCTGGTCGCTGAGTGGAGCTGGGTTTTAGCGTTGAGATGGAGGTCTCTGCGAGAGCTTTTGCCGTTTGATATTACCTGGACCCGTTTGATATTATTGGACCCTGGTGGACCAGTATCCTGAACTCGGCTCTCCCACCTCAGAGGCACAGGCCTGACACCCGGCTGGAGCACCAAGACCCTGTCTGCCACATGGCTACGATGAAAAGGGAGAAAATAAATAAATAAATAAAGTAAAGTAAAAAATGAAAAAACTATTATTAAAAATAAAAAAGTAATACAAAATTGAAAAAAAGAAAGAAAGAAAAAAGAGAGCAACCAAACCAATAAACAAATCCACCAATGATAAGAAGCGCTAAAGACTACACTAAAAAAAAAAAAAAGGACAGACAGAACCCTAGGACAAATGGTAAAAGCAGAGAAGGCACAGCATGGTGGTAAAGGTTATCCCTTAGGGGCTGCTGGTACTCATGATCAGGCGACCCTTTCTGCAACTGCTGATTGAGAAAAAGTAGCAGGTCCTGTTCAGGTTTCCTCCTGATGAATGATAGTCAAAGAAGATAGGCTTTGAATCCAAAAAGTAAGTGAAAGTTTTTAAAATATGGTTAAAGCAAAATGATGAGGCCAGAAATCTTTGGTAATCCTAGCAAACGGGGATAATAATGGCACCTTCTGATTTGGTGTAACACCTTTCCAGCATTTTGCTGTGTGGAAACACACACACAATCTGTTGGATAAACAAAGCATGAAGATGCCTCCATATAATTCTTTTTCTACATCTTTATATCTAATGTTAGCATAGGCTTCAGTGTAGGAATGTGAGGTCATTTTTACTGAGTTCAGCCCCTTTGTTTGAGCACTTTGGCTTTTCAGCTATTTGCTGCGCTATCAAGGTTACAGTCATGACATTGGTAAATGGAGCACGTGCTCAGTAAACAGCCTCTGATATCCTTAAGCAAGGAGGCTCCAGAGGCACGAGAACACAGACTTCAGAGTTAGAGGTGCCGTGTACTGATGTTTCTCATCCTTCTCCTATATGGCTGACCTCAGGCAAATCACCCCATTCCTCAGGGACTCACACTCCATTCTGAGAACTCTCTCCTGCTAAAGGGCGTGACAGACAGTGGCTCCCAGAATGGCTTCTTGTGAAGGTTAAATGGGACCCTGAATATAATGCTTACAGCACAGTGCCTGGTTCTTAAGGAATATCTGAAAAATGGTAGCTGCTGCTGTTACTATTATTTATGTCGTAAGATCCTGTATGGTTCAAGTTCTATGTACTTTCAAAGTAAAGACACTGTTAGAAGTCAATGACTCCCTTAATTCTGGAATTTACATTTTGAACTCAATGCAGTGAATGGAATCCAACAGCCTACCATAAATAGCATCAGCATGAGGACTCACATGGAGACACTCATTTCAGATGTGTAACAGTTCTGCTGTGACAGGACATACATGATCCTAAAAATTATCATGCAATGCAAAGTAGCGCAAGGAATACCACAGGGCTCATGGGAAATGGGGCTACAGCAGAGGCTCTCAGTTACTCATAAAATCTCGAAATCTCATGTAATTTTGCCCCTCTCCCCAGGGAACACTTGGCAATGTCTACAAACATTTTTGTCACAACTGGGAGGGGGTGGGCAGGAGAGGAGGTGGTGCTACTGGAGTCTAGTAGGGGGAGGGCAGGGTTGTTGCTAAATCCCCTCCCCTGCACAGCCCCCAGGGCACAAAATGATCCAGCCCCAAATGCCAAGAGTAACAAGGTTGAGAAACCCTGGGTTAGAGGTACAACACTCAAAACCTTGTCAGCAATACATTAAAAAAAAAAAGAATACGAATCTAATAAAAACAGAAACACTGTTTTACCTATGTTAATTGGTGAAAAAAATGCATAAATAACTGCAATAAATATACACTTTGCCTTGAAAAAGACCTGTCATTGCCTGTGGAAATGGGTGTTGGAAGGGTCTCAGCTTGTGAGCAATTATGAAGTGGTGGAAGCAGGGTTATCTAAAACTGGATGGAAAGCTCTAGATGTGGATGGTGTGGCTCATAACATGTGGAGTGAACCAAGGTAGCTGGTGGATGTCTGGGGGGGGGGTGGCGTGTGTGTGTGTGTGTGTGTGTGCGCACGCGCGTGTATTTTGTGTATTCCCACACAGCCCAGTTCAGCGCGGGACAGTTTTCTAATGCTCGTCAAGTGTTTTTTGGGGGACGAAATCTTGCATAAGCTAACATGGAATTTGACTATGTCCAAATTATTCCCTAATATATCAATGGCACTGGAACAAATCCATGTGTTCAAAACATGTGTTAGAGCAGAACTGATTGTCCATATTTATTGAATTGACTAAAACTGTACTTCACAGCAACGATTCTCAAAAGTGCGATAGACCGCATTATCAAAGAGACCTTCAACCAACAGAAATTATCAGACAGAAATGTTCCAGAGAAGCCCTGTTTAAATAAAACCCTTTCACACGCCATTGTATATAGCACAAGACTTTTCCATGACCTGGCAAGTGGCCTATACTATTTATAACAGTCTATTTAAAATTCTGTATAATGCTGAAATATTTAAGGATGAAATTATATGATATGTGGAATTTGCTTCAAAATAATCCCAGATGGGGACAGTGGGTATTGGGGCTAAGAGGAAACAGGAATGGTCATGTGTTCACAAATGAAATGAGAAGATCGGAACATGGGGCTTGGTTATAATCTCTCTACTTTTGTGTGATAAAAAGAAAAAGAAGAGTTAATTATGTCTAAGCAGTGCATTTGCAAGCAGGTTCATATAAATACTGATTTTAAATGGTGATTTTTAAATGGCTGTTTTTGAACATAGGGTTCCTGTGTAGCTATTGAAGTGAAATATCACGTTAAAAAGACAGGCTGTACTGAAGGTATTGAAAGCATGCTTTCTTTCTGCAGTTTCCAAAGGACTGGGTCTTACAAGTAGAGTATGATGATTAGTAAAATCAGGTGTCAAAAGGAGAAAATTAACACTCAAGCCAAGGTCAGTGACCAGGGCCTGTCACTCGGAGGGGTTGTTTCACAAGCTGAGAATATCATGAGCCCTCACAGTAGAGGTGAGACTGCCAGCCAGGCCCTGGGCAGATTTGCTCCATGGGAAGAGTGACTGAGAAGCATATCGTGGTGGTTAAGTGCATGGGTGGGCCTTAGAGTCTGACCTCACTGGGGAGGCTTGATTCCACCAAGTGACCTTGGGCAAGTTAACCTAATCACTCTGAAAAATTTTGTTTCCCTTCAAGTTTGTGAAAACTGGATTCTCTATGTAAAGAAAAAAAAAAGAGCAAGATTTAAAGAAACAACAAAATAAAGGCACATCAATAGATTTGCCAAAGCCCCTGAGCAACTCTGTGTTACTCTTTGGAGCACCAGATGAAAACTAGAAATACTCTCCCCTGAAAAACACACACATGAATTCACAAAAACATTTGCATCAACGTCTGGAGAGTCACAGAGCTCTTAACATCCATCCAAGGCAGTGGGTTAAGAATCTGGATTACAGCTGCACCCACCTTCAGTCTAGAAGCCGAGGGGTGGAGACAGGTTGAATATGTCCCTGGCACCGCAGCTCTCCCTCCTGACCTATTTCTCCTATCTGAACTGTTTCCTCCAGTCTCCAAATCTACCCCATTCTTCCCAGTCCGTCAATTTCAGGAAGCCCTTCTCATCCAGTGCTATCTGCAGAAATTTCTCCTCTGACCTCACAGTAAGTAACTTATCAGTGCTGCTATTTTGGTCCTTAATTGTACACTCTAAGGATGCTTGCCTGACGATTCCTGGATCTGCGTGTGTGCGTGTTGCCTGTATAACTAGATTGTGAGCAACACCATTTATCGCACTTCCTAGTGGATCCTCCCAGAACAAACCATGTGGAAAACTAACAAACAGATATGTGGTTTGAAATGAAATATTTGTCGAATGAATGCTTCAATCAATCTTTTACCCTTTTCCTTACTCCTTTCCCTAATACTTTAAGTTTAGTACTGTCTGCTCCTTCTGTCTGGAGCCCCTTTTCCCCAGGACTCCCTAGCACACTCCCATTTATGTTTTGAATCTCAGCCCAGAACCTGCAGAGAAGTCCTCTGTCCCCCACTTTCTACCTCTCTTGCCGCCCTCCTCCTCCCCAACTTCATGGGATAGCCTCTGCAAAGACCACTGCCGTGTATCTACATGCAGCGCGCCATATGGCAGTGATTCCCCATGGGTGGTCTACCCACTGCAGAGGATATGTGAGGCTCACTGGGTATGTGGTACATGGAGGAACAGGTTCACTTGTTCATGCATTTATTTTAATGTGCATTTGTAACAATGTAATTAATATATCAGACCCAGGATTTCACAATGTATTGATTAGGATGAGGCTAAGCGAAAAAGAGAGACAGAAAGTCAGTTTAAAGAAAAATAGTGAGTGAGATAAGAATAGTGAGTCCCCCTTGCTATGGTTTTAGAGCAAAATCTGTGAAGCTGGGGTGCGTTCATTCAGTCAGTATTTTTGAGCACAAGACTGACATTTGGAAAAGGTAGGTGTTTTGTAACATAGGCATCTCCCTTCCCAGGAGGCAGGGACAGGACCTAACTCAGCTCCACAACCCCCGGACTTGAGGCTCACGCATGGTTTGCTGAATCAAATCATGCAGAACTGCATTTAAAAATTCTGTCCCAGAATCAGCTTTGCCTCCTTAAAACACTATCTTTTCTGCTGCCTGGAACAGAGGGAAAGCAGGAAGAGGGGAAGGAAGATCACAACTCCTCTTCTCCCACCACATCCCCAAGTGGTACAAATATACCGTCACAGGAGCCTATCCCAATCTAAGCCCACCGGATGCCTTTTTTTGTTGCTCTGTCATCTTCCCGGCTGTTCTAGTCAGCATAAAAGCTTACTTAGGCATGTGCAAAGAGCGGTCATTGCCTTTAGCTCAATTAACCAAGGACTCTCAGAGCCTCCTTTACCGTGAGGAGTGGTTTTACCCACCCAGGCATTTGCTAACTCCAAGGAACAAGGAGCTAGCTGGGGGGGGGGGGGGGGGGATTTACTGCAAGAGGAAAAGCAAAACTCGAAAACTGCCCAAAGGGAAAACTGAGTCAACCAGCACCTACCGGAAGAGACTGGAGGGTGGGGATGGAGGGGGAGGTTGCAGAGGGCTCTCCCCCAGGAGGCAGCTGAAACCCCCCAGTTCTGAAGGTCTTTGTGTAAGAGGTGAGGGGCTGTGGTGGGCCCAGGGGGGTGTGGCTGGCTAGAGAACAAAGAAAGGAAAAGGGAAAGTCAAAGGTGCTTCCACTTTTCAAGGTGACTTAGTTGAACGAATCCAAGATTGAACTGGCTCTAATCACTAGTGATTCATTTTGAGAAAATCACAAAGGGGCTCTTTCCCCTCCTCCGCCCCCCCCAGTTTCCGCTTTAGGGATTTCCCAGGCTAAGAGGGCAGCCCAGCTTGAGTCACTGGGTTTAAGAAACCAAGAAATGATAACATGAAACAGATCGACTACCCTTCTAAGGACTGTTAACCCTGTGTTTACAAGAATTCTTTTAACAATAATTTATCTACAATCCAATTTGGATTCTTGTAAATCTGTTTACTATAAGGCTCCTCATTTCTTTCTTTTTTCTTTTGCACTATATCTTCCAACTTGGAATGATGAGAGGTCCACCTAGAAAAAAATGACAAGTTGAAATTCTCATCATTTACGTCTGCTGCTCGTTACCAGGTACAGGGAACAGCTCTCCTTGTTCAAGGGGAGCGGTTAGGTATCTTTAATAGAGCGATTTCACCGGAGCATCGATATAATTTCATTTCTATTTGACTGAGAATAACTGTTAGCATTTTTGAGTGCCTGATGTATTCTAGGCACTTAACATACATCATTTTCTTTATTTCACAAAAGAATCCAATGAGATAAGTAATATTTCCTTATTGAACTGTTAAGAAAACTAAGACCCAGGAAAGCTACGTGATCGGTCCACAACCACCCAGCTAATTAGAGGCAGAGCCAAGATATGATCGTCAGGTTTTATCTCTTCCAAATTATAGGTCTTTGCACTCCCCTTATTGCTGTTCAAGAAACTCTATAGAGAAAGGACTTACAGAAAGAAAAAAGGAATGAGATTTAATAGAGGAGTCAAGTAAAATATGACTTATCACAGATATCCATAACGTATGACATATCCCTTGCTATGAAATAACTGAACAACCTCACTTCTTTTTTCATAAGCACTGCTCAGCCTCCGTGAGTCTCCCTGGGCATGTGCCTTAATGTCCTCTGTTCATCCCCCAGTCAGATAACCTCAAACCACACTGACATCACACTATTTATTTTGTTAACGGTTGGGAAGATGGGGAATGGCCATTTATGGGACATGCATTTCTTATTAGACTATTTAATTCCTAGTATTTGTGAGTACCAAGAGCCCAGTGTTCAACAATCACTCATTTCCATGAGGATCTGAGATTCTGAAAAGAAAGTTTCATTACAATTGTGGAGTCTCTGTCGTTTCCAATTCAAGGAGTATCTTCTCTTACTGTGAAATAATTGAATAGCCAGAGTCAGTAGAGACGGAGAGAGAACAAAGGGCTGACATCTCTAAAAGAAGCAGAAGATGAGAGAGACTAAAGGGAAAGCCCGTCTTCCAGGACCACACTCTGTGGCTCTGCTATAGTCATACCTCATCACTGTGATGCGCCATCTTGAATATTCATGCCATTGCCCTGTTTTTATTTTCTGAGTATTGGTTTCAATGCTTGATGATAATCCATGGGGTATCGTCTTCCCAGAAACAACCTCCTTATTCATGGACTGTCTGAATTGACTGCTCGATTTAGCAGTGATAAAAATAAAGTACAAGGGCTTCATGTTTCTTAATTACCCGAAAGGAGGATAACTCGTAGTGCCGGGCCCTAAGGAGGTCTCCTCGCAAGTCCCCGTCATGTTCACCCCAGTTGCCCTCTTGGAGAGAGCTCTGTCTAGGAACTTTTAACCTTCAATGTTGTAATGTACTACCGTGCATGCACTTCTAGCCCTTCGTATCCCCGGGCCAAATATTGGGGTAACAACTGCCCTTTCATGATATTGTCCAGACCCTCTTAAGCCCGCTCTCACACTCCGCAGCATTCTTGTAGGCTGCTAGAAAGACTGGAGCTGGGCAGGCTCATAAAACACAAGAAATGTGCCTCCTTCTTAAAGATCCCAGCCGCTCAGCATACTCTCGCTGGGGGGTTGTGCATTCTCTAGATCCCTCAATGTTCCAAGCAGAATCCTGAGCCAGTAGCTTAGGTTTGAGTCGAAATGAATCAAGGGAGGAAGGGCACATGTTGTTATCATTTCCCTTTACAGATGATGAAACCAAAACCAATAGGTCCAAATCATTTGCCTGGTGTCACAAACCTAACTGATCATAAATGGTCAGGCTGGCCATTCAACGCTTAAATAAGGGGTGTCTCGGTGGTTGTCGGAGATATATTTTTAGAGGATGGATAGAGTTGGATGTTACCTAAGTAAGGTATCAAGAGCAGAAAATGAAAGGGAATGGGGGAGCAAAAGGGGACCGTGCTGTGAAGGATCTGTGGGAAGACCTCTTGGAGTCATGGGCTATGTGGCTAAGGAAGTGAAAGCTGTCTTTGCCACAGGTGGTTGAATGTAAGCTTTTAAGAGTGTGGGCTCACAACGTCACTAACTACGGAAAGTCAGAATGAAAGATACATTTGTCTTTGCCTCATTTTCCTCATTTCTTAAATGTACAAATAATACCACTACCTCACAAGGTTGTTATATGGAAGAAATTAGATCATCTAGATCAGAGTTTCTCAACAGACGCATTATGGAAATTTGGGGCTGTGTAATTCCTTGCTGGGGGTGGGGGGGAGGTTACCTTGTGCATTGTGGGATGTTTAGCAGCATCCCTGGCCTCCAGTAGATGCCAATACAATATCCCCTACCCTCAGTCCTGACAATCAGAAATGTCTCCAGACATTGCCAAAGGTCACTTGGGAGGCAAAACTGCCCCCAGTTGAGAACCACAGATCTAAAGGCCTTGGTATAGTGATAGGCATACAGCAAGTATTTAAGAACTCATGCTATGATTGTTTACGCCCCTATCTGCTCCTTCTTCCTTTCCAAGATGTCTTTTCTTTGACCCCTTCCAAATAACGCCATGTCTTCTGCCCCATCACTTGCATTCAAAACCACCTTCCTGAGGAAGGAAGCTGACAAGCCCATTTACATTGGGAGTGTCTTCATTTTAGTCAGGGTACAGCACCCTAAGCCAAGCTTAAAGATGTTAAGTTTAGGCAACAGTGATCTGGGTGAAGAAGTATTTTCGGGAAAATTTCTTCCTAAACTCACAGAGGACAATCTATTCAAACTGTAATGTACGTTGCCCACTTGTAAGATGTGAACGAGTGCTTCTCCTAACGTGTTCTCTGGAACGCCAGTTCTAAGGGTGTGGGAGTGGTATATAGTAAGAAGGTCCTTTGGTGAAAAGAATTTGAGAAATTCTGGGTCAATCAAAACTAAACAAACCTCTTTACTTCTCAGGCCTGCTCAGAGCTTTTAAGATGCTACTATGCACTACGATTATTCATGAAGAGATATGGTCTGTAGCTTTTCACAAGCTCATTTTTACATAGCACTAATTTTTGTAGGCCAGGGGTCAGCAAAATACAGCCTGTAGGCCAAATCTGGTCTACTGCCTATTTCTGTAAATAAAATTTTATGGTAACACAGCCACACGCATTTATTTATATATTATCTATGGCTGCTTTCAGACTACACAGTAATTTGAGTAGTGACAGACACCCTAAGGCCTACAAAACCGAAATCCTTCACTATCTGTTGTTTGAAGGAAAACGTTTATCAACTCCCACTACAGACTGAATGGTCTGTGAGATACACACTAGGAAACACTGTTTAGAGAACCTCAGTACTGGAGGATTTTTAAAGGTCACCTAGTGCATTTGTGGCAGTGTGACTTCACCATGACCAGATCCTTCAGCATCAGCTGGGGAGCTTGTTAAAAATGCAGATGCCTGGGACCCTATCCTGACCCACTGAATCAGAACGTGTATAGGAAAGGCCCAAGAACTGGTGTTTAAACACGTCACCTGCCAATTTTTATGCACAACTAAATTGGGTACCCTTGACCACATCTGACTGCCAATCTAGTACGTGAATATCCCCCTCGTGGATCGTGGGCCTCCTTTAAACCTCCGTGGTAGGGAACTCACTGCTTCCCAACAGTCCCTTCTACTCCTAGTCTGGAAAAATTATCAGAAAGTTCTCTATGTGGAACACGAAGGTGTCTTCTAGGAATGTCTCCCCGTTGGCTTTCACTTCCTTCCAATCTCACTTGTTGCCACATGTGGAATATATTTAAGCAGGAAGGCAGAGGACACAGTTACTCAACCAAAACCTACATTTTCTTCTTCTCTAGATCTAATATTCCTCAGGAAGCCTTCTCTGGCTTCTCTAGACAGAATTAAGTACATCCTGCCCTGAACTCTCAAAGTGCCCTGCAGGCTCCCCTGTGCGTGCATTCTCCACATTTCTGCAATTCAGGGTTGTAGTGAAAGGCACAGACATCTGACAAAGTCAAATAAACTTGAAGCCCTATCCCAGCCAGTGGATTCCTGGTGGTGGGCCCTTGGGCAATGTACTTTCTCTTGGGTCTTCGTTGTCTTACCTGTAAAAAGGGTATGATAATAGCACCTACCTGGGGAGAGTTCTGAGACTATCACAGGTGCAGGGCTTAGCTCAGAACTGGTTTCCAGTAAGTGTTCAATCAATGTCAGCAAGGAGGGGATAAGGTTGATATGGCCCCCACTGGGTGCTGAACTTCTCCAGGGAAGGGACCATCTATAACTTATCTTGCTTTGGACCCCCAGTGCCCATCACACAATAAATGCCTAAAAAGAAAAGATTTACTAAAGGAATGATTAAGTTCTAAAAAAGGGCAGATAAAACGGTGCTCAAGAGCAAAGGGACTGGAAGATCATCCACCCAGTTTCAAATCCCTTCACCACCTGTTGCTTCATGTGTGGTCCTAAGGAAAGAGCTTGATTTCTCTAAGTTTTAGTTTACTCCAGGGTAAAATAGAGTCCTTCCTTGGGTGGTTGGGAATATTAAGTAAGATAATGCAGGCAAAGCATTTAGCACATAACAAAAGGTCAAGAAGTGCTAAAATAGTAATTGTTATCCTTATTACTACTATTACCATTATTGTTAATAATATCCCCTCAACATACCCCAGTGGTTGCTGGGATAAGAGGCTTGCCTGGAAAAGATACTTTTGCTGATGGAGAAGTCTTATCTCTGTTTTTTTTTTTTTTTTTATTACTGTCTACCCTAGATCCCTTGGGAAACAGATAGCCAGGGAGACAGCATGAAGTTGGGACTAGGCTAATGGAGGCCTATGCAAATCCATCCAAGAATTATACACATAGTAAATCCTGGGGCTACGAAGCTCTGCACGGTTAACATTTCCCTCCAAGCCATAAACCAGACACCGCTCTTCCCCCCAACTGTTTGTAGCATGTTAGGTGCAGATTTAATTAAACTCCTAAACAAGGAAACGATGGTACCCAATGAAGATGGAGGAATGTCTTGTGTCCAGACCAAATAAAGGAGAAACCATAAATACAAGGGCTCTGAAACATCAACATTTATACTCAGAAAGCTCTTCTTACTGCTAAACCTGACTCTTTAATCCCTCAGAGGTCTGCCTTGATCACCTCCCTCTGAGTTGAGACTTTTGGCCAAATATGAACACCTGCTTCTAAAGAGGTCAAGTAAGTTGGATGCTTAATGTCCTACTCTATGAGCTGGACACTGGTCAAGGCCCTGGGGGCAAAAGATAGACACACAGTTCTTTCCCTTATGGAGCTAATGGTCCAGTGGGGGACAAAAACAGCAGCCAGAGAACCACATTAATAAATGTAAAATTACAAGGAAGATGTTACGAAGTAAAGACTCAGGGTGCTTGGAGATCATATAATGGTTAATTGTCTGCAAGGAGGACAGGGAAATTTTCCATTGGGAGCTAACAAAATCAGTGGGGATCTGATGGATGGACAGGAGTTCTTCAGATAACGGGAACAGGGGATTAGTTTGGAGTGATGCCGGCAGAGGATTAGCATGTGCAAAGGCCCCGTGAAAGGAGGGAAGAACGTATCTCAGAGGAACTGAAAGGAGGCCTGCATGGTGATAAGAGCAAAGAGCATGGTACAAAATGAAGCTGGAGAGGAGAGGGAGGTCAGAACTACGGCAACACATACTCGGCCTAACAAATATGGTGTTTATTGTAAGAGCAAAGAGAAGCCATTGAAATATTATGAGCAGTGGATTGATGGAATGTGCATTTCAAAAAAAAGTCAGAAGAGACCAAATTGAAGAGACCAGCTGGGAAGCTATTACAGGTTGTCTGGCAAGAGACGATGGTGGCATGGACTGTGTGATGACAGTGAAGCTGAAGAGAGATAGATGACAGACCCAAGAGATGGAACTGAGATGAGAAAACAACACTTTAGATTTGAAACTAGGAAATGCATAGCTCTGTTCTTCTAAAATATAACATGGGAATTTCAAAGCCTCCAAAGATAGAAAACAGAAAGTTATTCAGTCTTACTAGGCAATGCTAATGACATTCCAAATCCATACTGCTGCATTACAAACTTAGCTTAAAAACTATTTGCATGGGGCTTCCCTGGTGGCCCAGTGGTTGAGAGTCCGCCTGCCAAGGCAGAGGACACGGGTTCATGCCCCAGTCTGGGAAGATCCCACATGCTGCGGAGCGGCTGGGACCGTGAGCCATGGCCGCTGAGCCTGCGCGTCCGGAGCCTGTGCTCTGCAACGGGAGAGGCCACAACACTGAGAGGCCCGCGTACTGCAAAAACAAACAAACAAAATCCCAAAAAAACTATTTGCATGATTTTCAGTAACGGTGCCAAGACCATTCAATGGGAAAAGGACAGTCTTCTCAACAAATGGTGCTGGCAAAACTGGATGTCCACAGCCAAGAGAATAAAATTGGACTCTTAATACCACATACAAAAATTAACTCAGAAATGGATCAAAGACCTAAGACTATAAAACTCTTAGAAGGAAACATAGGACAAAAGCGTCATGGTATTGGATTTGGCAATGATTTCTTGGATATGACACTAAAAGCAAAGGTAGCAACTGAAAAAATAACTGGAATTCATGGAAATTAGAAAATTTAGTGCATCAAAAGACAATGTCGGGGGCTTCCCCGGTGGCGCAGTGGTTGAGAGTCCGCCTGGCGATGCAGGGGACACGGGTTCGTGCCCCGGTCCGGGAAGATCCCACATGCTGCGGAGCGGCTGGGACCGTGAGCCATGGCCGCTGAGCCTGCGCGTCCGGAGCCTGTGCTTCACAACGGGAGAGGCCACAACACTGAGAGGCCCGCGTACTGCAAAAACAAACAAACAAAACCCCAAAAAAACTATTTGCATGATTTTCAGTAACGGTGCCAAGACCATTCAATGGGAAAAGGACAGTCTTCTCAACAAATGGTGCTGGCAAAACTGGATGTCCACAGCCAAGAGAATAAAATTGGACTCTTAATACCACATACAAAAATTAACTCAGAAATGGATCAAAGACCTAAGACTATAAAACTCTTAGAAGGAAACATAGGACAGAAGCGTCATGGTATTGGATTTGGCAATGATTTCTTGGATATGACACTAAAAGCAAAGGTAGCAACTGAAAAAATAACTGGAATTCATGGAAATTAGAAAATTTAGTGCATCAAAAGACAATGTCGGGGGCTTCCCCGGTGGCACAGTGGTTGAGAGTCCGCCTGGCGATGCAGGGGACACGGGTTCGTGCCCCGGTCCGGGAAGATCCCACATGCTGCGGAGTGGCTGGGCCCATGAGCCATGGCCGCTGGGCCTGCGCGTCCGGAGGCTGTGCTTCACAACGGGAGAGGCCACAACAGTGAGAGGCCTGCGGACCGCAAAAAAAAAAAAAAAAGACAATGTCAACAGAATAAAAAAGCAACCCACAGAATGGGAGAAAATATTAGCAAATCATATATTTGATTAGGGATTAATATGCAGGATCTATATAGAACTCCTAAAACTGAACTGCAAAAGACAAACAAAGAAACAAAAACCTGATTCAAAATAGAGCAAGGATCTGAATAGACACTTCTCCACAGAAGATATACAAATGACCAACATGCACATGAAAAGATGTTCAGTATCACTAACCATTAGGGAAAGGCAAACTGAAACTACAATATGCCACCTCAAACCCATAAGGAGGGCTACTATTAAAAAATGTAAAAAGCAATGTGTTGGTGAAGAAATGGAGAAATTGGAACCCTTGTGCACTGTTGGTGGAAATGTAAAATGGTAGGGTTACTGTGGTAGAGTAACTGTGCAATCCCACTTGTGGTTATATTCCCAAAAGAACCAAAAGCAGGGTCTCAAAGAGATGGGTACTCCCATGTTCATGGCAGCGTTATTCACAATAGTTGAAACATGGAAACTACCCAAGAGTTCACTGACAGATGAGTGGATAAACAAAATGTGGTATATTCATACGATTGAGTATTATTCAGCCTTAAGAAGGAAGGAAATTCTGACACACGCTACAACATGGATGAAACGTGAGGACATTATGTTAAGTGAAATAAGCTAGTCACAAAAAGTCAAATACAGTATGATGCTACTTATAAGAGGAACTTAGCGTAGCCAAATTCATAGAAACAACATGGGGTGTATTTTTCAATTGGTCGATGAAAAGAGTTCTGGAGACGGATGGTGGTGATGGCAGCGCAACATTACGAATACGTTTAATACCGCTGACCTTTCCACTTAAAATGATTAAAATGGCAAATTTTATGTCATATATATTTTACCACAATAAAATTTGGGGAAATAATCTGGCACAAACTTAAGGATTCACTGTGAAGGGCACAAAATGGAGACTGACTGCCTATGCTCTGGTTAAGTGGAATATATAATTCCATGACAAAAATTCCAAGTTAAAAGAAAGGACTATCTGCAGTAGCACAGAGGGTTTTAGACTAGCATCAGAGGCAGAAGAGAGTGAGCTCAAATCCAGCTCAGCCACTTCCTGGCAAGTGACTAGTAATACGTTCATCTTGACCCTCAGTTTTCTCATCAGTACAAAGGAAATGATGAACCTGGCCTTGTTGGGTTCTGATAAGGTCAGAAGGAGATTAGGTGAGAATTAAATGTTGACCATGTGTTTCAGCTGCCTGGTAGTACTGAGCCTGGACTACATATATGTTAGCTTGTGTCTCCATATAAAACACTGCCCCATAGAAACAGACATAACAGAAAGATGAAGGGCGATTTCTTCAAGGATGGGAAAGTTGTACCATGTTCTCCATCCCTAGCAGAACAGAAGACCATCTTCAACAGTGGCTGATGGACTCGAATCACAGGCGTAGAGCAACCTCTCACAAGCCTCAGGATAGGGCAATGTGTTTCAAACTTCTCTGGATCACAATCCTCAGAAAGAAATACATTATATGCTGTGAGCCAGTAATACACTCTGCTATTGTCCATTTGGTTTCATTCTATTTCATTAAAAAAAAAATCTGGTCATGACTCACCAAAGTGATTTCCTGACCCTCAGGTCACAACCCACAGTTTGAAAAACACCCAATTAGGAAATTCACATTCAAGCCCTTTCAGGAAGACTTCCGGAAACACCCTCACCCTATGGAGGTCGTTCCCACACTTGAATTTCCTTGGCTTGTGATTCCAGGCTGTGCCACACCATGAATTCATAACTCTTCTCCTGCCTCCCTAGAAACATTCACTGTTGGTATGTCCTTCCTCCCCTCCCCTCCTAGTCTCCTTTGTCACTTTACATCCAGGAGACCTGACTGAAGGTGCTGGGACAGTTTAATATATATTTATGATGGTGGAGGTAGGGGCAGGTAACCAGAGAAACTAGCATCTGTTCAAGTTACCTGTGTTGGCCAAGCACTGGCTCTGTGCCTTGCACTGTGCAAAGCTTATTAGGAAGAGGTGGCACATGCTTAGTCCATCTTAACCAAAACCAGAATCCTCAAGAAACATTTTTTTCATGTTACATTGCATTCAACCACTATGACACTTGATCATCCACAAAGGGTACCTATAGAAACTTTACACTGGATTAATTAGGATACCATATTCCCAGACCATGCCAAGTATCCAAGATAACCACATACTTAGAACGAAACACAACTGCTTTTTGGCACAGGGAAAAGACACAAAGGGATTTCAACACTTATCCTTGAGTCGGAAATGAACTAAGAATCACGGTTGACTTTTTTCTTTGTGAAGTTGAAACATCTATTACCCCACGTTACTGACTGTCACATTTGTGTTTAATTAGGTAATGTATATTGCCTCCATGTTTTCAGACCACATATTTTTGTAAACATCTGACTTGATAAGGCAGCTGTGGATTTTATTTATTTGGAATCTCTGATCTCCACTCATGGTACCCTGAAATTTCCTTTTATGGTAGACAATAGATTTTGAAATTAGGTAATTAAGGCTGTACTGCTGAGAAGTAATACATCCATTTATACAGGTCAACTAATTTTCAGAAGTATTGTTCACCTAACCAAAAAGGAAGTGATCCACACCTCTAAAAATCAGAGGGCCAGTCATCACTTTGGACACATTATGTGCTCAGATACTCACACAGAGCTGATAATGTACTGATAATAATGAGCTAAGTTCCAGAAAACGTTGTGAAATAATGGGGTGGTTAAGAACATCAGAAAACAGCAGAGTTATTGGAAATGACAATGCGGATATTTGCATAGTAGTATGGACTATACAAAATGTTTTCATTCAATTGATTATTCATATTTATAGTCATCATTTATGAAGTGTCTGTGAGGTATAATCAGTTTGCTAGATACCTCACATTCATACTTTGTGAGTAACCCCAGGTGTGCTCTGCTTGAACGAAATCTTATACATAAAAGTCTGAATTGAATACACACCTCACAGATATAGTAAGATCCATATGAAGAAAACTGTTGAGTTTTTAAAACCACATACATACTTTAAAATGTTTCTTTTACAAACACTGAAACTACAGACATTTGGGGAGATTGCAGACCCCAAGGATAAGGGGGAAAAGGCTTAGGCTTTGGAGTCAGAAATTCCTAGCTTCAAATCCTTGAAATTAATTTAAACCTCAACTTTGTCATCTATAATTTCTGGAAGATAGCAGTATGTATGTCAAAGGATTGTGGACAAGCACACATGATGTAATGCAGCTCAAGTTCACAGCATTATCAAGCACAGGGTAAACTCCCAATGTCAATATATTAGAACTACTCTGTAATATAAGGTTTATTTGCATGGTACATCAAATGAAATATTTCTCAGTGGTTGAAATACACATATTTTTCAAATATATGGGTTTGTTCTATTACCTGTGATGCTGAAGAAGAATGATTACATGAGGAATAAGCTTGGTAGGGAATATGCCAGCATCAAGTATTTGTATTTTCATGTTTTCACAACTCTTATCCCCTAAATGAAATCCTTTTGACACTCATCTTATTTTCTTGGGCTTTTTTATCTTGTTCACTTACTAAGCACCCACAGTGTGTATTCAAGGATCTACAGAACTCATGTGAGACATAATCCCTGCTCTCACAGAGTCCACCTGCTAAAAGGACAAGATGTGCTTGAAAAGGTAATCTTTGGGAGTGAGGACTGTGTCACTAAACTTTGTGAAAGAAAGCAAGCAAGTTATTCACTCCTTTCCTCATGTCTTGCTCACTGGGTGGTTGTTTTAATGAGATAAAAATACTTAACCATCTTCTTGCACTTTCAAGTTTGATGAGTCTTTCACTTGAGTGAGAAGAAAGCAAAGCTGAGATGTCATCATACTAAGGTACTTTAGGAAGTCCATAATCATTATAACAGTAATATCATTCGTTAAGTCCCTGATGAGCACTGGCCTCTTTCCTAGGTGTTTTCACATTTAATCTGCACAATAAGGATGTATTATTACCTCCATTTCACCTCTGTGGTCCATGAGGCTTAAAAATGCTTAGTAACTCACACAAGGAGCAAAGCCTAGGTTTAAACCCACAAGTGTCTGCTTTTTTGATATTACTCCTTAGCTCAACTCAGGAATATGTAATGCTGTAGAATGCAAATGTCTGCTCCTCTTGAATATCTTCCCTGTTATCCTTTCTTTAGCAGGTAAAGTTCTAATGATCGAAGTGTGGCACGTGAACCATAATCCTCTCACTTCCACCTCTGGCAGACATTGCTGACAACGGTGCTCTTTTCCAAAGAAACTGGATTTACCCTCAAAATCCTTCTCAACACAGCATTTCAAAGCAGTCACTCTCCAGTAATTGACCATAACTAACACTAAAAAATCTTTAACATCTCTCCCACAGCACCTTGTTAATGACTCTACCAATAGCGCATATGATACCACATTTCAATTATTTGCTTCCCTTTTGGTTTTACAGCAACAGGACCATTCATCTTCCTAAATCCAGTCTCCTGTGCACAGCCAACCACAGAACACAATAGGCACGCGGGGAAAGTTTTGTTGGGTCGAATATAAGTACTTTTAGATTAAACCTATTTAACTACCAAATGCTAAACATATATTATTGGTTAATAATTAGAATGGCTAACCTTTTTTAAGCACTTACTAGTTGCCGTGTACCTAGTTAAGCAGTTCACATACATTAATTTTTTTTTTTTTGGCTGCATTGGGTTTTTGTTGTAGTGTGCGGGCTTCTCATGGAGGTGGCTTCTCTTGCTGCGGAGCACAGGCTTTGGCGTGCGGGCTTCAGTAATTGTGGCTCGGGGGCTCAGTAGTTGTGGCTTGCGAACTCTAGAGCGCAGGCTCAGTAGTTGCGGCGCACGGGCTTAGCTGCTCCGCGGCATGTGGGATCTTCCCGGACCGGGGCTCAAACCCGCGTCCCCTGCATTGGCAGGTGGATTCTTAACCACTGTGCCACCAGGGAAGTCCCACACACGTTAATTTGTTTAGCTAAACAATGATCCCATGAGATGAATATATCATCCCTATTTTATAAAGAATGATACTAAAAGTTCAGAGAGCTTAAATGATTTATATAAGGTCACAGGACCCAAGCCAGGTATTCTGACCTCCACCCAAACCCACACTCTTAACCACTACACTGCTTATAGCAGGAAGCCCACATAAAATGTACTTTTTCCTCTCACAGCACATTATATAAATGTATTGCTGTACTACTGCCCCTTACTGGCTTTCAAAAACTTTACCAGGTGATCCCTGAACTTTATTTCAAAATGTTACCAGAAAATCAAATATCTCTCATTGTTCTTCAGGTCGACATACATTAAAAGAAAGACTTGTGAATTAACAGATAAGAAATGGATTAAGATCCTGGAGAAGTCTCTCTCCTTTTCCAATTCCTCACCACCAGATCCATTTCAGGGTCTACTCTGTGCTGGCTACGGAGACAGGTACTATGGGTACAAAGATGAATAAGACTTGTTCCCTGACATCAAAGTACTCACAGTCTAGTGGGGAGGCAGCCACATAATGACGATGCGGCTGTCATCGAGAGAGGCAGGGGATGCCAAGGGTAAATGAGGATGCTACACTCAGCTTTGCCTTGGAGAATCCTAAACGGTAGAAGAGAGTCATCCAGGAGGGAAAGAAAGGAAGGGTACATCACGGAAAGAATATAGGCAACGTGGTGCTTTAGAGTCTAAATCCGGGCACTCCCGGGACGTGACTACGGATATCAGTCCTCACTAAGTACTTTCTATCTCTCTCAAAATATCTGGGACCTTCAAAATAGAACTCCAGTAGGTGTGTCCTGGAATTCTAGAGTCCCAGGCATTGAGGCCACCATTGTGCAGATGCTTCCTACACCAACACATGGAAATAGCCCGCTATTTATTTATTATTTATTTATTTATTTTTGCAGTACGCGGGCCTCTCACAGCTATGGCCTCTCCCGTTGCGGAGCGCAGGCTCCGGACGCACAGGCTCAGCGGCCATGGCTCACGGGCCCAGCCGCTCCGCGGCATGTGGGATCTTCCCGGACCGGGGCACGAACCCGTGTCCCCTGCATCGGCTGGACTCTCAACCACTGCACCACCAGGGAAGCCCTATTTATTATTTTAATGCAGTGATTGATCATGGTTGCTGATGGAGATTATGAGTTTTTGAGGATTTGAGCACACGTTTTCCGTCTCCTGAGGGTGCACCTTCTGAAATCAATGAATGCCTCGCGAGCTTGTTCTTTCAGAACCGAGACCTTCAAAAAGAGGCCCGTAACTTCCCCAGTTTCCTATGAAAGACATTATTCAAATGTCCTCAAGTGACAGATGGTGTAATAATCTGCCAAAGCGTGCGCCTTACACTCTATGAGGTCAGCTGTGTTTTACTTAAGAGTTTTCACTCACACCAGTACCATCTGGCATCCACATCCTCTATCTTAAGCTTCAAATAAATCCTGATTTACCTCAGAAATGTTTGCCAAGAGTCTGCTTGCTAGAAAAATGAGCAGTTTCTCCCCTTTGAGGCACGCCTTTGCAATATAGGACACCTAAGAGCATGTAATAAATGACTGTCCATCGGAATACACCTTCAGATGCTACGGAAGATACTGTTTGGGAACAAAGGTTGGGCAACTCCAGCTAAATATTTTTCGTGTGTGTCAGGGGGGTGTGGAAATCTGGCAAGATTACACAATTTTCTTTTCAGCTGGAGTATCCTAATCCGAATTAAAGCTACATGTGCTACATCAACATTCTGACTCAATACCGCTGACGTTCCTTTGCCAATCATCTTTTCAGCTCACGGAATGTGTAAGTCTGGGGCACATTTCGATCTGCTGATGTATGTGCATAGAGGAAGAATGGATGGAGCCTTGAAGATGGACTTCAAATCCCGGAGGGATCATGTGCTCTTGTGTTCCTGGCAAATCCTGAGGAATGCTTTTGTTGAGTCTGGTGTCAAGTTTGTGGCTAACACCTTTCTAAAGAGAAACATAGGACCTTGGTGCTCATACTTTCTCTCTGGGACAACATAGGATTTTCATTTTCAGAACAGGTACATATAGGATTTCATTAATAATCCAAGGTGTTATCTAAGCCTAGCTCCGTGTCCAATGCACTGTGGAAAACGCCTCAAGCGTTTGAGCTAAGCCACTAAGAAAGGCAAGGAAGCTAACCCAGTTACTCTTTTTTGTGCCAGCCATTTGACCCACTGATGTTCTGAGCACTGCTGTGACTGCCAAGACTGCAAGCGGACCACTCCTCTACTTTTGCATGGACTTCCCCCTGAGAGCAGGAAAGCATCCCTTTCCTTTTTCAAGTGGACCCGGATGCAGAGTCAACCAGTTTTAACTCCTTTTCGAGCTTGATTAATAGTCTTTTGAGTCAATTCCTGGTAGGATGTGCATCCTACACATATAACTTTTTTTCAGAAATAGGGAAATGAGTAGTTCCTAAGATTGGAGCCAGGAAGAAAACTTGGAACTTCACCAGGTTTTTTTACTTTTCGGGGGGACAGTTATAAAAGCTATTAAGGTAAATTTACTTAGAACATCACTCACACTTCCATCGTCTAACAATTCTTTACCATTTTTATTTATTTAATTTTATTTAGTTATTTTTGGCTGTGTTGGGTCTTTGTTGCTATGCGCGGGCTTTCTCTAGTTGCGGTGAGCGGGGGCTACTGTTTGTTTTGGTGCACAGGCTTCTCATTGCGGTGGCTTCTCTTGTTGCGAAGCACGGGCTCTAGGCGAGTGGGCTTCAGTAGTTGTGGATCACGGGCTCAGTAGCTGTGGCGCACGGGTCTAGTTGCTTTGCGGCATATGGGATCCCTCCAGGACCAGGGCTCAAACCCGTGTCCCCTGCATTGGCTGGCAGATTCCCAACCACTACGCCATCAGGGAAGCCCCACCATTTTTATTTTTAAAAACCTAGTTTTCTTCTAAATGTTTTAAATATTAGGTGGGATAATGATGTACAAAATTTTGCAGAATGCATTTTCTTAATAAAAATCTTGTGACTATTGTCCTATATACTTATTTCCTAAATATTTTCAAAAACCTGATCTTCGAATGTCACCTAGTAACCCACAGAATCCTCTCTGAGGAGCACTGTGTAAAATCGAACCAGGAAATACATCTCTGCAGTTCATAGGGAAGACTCCAGCAAAAAAGACCTGAGCTTGAATCCTGGTTCTCTCGCTAACCAACTGACTTAGCATCAACAATATGTAAATAGGGCTTCCCTCGTGGCGCAGTGGTTGAGAGTCTGCCTGCCGATGCAGGGGACACGGGTTCGTGCCCCGGTCTGGGAAGATCCCACGTGCCGCGGAGCGGCTGGGCCCGTGAGCCATGCCGCTGAGCCTGCGCGTCCGGAGCCTGTGCTCCGCAACGGGAGAGGCCACAACAGCGAGAGGCCCGCGTACCGGGAAAAAAAAAAACACAAAAAAACACGTAAATAGTATGATAACATTTATTACACATGTGCTGTGTAGCAAGAACTTTACTAAGGGCTTTACATGTATTAATTTCACTTAATCCTAGAACCTCATTTGGCAATTACTATTATTGTTCCTACTTTGCTGATGAGAATACAGAGGCTAAGGAATGTTTACCATTTAATCTCACAAAGCAAATACATGAGCTTGATCTGGCCTGTGTCCATTTCACCAGATTGAGTTCCCACCCTTCTCCGCTCGCTGTCGGAGGTCTGATCCCCCTAGGCAGTTCCCTTAATGCCTGGCTCTTTCTCACTCCCAGCCTTAGCACCACTGCCAACTCTCGCCCCTACTCTTCACTCTTTAATGTCTCCCCCTAAATGCCACTTACTCCAGGAAGCCTTCCTGGCACTACATTATACACTCTCTTGGGAACCTACATTTTCCTTTAGAGCACTTAGGAGGATTCATTCTTTCTGTAACTGTGGGTTCAACATCCATCTCACCTGCTACACTGAGGCGCCAGGATACCCTCACATCTGTATCCCACCCCACAGTGTGAATCATGGACTCATTAATGACACATCATTTTCAATTCTTTAACCATCAGTATACTCAGTTCCCTTCAGCTCATTTCTAATTCTGTGGCTTTCTGCATGACAAAGAGGAGGGACAAGAGATGACTGAAATTGCCCAGATAAATTGTAGCACTTCGGGTGAGTAACCCTGGGAAGGAAGCATTTGGAAAGCCTCGTCTGTTTTATGTTCCTTTTAGAACAGATGCTTGAATCTGTGCACACTATTTTTGCCAAGAGAGTGTGCAGATGGCTGAGGAGGCAGTGCTGTTACATCCACACCACTTTTTTGACAACATGCAGCTTTAAACCCACAGTCACCAAGCCAAAATGTGCACATGCCAGGTCTCAGCCATTGAGCTTCTCCTGCCATGGGGGGGTCAGGATGGAGGAAGGGGATAAATGATCCTAAAGTGTGTTGTTCTAAGGCTCACTGATTCCACACACTTCCTGGTATAAAGGGGCACCATTGCCTTAGTCTCTGTGGCCAAATAAATAAAGGAAATGCTGCAGCAACCCTTGTCTTGAAATTCACAAGGCACATTAGCACATTAGAGAAGCCAAGAGGTCCTGCAGGGGGAAAAAATATTCTATTTAACTTTCTCCAGTTCCTAAGTTTATTTGACCATGTTTAGCCATAGAATGCTGTCTTGGATTAGATTGCACCAAAAACAGATCCTCAGATAAGAATTTAAGTGCAAGCAGTTTTATTTGGGAGCTGAATTTAAAGAAAGCATCAGGAGAGGAGATGGCAAGCAAGATGGAAAGAGAAGGAGGCCCGTCCAGGGTGCATTCATGGGCAGATGCACCCCTGTGGGCAGCTGGGGCTCAACCTTGCTGGGGACTGATGGGAAGATGCCTCAGAGGGGACCCATCTCAGGAGTGAGGGAGCTGGATATTTACCCACCAACACTCATCCAACATAAATGAGGGCTGCTCCCAGGGTCGCTAGCTCCCTGGCACTTTCAGCCTGCCCTGCATGACATCCAGAGAAGGAGGCCAGGCAGAGAGGAGCAGGTGCATGCAGTACAGCACTCAGATTGCTGTGCATGGAAACTGTTCAGTGCCGGGGGAGATGAACGGGACATTACAATGTCTGCTGTCCAGATGCCCCCTCTACCTTCTTAGTTTTCATACAGGACACCCATTAATGCCTGGTGGAAGCAGCTCTTAAGGAACAAAATTAGGAGAACAGAAATCCAAAAATTGGGATTTCAAGCAGTTCAACGAATTCCAAGAGCTATCATTTAGCTCAACACACTGAGCCAATGCTATGCTATAGCTGGTGAAACTCTAAAGGGAATTCCTGTAAATGCCACCAAGTGCCAAACATATAAATCTCAAGGTTCAGCAAAAATAGCCTTGGAAACTCGTAACTACTGAGATGCCGCATCAAAGAGTCTTCTAAGGAGCCAGACTTAGCATCAGGTTCTAACTTGGTCTGTCTGTGAAAGAGAGAAGTCATCTTTCCCACAGCCAAGAGCACAGGGCAGGGCAAACTGTGTCCTGTGGGTGGTGATGGTAGTCTACTTCCAAAACCTGCTAGAGTTTGTCATATAGAGATGTAGACACAAAGACAGAGAGATCCCAGGACCCCACTTTTATGGAACTCTTACATTCTAGCAAAGTCAGACAATGCAATGTCAATAATCCAATAGAGGAAATAACTGTACATGGTAGAGAGGGTTATGAAGACATTAAAGAGGATAATGGGAGAAAGGGCAGCCAGAGGAGGATTGCTTTAGGTTGAGCGATCCAAATTGGTGTCTCTGAGGAGGTGAACTATGAGCTGACGCCTCCTTGATTCAATGTAATATAAGGAAGGGCATCTCAGGAGGAGGAAACAGCAAGTACGAAGGTCCTGAGACGGGCATAAGACTGGGCTATTTGAGGACCTGGAAGAGGGGCCTAGAGTATCATGAGTGAGGATAAAGCGTGACTAGGGAAGGCTGATGAAGAAGGCCCCAGCTGGAGCTTGTTGAGTGGACATTTGGTATATTTCCCCATCCATTTCCTTGTTCTTAAGGAAATAGCCTCCAAAAGCATCAGAGAACGTTGGCTGAATATAAAATGATGCTCCCATGTTCCCTGATTTCGGAGATACCTAAAGAAACTCATCGAGTTCTGTCTCCAGGCAGCCATCCTAATGGTTTCATCCCATTCTCCAGCATCTCCCACCAAGATCTCACGCGGCCTCACAAATTAAAACCAGTCCCTAAAGGCTGAATGAACGTCTGCCTGTTCTTCAAAGGCCTTGTGTCCTAGTCTCCAAAAGCAATACTATAAAGAAACAGTACAGTGTCCCTAGGACCCACTTCTTGTTGGAAGTCAGCTGAGTCTACACCATCCGATCTCACCTGTGCCCTCAAGCCAGCCCCTCCAGCCATCTCCCAGGGTGGTCCCCTTCTGGAATGCCATTTAGAGCCACAGGCTTGCCCAGGCCTGGCCCTTGAGGATGATATTGGAGGGTCTGTCGCAGGAGTGCACGTAGCCTTGAATGATAAGAGAAGGCTGGTTCTTCACTCTCTGGCACAGTGAGGGCCAGGATAAGGAAGGGAAGAAGGGGCCAGCTCCTGACCTCTGGGGACAGGGCCATCATAAGAGAGGGCTCTGTCATACAGAGGAGCATCCTTCCGGAGCCAGGACAAACCTCAATTCTATTTCACAAGTGGTTACTGAGCACTGAAAGGGAAAGAAACACTGACCACTCCTGGTAATAACAGGCAGAATGAAATCAGTGTCGAAAGAGACATCCAAACAGAGAACTTCAGGAGCGCGAGGGTAAGAGAAATTAATGAGCTCACTGGCTTTCTCTGGCTTGGTGGTGGTTAACTGCGCCAGCCAGCGGCAGGCAGGACCATATGCCTCCCCTGACACACCTGTGAGTCAGGCATTTTGATACTGAGGAAGAGGTGACCCTATGTCAAGCGATGGAGCATTTATCATCAAGAGACATGGGGAAGTGAGCAGGACAGGAAAACAGCTCACGAAGAGCTGGACCAAGAGCCACTCATCTCTCAGGATAACAGCAGCTCTGAGTGCTGGGTGTTTGCATGTGCTCTCAGAAGTTTCTCTCTCCCACCCTCGCTACCTTCGCCTTTTGCCTCTGCTGTTCTCTCTACATCTGGGTCCTTCTCTCAGGATCTTGTTTTCAACCTGTCCCTAGGCAGATGCTCTGTTTGGGTGTGAAGATCAACTCTTGCACTTACCTTGGGCACGTTGCTTCACCTCTGTGTGCCTCAGTTTCCCCATCTGTGACAGGTAGATATTAACAGGATGGATTTTGTGAAAACTCAATGACTTAATATACATAGACGGAATGGTGCTACTTTTATTTTTAGGCTAGGGTGATTCTCTCTGGTCCCACTTACTCTGGGTGGCAGCCTCTCATGGACAAACCGGCAATTTACTAGCATCCATTTCCTTGGGAGGGCGCTAGGGGTATTAAAAGTGTAAAGTCTCCTGGTGCTTAGAATCTCTCAGATTCCTTTCCTTTTCATCACAGTATGCTTCAAAATAAATTTTAAAGCTTTTAAATCTTATCCTAAAGTAATATAGGTTCATTAAAAATTATTTAGAAAAAGTAGTCTAACAAAAAGCAGATGAACATCACAGAGTAAGGGACATATGATTTTTATCTCCCTACACCCCTCCCTTTGGGGGACCAACTCTCCCAACTGCACAGTAATTCTCTCCATCCATGTGGTTTGCACAGAGCTGACCCTGCCACAGGCATGGGCCAGTGGACCAGGCAGATGGTCCCCTGGGACTTCAGTTGAAGCTACTGAAAGATGTTCTTTTCTTCTGGGACCCATGAGATTTATGATTAATATGTTTGAAGATTCCTATGGTGAAGAATAGAGAAGAAAGCAGATGCTAGCTTTCTGGATAGGGAGAAAAAAGGGTGGGAAATAAGATATCCGCAACGACAGTTAGAAGACCTGGATCCAGTGACACCCGAAACTATGACCTCTGTATATGGGCCAAAAAGTCATACAAGCCGATATGCTTCTTGTTGCGTATTTTTTCACTTAAACTAGTTTCAGGTGAGATTCTCTTGCTTATAAGTGAAATAATTTTGACCAACCACCAGCAATAACCACATTTCTATTCATGTGTATATCCTTCCAAGCTTTTTTTCTTCCTCTCAGTCTCTCTGCATACCCTTAAAAAACTGAAAATGTGACTTAATCTACAAATTCTCATACTTTTCCCCTTCCTGATCCTGTTGCAAAAGGTAGTGCCCGTGACTAGCATCTAAGTCTTTCTGAGAAAGAAGAGAGGAACTTCTGTGGTCCCCACCCACACCCTGTCACCCTTCTGCCCCCCCGGGGAAGGTATTTCAGAGGGCAAGGGGCTATCCCGTGACATCCACAGATTGGCAGTTCCTTCCAAGCTCAGTTCTATACCGCTGGGCTGGAGACCATCAGCTTTGATTGAGACTTTGGCCTTAGGTCAGCTTGGACTCCTGCCTGGTCTTTCAAAGCACTTTCCTTTTAAAATCCCCAAACCCAGCATTTTCCATAAACATCTTACTGTTTTTTTTTAAGTGGAAAGAAATTCAAGGATGAGCATATTGTATATTAACGATGGTCTGGAGACGTGCCGCATGGGCAGTAGTTTCAGGAATCCAAAAAGAGATGCACAGAATACGTCTGACTGCCAAATAAGCATTTGGAGTGTAATTGAAAACTGAAAACGCTGTAATAACATGGTGGGAATTATACCTGTGATTCCTAAAGAAAATGTGGGGTGCCGTGGCCTTAGCTGTCTAATTAGCTGATGAGATAATATAGGCTGCAGAACATTTGCTAGCAATTATGGTGCTTGCTTGCTCTGCTTATAGCTCAAAAATAACAGCAAAGTTTGTTTTGCTAATCTCTCCCCTGGATTTGTGAATTATTTGTTTTTATTATCTTAGAGATAAACGGGAAAGAAAAATCCAATGCAGGGGGAATTTTTATAAGACAGAACACTCGAGTTGTCTTTGGATGTGGACGCAACACTTAATTTAATAAAAACCAAAGCAGACCATGTTGGAAGCTCTAACGGAGGAATGTGTTTATAATGAGGGAAGTGCCACGGGTCAGAAAACAAACATGGGTTTTGAAAACTGAGGATGATGGTCGTACCCGCTACGTCTTATTCTGCTGGGTGACTCTGAGCAAGTCACCCGGCTTTCCTGGATTCAAACTTCCCTCCTCTGCCTAGTGGTGGCAATCAAACCTGCTCTGCCCACCTCACAGGCTGTGAGGAAGAGCAAAACAGATAATATACTTTAGACTACGTAGGTTTTTAACTAAATATAAAATATAACATTATTATAATTCAGATAATGTTCTCTAAAATTTATAGAGTCTTCATACATCTAACAGATGGTGTTGCTGTTATGATTCATAGCCATTTTCTCCACTCTATAGATCACAGATCTCAGTTGCTCAAGGAGTGGAAAGTTATTCAGCCATAAGGTCAGAGAGTCAGGGGTTTGAACCACAGTTCTGGCTGTGTGACCTTAGGGAAATTAGCAACTTCTCTGATCTTAGATATATCTCTGTGCAAGGGGGATGAGGCAGCACTTGCCTAGCTGCCTGAAACCTTTTTGGTGGATAGCAGATACACATACCTTTATCACAATAAGCATTAATACTCAAATGTCAGAGTCCAATAGCAACGACTATAATATCCTCATAGCTGACATTTTTGACCACTTTCTCTGTTTTGGATGCCATTCCAAAACCTTCATGTGTATTAACTCAGTGACACAACAGCCCTATGAGAAAGAGGCTGTCATTCTCACTTTACAGACGAGGCGACCGAGTCATGCAGGGACAGAGTACCTAATCCAAGGCCACCCAGCTAACAAGCAGCCCAGTTGGGATTCGGTGCAGGAAATCTGGCTCCAGAGCATGCCCTCCATACCTTTATATTGCATTGTCTCTCTAACTGCTAACATTTATTGAGCACTTAGATGTAAGCATAGCTCTTCTAAGTACAGTTGGACCTTGAACAACAGGGGTTCGAACTATGCAGGTTCACTTATGTGCCGATTCTTCTCTTTTTTTTTTTTTTGTGAGATTATTTCCTTTTATTAATTGTGCATTTTATTTTATTTATAAGTTTATTTATTTATTTTTGGCTGCGTTGGGTCTTCATTGCTGTGCATGGGCTTTCTTTAGTTGCGGCGCACGGGCTTCTCATGGCGGTGGCTTCTCTTGTTGCAGAGCACGGGCTCTAGGCATGTGGGCTTCAGTAGTTGTGGCATGTGGGCTCAGTAATTGTGGCACATGGGCTTAGCTGCTCTGTGGCATGTGGGATCTTCCTGGACCAGGGCTCAAACCCGTGTCCCCTGCATTGGCAACTGGATTCTTTTTTTTTTAATCCATTTTATTCACATATATGCCGATTCTTTTCAATAAATACACACTACACTACTACGTGTTTCAAGGTTGGCTGAATCCACAGATATGGAACTTTGGATACAGAGGGCCGACTACAAATTTATACGTCATTTTCCACTGTGGGGGTGGTTGGTGCCCCTAAACCCACTGCCCCCACTGGGTTGTTCAAGGGTCACCTGTAGTTTATATTTATTAACACTTAATACTCTCAGCAACTCTAATCTAATTAGTTATAAAAAGGTGCCTAGTTAAGTTTGATTTTAAATAAACAACAAATAATTTTTAATTATAAGTATGTCCCATGCAATATTTGGGATGTACCAATATTTTAAACTATTCATTCTTTTTCTGAAATAAGATGAGGTAGAAACGAATCTAGTTTCTGGTACCAAGTAGACCTCAGAAAGTAGTAAATCCTATCATTATTGTTTTTTTCAGGTCATTTTGACATTTGTTTTTAAGTTCCTCAAGCCCACCTAAATTCAGAAGCTAAGTGCATGAACAGAACAATAATTTTGATATGTTAATAAAACCTTAAAATAACAGTGACTCTGTAACTCACAAAAGTTATCTAAATGGAACCTCATGAAAATCCTGTAGAGTATATATTACACCCATTTATTAATGAGGAAACTGAGTCTCGGTACCATTAA
Organism: Stenella coeruleoalba; assembly: GCF_951394435.1. NCBI lineage: Eukaryota > Metazoa > Chordata > Mammalia > Artiodactyla > Delphinidae > Stenella > Stenella coeruleoalba. The sequence continues at coordinate 80,149,452 of NC_137156.1, forward strand.
ATAATTTGCCCAAGGGCCCACAAATAAAAAAGAAAAAAAACAAGGTGGAGCATCACATTCTGGTCACTAGGGTATGAGAGTCATCTTACTGCATATCAGGTTGTATAATGAAGAAAATAGGTGGGAGTTTGGAGTCTGACCCCAATTTATATCAATGGCAGGACACACCTGAAAACTCAAGGCACTGTCACCTAGCACAATAAAACCAGTCAGCAGCAAAAGAAAAGATAGAAGGGGAAAGCATCTTCAAAATCATCATTAAATTTAGCAATAGTATCATCACACATACTTGCTTTTTCCCTTGGCCCCAGTAATACTTCTGTGGTACCACGACCCTCAGTAATAAGTCTGGATAATTTCCATTTATTGAGAAGTTTTAATGTTCCAGATACCTAGATAAGAATTTTGCCACTCCAAAAAATATCCAAGAGGTAAAATTCCCATTGTATATATGGGAACACTGAGGCTCTGAGAATTAAGTCAATTGCACCAGGATTAACTTCAGTTAGAAAGTGGCAGACCTGAGCCTCCACTGCAGTCTTAAATTATTCTACCATTTATTCTCAGGACAAATACATGATGCTTATGCTACCATGCTCTTTCCCTTGCCCACTGCAGACATTACTAGTTGATCACGGAGCTCTTTCCCTTTAGAGCCTAGAAATGACCACAGAATCCTTCTCCACACACATTACTCTGGGCAGCCATTACTGGTCAATACTGTTGGCATTCAATGTCCTGCTTATTGGCTACTCCTACATCACCTCTTCCTGCTGTTTAGCCTTTATCTTAATGGCTACAGTGAAAAAAGAGTCAACTCTGCATGTTGTGTGGTCAATGTTACTTTCCAAAGACTGTTTGGTAACTCCTAGAAATGAAGTTCATCTGAGATGTGACGGTTCAGAGGCTGCAGCGCAACTGCCACTGATAAAGAGAGGATGCCATGTAAAGAGCCTGGGGCCCTCTGCCACCAAGCCAGTTGCAACGCCACCATTTCCAAAGTCTTGATGCTGCCGTGGTGGTCTGCTGCTTACCACGGGAGGAAAATGGCACTCTACTCTGTGCCAACAGGGAGGCCTGGAAGCCTGCCTTTTCTCCAAGGGGCTAGGTTTCATGCTCAGACAGCAAGCTCTCACAGGCATAATGACTGGTTGGAGGCTGGGAGTGCCCTCGGATCATGACATGGTACAGATTTACAAGAGCAACTGGTCATTAGCCTGGCTTCCCGGTCCTCAAACCAAGCCCAGATGGTTCACCTCTTTGTGCCCCAGCTCCCCTACCAACCCCCTCTAGCCCACATATAAAGATGTTTTTTTTCTTTCTCTTTCTTGGGAGAAGAATTTCAGAGCTGCCTGGACACACCCAAAGCATTGTTAGTGAAAGTTCAGGAAGAGACCGTGAACCCAGTTAGGAATGAGCAGAATCAAAATTAGAGTAGGAGAGGGAAAGAAAAGGGAACGTTTTTCTTTAAGCGTGCCAATTTCTAAGATAACAGAACTTGCAGACCTCACAAACAGAAACCCCAAATGCATTGAGCCCCCAAACTCCATCCATCCTTGCCCAAATCAGCATAGAACCAATTTATCAGGGTCAAAACACACCTTGAGAGAAGGGAAGTGTTATTCAGAGCCCACAAATAAAGCAGGGATGTAACAAGCTTGGGAAGGTGGTCAAGGGTGATGGTCACTGGAGGGGGGAACACAGGAGAAGAAGGGGAAATAAGACAAGTTCTAGAGCAGATGGACAGGGTAGCAAGGTAGCAAGGTTGAAGGGAATGAGTACCACGCACATGATAAAGAATGAGAGAGTTGGATTTGAAGACATGGAGGGGGGTAGCAGCTAAGAGCTAAGACGTTAAAGTCTGACTGTGGAGACTCAATCTGAGCTCATCTCCTATTAGCTGTGTGGCCTCAGGCCAGTCACGTACTTTCACTAAGTCACAGTTTCCCTATCTATAAAATGGGCACATTAATAGCACTTGTTTCACAGTGTTGTTCTGAGAATTCTGTGAGATAATTCGTGTAAAGTGCTTAGCACAGAGTCTGGTTCCTAAATAACTCCACACATAGGAGTCATAGCTATCGTCTAAATATGTCCACAATATGTTCCTCAGATTTTTTTTAGGTTACATGATACTGTTCATTAAATAATCCCATTTATATAAAACATTTCCTTTATACATATATACTTACTCAAAAAAAGGAAAAAAATAAACATAAAAGCTATAAAAGATGTGGACCATAAACTCTTAACCATAAGAGACAATGATTTTTTTTCTGCTTTATGTATTTCTGTATCATTTGGTATTTATCTTTCCCATGAGCATGCATTGCTTTTATGAGAAAATAAAGATAACACTATTTTAAAAATCAAATGACTTCTGGCCCTAAAGCTTGGAGTATAATGTGGGTCTAAAACGGACCAGGGTGGCCACGACATCCTTGACAAAGAAGCAGATGTCCCCTGCCAAGGCAAGCCTCAATGGCAAGAATGAAAGACCACTTGGTTAAAAGAATGAAAATGAAAAAGAGGATAGAAGTGCTCAGCGATACAAAATGGGATAAAATGCACAGGGTGTAAGGCAGCGACATGACACCTCGTACTTATCATGCCAAGAGCAGATGTGACCCACTGTCCACCATTTCTGGTGGAATAAGGTGCCCTGTGTTGTCTTCCATGAAGGTAAAGTTTACTCCTCTGTCCATGTCTGTGTGTGGACTACACATGAGGTGGCTGAAGTCTGCTAAAATAGAAATGTATCTTGAAGGAAAATTTTAGAGCCAACACACCAAATGAAGAAGGATTTATATGGCCACCTTTAGCGGAAGTATTCCGAGCATTAGAAAACAATTGTGAAAAATATAAAGATGGGCCTTGTTAATTGGACTGAGGCTTTTGAACCTGTCAATTAATCCAAGAAGCTGATTTTAACTGAATATAGAGAGAATAAGGGATTTATTGCATTACTCCACTTGCAATGAGTATTCATGGAATGAATTTTTCTACCAACATCTGAGGAGTAAAAATAACTTTTTTGTTTTTCTATGTTTTGAAGAGGTTGACAAGGCAGGAAACATTTGAATGCACCTGTATTGTATTTCAGTTTCTGCTTGTGTCAATGAAGCCCTGAGCTTAGCGTTCTTCAGTAACTCTGGGGATGGGGGATCCGTTTCCCAGGTGGCTTATCCCAGTGGCTACAAAGGACGCTCGCAGAGGCCTCCATCCCTTTCCACAGTCCCTCCCACCATGGACCTTTCCAAAGGGCTGCTTGTGCATCCTCTACCACAATGGCTGGATTTGGCCAAAGCAAGTTGTTCGAAGACTAAGGCAGGAGGTATAATGCCTTTTATACCTAGCCTCAGACTCACACACTGGCCAAGAAGTGAGCATAGGCAAGCCTTGATTCGATGTGGGGGGCAAATACACAGAGAGAAGAAGAGAAGCTGAGGACTGCTGGGGGCCGTCTTCAAGGCCAGTTACCATTGGCACCAATATATACGGAGAGTGTTTAGAACCCACTGGAAGCAATGGACCAGAGATGAGACTCTTAGCAGAACTTATCAAAGCCTGGGTTATACGTTGGAAGTTTTATAATCACAAGACCAGCTACAGCCCTGTCTGATGCAGGGATAGACAGCTGGACCTCTAACATGTGTGGCTCTATTTGCGACCTAATTCTCAATTATTTCTAAGCCAGGCACCCTCTGCCCCAGATTTAAATGGAGTATCAGTGAATGGATTGATTCCTTCAATAAAATATTTACAGGGTGCCTGCTATGTCTCAGACACAGTGCTAGGCCCTGTAGCTCCCCTTACCTAACACTGCCTGTCCCATTGAAGATTTACCTGATTAAGGAATTATAATTTTTTCACAAGAAAAATCACAGGGACTAAAATTAACCAGGAAGTATCAGAGAAGTTATATTAAACTGGGAAATGATGAGCAGGAGAGGTCCAGAGAAAGAATGAGCAGGAGGGAGTTGGAAGTAGAGGGACAGCACGTGCAAAGGCCGCGAGGTGGGCACGTGATGGGGTCCTCCGAATCGTGAACTGCCTGGTGGATACTTGGGAAGTTACTGAGAACTCTGATTCATTTGACTCAGGGCTTGATTATTAGGAGAAAAGCCTTCATCACTTAACACCAAATTATTTCTTCTTTCAGTTCTGGTTAAAGACACTCAAGTTGTTTTCCAGACACCCAACGCATCAAGGCAAAGTTTTGGGGCACATCTTAGGAGAAGAAAACATCTCTATATGCCACAGCGTAGGAAAAACATCAGAATTAGGACAGAAAATATAACTGGGAATTTTACTGCCAAAAGCTCTGGTTCCTTTCAATGCCTAAAATTAAACTGAGCAGTTCAAGAAATATTGTGACGTGGGGATTGAAATCTCACGACCAGTGACGTCAAAGCCATCCTTTTACGCAGGCAAATCATTACAAAGGGATACTCTGTATGGATGATCAACTTCATTCCCTTTCTATGCTCTGAAATAACCTCAGATATAAACATCAGAAATAAGCAAAAGCAAAACCATGTAACGGTTCCTTTAAGATAACACCGGCAGTGTTTAACTAGAAATTACTAACTGTTCCAGAAATGGCATTCTGTGTTCTGCAGTAAGGAGGAGAGCTTTTTTGAGTCTGTTTTCTTCCCTCCCATTGGGTTACAACAGTGAGTCACCATTACCTGCAAAGCTAGACATGTAGATTCCTCTCTTGTGCCAGAAAGCCAAGATACCAGTTGGCTAGGATTTAAAATGAGAAGGGGAAAAATATTTAATTTACAGATTTAATTAAACATGAAAGCTTCCAGGGAGGAAAACGTGTCCCCCCAACCCCCAGTCTCCACTTTTAAAAAATGTCTCCATTGATCTTCATTCCAAAGAGGCTACATACATTAGAGAACTAATTTTTAATTATTTGTGGAAAGCATCAGTTTGCTTCAAATCAGAAAAACTGTGTAATGAGGACTGCTCCAGACAAAACTCTCCGGGTGTTGTCTAACCAAACCAGACCTCTAAAGGGAATTATTTAAATTTTTATATAAGGGTTGTCTCTTGGGCCCACCTATCTTTGGCCTCCGTGGCCCACTGTAGGTGAGCTAGTGGAAACACAGCGCAGAGGTTTCCTAAGAATATGATGAGGACAAAGACTGTACACCAGGCCTAAGCTACCCCCTGAGACAACCCCTCTCCCCAGTCTTTTTCCCCCAAACATGGTCTTGTTAGCCAAGAAACCTGACTCTTATTTGCATAATGCTTCAGGCATGCATAGCAAACAGCAGCTCTCTCTGCCCCTATAGTTTGGACAAGACCCTTCCATCCGAGTTGAAAAGTTAGAATTTCACCTCTTTGTCTTCGTGAAACTAAGCGGTCAGAAAGAGAGCAAGAGAGGAAACTCCTACTACATCTTTCCAAAAATATAGGAAAGAGTGAAAAATGAATGTGAGCACATACTTTTAAAAATCTCTTTCTATGAAGTTAGTAGAGATGTTGATACGTATGTATTTCAAGCCATCCACAGGGTTCTCTGGGCATGGATGGACTGCCTTATAACTTACTCCAAGGTCTCCTTAGTGTCTGCATATTCAACTCTAATTATGCTTCCAGTCCTGAAGCCCAATTTTCTCAATTTTAATGAAATGTGTCCAAACGTGACTTCCATGACGAAGTGACAAAGGAAGGCTCTGCTATCGGACGTTGGAGGTGGTGGTATGAGATGACAATAAGCTGACAGCTTTATAGCATAAAGCTAAAAGGGGGGAGGGGCTGAACCCCTAATGAAGAGGAGGCACACTGTGTGTGTGTGTGTGTGTGTGTGTGTGTGTTTGTGTAGGGACCAAGCCTCTTCTCTAAGAAAAAGGAAGACGTTTTGAGCACAAGTGGATTTTTCAGGGGCATGCTGTTCAACAGAAAATATTCCCTGAATGAGACTGTTTGTCTAGTAGACCAGAACTGTTTTTAGTTCTCTGTTCTGCACTGTGAGTACTCTACAAATGAGCAGCAATATTCCAACAGTGATGAGAGGTGAAGTCCATTTATTAGTCCGGCTTCACTGCATTCAGGGCTATGTCTGGAACATAGATGGTCACAAGAGACAATGGCAGGCACTTTTAAAGGGATATTTATGTTTGAGTCGGCTTATATACTCCCCTTATACCACCCACAAAAGACTTCTATTCCCATTTTAATTTTCTGTAAAATTTCTCTAATATCTCAGACCTTTAGTACCAGTTTTTTCATCTTCATTTTTACAGAGATTTTTATCATTTCTCAAATTCATTTCCACAGAGAAGACAGTGACACCCAGAAAGGCACTATGCGTTTGTCTATCTGCTCAGCATACATCCCTTCATCACAAAAGAATCGCCCTTTAATTTCAGAAATATTCCTTTTCCAGCTTTTGGTTGGAATGGGGATCGCCAATCAGTTTATATGGATGAGCATGTGACCCAGCTGGGCCAATCATCATGTGCCACCTGTGATTGGCCTGAGAGAGCCACACGTGATCAATTTAAGCCAATGAGAGTCCTTTTTGGAGTTGATACAGAGGCAGCCCTTTGACTCTGGTGATGAAGCTGGGAAGAAGTGAGCTTGGAAGCTGTCATGAAATCTGCCTCTAGCCATGGAAGGAAGCTGATTGAGGAAAAGCAGCCAACACTCAGAAAGAGGTAGAACTGAGAGAGGGAAAGAGTAGATTTGGAGTCCCATTCCTGACACCGTTCATTCAGCTCTTTCTTCAGATCTGTGAGATACCCAGGATTCTTTGAGCTAATCACCCTCTCTTATTCCTTTGGTAGTTCAGGCTGGGTTTCTGTCACTTCCTGATTCATGCAGGCTCTGACTGCATTAAGAAGCACCTCGCACAGTGGTCTGCATAGAGGAGGCACCTAATATATGTAGGTAAATAAAAGGGCAACTGTTTTTTTGACAAACGAACTTTATTATTTTTTAAATCTTATTTATTTAATACAGCAGGTTCTTATTAGTTATCTGTTTTATACATATTAGGGTATATATATCAATCCCAATCTCCCAATTCATCCCATCACAAACGAACTTTAGAAAACAGAAGAGGGAATTCTAAACTGGATGACTGAATTTTAGTGTTATTATTAGCACTGATAGTGACAATATATCATGTCTACTAATATTTCAGTTCTTCTATGTGACGTGATTAAAAGTACTGACCTAAACTAACACGATTTTGTAAATCAACTATACTTCCATAAAAAAGAGTATAGACTAAGGCAGTCCAATGGAAATACAACTTGAGCCGCATATATAATTTAAAACTTCTAGTAGCCACATTTTAGGAAATAAAAAGAAACAGGTGCTGGAGAGGGCATGGAGAAAAGGGAACCCTCTTACACTGTTGGTGGGAATGTAAATTGATACAGCCACTATGGAGAACAGTATGGAGGTTCCTTAAAAAACTAAAAATAGAACCACCATACAACCCAGAAATCCCACTACTGGGCATATAACCTGAGAAAACCATAATTCCAAAAGTTACATGCACCCCAAAGTTCATTGCAGCACTATTTACAACAGCCAGGACATGGAAGCAACCTAAATGTCCATCAACAGAGGAATGGATAAAGAAGATGTGGTACCTATATACAACGGCATATTATTCAGCCATAAAAAGGACCGAAATTGTGCCATTTGTGAAGACGTGGATGGATCTAGAGACTGTCATACAGAGTGAAGTAAGTCAGAAAGAGAAAAACAAGTATTGTATAATATCGCTTATATGTAGAATCTAGAAAAATGGTACAGATGAACCTATTTGCAAAGCAGAATAGAGACACAGATGTAGAGAACAAATATATGAACACCAAGGGGGGAAGCGGGGGGTGGGATGAACTGGGAGATTGGGATTGACATATATATACTACTATGTATAAAACAGGTAACTAATGAGAACCTACTGTATAGCACAGGGAACTCTACTCAATGCTCTGTGGTGACCTAAATGGGAAGGAAATCCAAAAAGGAGGGGATGTATGTATACGTATAGCTGATTCACTTTGCTGTACAGCAGAACGTGACACAACGTTGTAAAGCAACTATACGCCAATAAAAACTTTAAAAAAGGAAACAGGTGAAATTAATCTTAATATTTGATTTTATTTAAGCCAATAGATCAAAGACTATCATTTCATCATATAATCAACATAAAAAATTATTAACGATATTTTAATATTCTTTTACTTTCTGTACTCAGTCTTCAAAATCCAGTATGCATTTTACACTTAGAGCACATGACAGTTTGGACAAGCCACAATTCAAGGGCTCAAGAGCCACATGTGGCCTGTGGCTACTATACTGACAAGCACACTCATATTCCCTGATTTTAATTCTCATTCCACCACTAACTAGTTCTATGACCTAGGGAAACCCTTCTGATTTATTTGAACCTCAGTTTCTTCGTCTGTAAGATGGAGATGATAAGATGATAAGAATCATCCCTTCAACATAGAGTAGATAAAGAAGGGGTTGGATGAAGTTCCTGCCCACACTGAACTGGACTCTAGTGGGGAGCATGGACAACTTACTGGTGTAAATATAGGCAAAGGGAACAATGTCAGATAGGGCTAGCAAGCAATTTAACAGGTTATTGAGTTAGCAAGTAACTCTGCAGGGGATGGAGACAAAGGGGCTGCTTAGAGTGGGTTACCAGGGTGGGTCTCTCCGAGAAGGGGACCTGGAACCTGAACAGTGAAATGAAGCCAGGCACATCAACTTCCAAAGTAGGAGGCCAGGATCTGTGTGCCAAAACCCCAGAAACTGTCTTCCAGAAAGAAAACACAGTAATCAATATCATGGTGAAGACTCCTGTATTGTAACCCGCATGCTAGCAGCCGGCACGGCGTTGTTTTCTAAGTTTCGTAGTGACTACATGCTGGCAACAGCTGGCTAGTGTCCTGCGTACTTTTCTCAGGCAGCCCCGGCATCTGTTCCACCCACCTCGAAAGAGAATGAAAGCGAGAAAACCAACTCTCCTGCCAGGAGGAGGGGCGGGCCTCGGTGGCATGAAAAAATCAGAGCAAGGTAATTTCAGGCAACTCTGGGTTTTGAATAGGCAGGTACAGGTGCCAAGCAGCAGCCCCGCCAGATCTTCCCTATCAACATGGGGGTTTCAGGATGGTCCTGAGCTTGTGAGCTCCTGCAGAGACTCACTCTCTGGGCGGCGCACCTCTAGCCATCGAAGCCGAAGCCGAAGCCGCCAAGTGCCAAATTATCCTGGCTCAGGGCTGGGCCCGCTGCTGGCTGCCTTGTTTTTATTCCCTTCTGCCTATTTCTCTTTGAAAGCAAATTGCCTCCCCAGGCTGTTTCTGACACATCTCAGGCAGCTGGCCTGGTAGCCTCTAGAGTGGTTTTGGGTTTGCCAGGCAGGTGAGAAAGCTTGAGAAGGTTAGCTGCTCCTCACATCAGCAAGGCTTCACGCTGAGACCTCGCTCAGTGCCCTATTTACATCAACTCCTTTCATCCTCCTGCAAACAACCCCAAGAGGGAGGTACTACTGCTCCCATTTTGCAGTAGAGGAAACTGAGGCTCAGAAAGGTTAAGTCACTTCCTCAAAGCCACACAGCAATAAAATGGGGACTCCAAACTCTTTATTTCTCCTGCTGTGCACTGAACGGGAACAGTTTAAGCTGGAGAGAAGGCAAGGACGTGGAGCGTCATGTGGCAGTCTGTGAGTCTTTTATAGGTAAGAAACTCCAGCAAGGAAAGAACTTGAACTTGACTTGACTCAGACTCTGACTTCACACACCCAGGTCATGTGTATACAGTTTTTCATTTTGTTCCCAAGTCTGCTCCAAAGACAACAGGTAGTGTGCAGAAAAGATGCACTTTACGGACACAGGGAGTGCATCAGTGGGAGCAGAATCCAGAGAAAGGGGAGGAGGAATTCGGGTCAGCACTGCAAAGCCAGATGCTGTATTCATTAATAGATGCCTTTAGGAGAGTTTTTAGAAGCACAGGATTATAGGATTGGGGCCCAAATTCGAATGAGAAACAGAAAGCAAAAACAGATTGCATTATTCATCCTCAAAAGGTCATACTTCCTGCCTGCAGCAGTAACTGAGTTCAAATTTGGTCGCATCATGTAGGATCTATATGGACGTCATAGAAGTCTTGAAGCTACCCTTTCTTCCCCACCCCACCCCAGCTTCCCTCGCATTGCTTCCTTGTCAGATTCAGTGTTTTCTTTTTCCTTATCATTCTTGGTTATCTTTGATCTCCCTGCCACATTTGACGATGCTTGTCACTCCCCCTTCTCAATACCGTGTCCTCACTTGCCTTCTGTGACATCATGTAAGAGTGTCTCAGCTCTATGTTGCCGTGCAACAAATTAGCCCCCAAACGAGTGGCTTAAACCACACACATTTCTCATTCTCATGGTTTCTAAGGGTCAGGAAACCAGGCATAGCTTCACAGGGTCCTCTGTTTTAGATTCTCTCACAGGCTACAGTCAAACTGCTGGTGGGAGCCACAGTGCTCTCAGCTGGGGATGGATCTGCTTCCAAGCTCACTCACTGGTTGCTGCCAGGCTAAAGGTCCTGCGGGTGGTGGAAGAGAGGCTTCCGGGCGTCACTGGCTGAGCACTACAGAGAGCCCTCAGTTCCTCTGCTATAGACAGACTCATAGAGGAAGGTACCTCAGAGCAAGCAAAGGGGAGAGCCACAGCAAGACAGTCTTCTGTCACCCAGTCATAGCAGCGACATCCCACTAGTTCTCCTTCATTCTATTTGTTTGAAGGAAGTCACCAGGTCCAGTCCACACTCCAGGGGAGGGAACTGCACAGGGGTGTGAAAACCAGGAAGTGGGGACTGTTTGCGGCCATCTCACAACACTGCCAACCACAGAAATCACGTGCGCCATCTCTTTTTAGCATCACACCTGATACATCGAGATGCCCAGTGAAGGATGGCCATGTTTGACATCACATCCCCCTGCTCTCCTCCCTCTCCCACTGTCCTTGGGTCCACCCCAAGAAGATGGTGCAGTTACCGCGGCATTAGGCATAAAAAAAATTAAGCATCCCTCCAACACCCTACTCCACACACACACTTTTTTCACCCAGGGTAAGCCAGAGTAATCCTTCTAAAACCCAAACCTGATCACGTCACTTCCTGCTCAAAACCTTTCAGTGGGTTCCCAATGTTCCTTTTTTTGGGGCTACGCTGGGTCTTAGTTGCAGCACACGGGCTTCTCTCTAGTTGTGGTGTGCTTTTCTCTAGTTGTGGCACGCGGGCTCCAGAGCACGAAGTCTCAGTAGTTAGCTGCCCCGCAGCATGTGGGATCTTAGTTCCCCAAAGAGGGATCGAACCCATGTCACCTGCATTGGAAGGTGGAGTCTTAACCACTGGGCCAACAGGGAAGTCGCCCCAGTGTTCTTACCATGTCCTATCGTGGCTTTGGAGGCCCTGCATGGCAGATCCAGATTTACCCTTCTAAACTCATGTTTCTCCACGTCTCCCCTCTCTCCTTTTATGTCAGCCATACTTCCTTTATTTTAGTTCTTTAAACATGCCATCTTCTCTCTCCCCGCTGTGGGCCTTTGCTGAATATACTCCCTCACTTCAAGTCTTTGTACCCCAGGAAAACGGGAGTTCTTTCTCTTATCCATTACCTCCGTGAGGGCAGAGATCATGCCTGTACGTTTATAGGCATGCTCGAGTCTGTTATATAAAGTGGCATAGTACAGCGAATACACAGCCGGCTCTCCATGTCCCCTGATGTGAAACCTGCAGATATGGAGTGCCGACTGTATATTCCTTGCAGCTAGAAAACATGGCACATAGTGGGGCTCAATAAATATTTGTGGACTGAACTAAGGAATCATTAGTTAGGACTGCTTCCAGTGCTGGTCTTGCCTTGTACTGGTGTTTGTGACCTTTAGCAAATTACTCTCAGCCTCAGTTTTCACCTGTGTAAGATAATGACACTGATGACTGAAACCCCTCGGAATCAAAAGAATTAAATGAAATTATGTTTATAAAGCACTTGGCATAGTATCTGGTTCACAGTAACTTTTAAGTTAATGAAATCTACTAGAATGAAAATTTGAAAAGTTCTTGCTTTCCATGCTGGTGTAGAAGACAAGGGATCATTCAGAGTCATTCCCCCAAACACTCTCCCCTAGTCTTACTCTGAAACTCCCCTCCCCAGTGGTGCTTAAGCAGCCGATACTGTGAATTCCACCTCCTCTCTAGTTCCACCCTAGGTGCCAACTGCCCCGACATCCCAGACAGTACGATGGCCAGTGGGGAAACTTGGAAATCATCACAGGTGTTTGGCCTCACCATGCACATGATTTGACTGGTGCTGAGATCAAAACAGTGTCGCCACCACCAACCTGTCATTAGCAAACAGCAGAGTTCCTATGGGTCTATCGTGTCGGGGGAGCCAAAACCATGGTTACTGCCCTCAAGGAGCTTACGATCCAAAACGTTCTCAAGAGAGGACCAAGGAGCTTCGTGCCAATAGTCATTACCATCGGCAAGTGTGTGTGCGTGCGTGTGCATGGACTGCATCAGTGGAGGCTAGGCGTGTGCATGGACTGCATCAGTGGAGGCTAGGCGTGTGCATGGACTGCATCGGTGGAGGCTAGGAATGGGCAAGAAGCTCTGGGTTTCCAGCTCATTCTAGTGGGCAAAGCCAGCCTGCCATTAGTTCCTAGATGCCCTCCCCTCAATGTGAAAGGGAAGGCAGATTGACATAAGGGATGAAAAATGAGGCTGGCAGTCCAAAGGACTGAGTTCAGGTCTCAGCTCTGCTGTGTGTCTTTGGGCAAGACACTGGACCTCTCTGATGATAATTATTAGAACAGCTGATGGTTGTTGCACGTTCACTGTGAGCCAGCAGCTCCATATGTATCAGTCACTTGTCCAGTCATGTATTCAGCCCTTTGTGTGTTTACTCAAAGTGTATTGAGTGCTAGCCTCACACCAGGCACTGTGGATGCAGCCGTAGACAAGACAGTTTGACTTCTTATTTCACTGAACTTAAATACTGGTGGTGGAGACTGAGAGTGGATAATCCATTACACGAGTATTTAATCACTATTAATGATTTATTCACCCATTCAAAAACCACATGTTCAGTCTCACACTGCTGAACCAGTGAATTGTGGTCAGTGGTACAAAGGACAAGTTTCTGGTGCTCTTTGTGAGGACATATCCTGGCAGGGTGAGTGACTGGACTGGTCGGAAAGCTCAGCCCTGACTTCCAAGGAGAAATGGCTTTTGAACCACAAAACTGAAGAATGAGTGAGAGTTAGCTGCATAGTCCCATTTTGCAGATGAAGAAACTGAGGATCAGAGAGGTCACATAACTTGTCCACACACACAACACGTTTGATGTGTTTGATGGACCCTGGATCTAAGCACTAGTTTTTCTAACTCTGAAATGAGTGGTCTATAAGACTAGCATTTTTTTTTTACACTGGGATATATTGAAATTGCCACCGAGGGTTTTCTCCAGAATCTATGTGCTGGGGTTGCACCAAGAGATTCTGATTCAGCTGGTCCAAGCAGAGCAAGGGCGGGTGGGTGTGAGGAGTAACTTTCAAAGAGCTCCCCACGTGATTTGGACGCACAACTCGAATCATACCACTGTCTAGTATTTCTGCTGCTGTTTGCAGAACTCAGTGACAGCGTGACATCACGGTACAAAACGCGGCTGGGTGTGAGGGCTCGGCCGTATCACTAAGTCCCTGAATGATGTGTGATGACATCAGTACTCCATTCCTCAATGCGCACGAGAGTCACCTGGAAAGCTTTCAAAATCTCTCTTATGCTCCACCTCCAAACAACAGCACCAGAATCTCCGGGGAAAGGACCCAAGCAGAGGTATTTACGAGACGGTTCATTGTGATTTAGTACTAGATGATCTCAAAGGTCCCTTCTGACTTGGAAATCCTCTGCATCTATGAAATCTTCACCCACCGCCCCTTCCTGAGGGTTGCGGGGGACATTACGGAGGGTGCACGTAACCGGAGGGAGGCACAGACGATGCCTCGCCAGGACCTGCTGTTCCGCTCTGGCAGTGTCTTTGTGAAAATAGTAACTTTTTTTTTTTTCCGACTGATTTATGTGACAGTTGGAAAGTAGCCCCCAGAACAGGCTGTTCCTCCCCTCGGTACTATTAACATAAATATGTGCACAGGGCCTTCGGCTCCTGCTTCTCTCTGTGTAAACGAGGCTTAAAGGGGCCGTGAAAGCCTGAAGAGAAACCAGAGGAGAGGAAATGTCATTAGAGGCACAAGAATGAAAAGGGGAAAAGGACAGGACGTTGCTAAGAGACAATGTCAAGCTGGGCCATGGGATTAACAGCCGGTATCAAAGCAAGTCCTTCTTAATGGTATGTTTCTCCAGTAGGACCTTTTCCCGACGCTGACGGAGGGTGAGATTATCAAAGCAATTCCATTCCAAATCAGGCGTAAAAGGCCCCTTTCTTTCTTGGGAGGACTAAAATGTTAGGTGAATTAACTGATTTAAATATCTATATCTTCTAGTTTGGGGAAGAGTGTAACTGGGTTCTTTACTGTGGAACTTCTCAGACTCTTTAACCTGCGAATAAGTGCTGAAAACCACTGAGAGGTAGATGTCACTTGCAGCCTACGCAGAAATTATTTGCCACTTTTTATTTAGAGGGGATGCGTACTTCTAAGACATGTTTGAGAAGCCCTGGTATAAAAAACAACTATGTCATAGCTAATATTACTGCGCTAAGCATTTTACATGAATTATTTCTGTTAATCTAAGCAACAACACTTTGGGTTAGGTACTTTTGTTGCCTTCTTTGCACAGGGGGAAATGTTAAGGCATTGAGAGTTTAAGTACTTGCCCAAGATGACTCAGCTCCTGGGGAATGGAAGGAATTTGGGCTCTGGAGTTCAGACAATCTGGATTCAAATCCTGGTTCTGCCATCTGCTGGACGGGCATCTTCGGACAAGTTAACTAACCTCTCTGAGCCTCGGCTTCCTTACGTACAAATTGGGGAAAATAAAATGCACCTTGTAGAGTTACTGAGATTGGAGATAACATATATAAAACACAGAGTAAGTGTCCCATAAACGGCTATAGATATCATCAGCATCAACTTCATTATCTTGTATTCAATGTTCAAAAAGGGAGTTTATGTACAATGAGGTACCACCTCACACCGGTCAGAATGGCCATAACCAAAAAGTCTACAAATAACAAATGCTAGAGAGGGTGTGGAGAAAAGGGAACTCTCATACACTGCTTGTGGGAATGTAAATTGGTGCAGCCATTATGGAAAACAGTATGGAGGTCCCTTAAAAAACTAAAAATAGAACTACCATATGACCCAGCGATCCTACTCCTTGGCATGTATCTGGACAAAACTCTAATTCAAAAAGATACATGCACCCCGTGCCCATAGGGCTTGGCTTGGCTATTCACAATAGCCAAGACATGAAAGCAACCTAAATGTCCATCAACAGATGAATGGATAAAGAAGATGTCGTATTTACGCAATGGAATATTACTCAGCCAGAAAAAAGAATGAAATCATGCCATTTGCAGCAACATGGTTGGACCTAGAGATTATGAAATTAAGTAAAGTTAAGTCAGAAAGAGAAAGACAAATACCATATGATATCACCTATATGTGGAACCTAATATACGACACAAATGAACTTATCCACGAAATAGAAACAGACTCACAGACACAGAGAACAGACTTGTGGTTGCCTAAGGGGAGGGAGAGTGGGGGAGGGAAGGATAGGGAGTTTGGGATTAGCAGATGCAAACTATTACATACAGGATGGATAAACAATAAGGTCCTACTGTAAACAGAGGAAACTATATTCAATATCCTGGGATAAACCATAATGGAAAAGAATATGAAAAAGAATAGATAGATAGGATAACTGAATCACTTTGCTGTACAGCAGAAACTAACACAACACTGTAAGTCAAATATACTTTAATAAAATTTTTTAAAAAGAAAAAAAGAAAGTGATAGTGCTCTAAAAACTAGGGTAGTGGGACTTCCCTGGTGATCCAGCAGTTGAGGCTCCATGCTCCCAATGTGGGGGGCCCGGGTTCCATCCCTGGTTGGGGAACTAGATCCCACATGCTGCAACTAAGGATCCCGCATACTGCGACTAAAAATAAAAAAGATCCCACGTGCCGCAACGAGGATCCCACATGCCACAACTAAGACCTGGCACAGACAAATAAAATAAATACTAAAATAACCCCCCAAAACTAATCTGCAGAAAGGATGGGGAGGGGGTTGGAGGTGTGTGGGGAGGGGAGTCCGTGATACAGGTTTGCAATTTGTAATAGGGTGATGAGGACAGGCCTCGGTGATAAAGTTACCTATTAGGAAAGAAGGAAAAGGGTCTAAATTATACCATGTTCATTCTGCCTCCCTAAAATGAATGGATGGACGACACACTGAATGCAACCACTACTGATGAAGCACTGCTATGTGTCAGCGGCTGTGCTAAGCATTTATCCACAATGTCTCACTGAATCCTCACACTGACCCTATAAGAAGAAGATCATCTCCATCTTTCAGATGAGGAAATTGAGACTCAGAGAAGGTAAAAACTATTGTCCAAAATGATTCAGTTAGTAAGTGATGAGGCTGGCGTTTCAACTCGGGTCCTCCAGCTCCGAAGGCCCCTGCCCTTTTCACAACCAGGATGCTGAAGAATGTGGGGAGGCTGGGGGCTGTGGCAGGAGAGGAGTAGCACTGAGCCCAGCCCCCGACTTGAGAAAGTCACCCTGCAGCGCTGCCCTCGGGGGCAGGGCTGCTCTGAAGCTGGGTGCTCTCCTGGTGATGCTGGGTGTCACAACTGCAGGTGGGGTGGCTGACCTGCCCCATATGTCACGGTTTTTTCCCACATGGTTTTGAAATCCATTTCTTTGTAGTTGGAGCAGACAGATGTAGAGAAGCAGTTCCCGAAGAGCCTTTTGCAAATGTCAGGAAATGCATGGTTTCTGGAAGCTCCCCAGGAGGGCTGCTCTTTCTTGGAGGAAGAGTGGCACCCTGGGCACTAGAGGCCAGAGGTGAAGCATCTTTTTAGGGTGTGTTAGAGGGAACCATTTATAAACTTAACAGAGTCTTGTTCTGAACTTGGCAAGCGTGGCTGTCGTCAGTGATGTCCCCTCACGTCTGACGGCATGCCCTCACTCTGCACTTTCTCTTTCCCATCGAGATGAGAAGCTCGGAGGTTTAAGAGGACGTGGCTTGTGGAACGAAGGTCTCCCAGCCTACAATGTATTCCATCCCCCTCTAGCCTCATGAGGATAGCAATGCAGTCATGTCAAGTTACATCCATTTCAAAATCTGTGACCGAAAGAGGTGGGTCACTTGAGCACCTTTGGTCACTCAGTAACAAACCCACTGAGACAGTGAAATGCTGATGTGTGAGTGCTCTGAAAAGTTAGGGGCGTCACGGAAATACACTTGGCAGATAATGAGGAAGCGGAGAAGAATGCTAGAATCCATTCTTTTGGGGAGACCCAGGTTTCCAGCCTCGGTCCACCCTTTGACCCCAAGCCAACTCAAAAGTATAGATTCTGTCATTTACATCCACTGTACATACACGCAGTGAATGTGTATATATAACAATGACAACTAGTATTTCTTAACATATTTTTTATGTTTTGAAAGCACTGTTGATGGGTATTGACTTGTTTGACCTCATTCAAGCGACAAAACCACCCAGGGAATGGGATACAGTGATTTATATCCCTTTTTGTAAATGAGGAAACTGAAGCAACCAAAGTTCAATGACTTGACAAGGTCAGAGCTGGCGAATGATGCCAAGTGTAGCTCAAGCCCAACTGCCCTGAGTCAAACCTTCCTCCTGGACAGAGGAAGGGTGTTTGGTACTAGCTGCGTTGGGAATAAGAACAGTAGGATCACACTCTACCTGTCTCTCTCTTCTTCCTGTGTCTCTGTTTCCTCAGGGTCACTGTTGTCTCTTCTCTTCCCCTTCCTCCCCCTCCTCCCTCCCCTTCCCCTTCTCCTCTTTCCTCTCTCTTTCTGTCTCAACTTGGATTTCAGTTTACTCCAGGGTGAAATGCACAGAAAAGCATCATTACAAGGTGGTCTCACCTGCATTGTGAACCTGTGGCAGAGACCCCAAGAGGGACACTGTAATGAGACTTTCGTAAACTACCCCGGAGTCCTGAGCTGGCTGCGTGCTCCGGTGCCTTACAAGAGGGAAAACTGTCATTGGGAGCAGCATCAAGGGTGGCACCCCATGACCATGCAGGCTCACGAAGAGGGAGCAATGATCCAGGTCACACAGAGTCAAGGCCAAACACTGAACCCCGAGTTCCTCAGGGCCCTTCCTGGTGACTCCTTTACATTCATCACACTTTGAGGTACTTGCCTGTCCAGTGTCTGTCTCCCCATTTGACTGGGTGATGCAGGGCATAAGGACTGTGTCTGCCCTGTGAGCCACTGTCCCTTTCATCCATAGTCAGGCACTGGGTAAGTCCTCATAGATATGCGGGGAGTAAGTAAATGAAGGAATAAATGAGGGACTGATGCAACAATAATAGCTTAATATTCTCCCCAGCTACACTTGCATTTTGAAAGAAGATTCTAACGAAGGATGCATCTTAATCTCAGAATTCTCACATAGGAGTTCCATACGGAAGGCCCATTCTGGAATGAGTGTGGTGAGGAGGGCATCGTTCCAGCGTTTCTCAAATGGTACCCAGCAGATGCCTTGGCATTAAATCAGCCTCATCTCCAAGTCCAAGAGTGGCTGGACCTCAAAGAGCCGTTGAGGAAGCTGAGAACAAAGGCAGCTGGAGTTTGACTTTATCCCACCCAGATGACCCCTCTGTGAGCCTCTGGTTATTCTATCCTGAACGCGAGGTGAACGTGTAGAAGTCTGGGGTCATGGCCTAGGAAGCCAAGTTCTTGTGGGACAATAAAAATCCGAACCAACTGCTGGCCCTGCTGGGTCCATCTGTTATTGGAATTAAGTTCCCCATTTCATTTCATTCAAACTGAAGAAACTTTCTGGCACGGTGTCAGGTTTCAAACAGAAATGTCAGCCAAGGGCTCATGAGGCCAAGGTCTGATCAGAGCAAACTTGAATCAATTTACGCATTAGGTAAAAATTCATAGGCAAGTTAGTGGTCTGGCGAGCCTTTCTGTTAAAAATATCCCTCATTTGCATGTTCTGGACTAAAAACCTGCAAGAAGCTGTGTATGAAATCAACATCAGAGGCCAACATGACTTCTACCCGACGTGAGCGTACATCTGTAGATGAATGTGAAGGGCCCACTAGAGTGATTTTCTTCCCCAGTATAAGAGCAGAAAAGAACTTGAACATATTCTCAACTCCAATTTAAACCTTGATCTCTGACCCAATCAAAGCTAACCCTATTAATAATAATAGTAACCTTTATGGAATATTTAGTATGTGCCAGGCTCTATGTTATGTACCTTACATTTACTGATAAATTAATTCTGTTGATGATTCTACAAAGTAAGTTTTATTATTTGATAGAAAATGAAACAGAGGTTCAGAAACATGCTCTAGCTTACAAACCAGCAGAGACTAGGATTAAAAGCTGCACAGTTCACCCCTAGAATCTCTGCCCTTAATGCTGGTCAGTAACTGGTTGGGTAATGAACCCAACATGCAGGAATATAAACTGATGCTCGTTGCACGTTTAGTTGTAATCTCATACCCCATACAGCATTTTTCAGAACTCAGACCCCATTTTGGTGGCAAAGATAGGTCAGCCACATAGCAGAACTTGTTTTTCTCCTTGCAGTTGCTGGTATAAAGAGAAAGCACTAGGATAATTAACTGGAAAACCCAGTCTCCAAATGCTTTTGTTTTGTATCAATACACTAGACAGGTCAAGATTCTGCTTATCTCCTAGGTTGTTGAAGAAATGGTTAAATCACTTCTTTACACCCTTAGCATTTGGGCAGAGATATAACCAGGGATTGTCTGGGATTCCTACAGTCTGAAGACCAGGATAAGGAATAACATGGCCAAAGAAGGTGCCCTGCTGGGGGGTTGGCAGGTCTCATCCACCCACTAAATTATTTCCAACTATACACTCGCTCTTTGCAGCAAGCTTCAATCAAACCATAACCTAATCAACAAATATATGGAAAGAAGCCCAACTCCAGTAATAGGGATGGGAACACAAATTAAATGACATTTTTCACATATCATTTTGGGAAAAACGTCAAAGTGTGATAATATCAATCATGGCAATGCTGAGGGGAAGCAGGTAAGCATCTGCTGAGGAAAGTGTAAATTGATGAAAGATTGCTGATGACAGTGTGAACTGGACGGGCCATTTTGGAAGTATTCAAAATGTACACAACCTGTGGGCCAGTAAGCCCCTTTTACATAAGGGGCCACCAAGAAACATTTTTACATATTCATAAGGATGCTCATTGCACCATCATTCATGGTCTCAAAAAATTAGCAATAGATGAAATGTAACAATCCATACCATGGAATGCTATACAGCTCTAAAAAAGGCAGATCTCCTCTATATACTGCCAACAACAAATGCTTAAGACATACTCTTAATTTTAAAAATCCACAGAGCATGGTATCATCCAATGACATTATCACACACACACACACACACACACACACACGAAACCAATATATTAAAAAAAGAAAAAAAGGAAGGGAAAAACACACATCAAACTCAAAGACTAGATTACCTCTGGGGAAGCTCCAGGGTTTGAGAGCAGTGGTCATGGGTACCACCCATCATTCATTCATTCAACAGATAATGTCAGGCACCTTCCATGCCAGGCACTGAGGCTGCCTTGTGATCAAAAAACAGACAAAAATCCTTGCAACCATGACATCTTCATCCTAGCATTACTGTTTTGTGAGGTATGTTTATAGAACAAGAATGTATTTATATATTACCTCTGGAAATAAAAATAAGTAAAAACAAAAGCAAATTAAAGAACAGATTTTTATATTAACAAAAATGTCATGACTATTTATTTTGGCTTTTGAGAGTCCTTGCAAACAGTCCCAAACATAAATGCTGTACTGGTGACTGCCATGTGGCTACTTTAATTACTCAAGTGGTCCCCTTTTGATAGCTGGCACAGACAGGGGTGCGGTGACAATGTCTCACAGCACAAAGAATTGCACAAAGTTGGTTCATTCCCCTTCTTATCATTTTTTGAGAGTATCATTAGGCACAAAGTATGAGTCAACCCCAATTTGATGATATATATCTTCACCAAAAGACATGTAGAGAAATGGTCTCAGCAGCACTAGTCATAACAGCCCCAAAATGGAAACTACCTAAATGTTTATCCACAGTTGAAAAGATAAATAATGTACTATACTCACAGAAAAGAATGCTATACAGAAATTAAAAGCAATGCATTAAAACTATACACAATTTGGAAGTTTTAGCCACAGCAATGAGAGAAGAAAAAGAAATAAAAGGAATCCACATCAGGAAAGAAGAAGTTAAGCTGTCACTGTTGGCAGATGACATGATACTATACATAGAGAATCCTAAAGATGCTACCAGAAAACTACTAGAGCTAATCAATGAATTTGGTAAAGCAGCAGGATACATAATTAATGCACAGAAATCTCTGGCATTCCTATGCACTAATGATGAAAAATCTGAAAGTGAAATCAAGAAAACACTCCCATTTACCACTGCAACAAAAAGAATAAAATATCTAGGAATAAACCTACCTAAGGAGACAAAAGACCTGTATGCAGAAAATTATAAGACACTGATGAAAGAAATTAAAGATGATACAAATAGATGGAGAGATATACCATGTTCTTGGATTGGAAGAATCAACATTCTGAAAATGACTCTACTACCCAAAGCAATCTACAGATTCAATGCAATCCCTATCAAACTACCACTGGCATTTTTCACAGAACGAGAACAAAAAATTTCACAATTTGTATGGAAACACAAAAGACCCCGAATAGCCAAAGCAATCTTGAGAAAGAAAAACAGAGCTGGAGGAATCAGGCTCCCTGACTTCAGACTATACTACAAAACTATAGTAATCAAGACAGTATGGTACTGGCACAGAAACAGAAATACAGATCAATGCAACAGGATAGAAAGGCCAGAGATATACCCACGCACATATGGTCACCTTATCTTTGATAAAGGAAGCAGGAATGTACAGTGGAGAAAGGAGAGCCTCTTCAATAAGTGGTGCTGGGAAAACTGGACAGGTACACGTAAAAGTATGAGATTAGATCACTCCCTAACACCATACACAAAAATAAGTTCAAAATGGATTAAAGAGCTAAATGTAAGGTCAGAAACTATCAGACTCTTAGAGGAAAACATAGGCACAACACTCTATGACATAAATCACAGGAAGATCCTTTTTGACCCACCTCCTAGAAAAATAGAAATAAAAACAAAAAGAAACAAATGGGACCTAATGAAACTTCAAAGCTTTTGCACAGCAAAGGAAACCATAAACAAGACCAAAAGACAACTCTCAGAATGGGAGAAAATATTTGCAAATGAAGCAACTGACAAAGGATTAATCTCCAAAATTTATAAGCAGCTCAATAACAAAAAAACAAACAACCCAATCCGAAAATGGGCAGAAGACCTAAATAGACATTTCTCCAAAGAAGATATACAGACTGCCAACAAACACATGAAAGAATGCTCAACATCATTAATCGTTAGAGAAATGCAAATCAAAACTACAATGAGATATCATCTCACACCAGTCAGAATGGCCATCATCAAAAAATCTAGAAACAATAAATGCTGCAGATGGTGTGGAGAAGCGGGAACCCTCTTGCACTGTTGGTGGGAATGTAAATTGATACAGCCACTGTGGAGAACAGTATGGAGGTTCCTTAAAAAACTACAAATAGAACTACCATATGATCCAGCAATCCCACTACTGGGCATAAACCCTGAGAAAACCATAATTCAAAAAGAGTCATGGGGCTTCCCTGGTGGCGCAGTGGTTGAGAGTCTGCCTGCCGATGCAGGGGACACGGGTTCGTGCCCCGGTCTGGGAAGATCCCACATGCCGCGGAGCGGCTGGGCCCATGAGCCATGGCCTATGAGCCTGCGTGTCCGGAGATTGTGCTCCGCAAGGGAGAGGCCACAACAGTGAGAGGCCCGCGTACCGCAAAAAAAAAAAAAAAAAAAGAGTCATGTACCAAAATGTTCACTGCAGCTCTATTTACAATAGCCCAGAGATGGAAACAACCTAAGTGTCCATCATCGGATGAATGGATAAAGAAGATGTGGCACATATATACAATGGACTATTACTCAGCCATAAAAAGAAACGAAATTGAGTTATTTGTAATGAGGTGGACAGACCTAGAGTCTGTCATACAGAGTGAAGTAAGTCAGAAAGAGAAAAACAAATACCATAGGCTAACACATATATATGGAATCTAAAAAAAAAAAAAAAAAAATGGTTCTGAAGAACCTAGGGGCAGGACGGGAATAAAGACGCAGATGTAGGGAATGGACTTGAGGACATGGGGAGAGGGAAGGGTAAGCTGGGACAAAGTGAGAGAGTGGTATGGACAGATATACACTACCAAATGTAAAACAGATAGCTAGTGGGAAGCAGCCGCATAGCACAGGGAGATGAGCTCAGTGTTTTGTGACTACCTACAGGGGTGAGATAGGGAGGGAGGGAGGGAGGGAGACTCCCTATACATATGTATATTTATAGCTGATTCACTTTGTTATACAGCAGAAACTAGCACACCATTGTAAAGCAAGTATACTCCAATAAAGATGTTTAAGAAAAAAACAAAAAGAAACTATACACAAAAAAGTGGACAAATCTCACCAAAACAGTGTTGAATGAAGGAAGCCTGGTACAAGAATAGCACACTACATATTCAATTTATATGACCTTCAATAACAGGCAAAACCAAGACATTATACGAGAAGGCAGGATAGCGGTTACCCTTGGGAGGGAGCAGTGGCTATGTTATATTATGGAGACATTGGGGAGTACTAGAAATGCTTAGCTTCTTGCTCTGGGTGCTGGTTACATGGGTATCTTAGTTTAAGAAAATCTGTTGAGCTTTACAGTTATGATTTGTGACTTTTTTGTAAGTATACTGTATTTCCATCAATAGTTTACTGAAACAAAAGCAAAATTAAAACATAAAGCCCTAAAATCCACTCTGTGTTGTTTGAATCTTATCTTTGGCAATTCACATGCCTTCTCTGGGCTTCCGTTTCAGCATCTATAAAGTGGGATTTGCCAGCTGATCTGTGAGGGCCCTTCCAGCTGTATTGCCCGTGTATTACCTCTTCCATTCCAACAATCAACTTCTGGAACAAGGGGAAAAAAGTAGAAAATAAGCTTTGGGTCATTTGCTCTTCGAATGTGTAGAAGGCTTACAATATCACATGTGTCCCATTTCCAAGGCATGTGTTGTAAACTGAAGACACCATCAATGAGCAAGGGAAATCCTGCCTTCCGGGGAAATGCACGGAGCTGATTCTTTGCCAAAGTGCTCGCGGGATAAGTGTGCATATGTGCAATGCTGCCTGTGCCAAGCCTCTTCGTGGGATGCCAGTTCACAGACCCTGAGACGGGAGAGTCGGCAGCTGCAGAGGTGGGGCCATTCCCGGTAGGAAGGAGGCAGCCACCATGCTTGCCGCCGGCTGACCGCTCTTTCAATAGGCACTTCCTCTCTGAGGGGAGTTGGTTCGTAATTTTCCTCTTACCGCTACTGGAAGTCCTGGAGTGGCCACATCACAGCCTGTACCTATTCACAACAGGAAAGTTTGACATCCGCAGACAATTTTGGCACGAGGGGAGGAAAAGTCCAGTCCTGTGTGTCAGCTTCTATATTAGAACCAGAACAATCATTTCTATAGTGTAGACCATGCTGTCATCTTCAAAGGAGAGGTTGGGCTCCAAGAAGGGAAACTTACCCTAGTGAAATTCAAGCCCGATGTCTGCAAAGCAGGGGCCCCAGAGAAAGCAACACCTTGAGGACCCTGAACAGACACACTGTGGTAACTCTAAATCCAAGGAAAGGTGCTTTGATAATAGAAGACAGGTTCTGGTGAGTGAACTCCTTGTAGGGTGTTATCCTAACTGTCTAGGACAGCGGGGCCTCATGTGAAGGGGGGGTTCTCACAGGTACGCTGAAGTTAGCAGCTGAAAATAACCACGTACAAAATCTGATAGGACTCTTATGTCCTCTAGATTGGTTTTTCTCAAATAATCAGAGGTAAAGGACCCGTTTTGTTGTTTGATTTCATTTTGTTTGGCTATTTATTTCTAATCATTCACTGGTCGATACATTAAAAAAAAACAATAAAAAGGAAGGATTAAAAATGGAATAAAGAGACAGGCAAAATACAGGTCCCAATATTTGCTTATTAGTTTCAATAGACATTATTCTGTCAAGTGGCTAGCAAAGTTCCTAAATGCTTCTTCTTGAACTGGGCGCTGGTCAAATAGATGTGTTTAGTTGAGGAAAATGTGTTGAGTTGTATGCAATGTCTGTATAACATTGTGAACTGCTGGCAGTCTGTGGATTTTAGGATCGCTGCTCCCTGGAGGCTTTCTCACTCTCCCAAGAGCACACTTCTTTGGGAATAAATAGAGTTAACACAATGACCCAAAACAGAGGATAGAAGCAGGGAACAGGATATTGTGATAAGGATGGAGACTAAAGAGAATGGAAGAACAGGTAGGAAAGCAGATTTGTCTTAAAAATCAAGATTTTAGTGATGAAGCAATTTTTGGTGATGATGAGAGGAACCTGCTGTTTTCAGAGTAGGACCAAGGGACATCAGTAACTAACCAGAGTAATTATGGAAAAGGAGGCACAGAGATCCCTGCTCACTGTGTTCAGCCAATCCAGACGCTAATCAAGAAATATGCACCACGTCAGATATTAAAGTTCTCATTCAGGTCAACCTGGGGACACGGGTCAGGTAAAGGGTCACTTCTCTCCACTCATTTCCTACTCACACATGGCAGATGGAAAAACCGATGTTCACAAAAACAATTTTCCTGTTTCACCAAATACCAACTATAAGAGCTCATGTCAGTATCATCGCCGTTAATGATTCTTGAAAGCAAATTTAGAGTTAGGGACAATTACCATGAAAGATGAAGAGAATAAGCTGTAAAACAATTTATATAAAGTCACAGAAATAATGTTTCACTGAAGCCAGACAACCATTCTTGTATGGTTTTGGTATCTTGGAAAAGAGAGAGAGGTAAGTAGGTAAGACAAAAGACCAAAATTCTACAAGCATTTTCGTTTCCAATCCAGACAGCTGTTGGGTGATATCACCCATTGTGCGAACAGCCATGCGTGGAGGGAATTAGCAGATGAAAAGGCAGCAAACTCAATATGGGGTATGTAAACATGCTTTCTCAGTCTCTTTCAATTCTCCTTATAGATCGACACACCTAAAAGTTAAGTTACGTATGTGGATGTTTATGTGAAACATAAAGGACACAAGAAAGGGTCTGAGACATGAAAAATGGTGGAGAAAGATAAACATTTCAAGATTCAGATCACGTTGCTGTTGCCCCAATTCAGAGTCTCTAAGGAAATAGCGAGAAGGGCTGCTCAGTGCTCAGCTTCCTCCCAAGGAATAAAGAGGTTGCTTCAAGCAATGGAAGTGCCAAGAAAATGCCAATTTGTGTCACACTAACATCTTTCTTAAGGGGGAACGCAGACTTCAGAAATGTAAACTTTTAGCGCCAGTGAGCACAGCCAGCCTTGAGGGATTGATATTAGGTTT
Source organism: Stenella coeruleoalba (assembly GCF_951394435.1). Lineage (NCBI taxonomy): Eukaryota > Metazoa > Chordata > Mammalia > Artiodactyla > Delphinidae > Stenella > Stenella coeruleoalba. Next base: position 80,176,243 of record NC_137156.1, read on the forward strand.
TTCTGAAGGACTGAGGGAAATTTGAGAGGAGATCAAATTAGACACCAGTCATTAGAAAATGTACTGACACCAGAGTTTTAGTTGCAAGAGTAGTGGGGTCAACTTTCCCATGGCACCTGGGGTGAACTCAGAAAAATGGAAGCCCGAAAACTGCGTTTGGAAATGATTTCACTGGAGACAGACAAAGACAGCAACAGCTGGAAGACGAGGGAACAAGGGACAAACTAAAGTGAGATTCTGTAATCGAGAAGACCTGCGGGAACCAGCGGAAAAACTTTCCTGCCTCAGACAAAACAACCTTCAAAGACTACCTTCCTTCTCGTTAGTGGGGTAAAGTTGCCTGAAAAAACCACCGATGTGTTATACATATTTAAAACTCTCCTTTCTGGGTTTATAATTTCCACACAGGCAGCTTCCTGCAAACCTAAGTCATGAATGTAAGATGATGCTCCTTTGTGGGGTTGTAAAGACAATCTAAGAACAAGTGATTTCAGAGTCACAAACCACAGCCGGAAAGCGTTTCCATTGCCTAACGCACTTACCCTTGGAGCTTTCATTGTTTCACTCTTACCCAGTTGTGTCATTATTTGACTTACCTCATTGGGGAAATCATTGTTTAAAAACCAAATATAAACGGTGAAATAGTTTTCTACTTATCTTTTCCAGGATAATAGCTTCCCTCCCCCACTTCCCGCCACAGGAGGGTTAGGCCGCCCTGGGTGATGAATTGTTCCAAAGAGTTTGACAGTCCCAGAGAGAGAATGAGAGTAAAAATAACTAGCTGATTACCAATAGGGAGTAAATTGGCCACTTGAGAATTCAGTGGCTAGAAAGAGGTCCGGAGAGAAAACGAAAATCCTCATCAAGAGACCAGGCTTTCTGATTAGGCCATATGCTGAAGACTGCTTTCCATGCCTCTCCCTCCCTGCTGTGTGATGATGTACAACTGACTGGACATCATTTTGTATTTGGGGTAGTCATTTCCAAAAGGGTGTTTGGGAGACTTTGAAGTCCTTAATTATAACCAGGAGGCATTTGGGGGCTGAGCAGCTAAAATGGAAGATGCTCTGTCTTGGGCTGTGGAATGTACATTTATAGAAGGAGCCCATGTCTGGTTGGTTTGGTCTGGTTTTTCATTCCATCACCCCATAAGGCAGCCTTCCAAGGTTTTCTGGACTCTGGAAGAAAATAAAAGTGAGAGTGTTCTTGGCCAAGGGAATCCATACTCAAGGCAGATTCAAGGATTTCAATATGTGGATGGACTGGGCTTTCTGTTAATAGTCAACTACTAAAAATAGAAATACTTTGGGAATCTTTTGAAGGGAGGCCATTTTTACTAGTTCTCATTTGAACAAATCCATCAAGGGAGGGAGGGTATATAATGAACCACAGACACGCTAGCCGTCCTCAATAAGCTTAAATTTATCACTGGTGCTAAGTCATATATGCATGAAGAGATAAAACAGGACCATCAACCATTAGCCCCCAGCTGGGCATACCCAAATGAGCTGTAGGAATTAAGAAGAGAAAGGGGGGGATTTTAAGTTAGGTAATAGAATAGGGTTCAGGGAGGAAGGGTGATATTATGCAGGCCTTGAAGGATGAATAGAACTACAGTGAATTTCTGCGTGAGAATCGCTTGAATGAATAACAGTATGGGTTTTTTTTGTTTTGTTTTCTGTTTGTGTTTTTGTTTTTTTAATGATTTGGTACAAAGTGAGTAGAATGGTTTGTCTTGAGAAAAGGGGTCTGGAAATAGGTTTCCCATGTATGCATGGACCTTCCACACTAGGCACTGAATGGGTTTGGTCTTAGGAGCACTGAAGAAACATTAGTGGTTCTGGGTAGAGTTATAACAGTTTAGAGGTCTGTTACCTTCATTGATTAAAAGAAAAGGCAAAAGGATGTCCTCTGGAGCTTTACCAACTGGTCAGATCAAAAGATAAGACCACCGTTTTGATTCTTCTTCAGTTTTGACACCTGTGATATGGAAGAGACGAATGCCAGTGCCTGACACATAGAATGGCTCAATCAATACCGCTGAATGGATGAACTGGGCTGAAGAATCAGAACACTACCATTTCCAAGAAAAGCTGAGGAAGACCTGAGGTTACCTCAGCCCTCTCAAGAGGCAGTGATGAATGATTTGAAGAGGACCAGCTTAGGAGTTAGTTGAACTTGAGTATTTAACTTGACTTTCTCGGGTCTCTATTTTCTCACTTAAAAAGACAAAGGTGGGACTTCCCTAGTGGTCCAGTGGTAAAGAATCCGCCTTACAATGCAGGGGACGCGGGTTCCATCCCTGGTCAGGGAACTAAGATCCCACATGCCTCGGGGCAAATAAGCCCTCGCGCCACAATTACAGAGCCCACACGCCCCGGAGCCTGCGTGCTACCACTAGAGAAGAGAAAACCCGCACACCACAACTAGAGAGAAGTCCATGCACTGCAATGAACAGATCCCGCATGCCTCAACGAAGATCCCGCATGCCACAACTAAGACCCGACGCAGCCAAAAATAATAAGATATAAAAATAAATAAATAATAAATCTTAAAAAAAAAGACAAAGGTAAGTTTTGTGAATGGGCTCTAACAGCAGAAAGCTTTTTAAAATATTTTTGGAGAGAGAGGTGCCATGTGTATCTTGACTCGGACGCCTGGAGGAATCCACGATCGAACTCAAGGTTAAGAACCCAGGGATTATGTTCCCTTTAAAGCAGAAGGGACTGTGATGCTAAGAGGCCAAGGATGATCTTCCTCTCTGGAAGGACAATTGGAACATCTGACACCACAGCTCTGCCGATTTTGTCACCTTGGAGGCCTGTGGCTGATTGGTTTGACTGAAATGAAGAAGAAAAGATTTTGTTTCTAACCTTCAACCCAGCCTCAGATTCCTTTAAGGAGTGTTATTGATCTGATCAGTCATGCTGGGGTGTAACTGACCATCAAAAAGAGATACATCATTGCAAGGCACTTGCTCCCATCAGAATGTGACATTGGCAATGTGTACCCTCTGACACAGCCCTTTTTTGTAGAATTTTTTCCACTTCTACTTCCTTTCTTTATAATGGCCTCTGTCATAAGGTTATTGGTAAGAATAACTAGTTAATGATGGGGGAAAAGTACTTGGGAAGATGATGTACTTTTGCTCTTAAGGTCACTGTTCAAAACCAATATGTAATAATCTCTTTGTTGAATGGGCATGTTCAGTAGGTGCTCTGATTTGGGCGCTTGTCAATAATGATATGATGCTGACTGCCTGAAATATGAGCTGTTAAAGAAAATGTTATCTTTCCCCAGAAGCTATTTTCAGTGTACAACTACAGCATGGAAAGCTAGTTCTCGCAATTTATAATGAGGCAGGACTCTTAATAATGATTTTTGGCTTAATGTATTAATGAATAGAGATCTGAGAGAAAAAGGACTTACAATGTAATAAGGAAACTCAAGAAAGATTACGCTCTAATCCAAATAAATTGTTTCTAAATTGACTGTAATAAATTCAACTCTGTTTCCTTCTATTTATACCAAAAAGAAATGCACTGTGGTAAGCTGATTCATATCATTGAAAAAAAGAGTGGATAATTTATTTAAATATAATAGTAATAAACTGCAAATGCTAACTTACAAGAAGAAAACATACACAGGTAAGGACAGATATTCTTGGTGAGAAAAAATGTTACCTATAAATGTCAGTACATCTATTTTCACTTTTTGAGTAGCAGCTGTCAGATTTAATTGAAGAGCTGAGTAGCTCCATAGAAAACACCTAAAATTGCAACGTTACGAATAATGGCAATAAAATTTGAGTACCTTTTCTTTCTATTGCTTCACCCTCTCAATTTCTTCTACTTCTCTAAGTAGTGACAATGTTGCTTACTCTTCATTAGGCAACCTAAACTGAGAGGAGGCAATTCCTCCAAGAAATTTCATTAAGAGCTCCACTTTACTTCACTCATAGTGTTCTATGAAGAATACTGTCAAATGCGTCAAGATCACTCTGTGCAGTACCTAATTATTCTAGACTTGTCCGTATCTGTAAAGGGAACCCTCCTGCACTGTTGGTGGCAATATAAGTTGGTGTAGCCACTATGGAAAACAGTATGGAGGTTCCTCAGAAAACTAAAAACAGAATTAACATATGATCCTGCAATCCCACTCCTGGGCGTATATCCAGACAAAACTATAATTCAAAAAGATACATGCACCCCTATGTTCACAGCAGCACTATTCACAATAGCCAAGACATGGAAACAACCTAAATGTCCATCAACAGATGAGTGGATAAAGAAGATGTGGTACGTATATACAATGGAATACTACTCAGCCATAAAAAAGAATGAAATCATGGCATTTGCAGCAACATGGATGCAACTAGAGATTATCATATTAAGTGAAGTAAGTCAGAAAGAGAAAGACAAATACCATATGATATCACTTACATGTGAATCTAAAATATGCCAAAAATGAAAGTACAATACAGAAACAGACTCAAAAACACAGAGAACACACTTGTGGTTGCCAGGGGGGAGGGAGGGTGGGGGAGGGAGGAACTGGGAATTTGGGATTAGTAGATGCAAACTATTACATATGAAATGGATAAGCAACAAGGCCCTACTGGATAGCACAGGGAACTATATTCAATATCCTGGGATAAACCATAATGGAAAAGAGTATTAAAAAGAATGTATATATGTGTATAGCTGAGTCACTTTGCTGTACAGCAAAAATTAACACAACACTGCAAATCAACTATACTTCAATTAAATAAACAGACTTTTCCATATCTTAAAATCTCTTCAACATGAAAGCAGAAACTTCTACTCCATCTGTAATTTTCTTTCTTCCACTGACAACAACTAAAAAAAAAGTATCCGGTACCACCCAAATCTGTCTTCCACTGACTGAGCATGGCAACTTCTTTCCAGTTGCCTGAAAATGGAACCTATGGGTTAACTCTAACTCTGGAGTCCAGCGCAATGCTATAACCTACTGTGGGTTCTAAGTATCATAATGCTTAGCTTAATCTCCCATAGTATCAGCAATAGGAAGTACCCAATAAAAACTTCTTAAGTAAAACTGAAAAATGGCTCTAATTGGTCACTCTGCATTGGCAAGTTGCGTGGAACTCTACGGTATAACCCCAGTGGGGGTTCCATGGTCTCCCAAACTACCTAATATTCTCCCATATCATTGCTCATATTCTGAGAAGAGTTGGCTCAATGTGTCTTTACTGTGATATTGATCTGTTAATCCAAAAGTGATACTATATGTAACGGATTTTTTAAACGTACTGGCCAGATTCTACTGGGGTAACATTGGGGTCAGATTCTCATCGTAGTGAACACCAAGGGGGACAATGTGGAGACAGTTATAAAGGATATAAATTAAGTTTATTCATGTTGAACTCTCGCTGACTTCCTGAGGATGAAAGGATCTGAACTATAGATGGTTTACCCAAGTAAAAAGCATATAAGGGTATTTATTAAATGCCTTTAGCCATTTTAGGTTATGGCATGTTTAAATGCCAACAAGCACTTTAATTTTCTGGGTAGTAGAGGATCACTGGTGTTTTCATGTCAAGACTGTAGTTGTATGTTAGTTCCGTGGTAGATGTTAATTAATCCTGTATTATAGTTATAATTGTTACTGGAAACTGGTAATTCTGTGGTGGCTCTTCTTTGGCATCTGAAACACAGCATGGTGTTTTCACTGGACTCTCCAAAATTGCTGCTTTCTACCTGTGGAGGTAAGTTCTCACTGCAGAAATATTACATCTTGAATGTTTTATGATGCCCTCAGAAGGTTGGAGAGAGACCAGGGATTCCAAACCAATCTGATGGGCTCCTGAAATACAAGCTAAGCTCTAAGGGATTCTGTGTTCCTCATTCATTCCTAATAATTATACCCCTCCTTGGAGTATGACTCCCTCCATTTCACAGATGAGGAAACCAAGATTGTGGGAAGTTAACCAGTCATATACAAAGATACAGCTAATATCAAGTCAACCCAATTTCACTTCGTTGATTTTAAATCTTGAGAACTTTCTATCAGGGTTCAAAGCAGGCTGCAACCCTGCTGTACAAGTCCACCTTATCTTTAACCACAAGATAAAGACTTAGGGAATATGAGAGAAGAAGGAAAATTAAGACAATGTATCTTAATGCTGTAATGTAATGTAGCTGAATTGGTGAGTGTACAAACACACACGCACACTACACACACACACACACACACACACGTGAACTTTTAAGTTCTGGCTCTGTTACTATGTTTCTCTGACTTTGGGGAAGTCACTGTTCAGTCTTTCATTTCCTGATGTGTCAAATTGGGGCAGGTAAAAGAGTGAGAAGATCCGTTCAACTGCATGCATTCTTAGGGCTGGTGCGGAAGGATTCTAGTATGTGTGCTTATACCATAGCATGATCCGTAAGAGCCTGGAAAAATATTGTGGCTTGGGTGTCTCCTTTTCATGATCCTTCCCCTCTCGTCTGCTTCTAAATTTGAGAATTCCCGAAGTTCCACCCCAAACCCTCTGTTCTTCTCTAGCACTGCTTTCTTTTTGGATAGTCTCCCCCATGTCCAGCTCCTGTTTTAAAGGCTATTTTGTCCGCTATTAGTACAGCCACTTCACACTGCTCATGGCTGCTATTTCCACGGTGTATCTTTTACCATCCCTTTGCTTTCAAGCTATTCGTATCTTTGAATCTAAAGTGCCTCCTGTACACAGCATAGTTAGATGATATTACTTTTTTAATCTAATCTGATAATCTGCCTTTCAGTTGGACTGTGTGATCATCCACATTTTAGTATCATCCATAACCAATATTACTAATATGGTTGGATTTGCATCTGCCACTTTGCTTTCGGTTTTCTCTGTCTCCAATCTCTTTGTTCTTCTGTTCCTCTTCTACTACTTTCATTTGTATTTAATGGATATTTCCTAGGTGGAGGAACAGAGGCCCAGTTCTCTCCGAATGACGCTCCTGCAACATGGGACTTCTGGAGAAAGATGAAAAATGCTGGCAGCCTGCCCCTTCCGTGGTGATTCCGAAGATGTAGCTGGGAGGGAGGTGTCACGGCTCAAATGTCAAAGACGCTCTCTCACCGTTCTTACCAAGATTTACTAAATTTACTTGAATGAATATTGCTCTAATTGCTGTATGCCCTTAGACAATTTTCAGAGAATATATATAATCTTCTTCAGTTAAATGGTTGTTTCACTGGGGAGAACGTTTGCTGTGTTTCTCACTCCATCATTCCAGAAGTTAGTCTCTTATCTAACCTCTTAAATATCGTCTACAAGCTAATGATGCCCATGTGCCTATTTTCAGACCAGCCTTTCATCTGGAAACCAGACTTCCATCTCTAACACACTGCTTGTCATCAAGCAGATTTGGTTAGTCTTCCTCAAAAACGTTCTTTATAGGTCTACTTTATTTCGGTAAATAAAACTACCAATGACTTAGTCAAGTAAAAACTTGAATATCAGCCTGATGCCTCCTTCTCATCAACCACTTGTAATCCATCAGCGAATCTCATTGGTTCTTTCTGTCAACTATAACTAGAAACTGCCCATCTCACTCTACTTCCATGCCTACTGCCGGAATCTACATCACTCCCCCCGGTCCTGGTCTATTAAAATAGCCTTCCAATGGACTCCACTTTCGCTTCTGCTACCCCTCCAATATGTGCCTCCCACAACTCAGAGCGATCAGTTTATACATAATGTTAATACATCTCCCCTGGCACACACTCTACCACTGGCTTCAGCTTTGTGTGAGTTGGCTGCATTTTACTGCTTCTTCCAACCTTAGCTGGAGCCCCTCCATTGCCTGGTCTGTTACAGTCACATTGTCCTCTTTCATAGTGTACTCTCCCCTGCCTAGCATTCTCTCTCCTTCTCCCTTTGCATGGCTGCCATTTCTCCTCTTTTTCTAGCTTAAATGAGAAGCTTTCTATGTAGCTTTTCCATTACTATTCTCTGTTGCTTCATCTCATTCATTTCTTTTGCAATCCTTGACACAGTCTGTAATTATTAACTTGTGTAGTGATTTACCATGTGCTGCTCCCACTTGATGGTGAATTCCAGGACAACAGGAACCATAGTTGTTTTGTTCATCACTCTGTAATAAATACCTGCTACTACTACTAAGAGCTCCCTCCTACCAAGCACTGGATACGTGCCAGAAAGTGATTTAAGATACATACAAAAATAAATGTGTATGTGTATCCACCCATATATACATATATGTGCATACACATATATATACTCATATAGATACACACATGTACATATATTTATCTACATAGACACACATATACATACACACCCATTTAATCCTCATAACAACCCTATGAGATGATTTCATTATGTTCATTTTACAGCTGGTTAAACTAAAGCACAGGGAGGTTAACTGACTTGTCCAAGGTCCCACAGTAAGTGAGCAGTTGAACCCATTGCTCCAGGGTCTAGGCTCTTAGCTGTTTCAGGCTTTTCTCAGAGTACTGCCAGGAAATGTAGGTGTTCAGTTAATATTGTAGGATGAATGAACAAGTAGTGAAAAAAAAATGAAGATGTTACCATCTTCTAGAGCAGGGCTGTCCAACAGAGCTTTCTGAGATGATGGAAATTTCTACATCTCTGCTCTCCTATACAGCAGTCATGAGTCTCATGTGGCTGCTGAGCATGTGAAATACAGCTAGTGTGACTCAGGAACTGAATTTTTATTTTTGTTTAATTTCAGGTAATTTAAATTTACATAGCCACATGCAGCTGACTACCACACTGGAGAGTTTAGTCCAAGACTTTTATGAGGTGGTATCATTTTTGATGCCTTGAGGTTTCTACAGTCTTGATGAATTTAACTCCAAAGACAGAACACAAAATTCCCTTCTGCATTTCTTTTCTCCCTAGTGCCTTCCACCCCCAGCTTTGCAAACATCCTTCCTCCTCCCACTGTACTTCATTCCAGCCTGTAGAACGAAGCCTCCACCCTCATGTGTGGCTCCAGCAAAGCCATTTTCCCGCCCCCTCAACAGAACCCTAAACAGTCCTCCAGAAGTATTTAAACAGCCAACAAACATTCAGAGCCTACTTGGATAGAACACTGGCCCAGGCACTGAAGAGAGGTGGCGGGAGATTGAGACACAAAGAAAATTAAACAAGGTCCCTGCCTAACAGTGAAGGAGGGAGGATAGACTGATAAACTCACACATCCTAAGGATCTGGTCGGAGGGGTGGAGTGGGGGGGGGGTGTGGGGGGAGGCTGAGTACCCATCTAGGCTTGTCGCTCCAGGAGCTTGCACTTCACAGAGATTGCTCTAAAATGGCACTGATTCCACTCACACCTGCACCACAAGAGTAAACGGATGGAGACAGGTTTGGTTTCAAAACCAAGCTCATGATGGATATAAAGAAAGTCTTACTGACGTCTAAAAAGAGACGACCGGCCCAGATAAAGAGACCTGTTGTTATATTTCACCCTGATGGCTTGGGCTTGATGGGGGTTGGATTCAGTTCTTGGAACACCAACCCAGCTTTTACAGCAAGAGAAATAATCATAGAAAGAGTAGATAAAGATTAGACTGAGACCAAATATTAAAGAAGAAGAGGAAGAAGAACAAAAGTGGTGCACATTAATCATCCAACTTGTGGGCAATTACTGCTCATATTCTACACAATATCCAATAATCGGGGTAGTGAACACGCATTTCTTTCCTCCCATCATTTGCATACTTGGAATCTCACTTACATTGTATGTAGGTTAGGGCAAAAAGATGTTGCTTTCTTTGGATTTTGCTTCTTTTGTGGAATCCATTATAAAGCAATGTGCTTTTGTGTGTCAAAGAGCAGAAAGGCTCCACTTCCTCTTTTCAAAAGGATTTGGGTAGAAGTCAACTACTGTATTTATTCCATGCCGCTCTCCTTTTGATAACTAGATGTGTGCTGGTTATAGATGCCACAGGAAAGCAGTGAATTTTCTCTCCACAAAGGGCTTTCTATCTTAGGATGTGTCTCACAGCATCATGCTTCTGAAAGTGCAATTTTTAGTCAGTCCTCTAAAAGTCACTCCATCGAGAGAAAGCACTTAAACATACAGAAACACCCTGATGATGCCAAAGTGCTTCATTTCTCATCCACAGATCCGTTATGAGTGCACAGGTGAAATGATCGTGTCTCTTGTTTTCCCCAGCCTTCCTCTATTTTACTCTTCTCAAAAAAAGTAGACTGTTAAATGCAAAATCAAACGAGATTTCATTGGGATGTCTCCCCAACACTTTTCTTATACATGGCATCCCAGATCGGAAAATCAAAATACAAACAGAAAAGAACTAGATCAACTGTCCCCATCTATTCTAGACTGATGGAAATATCACCTAAGAAATTAACCCTCTGCTTGGAAGTTAATTCCACACTTTCTCAAAGTGTGTTCCTGAGAACACGAATTCCATGAACTGTACCACAAAGAAAGTATTTCATGGCGAACTGCCCTAAGCCCATTTGGCCACAAAAAGTGGTTGGACTGTTTCCACCTCACATCCCTGCTGCCAAATAAGAAGTCCTAACGCAAGCAAGCCTAGGCCCAAACCCTGCCAAACACACATGTGTGTAATAACAAACAAGCACACAAGATGAAAATGCACATTTTTCTTATAAGCTCTGGGAAGTCTCAGTCTGCCCTGAGGTTCTTGCATAAGCTCCTTACATAAAATGTGCACTCTGCCTACGACAGGCTGAGACCGCTGTCCTCTGGTGGCTGGACCATCCACTAAAGGACTGTGTCCAGTGCCAGAGCCCTCCATGAAATGGGGGTGTAGGACCTTGAGGACCAAAAGGATTAGGTGATTGGCTCCCCCGGTCCCTATACTTCATTCATGGAAGGGTGGTAGGGCCATGCCATCATTCTGGCCGGTAACACAGCTGAACACCACTAACTCTAGCAATCAAAAAAGCATTTCTATTTCTCTTTTGCAAATTAACAAATCCTATGGTGTAGATTACAAGAGGCGCATTCAAAAGCTCTAAGTAACTGCCTCTGAGGTTAGATTCTCGCTGAGGGTGCTTCAAATGCTAATTTTTCCTACTGGGCAGGCTGACGGTAGTTTACGCATGCCTGTGTTCACATACAAAACATGACCCTGTTTATGTTAAGTGCTTACCAAAGTGAATCCCCACATTGATCCAATCATGCATGCTTGGCTGAGTTTGGAAATCCCCTTGGGAATTCACAGAACTCCTAAACCTCCTAAACAGGTTCTCCCAAGTCCTACAAAAAGGAAACCTTGGCTACATTTAAAAGATTTCCACGTATTTGGCCTCGGAAATGTCAGGACATATGCGTCCGAAGAAAATACTGATTCTGTGTACTAATCTGAGCATCGTTTCCAGACTGGATTCTGAAAAAAGAGCAGATGTTAGATGTCATTCCAAGTCCAGCCAATTCTTTACATGTGAAGAAATGGACATTCTGACTCACAAATCATTCTCCGGTGAGTCTAATGTGCAAGGATCTGCCTCCTAGAGTCTAATATCCTCTGTCTGACACGGTAAAACTGAGTTTTGGGATCAGCAAAATTCACAGGTCATGGCAACCTTTCACTGAGGTCAGAGTATAGCATAGAGCAGGGATGTGCTATGATAAGGAGATAACATCTATCATTTAATTTACTCCTTTCAATAATATACGAAAGAGATATTCTCATCTTCCTTTTACAGAAGAGGACACTGAATCTTTGAAAGGCTAAAGAAGTTTCTAAAATCACTGAGCAATTAAGTGGCAGCATTAGGATTAGAATACAGAGCAGACCTATTCAAAAGTGTGGATTCAACCATCATGCTGCCCTCATGAGGAGCAGATCCCACACCTGTAGCCAACCTCTTGAGCTCAGCCTCCCCCAAGTTTAGGCTTCAGCAGCAAACCAGTTGCGCTCAGCCAGGGCCAGTTTTGTAGATGTGTGATCTGTGCAATCGCACAGGGCCCCATGCTTGGATTAGTGTTTTGCTCTGCCATCTTGAAATTCTTAATAATTTTTGAACAAGGAGCCCTACGTTGTTTGTTTGTTTTTTTCCACTGAGCTTCACAAATTACATGGCTACTGCTGTCCATAGCACATAAGCTATAACTGACACAAACTTTAAAAAGTTCAGTTAATTTTAGAAGGTAATTTTGGGATATACTGTCCAGTCCTAGGTTATGAAAAAAATATTTTGCCTTATTTGAACTCTAGTGGAAACAGATAAGCCAATTATTAGTCAGTTAATTTCCCTGGGAAGAGTTTTCAAAACTCATGAGCAACAGGGCAGGAATTTCCCATCCTCTAACATGTGACCCAGTTCTATATGATTAACTCCAACACACTGAGACCAATTAAATGATCGTAAGGTCACAAATCATTGGTCACAGTACTTGTATGGTTAGGAATGCTCCGAATGTGTCACACGCTTTCACACTGTGGCAGAAACTATTGGTTAGATAACACAGAGCCATTTCTATCTCCTTTTTTAACCTTGCTCTAAAGAGGCTGGAGAAAACCTGGAGACTTGCTTCTTTCCCATCCTCCTCTGCAGTTAAGTGTCATCATGTGACTCAATTCTGGCTAAGAGATGGAAAGGGAATTTTTCTGGCAGGCTCCTGGAGAAAGTTTTTCCTTTTGTTAACAGAAGGAGAGTTCCATTACAGGAAAAGAGCTTTTTCACTACCACGCCTTCATCCACTTCCTACCTTGGTTTTGTATGGTGCTACCGCAGCCAACTTGTGACAATGAAGTAAAATCATGAATATGAAACACCAAAAACTAAGATGGTAGAGTAGACAGAGGGGACACTGGCGATATCATGGGACAAGTGAACCAATGCTGCTGAACTCTTAATTAACTCACTATTTGTTTAAATTTCTGTTATCTTTTTTTTTTTTTCCCAACCAAAAATTCTTAACTAAGCACACAATTCTTCAAATCTGACCCCTTTAACTGAAGGACAAGACTTCCATTACCTTCTGGGGAACACCCAGTTCACTGGCTGTCATGGTAGCTCAGACCAAGTCCCCAGAGCACCTTGGCCTTCCCTCTAGTTCTTCAAAACTCAACACATTTCCCTGTACTTATCTGTATACCTATCACCAGACTATGCACATTCTTGTGGCACTGCCTGCATCTTACCACGCATTCCAATGCCTACCACAGAGCCTGGCCCTTGCAACCCACCTAGGGAAATTTATTGAATTGATAATGAGCATCCTGTCACTTTATTCAGTGACGAAATCTCCTTCTTCAAAAATTTTGTTCTTTTGCAACTGAATTTAAAAGTGAAATACCTACTACTTAATGTTTTGATAGGTGATGGCCTTAAAAAAATTTAAAAAGGAAAAGACTATTGAATAATAACTGAGGAATACTAAGTATAAAATTGATTGGGTTCTAGTAGGGCATCGTGGTCTTGGCAGTGACTGACAGGATCTGCTATGGCGTGGCAAGGCATGGTGTGGCGTGGTGTGGAGAGGCACAGAGGTCAAAGGCAAAGGCTGTGGAGACAAACTACCTGGACTCAACTTCAACTCTGTCACTCACTTACTAGAAGCCCTTAAGCAAATGTCTTCCCTCTGACTCTTGGTTTCCTTAATCTAAACTGAAGTGGTATCTAACTCAGGAAGGTTACATGAGAATTAAATGAACAAGAGAATGAAAACATGAAGCCCTTAACACGAGGCATGGCTCTTAGTAAGTACGCAATAGGTTTTAGCTACCGTTTTTCATCTCAGGTGCTATCTGGGAGTCACTTCTCAAGAATCTTCCGAGCATTGCACTCATCTAGCAGCTAGCACTTAAAAGTCATGTAATACATATTTAAAGAAAAAATGTTAAATGGCAAGTAGCACACCTATGAGAATGGCCCAAATCTGGAACACTAAGAACACCAAACGCTGGCGAGCATGTGGAACAACAGGAACTCGCATGCACTGCTGGGAACGAAGAGAGGTGAAGCCACTTTGGAAGGCAGTTTGGTGTTTTCTTACAAAACTAAACCTACCCTTACCACCAGGCAAACCAGCAATCATGTTCCTTGGTATTTACCCAGAGGAGTTGAAAACTTATGGCCACAGAAAATCCTACACATGGATGTTTACAGCAGTTTTATGCATAACTGCCAAAACTTCGAAGCAACCAAGATATCCTTAAGTAGGTGAACAGGGATAAATAAACTGTGCTCTAACAAGACAATGGAAATGATTTAGTGCTAAAAGGAAATGAGCTATCGAGCCGTGAAGAGACACGGAGGAGCCTTAAAGGCATATCACTAAGTGAAAGAAGCCAACCTGAGAAGGCTACACACTGTGTGGTCCCTACTCTATGACAGTCTAGAAAAGGCAAAGCAAACAAAAATTTTCATCGTTGCTGGGGTAGTAAGGAGCAGGGGAGGGATGAGTAGGCAGAGGATTTCTAGGGCAATGAAAATACGCTGGACAACACCATAATGATGGACACTTGTCATTATATATTTGTCCAAACCCATGGAACGCATAACACCAAGATTGAGCCGTAAGGTAAACTATGGACTCTGGGTGATTGTGATGTGTCAATGCAGGTTCATCAGTTACAACAAATGTAACCTCTGGCTGGGGATATTGACAATGGGTTGGGGGGTGGAGCTTATGCGTGTATGGGGCAAGGAGCATATAGGAAATTTCTGTACTTTCCTCTTAATTTTGGGATTAACCCAAAACTGTACTAAAAATAAAGTCTTAGGGCTTCCCTGGTGGTGCAGTGGTTGAGAGTCCGCCTGCCGATGCAGGGGACCCGGGTTCGTGCCCCGGTCCAGGAAGATCCCACATGCCACGGAGCGGCTGGGCCCATGAGCCATGGCTGCTGAGCCTGCGCGTCCGGAGCCTGTGCTCCGCAATGGGAGAGGCCACAACAGTGAGAGGCCTGCGTACAGCAAAAACAAAATAAAAATAAAATAAAATAAAAATAAAGTCTTAAAAACAAACAAACAAACAAGAAACCCAGTCATGGATAATTTCTGAGTAGCCAAACTGATCATCACATAGACCTATATAGGATGTCAGAGAGCTTGGGGCCCAGGGTCCAATGGCCTGAAGTTCCCTCACTGTCCAGCTATGTTACCAAGGGCAAGTCAGTTAACCTCGAGTTCCTCAGTTTCCTTTTGTATAAAATGGGAATAATAAACACCCTGTTGGGTATTTGGGGGAGTGAATGGGTTCTGCCCAGTGTCTGACACTTAGCAGTCAGTAAGTGCTAATTCTTTGTAATAAACCTTATAGGAGGCTCTGATGCGTTGTACTGAATGAAAACATACATTTGAAATTAATGTCCCTTTTTGCTGTCTGAGGTTCTCTCTAAATCTCGTGACATGTCAATCTTAGAGCTCTTCCACTGTGTACGGAACTGTGAACCTTACTGTGCTAAGTACACAACACACAACATTGTCACCTCTTGTTTAATTAAGCAAACTGCTCCCTGCAAGGGTAGCAGTCTTCAAGTGCAAACTCCTATCTATTCAGCTCTCTAAAAGCAAACTGCAAATCAGAGCCAAGCACATCACTCCTGGAGTCCTTGCTCTGGTGAACTAAGATGGACCAGGGCCCATTCTACAGTTTACCAGAGACGCTGCATATGGTGGCAAAATTGCATCTACATGTTTCCCAGGGAATTTCAGAAGAAGTTCTTCCTGGCCGCCTGCAGCTAAAGGCACTATCCTTCTTCCTGAAGGCAGAAAAGTAAAGGGGCGGGGAGGCAAATGAACAGAATACATGAGCGAGAGACAGATCTCTTGTGGGTAGATGACGATGGTGGGCATGAGAATTTTATTCTAGGAAAACTGGGCAGAAAGAAGTGACAGCAAACACATTCCTGACACACAAGCAAAGGATGTAAGGCATTTATTGCATTTCTCTGTCCAGAATCCATGCCTTCCTTTTTTGACAGCTATACCTCAGTTTCCTTTGAAGAGTCTTCTAGTCCTTACAGTTTAAGGGACTGGTAGGTTTTGGGAGGGAAAAATGACTCAGGTCCAGCCAAAGAGAATTTTCAGAGCTTTTGCTGAAACCCCTGGCAGGATCCAAGCCCAGGGACGCTGAGGTCACCCAAAGGGGCAGCCTGCTTGAGAATAAAAGCCACACAGAGGAGCCAGAGTGAGGAGGTAAGAGATGTGGGCTTGCTGGGTCACTGGTCGAGAATCTGTATCTAGCCAGCCATGAATCCCCTGGACTTTTCAGTTACAAGAGCCAGGGAACTCCCTTTTTGCCTATGCAAGTTTCAGTTAGTTTCTGTCACTTGCAACTGAAAGAAGTCTGACTCATTACTGAGGTAAAAGGTGAAGTCACACCTGCTGACAATATGTCGTACTTCTTCCTCTACCACCAAGTACCTTTGACGTGATCTCTATATCGCTCTGTGGTGGCCATATTTTCCCAACCACTTCCTCACAAATCAGCATATCTGCTCAGACAAGCAGAATTATACTCATGGAACAACAGAGCAGAATGCTTGAAAATCAGAGTTACTCTGAAAACCAGGGACACGCGGAGAAAACACACCTCCTGACAGTAAGAATCACACAGTCTCGTTCCCCTGGTGAACTTTGGAGGCGTGCATTTCAAACTCACATTCCATCATTTAGTAATCAGGCTAAAAATATGTTTCCTACGCTCTCTGGGTGAAGCCTGAAACACACTGCTGAAAGCCATTGCACCACAGATCTGCAGCAAACTCTGAGCTGGTTAGTCAATATGTGGACCCTGTGGAGAGAAGCCCAGTGGGGATTTCAGCCTACACACCCCTCCTGCCATCGCATTCGTTAGCAGTGACCCAGCTCAGTAACCTGTTTCCTCAGTATCTCAGTAACCACTTTGCTATGCAAGGGTAACACACCTTATGCTGCAGAAAGTTTCTTCTTAGAATCTGTGCAAACTCAAATTTCTTCACTCCAGACCTATGGTTTATGCATTACATGTGACCCATTTCTAACTGTTACAGATTGGCAGCTGGCAAGGGGTTCCTAACGCTGTGACTTCCAGTGTGACTGATGAAGCATTATTTTGCTTCTGAAATCCAGAGCGCTATGGCTGGATTTAGCCCTTACTATGTACCAGGCACCATAGTAAACATTTTATATACATTGACCGATTAAATATTTATACAACTCCATGACATAGGGTCCAGTGATATCTCCAATTTACCGATGAGGAAACTGAGGGTCAGAAAAGTTGAGCAAAATTCCCAAGATCACATAGTTAATAAATTATGGAACTGGGGCCATCCCCTCTCCTCCCCACAATCCATGTTCTTGAATGCCTTCTACATTTAGACTCTTATTGAGAACTTTGGTATTTTATCTGGGAACATCCAGTGTTCATTTTTATAACTTGAAAATATTTAATAAGAGAATGTGAAGATAACTGATTAGGCACAAGTGCAGCTGGTATATACAACAGTAAGAGTAACTCATTATAGCATCTTCCCTAGGCCAGACACTAGGCTTGGGGAATACAGCAGAGGATGAGAGAGAGACAGCCTCATGAAGCAGCACAGAAAAGCAATGACCAAGAAAGGTCCATGGTTTTCTAGGAAAAGTGAGGGTCGGAATCAGATACTTCTGTTCTGGTGTCTGCACTGCTCTGCTACCCACTGGCTATAGGCACCTGGCAGGACTGTTTGCCCTTTGGGAGCTCAATTTCCTAATCAGTAACAGAGTAAGGCTAGGCGAGATGATCTCCAAAGCCTCTTCCAGCCCTGGCATTATGTGGAGCCTCGGGCTCTTCTTCCGGGTCCCTGAAGAGAAAGGTAAGTAGACAGATACATGCTAAAGCACAGTTCTCAAATTTAGCGAACATCAGAAAAACCTGGGGAACCTGTTAAATCAAGACTCCCAGACCCACAACCAGAGGGCTCCTTCCAGAGGCCCTAGGATGGGGCCCCAAGATCTGCATTTTTAATAAGTCTCCCAGGGGATTTTCATATAGGAATTGTGATTTCGAACTCTGGTACTCAAAGCATTGGCACTACTTGGGAGCTTATCCCAAGTGGATCTTGGATCCTACCCAGGATGTACTAAGTCAGAACCTGCATTTTTACCAAGGTCTCTGTGTCATGCTCCTGTAAAGGACCAACCTGGTTAATCTTGACACTGTGCTCAATCTCGATACCAAAGAAACCCCAGCAGTCCCTTACCTATTTGTTATTAAATTTCCCTTGGGGTGGATGTTTTTAACCAGGACAGATCTATAATTACTCCTCCTAAAAGCATCATCTGGAAGAGTGTTTTTCAAGGTAAGTTTGGCAGAGCCCTAGGCTTCAGTCCTCCAGGGCCACCTTGGGGTAGGGACTGTGTGAGGCAACCTGGACTGAGCTGGCCTCCAGGCTACAAACCTTACTTCAAACAGAGCTGCCCCACTTCGACCAGCTTTACAAACTGGGATTATAGTTTGCTTTTCTTTGAAAAGAGGGATTCACTGCTTCAGGATTTTTAACTCACGCTCCACAGTGCCCCTCAATCCTATCAGTACCTTCCCCATGCTCTCCATGAGATGGGCTTAGGGAATGAACCTGGTTCTATTCTCCTATATGCTTCCCTTGGGGGCTGAGACGTGACCTTCAAAATGTCAAAAATAGCGCTCCTATTCCTGGGAGGACTGTTAAGTTACTTTCTTATCCTACTTTAATATACAATGACCATGAAAGACATTAATGTGGAAAATTCTGAATTTGGTTCACATGCCAGCCCTAGTTTG
Source organism: Stenella coeruleoalba (assembly GCF_951394435.1). NCBI lineage: Eukaryota > Metazoa > Chordata > Mammalia > Artiodactyla > Delphinidae > Stenella > Stenella coeruleoalba. Next base: position 80,194,992 of record NC_137156.1, read on the forward strand.
TCTTCTAACAAAAGCTCCATGTATCTCTTCTTATAATCCAAAACGTTCCCACCAGTCACTGGGAATTTGATCTTTAAGGTAAACATGAGCAGTCCAGATCCTTCTTTAAACCAAGTATTTTGGGGACATCTTTAGAGATTAGCATTGCTTGATGGCTCTAGAGTTAGAGTCTCAGAACTCACTTAATAAAAAAGTCACAAGAGGCCCAGGAAAAGATAACTTCAGTTTTATTAACACCTAATAAGTGGTTCTCAATCAGGATGCACATAATAACCACCTGGGGAGCTCTGAAAAATCTTGATGCCTAGGTCACATACCAATAAATCAGAATTTCTGGGATTGGGTCTCAGCCTTTAGTGGGACCCCAGATGACTCTAACGTGCAGCTGAATTTGAGATCCACCGAGCAGTAAACTAGATATGGGAGCCCTGGAGATGGACTCCTATAAGACATATGCTCACTTGCCCTCGTCCTCCCTCTCTTGGTCCCCCTCTCCTGCATCTAGAAGATCATTCATTCACTTAGCAGTTTTTTATTGGAAATCCACTATGTACTCATTTGGAACTGGGAATTAGAAATTCAAAAATCCTATCCTTGTGGAGCTAATAGTTCTACAAACAAAATTAAGTTTTTAAAAAATTTCAGGTATGACTAGGTGCTACAAAGAAGATAAAATAGCCTGTTAGCATAGCGTGTAGACATAGCCTCTCTGAGGTGACATTTGGGTTCTGGGTTGACATCTGAATTTGGATGGGGACAGAACTATAGGACAACTATAGGATAGGGACAGAACTATAGGACAATATAAGAAGACAATATAAGAGACAATCTGTCCTCTTAAATACGAGGAACAATCAGTGTAAACCCCCCCATAGGAGGGAATGAGCTTGGTAAATGGAAAGGACAGATAAAAAAAAAAGTCAGGGAGGCTGGAGCAAAGTGAATGAATTAAATTGAAAGGAAATGAGATCAGCGTGGGCCAAGAATGAGATGGTGTTGGTCTTTACAGGCCATAAAAAAAGAAAGAGTGGAAGACAGAGTTTGATACATAACTTTAGCAGTGGGAAAATATCTATACAAAAAACTATACCAAACACATGAATAATGGTCTGTATGCTAACATAACGCTTTTGCATTTTATTTTAGTTTATGGCAAGCGGGGGGGAGCAGAATTGATACCTTTCCTTGGAGACAGATACTAGAATTGCCTGGGAGAAGGGTTCCCTCAAGCGGATGACACACATTTGTCCCTCTTCACCGTAAGTGCAACTCTCTTTCACTCCCCCAGGGGTGTGGCCCCTACCCTTAGCAAGCGACTGCTACAAGCAAGAGTAGGCTGTATCCCGTGGTTCAGAGACCAGCAACACGCACTCTCAGCATTTTCAGGTCTATACCTTTAGTCTAGTTCATTCACCCTAAACTTCAGACACCTGTACTCTCTCAATAGCTCTATCAGGATGTCCCACAGCACCTCAAACACATCATGACCAACCCTGAACTCGTCTTTATTCATAAACACACTGGTATCTCCTCCTATAATCTCTCTGTGGGTTGATATCAACAGATGGTCATTGAGGCTGGATCATCTAATGGTTTCTTCACTCACAGGTCTGCTGTCTGGGCTGGAATGGTCAGAAAAGCTGGGTGGGAGCTAAGTCAGTTCTGCCTATTCTCTTGTGGCTAACTTGGGCTTCCTCACGGTATGGTGGTCTTTGCGTTGTTGGACTTATATGGCCACTGGCTTCTCCCTGAATGAGCATTCCAAGAGGCAGGAAGGAGAAGCCGCCAGTCTATTAAGGCCTGGGCCTGAAAACAGTCACAGCATCACTTCTTCCATATCCGCCTGCTCAAAGCGGTTTCTGAGCTCACGCAGATTCAAGGGCAGGAGTCACAGACTCACCTCTCAATGGGAAGAATGCTGATAAATTTGTGCCTGTGTTTTATCCACCACAAAATACAAAGCATATATATATGCACACATGCACACACGCATAGTATATATAGTGTCTGGTACATGTTAAGTTATAATCTTTCAAATAGAATCTACTGTAATAGTAACTAAATGCTATCGTTGTTACCTTATAGTGATGTCCTCCAATCTTTTCATAAACTTACTGGACCAGCAAATGTTGGGAGCAAACAGGGAAAAGTGACCAATATAAGCACTGAAAAGACCCATTAACTTCCCTGTCAGAGGCGTGAGTCACCCTCCATCTGTTGGGCACTGTAGGATTGCAGGAAGTTGCTGTCATAATCCTTCCAATGCAAGCAAGCACTGTGAGGTTCCACAAAAGAGGAAATGCAGGGGGTTCTGTGTGCTTTTGTGTAACGGTGGCACCATCAATAAGGAACAGGATATGCCAGTGTGACAGTGAGTCACTAAGTGAAACCATGGCTGCGCAGCTTGCGATGCCTGCCAGAGCTGTGACCAGTAAAACTGTCCCAGTGTCCCATTCCCTCCAAGGAAGGATCAAAGAAGTTTCATCTCAGGACATACACGAGGAGAGGAAAGAACATGGTGCCTCAACTTTTCATATAAGGGTATTATTGGATTCTTTTTAAGGGCAAGCATAGACCCACAATTTTTCTTGAAATATATTATGAGGAAAAAGTGAAAATGAGCCAACCTAAGAAAGTAATATATTAGATTTCAAGATAATTCATTATGACCAAGTTGGGTTTATCCCAAGTATGTAAAGCTACAGACATTAGAAAATCTAACTGATGTAATTCACCCATGAATATATTGTGGTGGGTGGTCTCTAAAGATGGCCTCTTGGCATCAGGCCCTTGTGTAGTCCCTATGGTACTGAATTTGGGCTGGCCTGTGACTTACTTTAAACAACTGAACATGGCAGAAGTGATGCTGTGCAAACTTCAGGAATATGCCTTAAGAAGGCCTGGCAGCTCCTGCTTTACACTTTGGGCCACCATGTAATATGTAAGCCACCCAGCTGGAGACACCTTGTAAAGGTCACATGTAGAGGCCACAGAGAGAGAAAGAGGCCCTGAGACTATGCGGGGAAAGACAGGACCAGCCTTCCCAGCATCCCAGCTGCACTGGGACTTTTAGCCACCTCCAAGGAAGTGCCAGACATGTAATGAGCCACCTGGGACACTTCAACGTCCAAGCTGAGCTTCCAGATGAATCCAGAACCAGATACCATCTCACTGCAACCACATGAGACTACCCAGACAAGAACACCAGAAGAACCACCTTGCTGAACCCTCTCAACCCACAGATTGTAAGGGATAATAAATGGTAGTCTTTTAATCCACTCAATACTGGTATAGTTTCTTATAAAACAATAGATAAAAGAGGAAATTCACAAGATCATCTCAAAGAATGTAGAAATGCAGAAAAAGCATTTGGAAACAATTCTATATTTATTCATAATAAAAAAAGAAAGCCTTATAGCCTTAGAGCAAACCAGCAATAGAAGGGCCCCAACTTCCTTAATCTGATAATGGAAATTAAAAAAAAAACAAAAACAAAAAAACTGGCAGTCATCATACTTGAAGGTGTATTCTCACTTTGAGATAAAAAAAAAAAAAGACAAACTTGCCCACTGTTACCACTTCTAATCAGAATTACACTGAAGGTTTCAGTCAGTGCAGTGAGGCAAGGAAAATAAAAAGCATAAGAATTAGAAAGGAAGCAACAAATTTGTCACTTAAAGATGATATGACTTTATACACATAAAACCCCAAAGAAACTACAGATGCATTATTTACAGACTTATAATGAGAGAATTAAACGTGTTTTCTAGATAGAATATCAATATGAAAAAATCAATTGTACTACTATATGTATTAGCAAACACAAATAAAACTTTTTAAAATAGCATTCATAATAGCATCAACAATATGTAAGAATAAATCTAACAAATGTGTTAAGACTTCCACTGAATAAATTATAAAATGTTATTAACGGGCATTTAAAAAGACCTAAATAAACGGTCACAGATTGAAAGTCTCAATATTGTAAAAATATAAATTCTCCTCCAGTATAATCCCAACTAAATGCCCAAATTTTTTAACAATATGACAAACGGAGTGTCAAATGTGTATGGAACAGAAAAGGATGAATAAGGTGAATAAGAACCAAGAAGAACAACGTGGGAGGTGTGCCCCACCAAGGGTCAAGAATTACTATGATGTAAGAATTAACTGTGGATCAGTGATAGGCAAACAGACCAGTGGGACGGAATAGTGAGCCCAGAAACAGACCCAGGCATGTAATATGGGCATTTGTTGTATGACCGAGGTATCATGGTGGTTTGGCAGGGAAAGGATAGATTTCAATAAATACTGCTAGGACAATTGGGTATCCATATGGTTTATTTGTTTGTTTGTTTTGTTTTGTTTTTGCGGTACGCGGGCCTCTCACTGTTGTGGCCTCTCCCGCTGCGGAGCACAGGCTCCAGACGCGCAGGCCCAGCGGCCATGGCTCACAGGCCCAGCCGCTCCGCGGCATATGGGATCTTCCCGGACCGGGGCACGAACCCGTGTCCCCTGCATCGGCAGGCGGACTCTCAACCACTGCGCCACCAGGGAAGCCCTAGTTTCAGTTTTGAGCAATGAAGATGGATTACTTTTTAGGGAAATAAAAAGGAGACTATATTCTATTGGAAAATAACACAACAACAACGACGACAACAAAAGACTAGAGCTCTCAGAAAGGGAATAAGAAACCTGGTATTAGGTGAGAGGTGTATTTAGAAAATACCTGGTATCCTACCAGCCCCTAGTCATCCATTTGAATATAACTTTTCCCTGCCTTTTTCCTACCTGGTTACTGTTTTTCCCAGAGCCCCAGCTCTGATAGCAAAATCAACATCTAGCTGTATGCTTTGGAAGCAAGTAGGCCATGGGGGGAGGGATGGGGGCGGTGATCCTCTAGAACAGTCTGCTCCTAATTGAAAGGAAGTGAAAACCTCCAAATGTCTCAGGGAGGGCTGATAGATCGTCCTTCAGCTCTTGTCCACCTGGCCTGCTGCCTCGTACGGAAACCAAGAACACAGGAATGAGGGGAGTCATTCGGATAATATAGCACCAGGTCCACATAAAATGTGTGAGGTGGGCTGGGCAGTGAAACAAAGGGCACCAGTTACAGTGTTCACATCTGACTTCACGCTGGGTAAGTAGCTACCTGAAGACACCAAACAGTGGGTGAGTATAGAGGACTCCACATTCAACACACAAATATTCCCGGTAGCCAGGGTGGGTTCATCCTGTGCATCCCTGTCAGCTCATCACAATGAAATGTCCCAAGTGGTACAGTTTCCCCATGAGACTGATCCCCTCAGCCCCTTGGGCTATGACCTCCCATCTGGGCCAGTGCTTCATAAATTTACAGAAGGAGTCACAGAGTATTTTATGGCAGGTAAAGACAGTCAAACACCATGAAGCGGACAAAGGCTGACCATGATCCATTATGGATATGTGGGGCACGCAACTACTATAATTTTTATTATACATGTCTATGGGTGTCATGACATATAAAAGATGGTGAAGTACTGGAGTTACTATAGGTCATCCTTGCATTAAATAAAATCTGAGAAAAAGAAGAGCTTCCGGGGTTCGGGGAGGGGAGTGCAGATGGGCTTACGGGTTGTGGTACTATTTTTCAATGGAATTGAGTTACTGTTAACAGGTGTGCTGTAAAATAGGGGTGAAATGAATTTGGGGAAACTTAAATTTAGTAAGAATATACATGGTTTCAGGAATTCCTAGGGTCTTTAATCGATGAAAATGCATTGTGACTCTGCTGTGCATTTCTCTCTAGTACGCAAGGAGAAATGAGACGGCGTTACTGTGCAAAACCTTTGTGACCACAGAATAGCATGTAAGGAATACACTTTGGAAATTTCTTTAGTAAAGGAACCCTTCTCTTGCTGTTTGATCCACTCAGGAGGGACAGTAATGCTCTACTTTTGCACAGACTTCACCCCGTGTGTGGTAGAGAAGGGACCTGTCTCTACACAATGTTTCAATACTTTCCTATCTGACAATATGGCTGTCCCCACACCGGCTTTTCCTTGTATTGATGGCTAGTGATCACCCTAATAAAGCTCAAACTACGCTACTAACAAGCATCAGAGGTCTTCATCGACCAGACTAAGTCCAGAGCCTTTGCAAAATGACCTCCCAGAACTCAGAGGTCATCCATTGCTGGAACTGTTAATACTTTGCCAGAGTGTATACTTGGTCTTTGCTTTCAGTGTATTTTCTTTCCCGGAAGAGAAAACAAATGGGCTCAAAAGAAATAAACAGAGGAGTGTGTAGAAATACCTTCAAAATGGCAGCTTTGTGACTTTGCCAAAAAAAAGGGAAGAATGAAGGCATAATTTATCTATGTACACTGACATGCTTGCCACACACAACTGTCACTGTTTATGACACTCTTGATTTTCTTTGAAAACAACAGAATATAAATATTCAGTCAGAAGGACTGTCCTATAAATGGAGTCAAGTTGTAATAAGGACTAAATTAAGAACATGGCTAAGAATTATATACCCTTCTCACTTCACTTTTTCTAAGCTTCCGGGTACACCCCTGCCCTTTTTGTTTTCTTTTTTTTTTTTTTTTGGTAGTAACAGAAACTCTAGCCATAGGAGCAAAATTCAAATGAAGTCGGCAAGCCAAAAGAAACAGAACTTAGCATTTATTCTTTCTTTCTGCTTCCACTTGGAAGGTGTCTTTTCCCCCTAAGAAACACATTTAAAAGGATATAAAAGTGGCTTTCTATTTTTGACCAGAAGTAGAAAATGAAAGACATTAGAGAAAAAAATATTAGCTTTTCCAGACTTGAAATAATGTGTGCTTTTTCCCAGTTTTCCAACTTTTGGAACCAAGTCTGGTAAAATGCTTAATTCATTCCGCTGGTGAATCACCTTTCCTTTGTGGGAATATTAATGCCAAGCTAAAATTTCTCCATATGAGGAAGGAAAAAAATTTAAATGTGGCAAAGCTGGGAGTAGATTGGAAAATAAAAACTTTCTGCCTCTACCTCATTAATTCTCCCTTCATCGTTCGGAGGTCCTGTGGGCTGTAGCAGTGCATCATTGAAGTGGTACCTTCAGGTGCTTCACTGAGACATAATTAAAATCGATGCTGTCATCTTGTGTCTCCTTGTGCAATTTGTCTGACTCCTTGAAAACAGCAAAACAGAGCTCTTCGTTATGATTTTGTTCAAAAAACTGTCCAAGATTTCCTTGAGGTGCTCTGGAAAACTGTTCAGCCAATTGGAAGAGAACTTAAGGGTCACCAAGTTCCCTAAAGGGGTTTCCTTAGCAATATATCCATGTGGTCCATTTGAATGGACCTGCTATTACAGGCAAGACTGTATCCAAGATATTCCATTTCAGAGTTAACAGCACTCATGAACTTTTAAAATCTCCCGTATATTTATTTATTCCCTCAGAAGGTCTGTTATCAGACTCACACTATGAACTTCCCATTGGAAAGAAGGCTATGATAGGCAACAAGATCCCACCCCATAGTGGAGCTCACAGTCTAGCAGGAAGGCAAACATCTAGCTAGTAATTAACAATACCACGGGAATACCACATCGAGAGGAAGTCACCAATGCTGTGGGTTTAACCTAGGGGTCTGGAAGGCCACTCTCCCTGAGGAAGCAAATTCAAGAAACCTCCTAAAGGATGCTGAGTGAAGATGGGACTGAGGAGGGTGCCAAGCTGAGGGAGAAATATGAGCTGTAGATCTTCAGAAATGAGAGAGCTATGCACTTGTTTCCTTTCCTTCCTGTTTCGGTGCAAGATGCACCTTTAGTTTTACATAGGCTAAGCCCACTTGTTCCTCATAGAAGACTAGTAATAAGATTCTGTTTTCTACTATTTTCTTTTCCTCTGTGCTTCTTTAAAATAGAATGATTTAAAAATAAGCGCTACTATTTGCCGAACTTCACTTCATGCCAAGCCCACTGACTTCCCACAAAACTTTTTATTTTATCCAGTTATTTTGAGGGCGACTGGGGTCCACAAGGTTACCCAGCCAGGCTATGGCTAAGCTGGATTCAAAACCAGGTCCGAGACTTTCAAGTTCAAGATTTTCACCACTTTACTGAGGTTTCTTCACATTCAGGTCTACAAAAAACTTCATCGAAACGCTGTGGGTGGTGTGGAGGGTGCATATTTGTTAAAAAGACAGATTCCCAGGGCTCGACCAGCTGTTTTGAGTCTGAATCTCCAAGGATGTGGTCTGGGAATTTGTATTTTGACAAATTCCCCAGGTGCTTGCCTTGCCTTTGAGAAGCACTGAACTTCATCCCAGTTCCATGCGTTTGTGAGAGAGAAGGGGGTGTTGGGGAGAGAGAAGGGAGAGGGAGGAAAAAATGGGGAGAGAGCAGGAAAGGGAAAGAAAGGAGATAGGCAGACAGCCACTGATGTAGTTTACTGTACTCTTCTTGCCCACGTTCTTGGAATGCTCTTCTGGTTATCTGAGGAAACACTGCAATGCAGAATGGTCATGATTTTCAAACGGCAACAAATTTAGCCTCGTGTACTGGCAAGATGTCTAAGCAGGGCTCAAGGAGCTGCTGATTCAGGCTTCAGCCAAGCTGTGAAAAGTGAGGCTTTTTCAGAGGAAGTGAGATAAGACAAAAACTTACAAAAACAAACATCCTGAGGTCGGTGTTCAAAAGGCCACTGGCAAAACCTATAGTCTAACGCGCGAAGTGAGCTAAACAAACACATTACTCGTCCATCCAGGAAACATGAAGCAGATGCCTGGAAGCGGGATTGTGTTTTCAACCTGGGTAGAAATATCCTGGGGAGTGATGATACGGAATCAGACACAAAGTTCCGATAAAAACAAGGTGGGGTGGGGGGGGGGGGGATTCTCAACAAGCAGTGTATCCAGGATGGACTGGAGGGTCTCCAGAGCAAGTTCAGGGTAGGAGAGAGACCGGTGCTCCAGTCTTTTTTTTTTTTTTTTTTTTTAGTTAGTTAGTTTTGGCTGTGTTGGGTCTTCGTTGTGGTGTGCGGGCTTCTCACTGCGGTGGCTTCTCTTGTTGCGGAACACGGGCTCTAGACAGGTGGGTTTCAGTAGCTGTGGTGCACAGGCTCAGTAGTTGTGGCGCACAGGCTTAGTTGCTCCGTGGCATGTGGGATCTTCCCAGAACAGGGCTCGAACCCGTGTCCCCTGCATTGGCAGGTGTATTCTTCACCACTGCACCACCAGGGAGGCCCTCCAGTCTTAGTTAAAGATGTATGTCCTACTTTCCTCCTCATCATGGGATGACCTCAGGGCTACTAGTCAACGAAAGAGTGGTGATGAAGGCCCAGCGGCCAGAGACAAAGCTTTAGAGGTTTTGATACTGAAAAGATTATGGTGCCACCTCCTATTATGTACTTTAAAATAAAAACAATACCAATTCAAAATATGAACAAAGGTAGTTCACCAGCATTTCCAGTTTTCCTCTGAGACCAATTCAACACTTTTTTGAAAATGCAAAATATCACTGTCCAGCTTAAAAAAAAAAGGTTCTGTGTACTTCGCTGGTGCACTGTACAGAAGTTTAGTCTGATGAGAGGGAGTCCACGAAATGCTTATCAAACTCTGCGACACAGACGAAATACTGACTCAATGTTAGTTATTATTATTTACAATAATAGCAACCTACGTTCCCGGTTACATTTACTGCAGCTTCCTTCCAGTTAAAGGAATGCTAGGGCTCTCCTTTCTGTGGACTCACTTTTACTAGTATTTTACTATGGGGCATTGTTGGAACTTGGCTCTGCAGATATGAGGAAGTTGACCCTTGCTTCCCTCTCCTCAGACTCAGTCCAAATCTCTGACCTGGTTTCCCACTGAGCCCTTTCTTTCCTACATTTTCCCTGTCCCATTATGACATTTAATTAGTTATCATTTTTTGCTTGCGTTTAATTAAAGAAACACTGTTTGCACTAATCTTGGAATCATTCACTGAATGCCATCTAACTCTTGACATTTATTTAGGAAACATCATTTTGCAGAGTTTTTACAGCATGAATATTTGATGACCAGAGTAATTCCAGACCCTCTCCAATCACAGGCTTATTCCTCTTCTTCTATATGATAATACCAGTCAGGTAAACCTAAAAATTCATTATGACTCTATCACACTGAAATTTCAACTGCATTTTGCATTTACATAATCAGTAATAACTGGGAAAATTATAGTACATTTTAAGGTAACCACACATTTTTTTTGTTATGCCTTGAAAAATTGCATGTATTTGCTCAACAGAAAATTTTCTTTGGGAAGTGATTTATTTTACTACCAGCAATTTTAAATATTGCATTTGTCATGGTAATGTCTAATTATTATTACAAGTAACTTCTTCCAGATATAGATCTGGCTATGGGCAAGATATACTCTATGGAAAGGGAAAAAAAAGCAATAACAAAAACTCTTAGCTACTATTTCCTTTGTTAAGAAGTTGCATTCAGGTCATTTAGTTCTGCTCATGACATCAAGGATGCCTATTTTTATGAAAAGCTGGTTTTAGAGAAGGAAAATTGGCCTTTCCTTATGATGCCTAATGATTCATGGTTGTTAGAGAACTCTTTCATAGAACAAAGCAGGTTGGATTTGTTGGGGGAATTTGCATTCCACAGCATCTCTAAGGATCTCTATAGGGGTCAGGGATTTAAGTCCTGGAAATTGTGTTTGGGCTCCAAGTTTTCGGTTCCATTTATTGCGGTCTCTGAGGGCAATTGTACAAACTGGTAAGAGGCAACACTGTGAACTGATGCAAGACACCACTGCCAGCAAAAAGACCCAGGGGCCACCAAGGGTCTCAGCTCTCAGGAATAAGGCAGAGATGCTCACTAAGAATGGAAAAAAACACGGGCAACAGAGAAAGGGAGCCATAATGCAGGACCAAAATGGGTGCAGAATGGTTTAGCTTTTAAAAATTACATTAGGAATTTGGAATTAATAGATACACATTACTATATATAAAACAGATAATCAACAAGGAACTACTGTTGATTGATTCCTATGGTACAGGAAACTATATAACCTACAACAGAAAAGAATCTGAAAAAATACTATATTTATATATATATATATATATATATAGTATACATATATACTATATATACATAAAGTCTCCTACATACGAACCTTCAAGTTGCGAACTTTGAAGGATGCGAATGTGCGTTTGCATGTCCAATCCCGTAACTTAGTTCAAGTGTCTGGTGTACATTATCACGTGTGTGCATCCTCTACAAATGGCTGTGCTTTTGTGTACTTTACTGTACAGTACTGTACAGAGTACAGTATCTTTATTTCAAGCCCAGGATGTCTGGAAGCAAACATAAAAGCAGCGGTGATGTATCTGGTACTACTGTACTTTTCCAGGTACTGTACTGTAAGATTAAAAATGTTTTCTGTATTTTTTGCTTGTTTTTTATGTATTATTTGTGTGAACAGTATTATAAACCTATTGCAGTACAGTACTATATAGCCGATTGTGTCAGTTGGGTACCTAGGCTAACTTTGTTGGACTTATGAACAAATTGGACTTAATGCACTGTCGGAATGGAACTCGTTCATATGTAGGGGACTTACTTGTATATATAGAACTGAATCACTTTGCTGTACACCTGAAACTAATACAACATTGTAAATCAACTACATTTCAATAAAAAGTTATTTGCTTTGAGAAAATTACATATTCTCTAAGTCCGCCTGGGGATAGCCAAGGTTTTCTTAGCCTCAGAAGCATCTCATTGAGCTGTGAGAGGATTTTTTCCTATACGCACTTGCTCATCTCACCCAAGTTCCTGATTCTTTCATTTATCTCTACCAAAGTGCTAGTTATTGGTAATCCTGGGGCAGACAGTGTTTTATCAAATTTATTCTGAGCACTTACTATATCAAGAGTGATAAATACCCTATTTTCTGAGTTCTACAAAGTCCATCCATCAAGTTAATATTGGGGTATAGGGAGAATACTGTACTGATACCATAAGGTATATCCCCAGTTCATAAACTTTATGAAAGAGAGTTTATCTTAGAAGAGAGTTTATCTTAGAAGGGGGTGCTTCTGGAACATTTAAGAACACAGTTATAAGAAGAATATGGCTTTAAATTAGATTGACTTAGGTTTGAATCCTGGCTCTGCCATTGCTGAGTGAACTTGAACAAGTTATTTAAACTCCCTATGCTTCAGATTCTCATCTTTAAATCGTGACAATGGGCATTATTTCACAATTTTTTTGAGAGGCTGAACGTAATGTTAGCAAAGCATCAATACAATTGCCATCATTATCATTCTTCTAAGGTTTGAGCTAGAGATTCAAAATGTGATGGTTGTCAACATATGGGGACTAGGTGAGGGAGTAAGCATAATGATTAAGAATTTGGAACTTGATATGTGAGTTTTAATCTCAGCTTTGCAACTTCCTAGTTGTGTGACCTTGGTCTTACTCACCCTCTCTCAGGGCCTCAATTTTTCTCATTAGTAAATAGGGATAACAATAGCACTGATCTCCAAGAGTTAATGGAAGGATTAAATTAATGACTATACATAAAATGACCAGCCCAGTGCTTGGTACACTGTAAATATTCAATATTCAAATATTAGCAATTCTTCTTGTTATTATTATACTATGCTTATTTAAAAATTTTTTTCTACTGCAGTAAAATATACATAACATAAAATTTACCATTTTAACCATTTTTAAGTGTACAGTTCAGTGGCATTAAGTGCATTTATATTGTTGTGTAACCATCACCACCATCCATCTCCAGAACCTTTTCATTTATCCCAAACTGAAACTCTGTACCTACTAAGCAATCACTCTCCATTCCCCCTCTTTCCAGCCCCTGGAAACCACTCTCCTTCTACCTGTCTCTATGAATATGACGACTCTAGGTATCTCACATAAGTGGAATCATATAGTATTTGTCCTTTTGGGTCTGGCTTATGTCACTTAGGGTAATGTGTTCAAGGTTCATCCATGCTGTAGCATGTGTCAGAATTTCTTTCCTTTTTAGGGCTGAATAATATTCCATTGTGTGTATATGCATTGCTTAATATTCCATTATATGTATATGCACTGGTCATTCGTTCATGTGTTGATGGATATTTGGGTTGCTTCCTTTTGGCTATTGTGAATAATGTGAACATTGGTGTATACAATACTTAACAAAACACAACCTCAGGGAACATGAGAGAGAAAACCCTAGGGAGCCCCAACATTTAAAGGGCAGGCAAAGGAAGACTTACTCCCTTAAGAAAGTTAGAGTCTTTGAATGATTTTAAGTAGAGGCAGGGTGCGGTCTCATTCGTGGTGTGTTGGCAAAATATGTCAGGAGTCTGACTTTGGACAGTGGCACTGAACACAGTATTTCAATAGTGAACATGAACGCACACCAGAGAAGTCTCACCAACGTGGATCGTACAAGCAAGAACAGCCTAATCAGAACTTCACAGCACCTTCGAGAAGGATCTGCTATCCTCGGGTACTTGGAATGTGCTTGGCACTGTGCTAAGTCCACTACATCGCATTTTTAATCCTCTATGCTGCCCCCAAAGAGTACCATCTCCATCCAGCAGATGAGGAAACCAAGCATCATTGTGTAATGGCTTGTCATTTCAGAGACCTAGCTAGCGGTCAAGCCAGCATTTCACTCTGGGCCTGCCACCTGCTAACATCTGGATTCAAAAGCAATGTGCTCTGTGTCAGTCCTGAATGAGGCAAGAACTCCTCCCACATTCAGCGAAGAATCCTCTGAATCCTTGCTCTGGCTTGATTATCTCTTGGAACTCTGTGTCTTTAAGACATTTCCAGAATCAAAGAGGGTCCTCTGAATGTATAATGGACTTGACACATTCATACTCACATATTTTTAGCTTGCCAAGGACACCCAAACAGCAACTCAGCATCTGATTTCCCCAATATCTTCTTCACTAAATGTTCAAGTGATGCTCTATGGATCACAGCACAGTAAAGCCATACAAAGATTAGATCACAGGCCAGGAAATTTCCCTGATCATAACTCCCTTCTATTTCAGGTTCTATAAAAAAAAAGGCAACTCAAGTAAGAAAATCACTTCTAATATCTTTTGCTGCCTTCCATAATATGGTTTTTACTAATTAGATGTGTGGTGCAATTGTAGCATACCATACAATTTAACTCTTCCAAGGCAGTCCCTGAAGCTCTATATTCCTTTGCGGTGAGTTCATTCATGCCCAGTAAGAGAGACATGAGTAGCCCATACCCTGAGTATTTCTTTCTAGAAATACTTGAAATGATTTGTTGGTGACTCTTCAATAATTAAGGTGTTATCACAAGTTGAAAAGCCATTTCAAGAGATTCAGGAGGCAAAAACAATTCCCTTTCTATAAAATGGTTAGATACCAGGTACAACTCTTTAACAGGGTTGAAGCGATGATCAAATATGGTGCTGTATATAAATCTATTTTCCACAATATAATATGCCTTCCATATGTAAGGGACTGCTATTATTTTTATTACAAATGGACCTGTTTTACATTTGATGTTACCAACTTGAAAGCACTTTGCATCAGAAAGCTATTGATGCAGTTTGATATATCGATACCATGTTGAAATCTAAATTAAATGTTTAGCTGCTTCTTTCAGTAGGCTTACAAACCTAGGAAATTCGCACATGTGATTAGAGGGCTGAAGGAATGATCTAGATCTGGGTTTCTCAAATGGACCACTATTGACACTGTGGTCCAGATAATTCTCTATTGTGAAGGCTGCCCTGTGCATCATTGGGTGTTTAGAAGCATCCCTGGCCTCTGCCTACCTTCATCTCTGAGTCATGATAATCAAGAAGTATCTAGACACTGCAAAGTCCCCTGGGAGGCAAAACTGCCTGAGCCTGAGAACCAGTGCTCTAGACAATGGAGCTGGAAAGGCTGGCATATCAGCATGGACGCTCAGTTCCATATTATTTAAAAATTTTCAGTGCTGTTTCTGCTTTGTGGGACAAATTCATTTTTATCCTTCTCCTTGACAAATGTGAGAGATTGAATGGAAGGTTCTGTATAGTGCCACTGAATTCATGTAGCTGATGGCTAAGGCTTCTAGAGGAGTAGCCATACTTGGCTAAATGAGCATTTGGGATTATGTCAGCATGGAGACCCAGGAATGAGCAAAAGTAAAAGCAAATGAGGTGGGGCTTTGTTTCCTCTGTTGCAAATGTTTTATATTTTCAGTGTAATAAAAGACAAATTGCTAGCATTGTCCACACACAATTCAACACATAACTCTCTCTCTCTCTATCAAGCCCCCAAGATTCTGCGCTCTTCACTTGTAGGTAAAACAGCAAAAAAAAAAAAAAAAAAAATCAAGACAAATCAGCCTGCTAAGCAGTAATTCTTTTTTCTTTTTCTTTTGTGAACAGAAAACTTCACCAAGTTCTCAATCTCTGAGGAGAACTTTATCAAAATTACTTGCTATTGCTACCTATTAAATAAGATACCAAAATCCTTGGAGCTTATCAGTTTCAAAGAAATCTGAAATATAAAATATGTGTCATACTTGGCACTTGAGTTACACCTTGCTCTGAAAGCCCACCAAAGACTCTATTGTTTAATTAAGGCTTCAATTTAGAGAGGGCAACAAAGACGTAGATCGGGGCTTCCCTGGTGGCGCAGTGGTTGAGAGTCCGCCTGCCGATGCAGGGGACACGGGTTCATGCCCCGGTCTGGGAAGATCCCACATGCCGCGGAGCGGCTGGGCCCGTGAGCCATGGCCGCTGAGCCTGCGCGTCCAGAGCCTGTGCGTCCAGAGCCTGTGCTCTGCAACGGGAGAGGCCACAACAGTGAGAGGCCCGCGTACCGCAAAAAAAAAAAAAAAAAAAAAAGACGTAGATTAAGTTATCAGCCCGAGGTCCTGTGGATGGAAAATGACAGATGAGAATGTGAACACCAGAGAATTTTGAAGTCTATTTCCTAAGTTATTTTCTCTCTCTCTCCCCTACTTTCTATCTTTTGTCCCTTCACTCTGCTTCCCTTCGCTTATTACTGAGGATTCTGTCAACACAATGCTCAGCTCCTCATAGATGCTCGAGAAATATCTATCACTCAATGAAAGAAGACTCAAACCACAGATACCAAGGGAAATAAATTAAAGCAACTTGCCACTGAAAATATTATTCGCCTTAGAAGACTATGGTATCATGACTGTTTCAAAGTGAAAGTGCTGATTAACATCACTCTGAATTCATGGCCACAGATCCCAGATGGATGTTCACCAATGCCTGGCAATCCAACTGTACTGGACATTCGATTCCCTACTTTCTCCAAAACCATAAATCAAGAACCTTAGAAACCCACAGACATCTTTGGTAGACAATCAAATACTGAAATAAAAACAATTTTACAGGTAGAAGTGGGCCTAGTACAGCTTAAAAAAAATAAGTCTGCTTTTGATAAAGGCTATCCACAATGAGGGGAACATCTCAAGGCCAGTCAAAAATCTCCACTGGAGTTTGAAAATTCACAGCTCTTGAGCCTCGATGCACAGTCATTTGAAACCAGATGTCATGCCCTCCTTTCTTTTCAGATAATCCGTGAGCATAAGCACAGAAAAATCAGGAACTCATTACCCTGGCTATTCTCTGCCTTTTCCATTCAACTCCACGTCAAGGAAACAGAAAAGAGACCAGGGGCTAGTGCATCCCCTCCTAACCTTGCCAGAGAAGCTCACTACCATGGCAACCACACGCACATGCAGACATCTGCAGAACCCCAGAAGTTCAAGTGTTTTGCACATGACTATAATCACAGATATAGGCGCTTTGTATACTCACAATCTCTGGCAAATGACAAAGTTTAAAGCAGGAGCCACGGCCTTCCAGCTTCCCTAATTGTTATTTCCCCTGAGAATGCTTAATGGAATTCATGCAATGTAATCAGACTTATACAAACATTTCACATTCATGTCAGCTTTGACCCGGGTCCAAATGAGTACAGCCAATGACAAGGGAACAGATAAATAAATACATCTCACTTGTGCTGCACTTGAACTATTGTAATCGCCTACTATCTCAACCCCCTGCTTCCACTCTACTCCTTTTTCAACCCATCTCCTCCGCCAAATTGAGTGTGAACGCTGCAGCTGGAGTGATAGTTCTAAAATGGAAATCAGACCACATCACCTCCCCGTTTAAAACTCTCCAGTGCCATTTCATTGTCTGGGACTATCTGGCCTCTGCTTGAGTCACCTTCCCTCTGTCCCAGTTTGCTCTCGCCATAGCCTCCAGTCAGCCCAAGCTCTTCCTAGGAGTAGACCTCAGTCCAAGAAACTTCACCCCAGTCTCACTGTGCACATGCCCCTATTCAGGCAGAGGTTCTTCAGACGCCTCTCCCCCGAGGACTTTATCTACAAAGATCTCCCCCTCCATTCTGCATCAGAGCACTCTGACCGCTTTCTTCATAGCAACTGTCTCAGTTGCTTGTTTATAAACTTGTTTATAAATAGTCATGTTCACTTATTTCCTTATCTCCTCCTTCAAAGACTGTAAGATGTAAGAGATTGTGTCTATCTCACTCTCTGCTGTAGAGCAAGTTTCTAACTGTGCCGGACATGGAGTTAGCACAATAGACGTTGCTTAAATGAACAAATATCTATCATTA
The DNA here is from genome assembly GCF_951394435.1 of Stenella coeruleoalba. Lineage (NCBI taxonomy): Eukaryota > Metazoa > Chordata > Mammalia > Artiodactyla > Delphinidae > Stenella > Stenella coeruleoalba. Next base: position 80,212,624 of record NC_137156.1, read on the forward strand.
TACAAAGAGGATGACAGCTGTGAAGGGACACATTTGCCCCGGAGACCAAATTTAAGCCTTCTGCCCAATGATTACATATACCCATCTAGCCCTCTTCGTCTTTTCCGTTCTGTTGTCTTGCCCTTTGACCAAGTTTGGGATTTACAGGAACTCACTGTTTCCCAATGCGGTAAAGGCCGAGGAAGCCCCGAAACAGTCTATTGCTTACTTTTCATCCCAAGATTTTTGACCCCTGTATACTTTGAGACATCTAACCTTGATTCATTTATACTTGATGAAAACAATTTTATCTAATTGTCCTCATTTTTTTTTAAATCAAAACCTTCTTTCACTGATCCAGGAAGTCATATTTCGTCAAGACTAGATGACCTTGAACCCGGAGAGGTTTGAATTCTACTGCAACCTCAAAAACCGCAAAAATGGAAGAAATTCAGAAAGTCAGATAGGTCCTTGTGCCTCGTCGATAGGGCCTAATCTTGGGAAGATTTGTGTGTTACCAGTTTCACCCCCACTGAGCTTTCTTGGTACCGACACGTGATGCAATGCGGGGACTCCAATGTGAGAAGGCAGTTTTCACAGCAACCCCTTTTAGCCTCTTGAGTTTCTAATGTAACCTCTGAAGACAGCTGGACCAAATTCCATCTTGCCTCAGACCCACACAGCCCTCCTCTGCATTGTGTCCAGTTTGAGGACAAAGGAAGTTCAGGAAGGAGCACGGAGCAAGATGTGATTTGGCCAAGCGATTACAGCTGCTTTGCTAGCAGCCACCCAGATCTGCAGATTTTATTGGTGTTTTTTTTTTTTTAAACCTTTAAATGACTTACGGATCTGTACACTTTGACACTTTTTTTCCCCAAAGCTGAGATAGAAGGCTTAACCCTAATGGGTGTTGTTCTACCATTAAAACGAACCCTGGATATTCAAGAAGAAAACTTCCTCATGACCTGGTTAATTCCCAGATATACAAAAACCACCAGCCCTTAATTTCCCTCAATGAGGTCCAGCAAAATTTAATTCAATGACGGATGTGACATTTTCCAACTATGAATAAGAGTTGTTTATGCAGGCAACAGAGTGTAAGAGAAAAGAGATCCAACCTTTAGCTTGGAGTCTGATAATCTTGGGCTTATGTCTTCGCTCTTTCACCTGTAAATGACATCACCTTGACCTCAGATTTCTCATCTGAAAAGCAGAGCTAAGTAATAGAAACTTATACATCAGAGGATTACTTTGAGATTCAAATAAGTTAATGCAGATAAGATGCTTAGCAAAGGGCCTGGCATATATTATATACTCAATATGTAAAAGCCAGTATCATTATTGCTTTTTTTTTCTTCTTTCAGAATGAGAAATAGGTAATAGCAGATCTGTCTGAGGTGGAATCTGGGCATTTGATTGGGATCCTTCAGTAGTGAAACACATGGGTATGAGTGAGCCACGGCACGTACAATTCAAAGTTCTGCTACAGCAAAATGGTGATTCAGGGCATGAATCTCAGGGACTGCTTTCAAAGAGAGAAACTCCAAGTATCAAGTGTCTATTATTTTTTATATTTACTGGAATTTGAGATACGAAGCGAGTTAAAATTCAACTACATATGAAAATATTTTTCATCCAAAAATGAAGTTTACCTTAAAATCCCACATTGAAAAGATATGTGAAGGAGATATTCCCATGTACTACTAGTGGAAACAGAACTTGGTATAACCATTTCGGAAAAGGGTACAAAAATATTTACTGAATTTTTTGAAAGCTTATGCATCTTGAGACCTAGCAATTTCACTTCCCTGCATTTAACATTAGAGAAACACCTACCTGAAGAGATATTCAGAATAGTGAGAAATTGGAAACTACCAAAAGGTTTTTCACTTTTAAGTAAGAGATGCTAATTCTATAAGAAATAACTCTAAATATCTCAAGAGATTAACAATTGATGCAGGGTTCACAGGCAGCTCAGGTGGTGATTTCAGGACCCAGCCTTATTTCAGCTGTGGCTCTGCCATCCTCTAGGACCTTGTCATCTTCTGCTAAATCCTTTGCATCTAGCTGGCACATGAGATATGATAAAAGGCATGGAAGACTTCATACCATTTTAACAGATTGGGACCGTAAGTATCATACATCACGTAGTTTCCACAATCCAGTGGACAGGACTTGGTAACCTACCTATTCTTAATCACTATGTGGTCTAGATACAGGCTCAGGAAGAAAGGGAACCAGGGCTTTGATGAACAACTACTCAGTTTCTGTCACAAATACTACAAGAATACTGAAAGAATAGGGCAGATCTATGTTAACTGGTAAATGAGCCTTCCAAGACATACTATTGAGTGAAAAAGTAAGCAAGAGGCATGTCATAGGATGGGTTCCCTGAGAAGCAGACTATGAGTTTACTGTTTACTGTTCAGGATATTTATTAAGGAATATTCTTGCTTATCAACATCTGAGGAAGCAGGACTGGGCAGAGGGAGAGCTATAACACAGACCCAACAGCAGCCTCAGTCACCCCATGCAGAGCTCTCAAACTTGAAAGGTCATTCTGAGTTGTTCTAAGTTGGGCCAACGTAGCAAGACATTTATAGCCTTGCAGTGAACTTGCATAAAAACTTGTACATTGGAACTAGATCAGTTATTGGATGTTGGCTGACTCTGGAGGGGGTGAGGCTGAGATGCCTCTGTGCCATTGAGGCAATCTGTGAAGGGCCTGACAGCTAAAACTGTCTGCTGAGAGCATTCCTTACTGAGGCAATGAGTCCTTCATTAAAGAGGGAGTTGGGCAATGCATCACAGTGTCTACTACATAGCTAAACAATATAGTCTATCATTACTGTAAAACAAAACAAAGCCATGCTATGTTCTTTGGCTAAATTTCTATGTTAAATACAAAGAAAAAAACTGAGTAGATAAAAAACTGGACACTTTATAATAAATAGACGTCAAGATTGTAGTGTTCCTTTTCAGAAAAGGAGGCAGGTCTAAGATGGAGGTTAAAGGTCAAAAAAAAAGGAAATTCAATCATATCATTATAATGTTTAATATTTTAAAACAAAGAAAATGAATTGATTTTTAATCATGTAATAGAAATTGAATCAAATTGTACTTAAGATGTGCTTGTACAAGTATATCTGATAAGGAAATCAATCAAAACAATAGTCTACAAAGAGCAGGACCTTCCTTTTCAAAAGCATCACATTAAAACAGCTCTATTTTTACTCAAGGGTTGATCAGCTTTCCTTCTCTCTTCTTCCTCCCACAGCTCTTTGGCCATTTCATTGCTTACTAATATCTCCATTGAAGGGTGACTGGGACTAGGGGCCCTGGGTGTGGGGAGGAGAGGAAGGAAACTACAAGCAGCAATTTCCATTCCTTGCTAGCAATGCTGGTAAAGAAGTTTAGTGGGGGAAATGCTGAAAATCAGGTATTTGGATTATCTGAGCCTGTCGACCATCTGTATTACACAGACTCATGAGACTTGGTCATAATAGCATTTGCAGTGATGGTGACTGAAACGAGATTGTTTTCAATGATTATGTGGTTCTGATTAAGCTTTTTTATTTTTCTCTCTTTCAAATGGCACATCCTAACAAGGCATTCTGAGGAACGAGACATTTCCTATGGTATTCAGTACCATATGAATGTAACACATCTACACATCTTACAGGATGAGTAACTATCTAGATAGACCAGGACATGTTCCTTGAATTTGAAAGGGCATTTTATCTTTTGTTTTGGCCTGGTAATAGAATTGTTTATGTGGGAGGTCCAGTAGTTTAAAAAAAAAAAAAAAAGGCATAATGTCATCAATAAAAAGACACAATAAATATCTGAATAAATATTTGTTAGATTTAACAGAATTAAATATTATTTATAATGCCAATGTTATAACTCTGTCTTTAAAATCTCTGTCATGACTGTTCATACACTGGGTTTTGCCAGTGTTAAAGCACTGTCTTTAAACTTTCTGTTGTGACTGTTCATACACTGGGTTTTAACCAAACAACTCAGGCCAATGCAAAAGCAGACAGTTTTCTCTTGGAATTACACAATGAATGCTGTGCTGGAAAAACCTAGTAATTAAATTCAAAAAACTACGATTCTGATTTAGACTACCGCTTATTTAACGCAGTGATTTTGAGGCAAATTCAACAAACCCTGCCTCAATTTGTTCAATGACAAAATGAATATATAAGAACAAATCCTATGTTTAATGTTTTATACATATGTTGGTATCATGATTTCTACCCTGACACTGATATTAATGAACTATAGAAGGGTTTCATTGGTACTGAATCTCGACTTAACCATATATTGGCTGTTTGATATTAGGGAAGCTAAGTGGCCTCTCCAAGATCCTATGTCTTCATTGGTAAAATGAGGCTACATATAACTCACTTATCACTGGACTGTTGGGAAGGGCAAAAGGGCAAAAGCATGAAAAGCGCATAGCACAATGCCTGGGACATAGCAGTCCATAAAAAAAAGGAGTTATCCTCAAGTCTCAGTTATCCCTCAAACAAGACCCACTCTGTTTTTCTCCTTTTCTAAGAAAAAGCACACGTTGTAAAATAAGCATTCTTCAAAGACAACTTGAAGACATCTGGGAATTCCAAAGGCTGAAAATTCCAGGAGTTCACAGAAGCTTTCACTAATTCCACTGATCTAAAGACAAAAAGGAGAGATGCAACTGTGTGCCCAAACTCATTTCTGATGATTTCTTCCATCCTACCCTTGCTGCCTCTCTGGGGGTGGTTGTGCCTGTGAAAACGATTGACATTGTCAGGAACAGAGTCAGCTTTCAAGACTGGAATGTCAGAGTAGAGTCTTCTTTTCCTCAGACCAGAAGAGGCTTGGTTGGGTAAGAATTTCCAGGTCTGAAAGGAGACAGAGCTGGAATATAGGAATTGATACAGATAAAGAGCACAAACACCTTGGGAGGGTGATATGTCAAGAGAGACTAAAACAGGGCAGGAACAAGATCATGAAGCAAGATGAGATAAGAAACCAAAAGACCCTGTCTACAAGCTCTAATGTATGTTGCAACCAAAGGCTGACTACATCCACAAAGTCCCAAATTACGTAATTGTAATGGGCACTTTCTCAGAAAAAGGAGAGATTTGTTTTTCCTTTTATGGCTAAAGAGAAAAGCATGAGAAGTAACCCCACTAGGAGTACAGAGTGCCATCATGTGAGCTGGTATATTTCAGGTGAGTTAGACTGAAAGGATTACGCAGTTGGGTTGATTTTACACAGAGAAAAATCTTATTTCTAAAGGTTTTGAGACACAAACTGGGGACAGGTATTAAAATGTCCAGGTGCCCTCTTTTGTTGTGAATAGACCATTAAATAACACACAGTTAGACAAAGAGCCAAAGAAAGGGGTTCTATTCCTAACTAGAATGTAAGCTCCAAGAGAGATTGTTTTGTTCACTGCTGTATTCCCAGCTCCTAGAACATGCCCAGCCCTTGATAAGTATCTGTTGAATTAATTAACCAGCTGTGAGGCCTCGGGAAGGAATCAGTCCACCTGTGTAATGAGAAGATTGGATTAGATCATTCTAGTTTTAAACTTTTATGGTTCTATCAGAAACTACAAGTGAAAAACTATCATCACATTTTTTATCTCCATCACCTACGTCACTTCTTCATTCAATGCCTACGTGATCTACTCCCGTATGCCTAGGTGTAGAAAAGTGCCTGGTGGGATACAGATGCTTTCAGCAGTCCAAAGATACATTTTGTTTATTTTTAAAGAGTTTTGCTTATTTTAATATATGTTGGAAAAATACAAATAGTTTTTCAACTCCATTTACGATAACGTTTTAGAGCTTACTTTTCAAATAAATTTAAGTTATAAGCAAGTTAACTGAAAGAAAATATTTTAAGTAAATTATAATGCAAGGTCTCCACAGAAAAAATCACAAAGTTGAGACAAAAGCAAGTGCACTTTGGGAAACAGTGATCTCCATCACTACTAATGGCATGTATCCTAAAACCTAATTTTGACTAGTGCTCTCAAAGGGAATGAATCACATCTAAAGTAACCATAACATTTAGCTGGGTCCCCTTTAGCACTATATCCCTGTTTGTGGTAAAGTAACTGCCTTAATTGTACTGTTATAAAATATATCTGTTCTTCTTCTGGCCATGATGGACTAATTACTACTGAAAGGACCACTCACCATAAACTATTAGCAAACAAGAAAAAATATATGAACTCACTGTTTTCAGACAGTGGTCAACAGGCAGCACAAGACTATGATCCCTGAGTGAAAGGAAACAAATGGGATGAGGACATAATATCCAAGAGACACTTTTCAGATTGCCACTTGGGGAAGGGAAACTCAGGTAGAACATGGGGACTCACCGAGTAGAGGAGACAGAAATCAAAGATTGAGGAAGTTGAAGTGACTGGAATTTGTAGGAAAGAGAACCAAAAGAGAAGATATATAGAAAAAAAAGAATTCCAAAAATGCACACAAGGGTGACTTTGAGTTTTGGGCTCATTTTTAAGCTGTATAGGGCAAGACTCCACAAAACAAAGAACTACTAGGGAAAGAACAATAACTGAAGAACTGTAAACTGAATGATTACCATATCTCCCACTGGGCTGAGATATACTTAAGTTGCAGTCAGCCAGACTGGAGACACACCACTGAATCCATTCAGAATTCAGCAGAGACCCTAGAATGTCCACGCCTCAGTTGGTGAACATTACCTCTAGAATAACGACTAATTTACACCTTCTTTAACAAATCTTAAAAAGGTTAAACTAATTCACACAAAATTTAAATGCCTGCCACATAAAAGAGCAACACTCTTTAAAGGAACATAATAAAATACAGACATTCAACAATGAAACATCAACAGTGCCCAGCATCCAACCAAAAATTACTTGACATGCAAATGACTAGGAAAAATTCTTTTCTCCATACCAGAAGAAAAATTAGTCAACTGAAATAGACCTAGAAGTGACACTGATGATGGAATTAGCAGACAAAAACTTTAAAGTAGCTATTATAAATAGTTTTAGAATTTATTTAAAAAAACATGAATGCAATAAGAGAAATGAAAACTGTTTTTAAAAAAAGAACAAATGAAACTCCTGAAACAGGAAAATATAGTATCTGAAGTAAAAAAAAAAAAATCACTAAATGGTTATAATAGTAGTTTTATGCTGTAGAAGACAAGGTCAGTGAACTTGAACAGAACAGAGCAGGGAGGATAGCATTTTCAAAAGCTGGTGCTGTAACAATCAGATGTCTGTATTGAAAAATATCAATATTGAACCCTACTTCTTCCTACACACAAAGGTAAACTAGAAACATCACAGAACTAAATGTAAAATCCAAAACTATAAAACTTTATGACTTTGTGCAGGCAAAGAGTTCTTAAGACACAAAAAATGCTAACCATTAAAGAAGCAAATTGATAAACTGGACTTTATCAAAAATAAAACCTTTTGCTACTGACAAGACACCATAAAAAATAAAACAGATGACAAGTAAAAGATTGAAAGAAAATACTCACAGTACACATCTTTAACATAAAATTCTACTCAGAATATTAAAAGAACTCTTATAACTCAATGATAAAAACACAACCCAATTTTTAAAATGAGCAAAATATCTGAACATACATTTCACAAAAGTGAAAAATATGAGTGGTTAATAAACACTAAAAAGATTTTTCATATCAGGGTCACCACAGAAATGCAATTTTAAACCACAATAAGATATCACTCTATACCCACTAAAATGATTAAAATGAAAAAGACTGATATTACCAAGTTTGGCAAGGATGTAGATCTGACAACAAAATATGATGAAGAAATGAAACAAAGAAACATAAACTGGGATGGGAACCTGGTGCCAACAGCTAATTTGTATTCTTGGTATTGCAATCCATATTTTCCACTGTTTTAAATAAATAATTCAACTTCCACATGGAAAAATGAAAATAAAAACGAAACAGAACAAAAGGGATATAGACCTGGAAATGTCATACATTGGCAGTGGGAGTGAAAAATGATATAAATATCTCAGAACACAGTTTGGTAAGTTTCTTATAAAGTTAAAAACAAACTTATCAGATAACCCATCAATTCATCTCCTAGGTAAGAACCTAAGAAAAATAAAAACCTATGTCTACACAGACTGTCTATTTGTATATGAATGTCTGTTGATACATACAATGTGAATGATTCTCAAAAACTTGAAAGCAGCCAAACACAATAGAGTACATATCACATTACTCCATTTATATGAAGATCTAAAACAGGTATATTTAGTCTATATTGATAAACATGTAATGGCACCTGGGGGTGGATTGGGAGGTTGTCTGGGCTGTGGCTGAAGAGACTATTTTAGTATGTTGGGAACTTTCTGTCTCTTGGATGATGGTTGCATGTGTTTATGCATACATCAAAATTCATTGAACTGTACATTTTAAATGAGTACATTCACTTTGTTGTATGTAAATTATACTTCAATAAATTTGTTAATATACCTATATGTATACACATACAGGTCAAAGTTATTGCAGGTTTCTGCCTATACATCTTTTGTACCATGTATCTTCTGGATATTTTTTTCTGTCAGATTTATGCTAGTCTACGTCTCTCCTTTCCTACTCTTGGTAGGTTTTAGCCCTTCCCCCAATACATTGCATGACCAACATAATAAGTGACAGCTGTTGTCATATCTACAAATACTTTCAGTTGTACAAAAAGAAAACCTCACAGGCAGTCCCCAGTTAGGTGGCATACCCATGAAAGGTTTGCAGTATACCAATTGAGACCCCCAAACCTACAATCTTCTGGCTCATATTAATGCCATGATGCTTGACCTAATTGTTCCTTATGCAGATCCTAAACAACTCTGCTTTGTTTCCCTTCTTCTAAACACAAACTAAGGATGTTATCCCAAGTCTATGTTCCTGAACACCATGCACTGGTGAAGGAAGGCAGACAGAAGCTTGGAGTAAGACTCAACATGCCTTTTCATGATCTGAAAGCCTGTCTGGACCAAAGTTAATACAGACTGTGGGTCTGGCTGCCAAAAACATCAGATTTTTGGTTTCAGCCCATGATTCAAAGGCTGAAAGTATGCCAACTGGGTAATGGTATCTAGGAATAATTCAGTCCAATTGTCTTTGTAGAATGAGGAACAAAATGAATGTCAACAACATTAAATAGCCAGAAAACAAAAGTACAGTCTCAGCTAGCAACAATAAGAGAATCTTACGACATGTAACTTACAGCATTACTGTTGATGAAGTTAGTAACCTTTAACAAGGAGAATTAGAATCAACAGCTGCCTGAGAGTTTGCAGCTGTAAATGGAAATTGACCAGGAATTCAGTTGTAAGAGGTACTACCAGAATATTTAAACCAGATTTTTAAAAGTTAGGTTAATTATAAATAAGTGACCCAAAATGTGGCATTAGAATGAAAATTACTTCCATTTCCTAGGAAAACTGGACCAATCTGTATTCAAAATATAGCAGAGTTAGAGAACTGTGCATTGATGGATTCATGGAAAGGACTTTTGGGTATTTAAACTGTGGCTTTGAAAGTGCAGAATAGGAAAATATATTTTTAAAATTCAATGCATGCACTTTTATCAGTGTACCATGTATTTCTCTGCTTAGATTTTATGGTGTTATTGTTGAGATGCTTATCATACAGCCTACTCAACTGGACCACGCTATGTCGCTATGTCGATGTACAGAGTTAATCAACAGACATGGTAAGTGATGAGGCCTCAGGGAAGAAGCACATTAAAGCTCAGCTCCAACACAATGAGTCATCAACCCCTTTGGGAAAGCAGAGCTGTTAAAAGAAACCAGGAGGCCATATTGCTCAGTGAATTCAGTGGGATCGAGTGGGAAGTTCAGAGTAAATTTATTTTTAAGATGTGTAGAAAGCTTAATAATTCAAAGTACTTTTCTATTCCAAAGCAAGTCACCCAATGAATCTTTCCATTTAACACTAATCAGTTTGCTTAATGGATTAGGAAGGGAAAAGATGCACTCCGAGTGATCCTTCTTTAAATCTTGCATTAAAAACTCCATTCACAGCCTCCGACAAATCTCTATTATCGCTGCAGTCACAACTTAAGTATATCTTTTGGTTTCAGGAAATTTGGGGGTGTTTAGGATGCTTGTCTTGTTCGGTGGTAAAATACCTCTTCAAACAAGCCAAGGCCTTACCAAAAATAGAAGATGCCATCCAACTAACAAAATGATCAGGTAATTTGGGGTAACTTCAATGCTTAGTGCAGCAGAATGAGATATGTTTATATCCTCCAACATTCCATAATCCTGTTTTAAAATATTTCAAAAGGAATAGTAAATAAACCTTGACTTTTGACAACTCTTTGCTGTTTATTCCCTTACTTACCCTTACAAGTATATCAGCTTGACGTCATAGAGTAAATAGTATCCTGGGGATTTTAACAACTAGTGATTATTTCATTTTAGACTCAAGGACCAAAGACAGTTGGACCTGCCTCTATGAATAACTGAGTAACATTCCACTGAAGGGTTTCTTACTTTTCACTGTCTTATTCAGAAACTACCAATAAAACATTACATTCAAACTAAATACAATTAAAAATGACTTTTATGGGCTTCCCTGGTGGCACAGTGGTTGAGAGTCCGCCTGCAGATGCAGCGGACACAGGTTTGTGCCCCGGTCTGGGAAGATCCCACATGCCACGGAGCGGCTGCGCCCGTGAGCCATGGCCGCTGAGCCTGCGCGTCCAGAGCCTGTGCTCCGCAACGGGAGAGGCCACAACAGTGAGAGGCCCGTGTACCGCAAAAAAAAAAAAAGACTTTTACGAAAGAAGAAAAAAATTAACACTGAACATTTTGACTTGGGAAAATTTGATTGATCTGTTACACTAGCTCCTTCTGTAAGACCAACTCTATTGTTGGCTGCTTACTTTTATCCCAGTAATAATATCAATCACAACTACAACTCTTCTCTCTGTTCGAGTCACTGTTCTAAGTCCTTTACATGTAACTCAATGAATTCTCTGAATAATGTGAAGCATTAGTTATCATGATCTCCATTTTGCAACTGAAAAAACACAACGAATAATTAACTTGCTCAGGATGACAGAGCTTAGGAAGAGATGAAACAGGGGCTTGAGCTCTGCACAAAATGACATCCTTAAATACACAAGGAACATAACAGGAGTGGGTCCATGAAGCTCCACCTATGGATGTCCTTCAACTAAAAATACCAGGCCTACATATCTGGAGAAAACTGTAATTCAAAAAGATACATGGAAGATGGCAGAGGACTAAGACATGGAGATCACCTTCCTCCCCACAAATACATCAAAAATACAACTACGTGTGGAACAACTTCTACCGAACACCTACTGAACGCTAGCAGAAGACCTCAGACCCCCAAAGGGCAAGAAACTCCCCACGTACCTGGGTAGGGCAAAAGGAAAAAGAAAAAACAGACACGAAAGAATAGGGACCGGACCTGCACCAGTGGGAGGGAGCTGTGAAGGAGGAAAAGTTTCCACACACTAGAAGCCCCTTTGCAGGCGGAGACGGGGGTGGCGGCGGGGGAAGCTTCCGAGCCGCGGAGGAGAGCGCAGCAACAGGGGTGCGGAGGGCAAAGAGGACAGATTCCCGCACAGAGGATCGGTGCCGACCAGCACTCACCAGCCAGAGAGGCTTGTCTGCTCACCAGCCGGGGCGGGCGGGGCTGGGAGTTGAGGCTCGGGCTTAGGTCGGAGCGCCAGGAGAAGACTGGGGTTGGTGGTGTGCACACAGCCTGAAGGGGTTAGTGCGCCACAGCTAGACAGGAGGGAGTCCGGGGAAAAGTCTGGACCTGCCCAAGAGGCAGGAGACCATTGTTTCGGAGAGCACGAGGAGAGGAGATTCAGAGCACTGCCTAAACGAGCTCCAGAGACGGGCACGAGCCGCGGCTACCAGCGCGGACCCCAGAGACTGGCATGAGACGCTAAAGCTGCTGCTGCCGCCACCAAGAAGCCTGTGTGCGAGCACAGGTCACTCTCCACACCTCCCCTCCCGGGGAGCCGGTGCTGCCCACCACTGCCAGGGTCCCGTGACCCAGGGACAACTTCCCCGGGAGAACGCACGGCACGCCTCAGGCTGGTGCAACATCACGCCGGCCTCTGCCGCCGCAGGCTCGCATCACACTCCGTACCCCTCCCTCCCCCCCGGCCTGAGTGAGCCAGAGCCTTCGAATCAGCGGCTCCTTTAACCCCATCTCGGTCTGAGCGAAGAACAGACGCCCTCAGGCGACCTACACGCAGAGGCGGGGCCAAATCCAAAGCTAACCCCCAGGAGCTGTGCGAACAAAGAAGAAAAAGGGAAATCTCTCCCAGCAGCCTCAGAAGCAGTGGATTAAAGCTCCACAATCAACTTGATGTACCCTGCGTCTGTGGAATACCTCAGTAGACAACAAATCATCCCAAAATTGAGGCAGTGAACTTTGGAAGCAACTGCAGACTTAGGGTTTCCTTTCTGCATCTAATCTGGTAGTGGCCTTATGTTTATCTTAGCGTAGTATTTAGAGTTTAGTATCACTGGTAGATTTGTTCATTGATTTGGTTGCTCTATTCCTTTATATATATATATTTTTTTTCCTTTTTCTCCTTTTGTGAGTGTGTATGTGTATGCTTCTTTGTGTGATTTTGTCTGTATATCTTTGCTTTTACCATTTGTCCAAGGGTTCTGTTGGTCTTTTTTGTTTTAGTATAGTTTTTAGCACCTGTTATCACTGGTGGATTTCTTTTTTGGTTTGGTTACTCTCTTCTTTCTTTCTTTTTTTATTACTTTTTAATTTTTTTATTAAAATTTTTTTTTCATTTTTTATTTTAGTAGCTTTATTTTCCTTCGTTCCTACCTTCCTCCCTCCCTCTCTCCCTTCCTTCCTTTCTACTTTTCTTCAGAGCCATGTGGCTGACAGGGTCTTCATACTCCAGTCAGGTGTCAGGCCTGTGCCTCTGAGGTGGGAGAGCCAAGTTCAGGACATAGGTCCTCCAGAGACCTCACGACTCCACATAATATCAGACAGCGAAAGCTCTCCCAGAGATCTCCATCTCAACGCTAAAACCCAGGTCCACTCAACAACCAGGAAGCTACAGTGATGGACACCCTATGCCAAACAACTAGCAACACACGAACGCAACCCCATCCATCAGAAGAGAGACTGCCTAAAATCATAATAAGCTCAGACACCCCACAACACACCACTGGACGTGGTCCTGCCCACTAGAAAGACACGATCCTCCAGAAAGATCCTCCAGAACACAGGCACTGGTCCCCTCCCCCAAGAAGCCTACACAACCCACTGAACCAGCCTTAGCCACTGGGGGCAGACACCAAAAACAACGGGAACTACGAACCTGCAGCCTGCAAAAAGGAGAACCCAAACACAGTAAGTTAAGCAAAATGAGAAGACAGAGAAACAGACATCAGATGAAGGAACAAGGTAAAAACCCACCAGACCAAACAAATGAAGTGGAAATAGGCAGTCTACCTGAAAAGAGTAATAAAAGTAAAGATGATCCAAGATCTTGGAAATAGAATGGAGAAAATACAAGAAGCGTTTAACATGGACCTAGAAGAACTAAAGAGCAAACAATGATGAACGACACAATAAATGAAATTAAAAATTCTCTAGAAGGAATCAATAGCAAAATAACTGACGTAGAAGAACGGATAAGTGACCTGGAAGATAAAATAGTGGAAATAACGACTGCAGAGAGGAATAAAGAAAAAAGAATGAAAAGAATTGAGGACAGACTCAGAGACCTCTGGGACAACATTAAATGCACCAACATTCGAATTATAGGGGTCCCAGAAGAAGAAGAGAAAAAGAAAGGGACTGAGAAAATATTTGAAGAGATTATAGTTGAAAACTTGCCTAATATGGGAAAGGAAATAGTCAGGTCCAGGAAGCACAGAGAGTCCCATACAGGATAAATCCAAGGAGAAACATGCCAAGACACATATTAATCAAACTATCAAAAATTAAATACAAAGAAAAAATATTAAAAGCAGCTAGGGAAAAACAACAAATAACATACAAGGGAATCCCCATAACGTTAACAGCTGATATTTCAGCAAAAACTCTGCAAGCCAGAAGGGAGTGGCAGGACATATTTAAAGGGATGAAAGGGAAAAACCTACAACCAAGAATACTCTACCCAGCAAGGATCTCATTCAGATTCGAAGGAGAAATTAATACCTTTACAGACAAGCAAAACCTAAGAGAATTCAGCACCACCAAACCAGCTTTACACCAAATGCTAAAGGAACTTCTCTAGGCAGGAAACACAAGAGAAGAAAAAGACCTACAATAACAAACCCAAAACAATTAAGAAAATGGTAACAGGAACATAAAAATCGATAATTACCTTAAATGTAAGGGCATTAAATGCTCCAACCAAAAGACACAGACTGGCTGAATGGGATACAAAACGAGACCCATATATATGCTGTCTACAAGAGACCCACTTCAGACCTAGGGACACATACAAAGTGAGGGGATGGAAAAAGATATTCCATGCAAATGGAAACCAAAAGAAAGCTGGAGTAGCAATCCTCATATCAGACAAAATAGACTTTAAAATAAAGGCTATTACAAGAGACAAAAAGGACACTACATAATGATCAAGGGATCAATCCAAGAAGAAGATATAACAATTGTAAATATTTATGCACCCAACATAGGAGAACCTCAATACGTAAGGCAAATGCTAACAGCCATAAAAGGGGAAACCAACAATAACACAATAATAGTAGGGGAGTTTAACACCCCACTTTCACCAATGGACAGATCATACAAAATGAAAATAAATAAGGAAACAGAAGCTTTAAATGATACATTAAACAAGATGGACTTAATTGATGTTTATAGGACATTCCATCCCCAAACAACAGAATACACTTTCTTCTCAAGAGCTCATGGAACATACTGTGGGACAGATCATATCTTGGGTCGTATCAAGCCTTGGTAAATTTAAGAAAACTGAAATCGTATCAAGCATCTTTTCTGACAGCAATGCCATGAGATGAGATATCAATTACAAGAAAAAACCTGTAAAAAATACAAATAAGTGGAGGATAAACAATACACTACTAAATAACCAAGAGATCACTGAGAAATTCAAAAAATGCCCAGAATCAAATGACAATGAAAACACGATGACCCAAAACCAATGGGATGCAGCAAAAGCAGTTCTAAGAGGGAAGTTTATAGCAATATAATCCTACCTCGAGAAACAAGAAACACCTCAAATAAACAACCTAAACTTACACCTAAATCCATGAGAGAAAGAAGAACAAAAAAACTCCAAAGTTAGCAGAAGGAAAAAAAAATCATGAAGATCAGATCAGAAATAAATGAAGAAGAAATGAAGGAAACAATAGCAAGGATCAATAAAACTAAAAGCTGGTTCTTTGTGAAGATAAACAAAATAGATAAATCATTAGCCAGACTCATTAAGAAAAAAAGGGAGAAGACGCAAATCAATAGAATTAGAAATGAAAAAGGCAAAGTAACAGCTGACACTGCAGAAATACAAAGGATCATGAGAGATTACTATAAGCAACTATATGCCAATAAAATGGACAACCTGGAAGAAATGGACAAATTCTTAGAAAAGCACAACCTTCTGAGACTGAACCAGGAAGAAATAGGAAATAGAAACAGACCAATCACAAGCATTGAAATTGAGACTGTGATTAACAATCTTCCAACAAACAAAAGCCCAGGACCAGATGGCTTCACAGGCGAATTCTATCAAACGTTTAGAGAAGAGCTAACACCTATCCTTCTTAAACTCTTCCAAAATATAGCAGAGGGAGGAACACTCCCAAACTCATTCTTCAAGGCCACCATCACCCTGATACCAAAATCAGACAAAGATGTCACAAAGAAAGGAAACTACAGGCCAATGTCACTGATGAACATAGATCCAAAAATCCTCAAAAGAAAAATACTAGCTAACAGAATCCAACAGCACATTAAAAGGATCATACACCATGATCAAGTGGGGTTTGTCACAGGAATGCAAGGATTCTTCAATATACGCAAATCAATCAATGTGATACACCGTATTAACAAACTGAAGGATAAAAACCACATGATCATCTCAATAGATGCAGAAAAAGCTTTCAATAAAATTCAGCACCCATTTATGGTAAAAACCCTCCTGAAATTAGGCATAGAGGGAACTTACCTCAACATAATAAAGGCCATATATGACAAACCCACTTGCAACATCATTCTCAATGATGAAAAACTGAAACCATTTCCTCTACGATCAGGAACAAGACAAGGTTGTCCATTCTCACCACTATTATTCAACATAGTTTTGGAATTTTTAGCCACAGCAATCAGAGAAGAAAAAGAAATAAAAGGAATCAAAACTGGAGAAGAAGAAGTAGAGCTGTCACTGTATGCAGAGGACATGATACTATACACAGAGAATCCTAAAGATACTACCAGAAAACTACTAGAGCTAATCAATGAATCTGGTAAAGTAGCAGGATACATAATTAATGCACAGAAATCTCTTGCATTCATATAAACTAATGATGAAAAATCTGAAAGAGAAATTAAGGAAACACTCCCATTTACCATTGCAACAAAAAGAAAAAAATACCTAGGAATAAACCTACCTAAGGAGACAAAAAGACCCTGTATGCAGAAAACTATAAGACACTGATGAAAGAAATTAAAGATGATACAAACACATGGATAGATAGACCATGTTCTTGGATTGGAAGAATCAACATTGCGAAAATGACTCTACTACCCAAAGCAATCTACAGATGCAATGCAATCCCTATCAAACTACCAACGGCACTTTTCACAGAACCAGAACAAAAAATTTCACAATTTGTATGGAAACCGAAAAGACCCCGAATAGCCAAAGCAATCTTGAGAAAGAAAAACAGAGCTGGAGGAATCAGACTCCTGGACTTCAGACAATACTACAAAGCTACAGTAATCAAGACAGTATAGTACTGGCACAAAAACAGAAATATAGATCAATGGAACAAGATAGAAAGCCCAGAGGAAAACCAATACACCTATGGTCACCTTATTTTTGATAAAGGAGGCAAGAATATACAATGGAGAAAAGACAGCCTCTTCAATAAATGGTGCAGGAAAATGTGGACAGCTACATGTAAAAGAATGAAATTAGAACACTCCCTAACACCATACACAAAAATAAACTCAAAATGGATTACAGACCTAAATGTAAAGCCAGACACTATCAAAGTCTTAGAGGAAAACATAGGCAGAACACTCTAAGACATAAATCACAGCAAGATCCTTTTTGACCCACCTCCTAGAGAAATGGAAATGAAAACAATAATAAACAAATAGGACCTAATGAAACTTAAAAGCTTTTGCACAGCATAGGGAACTGTAAGACAAAAAGACAACCCTCAGAATGGGAGAAAATACTGGCAAATGAAGCAACTGACAAAGCATTAATCTCCAAAATTTATAAGCAGCTCATGCAGCTCAATATCAAAAAAATAAACAACCCAGTCCAAAAATGGGCAGAAGACCTAAATAGGCATTTCTCCAAAGAAGGTATACAGATTGCCAACTAATACATGAAAGGATGCTTGCTCAACATCACTAATCATTAGAGAACTGCAAATCAAAACTACAATGAAGTATCACCTCTCACCAGTCAGAATGGCCATCCTCAAAAAATCTACAAACAATAAATGCTGGAGAGGGTGTGGAGGAAAGGGAACCCTCTTGCACTGTTGGTGGGAATGTGAATTGATACAGCCACTATGGAGAACAGTATGGAGGTCCCTTAAAAAACTAAAAATAGAACTACCATACAACCCAGCAACCCCACTACTGGTCATATACCCTGAGAAAACCATAATTCAAAGAGACTCATGTACCACAATGTTCATTGCAGCTCTATTGACAATAGCCAGGACATGGAAACAACCTAAGTGTCCAGCTACAGATGAATGGATAAAGAAGATGTGGTACATATACACAATGAAATATTACTCAGCCATAAAAAGAAATGAAATTGAGTTATTTGTAGTGAGGTGGATGGACCTAGAGTCTGTCATACAGAGTGAAGTAAGTCAGAAAGAGAAAAACAAATACCATATGGTAACACACACCGTATGCTAACACACATGGATTCTCAAAAAAAAAAAAAAAGGTCATGAAAAACCTAGGGGCAGGACAGGAATAAAGATGCTGATGCACTGGAGAATGGACTTGAGGACACGGGGAGGGGGAAAGGTAAGCTGGGACAAAGTGAGAGAGTGGCATGGACATATATACACTACCAAATATAAAATAGATAGCTAGTGGAAAGCAGCCACATAGCACAGGGAGATCAACTCGGTGCTGTGTGACCTCCTAGAGGGGTGGGATAGGGAGGGTGGGAGGGAGATGCAAGAGAGCGGAGATATGGTGACATATGTATATGTATAGCTGATTCACTTTGTTATAAAGCAAAAAGTAACAAACCATTGTAGGTCAATTATACTCCAATAAAGATGTTAAAAAAAGAAATCACCAGTAGTTTAACTGTGGCTTATTGAATGGCAACCAGGTCCAAGATGATGTCTTTTTCTGGTCTATTATTATGCAGTGGGGCAGAGTGAATGTTTGCTGAGCAGGCACTGAGATTGGCACTTTACATGTGGCATGGCACGTAAGGTCAGGAATTATGTCCTTTTTACAAATTTGGAACCTAAGGTTCAAAACACGTTCAAGGTCACACAGCTACTAGGTGGTGATGTTGGGATTCATCTCCTGGTCTATCTGATTACAAAAGCTCTTGCTCTTTCCACCATCCTAAGCTTTAACTCCCATCACGGAAGCCCTAAATACAAAGAAGAACAGGTATCATTGTCCAAGATGAGCTTCAATTGTCAGCTTATCTATTCAGATAGACATTTTGGCTTGGGAAAAGAAAATTACTGGTTAGTCCTTCACCCTATTTCAACTTCTTGTCTTTCAGTGTACATATGAGAGGATTAGCTTACAATTTTAATGTTTGCAAACAAATCACATCCGGTGATATCAGATTAGCTATGTCTTCCAAAAAAAACCCACAAAGTATGGGAAGGGTGGGAAAGTAACCTGACCTTGTTCTTGAGAATGGAGATGCTTAAAGGCATGTGTGAAAACCCCCAGGGGAAAATATTCACTATTTTTCACCAGTTCTGCTCAGTTTCTCTTGCCTCATCATTTCCTTATCGCCAAATATTGCATATTTACACAGGTGCTTCTCTGATTTAATTGTTTGGAAGCAGTCACTGGAAGCAAAGCTATGTGACTCAGCTTTGGTGATGCAGTCCAGCTGGGGTCTGACAGGTAAGTAATTACCACTAATCAAAGCCTAAATGAATTCAGGTTCTTCAAAGTCAGACGGGGGGAGGGGCAGGGGTTATAAATGAACTGTGAGAAATATCAGGAGAAGTAAGAGCTGGGCAGTCTAGTCTTGGACGAAAACAACAAAGAGAAGAGTGAATAGTAAGGGCTCGGCTGCCACATGTTTTGTAGCCGAAAGACCTCTGGCTGGGGCTCTTATCCCCCCTTCAGCCATCATTAGCTTGGGATCTCAGGAGCCTCCCCGTAAAACTGAGTCCAGTGATGAGGTAGGTCCTTTTCAGGCTTTACGGAGTATAATCTCATGATTTCATTACGCAGAATTCAGGTTTCTTGACATAAAGAAAAAATTTTCTTTCTCTGGGCTCTGTATCAGTAAATACTGCTTAAGATAAAAATCAAGAATGAACACATATTTATTCCTTAAGAGCAAACTATCATTTCTAGGTGCTTACTAACTGAACAGATTTAGGTGGGAGGCTATCCAACATCTAGAGGCCAGTGACTTCAGCAGAGATGTCCACGGAGTTTTCATGAAAGATACCTTCCCCAAGGCCTCGGCCCCTACACAATGTATTCACGAGCTTTGAGGACATTTGTTTAAAAGTCAGACTGTACTGGCTGTAGAGAGCCTTTCAGCCTTCTTTGCTGCTTCCTGGTAATGAACAAAACAGGGCTGATCTTTGTCAATAATACACTCAGGAAATGTGTAGTGCAAGACTGCAGCTTCCAAGCAGTTGTCACAGAAATCTAATTCCTTCAGTGTTGAGCACCATGCCCGAAGATGCCATCAGTATTTTGGGACCAGCCAGGATAGCTGTATCAGCCACAACAAGGTCATATTTTGATTGGTTTTCATCAATTTGACTTCGGTGTTTTTTTTTTCTTTTTCTGCCTCTTATAAAAGCATTTGGCTTCAAAGCAGGAAAAAAAATAATTTTTCAGTGGTAACTCAAAGTACTTTCTTATGGTCACTGGTAAAATGTGGGCTGGAGGATTTACCTTATGGCTTGGCTCCTGGCTAGAAGTAAGCAAGAGTCTAACATCAGGGGAAGACATTAAATGGCCACTTGAGTTTCTCCTCTTAATTCTCCTCTCTAGTCTGAAATGGTGATACATACCCCTAAGCCCTGAGTAGAATTCCCACCACAACCTTGAATGTGGGGGTCTGGGAGCAACACACGCCCTCTTGTATCAGAATGAGCACCTCGAAAATCCCAAGCGCAAAGAAAAATACCACCATCTCAAAGGAATGGTTCTGACAAACTAAGGTCTTCCGAGCTGCAGGGCTATGTGCTGACTCAGGGAAACTTAGGGCCACATGCTGAAAACATTTGCAGGCCTGGAAAATAACTGGTTTAATAATTCAAGATGCTTTTAAGTTACAAAGAAAAGAACTACATAAAAACAAATAAACCTCCCTTTCCACAAGTAACGGTGTAGGATAAACTACTCCTGAAATGAAAAACACAGAGCGTGCCATCAGATGCGTACCCAGCTTTATGCAACTCCTGAACAGCTGACAAAAAGTCCTCACCACCCCACGACCCAAGTGGACACACGGAAATATCCAGTTCATGACTTCAAAATTTTTAGATGAAAAGGAAAATATTTAGTCAATACCCCAGATGTATTTTCATCCGTATGTCATAATCTCAGTGCTTCCAAAGGGATTTTCCAAGTGTTCCATATTCCTGGATGATTTTAGGTTTTGTTTTTTTTTTTTACGGCAACACAACAGATATTACGATATACACCGTTTCTTAACCTCGGCACTATTAACACTTTGGCTAGATAATTCTCTGCTGAGGAAACAGTCTCCGCACTGTAGGATGTTTCAAATCAGCCTTAGTCACTACTCCCTAGGTGCCAGTAGCACTCCCCCAGTTGTGACAACCAAAATGTCACTAGACATTGCTAAATATCTCCTGGGGGAGCAAAACTGCCACCAGTTAAGAACACACTTCACTTACTTTTATTAATTCAGTCCCAGATACATCGTATTCGATAGGTGCTATTACTACCCTCCTATTTCTTCACCATTTATTAATAATAAAAATATAGCTGAGAGTGCTTTAAGAGATCTGTTCAATTGCATAGTCCAGTAAGTGGCAAAGGAAAGACTTCAACCAAATCTGCAAAGCTTAGACTCTTCATCCTAACACTGTGAACACCCAGAATCTGAGTTGAACAACATTGTAGGTGCTTTCTCTATAGTCTAAGATTTCTAAAATACAGAAATAAATAAATAAACACTTTTTTTTTTGAAAGTTACAAGATGACTGTATTGAAATTTCCTCCTAATTCAAAGATGCTCATTGGAAGGCAGGGAAGGACCATACAGTTGGCCATACTTGGAGGTGGGTAACTGAGTCACAAGTAGAATATACTCCTTAATACTTACTAGGTATTTCAGTTACTTGAACGAATAGACAGGTCTGAAGAGCCTGCCAGATTCACTATAAAGCAGACTGTTGTAACACTGGTTGGCAATAGATCCATTGTGACAATGGAAAGAGAATGGAATTTGGGAGTTGGGCACCCCTAGGGTTTTCAGCTCACTAGCTCTGGGAATTTAAGGAAATTGATTAACTCTCTTTAGCTTCCGATTCCTTATCAGAAAAAAAGAAGACAATCATAACTATCTTGCAAGGTGGTTATAAGGAGAAGTTAATACATGCAAAGCCCACAAACATAGAGCTTGCTATGGAATAGGTACTTGATGTATGGCAGCCATTGTCATGATTCATTTAATAGTTTTGAGTGACACAGAGAGAGAGAACAGACCTAGGGTTGCCAAGGTAGAGAGGGTGTGAGGGAGGGATCAGTTGGGAGTTTGGGGTTAGCAGATGCAAACTATTATACAAAGAATAGATAAACAACAAGGTCCCACTGTTAAGCACAGGATTCTATATTCAATATCCTATGATAAACTATAATGGAAAAGAATATGAAAAAAATGTATATAACTGAATCACACATCTATATATAACTGAATCACTTTGCTGTACAGCAGAGATTAATACAAGATTGTAAATCAACTATACTTCAACAAAGTAAATTTTCAAAAACAGTTGTGAGTGAGACATAAAAGGAAATTTTAAAACTTTTATTAGAGAATGGTGGGGGAGACAGACTTCATAATACTTATTGGGTTTTTACTATATACTAAGCACTGTGCCAAGTGCTTTACAGGAATTATTTAATTTGACTCATGAAGTTCACTGCCTACTAAACGTTTATATTAGGCGGCTCTTCTTTGGTTTGTCTACTTACCTGTTATCTGTCTCATTCACTTACAGGAGAGCAAGGAGCATGTCTATTTTACTCACTGGTATAGTCCCAGGGCCTCATACCTCAATCAATATTTGTTGAATTAGTAAAGTAACAAATCAGTGAAAGAAGAAAGGTCTCCCTGGAAAGGATCTTTGACTCTTCTACCAAGTACTCTTGATTCTTTGACGGCAGCATTTCTGGGATTCACTCATTTTTCATCATCCCCACAGGCACCAGGCTGCTCCTGACTCATTGCCTTGAGCCTGGACTACTGTAGCCACATCATAATTCTCACGTGGTTTCTAGCCTCTTCTCACTCCCACCCATGCTCCTTGCTGCTGCCATGGAATCTTCCTCACAAACCTCCCATCAGTCAATCATTACCAGTGACCAGGTCCAGGCTGAGCTGACATCTTCAACTCAAACCAAAGCCTTTCAGGATCGAGCTCAGCTTGCCCTCACTCGTCTCACCTACTACCACTGACTAATGTCATCCTCTATTCCAGGCAGACATGATCTGCTTGAGCACTCTGGTATGTGAACCTCAAGATCATCCCACCATTTATGTCGTGTATAGTTTACTGAGTGCCTCCTTCGATCAGGCACTACCTACTATGTGTGCTACAACACCAAACATGACTCCTGTCCTTTAGAGCTTAAGATATAGTTAAGGAGAAAAGCACCATAACAACTGCAATACAATATCAATTAATTTGAAAAGGGTTGTATAGGTTACCAGGTAGTGTCTGTTACCCATACTTGGGAGGTTCCTGGGGCAGGGGAAATACAAACTGACATCTGACAATTGAAAGATGAAGACAGCTTTTCTGGGAAAAATAGTGTAGAGAGAATAGTAGCATGCGCTAACCCTCCAGAAGGAGGAATATGGCTCATTTGGTGAACTGAAAATAGTTGAGAATATATGGAGAGTAGAATGCAAAGGAGGTAGAGGAGAGTGGACGGGTGGAAGATGTTTGGAGATGTGAGTGGTAATCACAGGTACGGGCTTATCCACCATTTGAAACCCACTCTCAAGACAATGGGGAATCACAAAGGAATTTTAAGTAAGTTAATTGAAATGTTACTATTTGAGACTCTATAAGAGGATGGCACTGCTGGGGCAAATAAGTTACCATTCTTTCCTTATAAAATACAGCCTTATATAGCAATTCCAGTTCCCCGCAGAAAAAGGGAATGTCACCTTTAGTGTAGTGAAATGATGTTTGCCCTCAGAGTCTGGAAGAGCTCTGAAAAGCCTACATTCAGGTTTCCCTGAGCTCCATCACCAACTTTGGTGCGTCTCTGTGCCTCAGTTTCCTCCTCTGTGAAATGATAGGAATTAACTGACTGTATGATCTCCCAGGGCTCTCTCAGCTCCTGCCTCCTTTGAATCCTGGCCTCTTGCAGATGGTCATTTTAAAGCTAAAAATTTTCTGAGAAAACCATCTGAGGAGCTTGTTAAAATCATAGAAACTTATGCAAAAAACAAAAAAGAGAAAAAGAAAAAAAGAAACTAATGCCTCAGCCTCTGAAATGTAGGTATATAGGTGTGAGGTGGGAACATTTTAAAAAAAAGTGCCCCAAGTGAATCTCACGCACTGGTCCTTAGACCAAACTTTTGAAAAACCCTGTGATGGAAGAATGAGTCCCTTCATTTACAGGAAAGAGCCCTGGGGATGCCCACTCTCTCGGGAATTGGCCCCTGGAAATCCAGTTAAATCAAAAGGAGTCCCAAGTATCCAATTATACTTTTAGAATGTAGAAGTCAGACTAGAATAGATCACCTCATGGAACGGAAATAGAATAAATATCCCCCCTTTTTATTTTGCACTGTGTGCCCTGGTGCCAGATCCTTGACACACTTCAGCTCCTCCACTGGTCACAACCAGACAGCCAGCGCTGCCGGATTCCAACATCACGGGGCTTAAGTTTGGAAAAGGATGCCTGTGGCATTTGTGGGGGAAGAGGAAGCATCACAAATGCTGACAGCTCTGGTTATCTTTTCTCATTTCCCATCATCCTGTCGCTGATGTTTCAACCACGTATTCAACACTAAAGCCCTTTGCTTTAGTGTTGCTTCCCCAACATGTTTTTCCTTTTAACCAAAACAACTATCTCATCAATATATTACCATAACATATGATTGAAAACATGCCACTCTCGGAGGCTGTGCTCAAGGGAATCAATTTCCCATCTTCTCCTTTCCTGCCAGATATGCCATGAAACAGGTAAGATCAGAATAAAATGCATCAAAGGATTCATCTGTGGAGATCTTTGCAGGAAATAATCCATCAACCTTTGAGACAGTCAATCTGGCTCTTAAAATCAGGGTAACTCCCTGCATACAAAAAAAGAAGCTAATGTCGAGCTTGAGCAAGCCTGACACCAGGTATTTTCAAACAATGAGAGACATGGACCATAAGGAGGATTTGATCTCAAAGGCGAAGCATGGATGCAGAGGAACACCAAGGAAACAGGCCTTCTGATACTGAGAACTATTCCCTTTTTATCGCCATCAAAATGTTCATGAAATCGAGGAAGATGACATAGTAGCCAGAATAGGCTGGATGTACAAAGCTTTAAAGCAACACTTGCTTTGATTTTTGCTTTAAGGTCACTAGGCATCTTTCCGCTGCAAAGTTCCAGGGGGATCTTGCTCATTAATGTCCAATACTGATCACATTGCCAGTGGAGCTCCCATAGCTCCCGTCTCAGATGTCAAGGTGTCCTAAGGGGGCAAAATGTATTTCGGACACAGACAGACCTGGATTTATATCCTTGCCCCGCCGCTTTCTAGCTGGCTGTCTCTGGCAAGTTGCAAAGCTTCTCACAGGCTGTGCTTCCTCATTTGTAATGGGAATAATAGCCAGTACTTTGGAGTCATGCCATAAAAATGAGAGGTGATGTGTAATATGCCTAGGACACAGCTTGGTAAAAGAAGGCATTTCACAGACAGTAACCGTGATAATTGAGTGGCATTCGAGTGAATTGGTTTCCTTGAGCTGAATCATAAACACCACCCTTCCCTCAACACAGGGGTCTGTTAAAAAGCGTTTCCGAAACTACTGAACTGGACAACGTTCTATAGACGCCCTCAGTACTCAGCAAAAAGAGGCTGCCGCTTTCAACAATCTCCAAGGTGGTAAAAAGCCTTTCTTAGAGTTTAGTAGCAGGCCTTGTTCTGCACAGGAATTTTCAACATTTTTACTGCCCAAATCTCCATGAAACAGTGTTTTGAGACTCTTATATATCAAACAAATGGTACTTACTAAATGATAAACTTATTTTCCCACTCTTTATTACTCTAAGGCATAAATTATTTTCTTATATAGGTTTTGAATTGACAGCATTCATTCATCAATACATAACTATAGAATACAATGTGTTACATGCTGGGGATACAACACTGACCAGGACTTGGTCCCTGCTCACAGTCTGATGGGGAGATAGGCAAGTAAAATGCCTGCAGGGTGACTGAGAGATAACCAAGGAAGGAGACACAGGAAGAACGCTTTGGGTCAAGGGAACAACCACTGCAAGGCTAACCACTCACTGCAGGTGAGACAACAAGGTGGATTCCATAAAGCAAAGCTCCTTGGTAGGGCAGGAGGGTGACCTCCCAACATACTGTCCTCCAGTGCCTCATGGTGGCCAAGTGTCTGGTTTCTATTAGACTTACTGCAAATTTCTTTCACATCACTGGTGCTTTCACAGACCCCTGTAGATTTACAGAATGCCAACAGAGAATAATAAAGGGCTTTGGGCCAAACAAATCCAAGCTAAATTCCCAATTCCACAGCAGAGTCTCTACATAACCTTGGGCTGGACACACGCCATCTTCAAGCCTCAGTGTTGACATTTACAAATGAAAGCATAAAACCTACCTTGCTGAATAGTTATGGCCATCACATATAGCAACGATTTGGTTATTAGAGTACCTAAAATGCACCCTGAAACGTGGTAGGCACTAAATAAATCACAACCATTAGCCATCACTGACAGCTGAAATCTGTAAATTTCCAACTGGGAAACACTAATAAAGGGCTTGTGATTAAAAACCAGATATATCCAATTTGGAGTTTTATGTTTTGGGGACCAAAACCCCTCATTAATAATAATCATACAATAATAATCATACAATACTCGCTACTATTGAGTACTTACTCTGGGCCAGGCACCATGGGAAGCATTTTTCATAAGTTCTTATTTAACTCTTACAACAATCCTATGAGGTCATTTGTATTTCATGAAACACTGCTCCCATTTTCTACAAAAGAAAAGAAAAAGAGCTCATGAACTCAAATATATTTTGACATTTTGGATTAAACAAAGTTAAACAGGTTTTTCTTCCTTCAGAACTTCTCAGGAACTTTAATCTGACAATAGGCATCATCAAATCCAAAACAGAGGAAAAGAGTCTAAAGGGTTTTTCAAATGCACTTGACCATTAAATCTCTTTTTAGTTGGATGAATATTAAAATATCTTTTTAAACATATTTTGTAAAACGCTAAAATAAAAATTATCAGCTCCATTGTATACCTGAGACATCTGCGCTCAGAGAAGTGAAGTAACGTGCCTGATGTCACACAGTTAGCAAGTAGGATGGGCCGTGATTTGAAACCACATCTTTCTAACTCCAAAAACCTCACTCTCGGCCACAGGACAATGCTTTCCAACCTTGCCCCAATTCTTAGAAACTGTTTAGGCCGCAAAAGCATAGGCTGTTAGGCTAAGCTCTTCTAAAGCTCTGAGGATTCTGGATAGGCTGGCCTCTTGAACAAGACCAAAGAAAGCCTGAGCGTATCAAGTCAGGAGTCAGAGTCTGAGAGAATGGTCATCACCCCCCATGCTAGGAAAAGGCTGTTTCCCTCAAGCCCCAGAGCTCAGGCCCCACCTATGTGGCCCAATTCTTCTCCATACCTCTGTACCGTTCTAGCAGTACTCGGTGACAACTCACACCTGGCTGTTCTCTCAGCAAAGGAAGCCCACCGCCAAGCATATTGCTAAAGTAAATAACTCACTGAGCCCAAACCTAATAACCCCTTCACAAAACTCAGAGACTACAAAAAAGAATTACCCATCCAGTTCCCTCGGCACGACGGGAACAGGCGAGACTTTCATTTACTCCAGCAGTCCATATGTTTGAAGGTCAAACAACACCTGGGTATTTCTTTGAAATAAACTAATTGAGCCTGAATGATTTAGAACCAGTCTTGCTGACAGGCCCACTGGATCACCAATGGTAAAGCAAGACCTGCTTTGGAAAACGCTGGATCCTCCAACCCCAGCATTGTCAAATGGCAATGAATAGTCGATGCTGTTCAAAGATTCAGACCTGGACCAAACTGAGTAAAGAGAACAAGAAAGGATGGCTTTCAAACTGCTCCAAAAAGGAGTCTTGGCCCCAGGTGTTGAGGAGGTAAAGAAATCAGACCCGGCCAAAGGAAAATCAGGCAGAGCGCCTAAAAAGGAATAGTTCCTAACCACTAAGTCTGCATATAAAGCACCTGGGAAACACGTTAACAATGCAGGCTTCCCAGCTGGCCTTTGCCTTTTGTTCCCCTTTTAGCTGGTTTTCATGGAAACCTTGTTTGTAAGAACAACACAGAATTAACACATACAGAGACCAGTGTGATTCAGAACAGGAGAGAAACATCCACTTCACCTGCTTGGTTTGCATCACAGGCCACCACCTACACCAAATGGTTGGCCTGGTTCGTGCACAGGCCGCTTCTACCTCAGGATCAAAGGTGGGCCTAGCAATGAAAACTCCCCTGCCCATTACGGCTTAGCCTCCTGAGTTCACACAGAAGTGGGACCTTGTGCTTCTCCATAGTATTTATGGCCACTGTGGTGAAATATTTCCTTGCTGGGCTGTTAATATCTTTTTTCCCCACTAGACTATCAACTCTATAAGGAACACACCCCTCTGGGTCACTACCACATCTCCAGAACCCAGCTTGGTACATTTAGGCACTCCTTAATTATTTGCCAAGGAAATAAACGAATGACATTAGAAACTAATAACAAGGCTAATCAGAATTTCCTGGAGTAAATATTCTGGGAGATGAATAGCTGTTGGAGGAAAAAAAAAAAAAACCTGAGACACTGCACAGGCATTGGTTTTTATCTTATAGTTAAAAAATGTATATTCTTGTCAAGAACTATACTGTTTAGTTTTAGTTACACTCCACCATTATGATTGAGGGAGATTTTGGAAACTGGAAATGATAATAATAACAGTGGAGTCGTAATAATAATGATAGTCAGAGGTCACATTTATCAAGGACTTGTGTGCCTAGCCTGGTGCTAGGTTTTGCCCATGAATTACCTCATTTAACTGTCTCAACAAACCCATGAGGTAGGCATCCCCATTGTAGAAAATGAGAGGAATGGGAGCTGACCATGAGAATTCCAGGCTGTCTGTGCTCTCAAATAGTATCCAGATACTGAAAGGAAATATTCATTCATTTGTGTATTCATTCATTCAACAAACATCTGAGCACGGGCTCTATTCTAGTACCGGACACTGCAGACAATAGCAAGCAAAAACAGACCTTGTCCCAATTCTTTTGGAGTTTACAGTCTAGTGGAGAGGCAGATGTTAACCAGTAACAATACAAATATGAAAAAAAAATACAACTGTTTTAAGCACTACGCAGGAGCAGTATAAGGTATTAGGAGGAATTAGTCGTTGTCAGCTTTCTTGAGCTAAGAC
Source organism: Stenella coeruleoalba (assembly GCF_951394435.1). Classification (NCBI taxonomy): domain Eukaryota; kingdom Metazoa; phylum Chordata; class Mammalia; order Artiodactyla; family Delphinidae; genus Stenella; species Stenella coeruleoalba. The sequence continues at coordinate 80,242,008 of NC_137156.1, forward strand.
CTGAAGGAAGAGTAGATAGTAACCAGGGAAGGAGGAGAGAGAAAGGCTTTCAAGAAAAAGCTGTTAAAAGGCCCTGTGGTAGAAAGAAACATAGTGCAAAAGTGGGGAATGAAAGAAAGCTGTAGAGGCTAGAATGGTGAGAGCACCAAGTCAAACAGAGCCAGAACGGTAGGTAGGCTCCAGAGCAGTGGTTTTCAAACCTGAGTATACACATCAGAATCATCCGGAGTACTTGTTAAAACACCATCTGCTGGATTCCATCCCCAGAGTTTCCAATTCATGAGATTTGGGGTGGGGCCCAAAACTTTGCATTTCAAAACACACACTTGTGTGATGCTGATGCATGCTGAGACTACAATTTGAGAACGACTGACCTAGACTATACAGCACCTGGTGGGCCAGGAGATGAATTTTTTTGGTTCTATCCCAAGGAGAATGAAAAATTATTGAAGGATTTTTACATGAAGGTGATATGACCCAATTCATCTTTTGAAAAATAAAAAGTCAACTAGAGTTGCAGGGTGGACTAGTCACAGGGTGGAGAAAAGACTACGTAGGGAGACCAGTATGGATGGAAATAGACCAGTCAGAAGGTATGTTGCAGTCGTTCAGGAAAGAGATCATCGTGGCTTGGACTAGGCTGACAGCAGTGGAGATGGAGAGAAGTAGATAGATTTGAGAGCATGAAATCTATAGGACGTGGTGGTGGATAGGAGGGTTATGGGAGAGAATTGTTCCCTGGCTTCTGCTTGAGCAACTAGACAGACACTGGTGCTATTCACTGAGGGACCCTGGACGGAGGACCATGCCTGGAGGAAAAGATGATGAGCTCAGTCTTGGGCTTGCTGACTGTGAGGTACCTTTGAGGCATTCAAAAGATGGCAAGTAGACAGCTAATTTAAGAGTCTGGAGTTAAGTCGTGAGATCAAGACTGGAGATAAAAATTGGGAGTTATCTGAGTGTATGTGAGATATGAAACCCTGGGAGTAGATGAAATCACCAGGGAGAGAAATTAGGATAAGAGGAGCAGAGGACCTAGAACCTCCAATATTTAGTGGCTAGTAGAAGGTGAGCCAAAAAAGGAGAGAGACAAGAAGTAATAGGACCCAAATCAAAGAGAATTGTGCCCTGAAGCTAAGGAAAGGGAGGCAACAGTAGGCAGTAATGCAGGTGCTTCTCAGAGGTCAACTAAGATGAGGAATGTCTATTGGCTTAAGAAGGCAGACCTCACTATGATGACAGCTAATATGGCGAAGGGAGAGAGGAGAGATGAGGGCCAGGCTATAGCAGAAATTGGAAGGACAGAGTGTTTCATCCCCAACCTTCATTTGGTATTATTTTCAATCTCTTCCCGCCCCAGTGATGGTCCAAACCCATTACTTCCCCTCCCCATTTACTGCCAAATGAATCAAGAGTTCACTCTTTCCTTTTTTACCTCCCATTTACCCTTCCTACCACTCCAATGTGCCTTCTAGTCTCATTACATTTTTATTAAGTACCATATTCATTGTTTATTTGTTGTACCAACCCACCGAATAGTTGCAAAACTTTACCTACGCTTTAACAAGAAAGATCCCATCTTTTTTCATTACAGGTGATCTCAAGAATGCTAGGCCCTAGGTTTTGCTTTCCTTTCTTTCATTGGCCAATTACCTTTGGAGAATGGACAATCATGGGAAGATCTGCTGACTCAGCAGCAGAAGGTAAAAGCAATGGAAAGTTAAAGATCACGGAAGTCCTTTACTTATATCAAAGTCTACCTGAATGTCTACGGTGGAATTTTTTTTTTTTCCTCTGGCCCAAATTACTCCCTGTTCAACAGCAAACTTCAAGTTTGGGATTCAGAGCCAGCTAGATTAGGACACAAACCTTAGCTCTACAAATTCTCAGCCGTGTAATCTTGGACAAGATGCTCAGTCTCTCTGAGACTCATTTTTTATTCATGGATAAAATAAGTATAAGGATACATACCCTAAAATATGGTTGTAAAGGATTGACTATTGGTCACAGTGCCTAACTCATGCTAAGCAATTCACACATTGTAATCGTGACTGCAGTGGGCTGAGCAAACACCAAGAAGAAGGATGAAAAGCAACCCTACAAAATGGAATTGTTTTCCAAAACGTATCCTTAAATCCTGAGTATTTATTTGGGTTTTTCTACACTAGTCCCTTTAAAGAACTTTAAAATCCATTACACTTTTAAATTCATTCACTTTGGATTGTGCCTTTTTCAATCAAAATTGTACTCTTCCAAAAAAAGGAGCACGCTGAAGTTGCTTTTTAAAATAAAATACTCCCAAAGGGGGAGGTGAGGTGGGGGGGATAGATTGGGAGTTTGGGGTTAGGAGATGTAAACTATTATATTTAGAATGGATAAACAACAAGGTCCTACTGTATAGCACAGGCAACAATATTCAATATCCTGTGATAAAACATAATGGAAAAGAATATGAAAAAGAATGTATATATATATAGATAGATATGAATATGTGTGTATAAATATATATATATACCTGAATCACTTTGCTGTACAGCAGAAATTAACACAACATTGTAAATTAACTCTACTTTAATAAAATAAATTTTTAAAAAATAAAATAAAATACTCCCAAGTTTTTAGTGTTTAGCTTCAGCTTAAATAAAAACAAGTAAAGAGGTGGGTTATAAAACAAGGGGAAAATACATTAATTGAACAGGTTGGTTTTGTTTAGATATGCAGATAAATCAAACATAAGGAAAAAACAAAGCATGGCCTAACACTTTTTCCGAAGGAAAAAAAAACCCAGAATAGACAATATAAATGTATATCATTCATTCATTCATTCATTTGTTCATTCATTCAACATATCAGCTTTGAATGCTTGCTTAGTAAAAGGCCCTGGGCTAGGATCAAAACCAAAAGAATCAGACTTTGTTGTTGTTTGTAAACTCCCACCCTGCCAGGTACAGCCTTGACTCATTGTTTAAAGTAAAAGTAGAATGAACAGGTCAGATGCCAAAGAGAAGAGAAGAGGTGTGATATATGCATGGATTGTCTGCAATTTGGTACAAAGAAACCATGAAAATATTGCATCAAGATTTCTACATCGGGCTTCCCTGGTGGCGCAGTGGTTGGGAGTCCGCCTGCCGATGCAGGGGACACGGGTTCGTGCCCCGGTCCGGGAAGATCCCACATGCCGCGGAGCGGCTGGGCCCGTGAGCCATGGCCGCTGAGCCTGCGCATCCGGAGCCTATGCTCCGCAACAGTGAGAGACCTGCGGACCGCAAAAAAAAAAAAATTCTCATTCTAACCAGAGTGCAACAACTATTTTTGGTACCAAAATAATGCTTTCACTGACTACCATGAAGACTTTTGAGACCAGCCAAAACGAAATGGCAGGACTGTTCTTAGTCCTAGTGCTGGTGGCCTGAAACCTAAGGAAAAGCATATTCTTTCCTCGGGGTAAGATCTTCTAGCCATAAACTTCTTGTTTTATTGTACCCATTGTTCTATCAAGGACAATGTCATCTCCCTAAGGAACTGTTTTTGTCTTTCAAGAGTCATTTAGAATGTTCACTGAGACTGAAACCTAGTTAGCTAAGCATCAGATTCCTGTACTACTCGGGGGTTTACTTTTTAAATATAAGATCTAATCACTTCATGCTAAGGGCCTGTATGTTTTGTGAAGTTCCTGAAGGCCAGTAAAAGCACAAAGATCCTACTTTCCATTCAGCATAGGTGGCTGTATATTTAAACCAAGGATATTCTTGGTTTACATTTGAATAAACTTCTGGAGCATTTATTACATGCCAGCCTCTGTGCTAAAAGGTCGTATATACTATTGCTTTTATAATCCTTACAAGAACTCTTGGGCATGGGAATTATTATTATTATTTTTAACATCTTCATTGGAGTATAACTGCTTTACAATGGTGTGTTAGTTTCTGCTTTATAACAAAGTGAATCAGTTATACATATACATATGTTCCCATATCTCTTCCCTCTTGCGTCTCCCGCCCTCCCACCCTCCCTATCCCACCCCCTGGGTGGTCACAAACCACCGAGCTGATCTCCCTGTGCTATACGGCTGCTTCCCACTAGCTATCGGGCATGGGAATTATTATTCTCATTCTACTGCTGAGAACATGGTTAAAAAACTTGCTCAAAATGTTGACAATTTGGCAAGTGGGGTGATGGGTACATGAGAGTTTACTGTACATTTTCTTTAATTTTATTTATGCTTAACATTTCTTTATAATACAATGTCACTGCTGTTGCTTTTACATATAACATCCCAGGGGCACCCAGTTCATGAGTAAAGGCTGTGGTTTCAAATTCAAGTTTATTTGCTTGCGAAGCCCAAGCTCTTAAACATGACCATACTGTTGACTATCGTCTACTTGAAAATGTTGGTCAATGTCTACGTGGTGCCAAAACGGCCTCCTAGAAAACCAAAACCCAAACCCCGAGTCAGCCCATTTGATATACTCAGCGGTAGGCAGCCATCCTAAAATGATTCTTGGATTGAAATTCCTGAGTGGATCACATTACAAAAAACATTTCCTACTTGAAAAGCATTTCCTAGACGAGTGTTTTTTCAGCCCAATCAATGCCGCAGTTTTACCATGAGTATGCTGAATTTATTTATTTATTTATTTAGCATACCATTTGTGGTATAAACAGCCCCTTCTTACGGGGTCCTACAGACCCAAGAACAGCAAACATGACATCTAGCTGCAATCCCAGCATAAAATGAGCACCACATTTGCTGTTTCTTGGTTACTTACCCCTGAAGATAGATAGCCCTCATCTCAAATAATGACCAGGGTATCTTTGAGATGGGGTCTAGATGATCTTTTTACTAACACCTAACAGCAATACATAGCTCATGTGTCTATAAGCAATCACTATTGATTTTATGGCTTCATTCTTTTGTTTCTTAAGAGGACATATATTTCCTAAGTGACAGTAGTAAGTTTATTTTCTCCTGGCAGAATCTTACAAGCCCCTGTGATACATGCTGCCACCCTCAAACACGGGGAAACGAGGCCTAGGATTTACCCTGACACCAATTTCCTAGCAACATTTATGAACAATTTCTAGCCCCAGCTGCTGGAGACCTATCCCCATGCTTTGTCACTGCATTATGTCCTGAAGGAAACGTGTGATTTCTCCCTCTTGCCAGAGTTTGGTTTAAGTGGACCTCAGACTTGCCTATGGAATAGTTTCTGGAGAAGCAAGGAGTCCTGGGAAGCATCAAACATATGTCAGGGGGTGGGGGAAGCATGACTTAGTTTGTAAAAAGAAGAAAAAGAAGCTCTCTGGAGCTTAAGAACATAAACCCAAAAGGGGGGTGTGGGCAGCTGTTGGGTTGCGTGCTTCCCTTATCACTAAAATGGCTTATTCAGATAAATCTTCTCAGTGGAAACCTCTCTGATGCTGTGGTTTCTGAACATGAGGAAAACATTTTGAGCCACTGAAAATGCTGATAAGGCAGTAATACAACAGCCGTTTTCTTGGCCAAACCTATTATTCCATAAAGATGCGTATCAGATATATGCTATTTAAATACTGCAAAAAATATTAAAAGGCCTATCTACCTCTTGTTTAAATAGGTGACTAAAAGTTGATATATCTGGGCAAATATTACTGTGGCACTAGGGAAGTAAGATCAAAAGCTGAACAAAGGTTCACTTCTTCTCCAAACCCATCCCAAACCCCGACCCCATCCCCACCACTGAATTTAAGTAAACATGTCTTTGTAATTCTCAGGCTTGATGTCTTAATCCAGGAGTTTTTAGGCTTATCAAACCCCATATCCCCTTTATATTACAAATAGTTGATAACATAACCAACCTACACACATAATAATAATAATTTGAAAAAATATTAATATGATGACCTCACTACATTATAGAGGAGAAAGAAAGAAAATTAATGTATAATAACACATTATAAAATATAAGGGCTCAGGCCTGATCACACTACTGATACTGACACTTCATCCCCTTATATCAAAGAACTGTGGATTTAAGAAAAGTTAAGAGTACTCACAAGATGTAGCCATTCTTTCCGCTTGACATTTTGAAATAAGTAAATAAGTAAATACATACATACATGCATAGAGTTACCACGAGTGTGACAGCTACGAACTCATACTGATACTCAAACCCAAATTTTCCTAAGTTGTACTGTCATCAGTGATATGATTTTCTGAAATGGTGAACAATGCTTAGTAAATCTCTGAAGGTAATCAACTATAACCTACCTCCTATAGCTGCATTCCTGGAAAAAATAATATTAAACCATTATCTCTCTCTATATATATCATCTATCTATCATCTTTTTTCTTACTCTAGGTTCTAAATAAGATAATCATATGCAGGTTTTTCAACCAAATTAAATGTCCAGCAGAATATGTTAAAGTCATAGAGGCCTCAGAAAATTTCCTATTGTGTGTGTCCATCTTACACATTATAGGATGCCTACCACCCCCAGACCCGACCCACTTAAATGCCAGTAGAATCCCCTCAATTGTGACAATGTAAATAGTCCCCACAAATTCCTAAAAAGCCTCCTAGTGGCTGTGCTCCCTTTGAGAACCAATGCTTTCCTCCACGATTTGTACTGTGGTTCCTACAAGGAATGCCCTGTTCTCACCTTCTTCCAAGATATATACACCATCCCTTTTTATAGTTCAATAAACTCATTCACTCACCTTTAACCTGGATTGCCACTAACCCTTCTAGCTGCACCAGATCTCTCCTACTTCTGAATCCCCATCACGTGGATTATTTCTGGGGTTCACATCAACAAGTAATTATCTGCTAGCCCATGCTGATATTTGAAAGCTTCACATGAACACGTCTTATCCCTCCAAATCAACTGTAAATTTCTCAAAAGCAGTCTTTTCAGTATTTCTATTAACAAAGTTCTGTAGAGGCACTGTGGACTGAGGTTGAGTTAATAAAGCTGAAAGTCTGGGCGAGTGGATTTAATACTTTTTGGACTTGTGAAAATGCAAATTTAGAGCAGTCCAGATTACACCTCAAACTTCCAAGTCATTATGTCACCTGAGTATTATTCCCACAGTACAAATTCACTCTGATCCCAATTCACAGTCCCTGGCACTTACTCATACCCATTTTGAACTTATAACTTATGACTCAGAAACCAATCCACCTACTTTCTCTAAACCAGTACATCTCAAACTGTGGACTGTGTATACTACCTATGTCAAAACCAACTGGAGATACTCGTTAAAAACAAAACAAAACAAAAAACCAATACTGGGTGCTGTCCCCTGGAATCTGCACTTTGAGAAACACTGTTCTATATAATACACCTCTATTCAGTTAAGCTAATCCCTTCATTACGAAACCATTCATCCATGTTTCTTGAATGTGAATAGGACCTTTACATTAAACAGGGAATCCAGTCAAAATGGTATGACAGCCTCTAAATCCAACCTTAAAATCCTCCAGACTATGAATCTCATGAAAGCCAAGGTCAAGAAGCAGAATTATTTTGACAGTTGACTTTTACTGATACTGTCTTATTACAAGGAATGGCTCGTCATGTGGTGTTTGCATGTTATTTCACCAATATTTTGCCTATGTGATGCATCATTTTGCTAGTCAAAATCTATATTTTATTCCCAGATAAACTCAAATATATTTATTAAAAGGTTAATTCACGCCAAAAATCCGCAGCAGACAATTTCCTAGGGGGAAAAATCAAGAATGGGTAGTTCTCTGTAACTCTTCTCTTCTGCTACATTTGAGACTGCAGGAGGGCAATGACCTTCTATTCTGTTTATTCCTCTCCCCCATTCCTTGCCTGGTACATATGGAACAATTTATAAGAATGAATGAATGAAATGCACCTAAAAATATATGAACTGGAACACTCAACATTAATAACAAGTGATAATTTTATTCATCTGATAAATATTTGTACATTGCCTACTGCATGGATTTAGCTCTGTGAAGCCAGTGCCATTGTTTGGAAGAAGTTAAACCTCCTGATAATCACAACAGCTACATTTATGGAGTATTTAATCTGTGTTGAATGTTTCAGACACACTATCTTGTTTAATCCCGACAGCAACTCTAAGGAGACAAGTATTACTCCTCACGTTTTGCAGATAAGAGAACTAAAACTTAGAAAAATGAAGTATCTTTCCACTTCTAAGCAGAAGCAGCAGAATTCCAGCCCAGATCTGCCTGCGTCTAAAGTCTGTTACTCTTAATCACATCACCCTTCTGTTCTGAGTTGGGGTGATAGGAGATGTGGGTACAATAAAACACAACGATCAGAGAGTTGGAGGCCACAGAGACGAACAAGATGAAGTGTCAAGGAGCTAATAATAACTGTATGAGCGAAGCATTCAGAGCCGGAAGTGATGAGAGAAGGTGGCAATGCAGGTATGGGGGCTGAGGTCACTCTGGGAAGGAGAGCAGATGTGTCAAATAAGAGACGGCATTCTGGGGATGGAGGCCAAAGAGGCGGCAGCTCTGCGGCCCCTAAACACACAGCTGGGGGTGGAAACGTTCCGCATACATGACTCAGGAGCTTGTAGCAGATGCATCTGGATACAAACTACAGGAGACAAGCGCACACAGCAGCCTGCACCCACGCCTCGTGAGTTTTCTGCACACAACTTGCGTGCATCTCACGCAAGCCTGTGGCCTTTATTTTCCAGCTCAGCCCGCCACACCCTGTGAGTCACGGCCCCTCGTATCTGTTCCTAGCCAGCTGTCTGCAACCACCCAAAAGGAGGACAGATGAAAGATGAAATTACCTATCTGGGCTTCACGGCAGGCTGAGCCAACTGTACTCATTGATAGGGAAACCTCTGGAATTCAGGCTCAGTTTGGAGAGTCACCAAGAAGCGGATTACAGCTACAGAGAGCTTAGGTGACTCACCCCAGCACTAGAGGCGAGAACAGCTGGAGCTGAGGCCATGGCTAACAGAGGACTCCGCTTGAGGTGGGCCATGGAACACTCGCCTGCTGGTCCTTGGCCCTTCCCTGAATCTTGTAACTGCCATTTCTTCTCCCTCCCACCTCCCCACGAAAACATGGCCTGCAGCTTCCCTTGCTAGGCCTGTTTCTTTGAAGAGCAAGAGGAGAAGACTCAATGCATGTATCATGAGGGTGTAGGAGCGTGCGCTTCTGTCAGGCCCAGGCAACTAGGGCAACCCTCACTCACCAGAAGTGACGCCTGGCCTCTCGTCAAAATCTCCAAATCAAATTTAACGCACCATGAAATGTCAAATGCTCAGGGAAAAGGCGCCACACCTATACGTCAGGCCCAGTACTAGGCATTTCATATGGCAGCAAATGGTAGAGTCAGGATGACAACACCCCTCGGAGGCCGGCACTAGGATCATCCCCGTTTACAGATGGGAGAACTGAGGCAGAGCAAGGATACACACATTCAGTTCTGCTACAACGCACGTGTGTTCCAACCTAACTGATACATTAGGGGACAGGTTGAGCCTAATGGGAATTTGTGATGTTCGTGTTTGCTGACATTCAGTTCTCACTGCAAGACACATTGGGTGAATGCAGAACCTACACTTGGCCGAACTGAGTTGCATGGAAGTATACAAAATGCACACCTGCACATCCCTCAAGTGTCCACCATCTGTCTCAGTTCACCACAGGTGTTATGAGTCACACCATCTACATCTGGTGCTACAACGTTCCATCCCATTTCCGATAACCCTGCTTCCACCACTTCACAAGTGCTCAAAAACTGCAACCCATTCGATGCCCATGTCTACAAGCAAACTCCCGATCTTTTTCAAGGCAAGGTGCCGTATTTATTGGGTTTTTGTATTTCCCACCTATTTAACACATGTAAACTGTCTACTGTTTATTAGACTCCTATCTTTTTTCCTTAATATATCACTGACAAGTTTTTGCCATGTGGCCCTAGCCTCAATTTTCCCCATAAGCTCTGTGATTTTCTTTCACCCAATTTTGCAAAGTGCAGTGATTTTTAGAAACACATATGTTGTGTTATAGCATAACTCTATGAAACTTGCCCAAGGTCACATGGCTAAGTAGTGGCCCAGCAGAAATTCAAACACAATCTGCTCAGGGACACAGCCTAGCTTCTTAACTCCTATATATTTCTGCTTTGACATTCATGATCTCTTCTTATCTTCACAGCAGCCTTAACAGGATCTCATATGTAATTCCCATTTTACAATGGAAGAAATTGAGATTCAGAAAGTAATTCACCCAAGGAAACCTTGGACCAAGTTAACTGTAAGGTGTAACTCTAAAATTTTCACTTGGGTCTGTTTTTCTTTAAGTACTTACCCAGGTCAGGATTCCAGCAGTCTGTATAATTGGTAAGAGTTAGTGCTGAAGGGGTAATGCCACAGGCCTTCACTGACAGTTTACTACTTCAATTTTCCTTGAGCAGCTTAAGAGTAGGTCCTCAAGATTTAGAGCCATTATCTAAACTATTTATTTATTAGTTCGCTTTTTGGTTATTGTTCATTCATTCCTTCACCTAGTATTTATTGAACAGTATGATGTTCCCTTTGTCTGGAATGCTCTAATTGCAATACCTAACCTTTAGGTCTTACCCTAAACACCACTCCCAGGGCCGCCTTCCATAATCTATGCCCCACCAGACCAGTCAAGAGGGTCCTTTATCAATAGAATCCTTCGTTGATCCTTCCCAGTACTTACTACTAGCAAAGATGGCATGATTATTTGTCAAGAGTTCTTTTTTCATCTTTCCCCATATGATGCTAAGCTCAATGACCACATATCATGTCCACCCTTCTTTTTATATGTATCCCCAGCATCCAGGGTCATACTTGAAACACAGTAGGTGCTCAATAAATACTTGATGGTTTTACTAATGAACTTGGACCTGGCACTGATATAAAAAGAAGCCCAGAGTACAGAGAACATCTTCAACCTAGACAGGCACCTCTTGCACAAATAAAGTTTTAAAGGTTATTGAAATTCTTGGGCTGAAAGGATATATTCCTGCACTGTGTGCACAGAAGAGCTGTAAAGAAAAAGTAGCTGACGGACAGAAAACTGATCCACAACAGCATCTATAAACGGACCATGAAATCATCAGGTTCCTTGGTCTTTTATTTGTTTCTGGATAGAATCCCAGGCAGGGAAGATAACCTTCACCTCAGAACAATGTGGCACATCATATGTAAATGTAATGAGATAATGAATTATTCCAGTGTCATTATGCCCATGATTTATGGGGAGACATTATCTGCTAAAAGCCCAGGCTGAAAGAATATTGATTTCACTTTTACCAAGACAGCCATTTAAAACTTTTTAAAGACAGCAAATGATTGTTTAAAAGACCAACTTCAAAAAGGCCAGTTTCAAATCGTTTGGCGGGGAGGAGTGGGAGGAAGCAGAAACGGTGGTGCAGCTACTCTAAGAGCCAGCTGGACCAAGCGAGGTGCTCTTGTTCTGTATTCTCCTGGAATACCTTGTTCCTCTCCTTTACAGGACTTGGCTGCACTCACAGGATTTTATACCAAATTCTGCTTTGGGACCACTTTTAGGTTTGAAGCTGAATTTTAGTTCTTCTGGGCAAACAGTTTTCTTTATCCTTCCCACTCAACTTATTCTGATATCCAGAAGTCGGGAGTTGATGCTATTTGGTAGCGGTAGTTGTGGTGGTAGGGAGTTTTCCTTTCTCCTTTAAATAAAATAACACTATTTTCTCAAATACTATCATGTTGATAGTAAATTATGCTTCCCCCAGAATACAGGGAGAGCATACTGATGAATTTTTTTCAAGGAGGGAATGCCAATATGGAACAGGATGACAGATTTGGGTCTATGCTAGTGAATTTGGAGAAATATTTTCTTGTATTCTGTATTATCTTATACTCTGGCTGGGTTTCCTGCCACACAAAAGGAAGAAAATTAATTTGTTGAGTACCGTCAATATGCCAGGCACTTTATAACCGTATTTCATTTTAACACTTCCCCCAAATTTTTCAGGATAGCTGTGTTGCCTTCCTTTATAGATAAGGCAACTGAGGCCTGGGAATGGTAAGTCTAAGGTTACAGCAACAGTTGACAGAGCCTGAATTTCTACCCAGTACTATTTGATCCCTAACCTCTTGCTCTTCCCAGGACCTTCTTTGCATCTCGGATCATAAGATTAGGTGTCCTTGCTAAGGAGGCAATTTTAGTCTTCAAACTGTTATTTTAAGTTTGGAATTAGCACCCAACTCTTTCTTCTTGTCTACCTAGTCAGTTAGGCATAACGTTTGTTCCTTATAACATTGGTCAGCTTAGATAGAGAGATAGACAGATGGATATCTAATCAACTCCAGTCACCTGTTGCTCCTATATACTGAACATTAATTCCTTTTTTTCTGGGTCAGACTTCTCTGCCATAAAATGAAAATCCCGAAGTAGAAGAGGATCTTGAAGAGAATCTATATTCTAGGCACCACAAATTGGTGATGTGTGTGCTAAATATAACCCCAGACATGTTTTGTTATTGTTGTAGTTGTTCATCAGTCATCCTCTTAGAGCTAGCATGTTCTCTTATGTAGATATAATTCACGTATAATATTGGGTTGGCCGAAAAGTTCATTTGGGTTTTTCCCTAACGTCTTACGGAAAAACCCAAATGAACTTTTCAGCCAACCCAATAAAATCCACCCATTTAAAATGTACAATTCAATGGTTTTCAGTATATTCAAAATTGTGTAACCATCACCACAGTCAATCTTAGAACATATTCATCACTCCCAAAAGAAATCCATACCAATGAAGAGTCATTCCCCACCCACCATAACCAAATCCTCTACCTCTCGGCAATGACTCATCTAATTTCTTTCTCTATATATTTGCCTATTCTGAGTATTTCATATCAATGGAATCATACAATGCTTGGTCATTTGTGACTCGCTTCTTTCACTTGGCACAATGTTTTCAAGGTTTATCCATGCTGTAGCATATTACCATTTATTTTTATGACTCAAGAATATTCCAGATTATGGATGAATATCCCACATTTTACATATGCATTCACCAGCTGATGGACATTTGGGTTGTTTCCATTTTTTGGCCATTATGAACAAGCTGCTATGAACGTTGACGTACAAATTTTTGTGTAGACATATGTTTTCATTTCTCTTGGGTATGTATCTAGGAGTGGAATTATAAGATCGCATAGCATAGTAACTCTGTTCAGCCTTTTGAGGAACTACCAGACCATTTTTTAAAGTCTCTTCAAAATTTTAATTTCTTACCAGTAGTGTGTAAGGATTCTCCCTTCTCCATATCCTCACCAACACTTGTTATTGTCTGGCCTTTTTATTATAGCCATCTTAATGGGTGTTAAATGATATCTCCTTAGAGTTTACATTTGCATTTACCTAATGGCTAAAGATCTTTGCATGTGCTCATTGGCTGTTTGTATATTTTCTTTAGAGAAATGTCTATTCAGATCCTGTATCCATTAATTAATTGGGTTACTTGTCATTTTATTTTTGAATTGTAAGAATTCTTGTATCTATAATTCAGATGCAAGTCCCTTATCAGATATATGATTTTCTCCCAGTTGGTGGGTTATTATCTTTTCTCTTTCTTGATTGTATTCTTTGAGTACAAAAGTTTTAATTATGATAAAGTCCAAGTTATCTGTTTTTCCATGGTTGCTTGTACTTTTGGACTCACATCTAAGAATCTATTACTTAACAAAGTCACAAAGATTTACTCCTATGTATTCTTCTAAAAGTTTTATAGTTTTAGCTCTTACATTTAAGTCTGTGATCCATTTTGAGTTAATTTTGGTGTAAGGTGTGAAGAAGGGTTCCAACTTCACTTTTTCACACGTGGATACCAAGTTGTTTTAGCACCATTTGTTGAAAAGACTCATTTTACCTCCTTAAATTCTCCTCGTCCCGTTGTAGAAAATCAATTAACTGTAAATGGGAGGGTTTATTTCCAGATTCTCAATTCTCTCCATTGATCTATATATTTATCCTTATGCCAGGACCACACTGTCTTGATTACAAGCTTTGTAGTAAATTTTTTAATTGGTGTGAGTCCTTCAACTTTGTTCCCCCTTTTCAAGATTGTTTTGCCTATTTTAAATCCCTTAAATTTGTATGTAAATATTAGTTCATCTTATCAATTTCTGCAGGAAAAAAATGGCTTCCATTTTGAATAGGATTGCACTGAGTCTGTGGATCAATTTGGGGAGTACTGTCATCTTAATAATATTAGGTCTTCCAGCCCATGAATATGGAATGACTTTTCATTTATTTAGGTCTTCTTTAATATCTTTCAGCAATGCTTTGTAGTTTTCAGGGTGTAACTTCTGTACTACTCGATAAATTTATTCCTAAGAGTTTTATTCTTTTTGATGCTAATGTAAATGGAATTAATTTCTTATGTCATTTTCACTTTGTCCCTTGCTACTGCATAAAAATACAAATGATTTTTGTATATTGATCTGTGTCCTTTAAACTCGAACTCATTTATTAGTTTTAATGTTTTTTAGTTGTTTAGAATTTTCTACATACAAGATCATGCTATCTACAAATAGAGGTAGTTTTACTATTTCCTTTTCAATTTGAATGATTTTTATTTTTCTTGCCTAATTTCCTAACTCCTCAAGTATATTTTTTAATTAAAGTGGAATAAATGGATATTCTTGTCTTATTCCTGATTTTAGGTGGAAAGTGTTCAGTTTTTCTTCTTTAAGAATAATGTTAGCTACGGCCTTAATCAGGTTGAAGAAATTGTCTTCTACTCCTAGTTTATTGAAAGTTTTTGTCATAAAGGGGTTTTGAATTTTGTCAAATGCTTTCTCTGCACCTATTTAGATGATCACATGTTTTATGTCCTTGGTTCTACTGATATAGTACATACATCAATTAATCGTTGGATATTAAACCAAACTTGCATTCCTGGCATAAATCCCACTTTTATCATAATGTATACTCCTATTTTTGTATTGCTGGATTAAATTTACTAGTATTTTGCTGAGAATTTTGTGTCTTACTCATAGGAGATATTGGCTGTAGCTTTCTTTTCTTGTGATGTTTTTGTCAAGTTTTGTTATCAGGGTAATCCTGGACTCAGACTGAGATGGGAAATGTCCTCTTTTCTCCTATTTTTGGGGGACAGTTGTAAAGAATTGGTATTAACTCTTTAAATTTATGCTACAACTTATCAGTGAAGCCATCTGGTCATGGGCTTTTCTTTGTGTTTTTACTTACTAATTCAACCTCTTATAGGTCTAAACAGATTTCCTACTTCTTGACTCAGTTTTGGTAGTTTGTATCTTTCTATGGATTTGTCCATTTCATTGGGTTATCTAATTTTTTTGTCATCCAGTTGTTCACAATATTATTTCTATAAAGTTACTAGTAATACCCCCTCTTTCATTCTTTATTTAGTAGTTTGTGTTCTCTCTCTCTCTCTCTCTCTTTTTCTTGGTCAGACTTGACAAAGGCTTATCAATTTTGTTTTTTTTTCTAATAAACCTGGGCATGTGGATGGTCACCCTGGGATGACAAGTGTTTTTAGCAGTGAGATGATAGTACTTTTAGCGGGGTTCTTTGACTGTCTCTTTCCCTGGTCTTTCTGTTAAACTGTCTTTTGGTATCACACCCAGCTGTTTGACTCCACTAACTGCTGACTAAATTGCTCTATTTTTTGTTTGTCCTAGAGCATAAATTGCTGCACAGTCTGATAGAAATAAATTCAGGCCCCTTTCACATTTCTTTGGAGGAATGTGGGTCCCTAATGAGTTTTCAGAACCAGTACACTAGCTTTGGGCTGCAACAAAACCTAATCCTAACTAATATACCATACTAGATTCTTGATTTAGTGACTCACGGTCATCCAGCCCCACTCTTTGTAGGTGAGGAAATTGAGAGACAGAGAATGAAAATAACTTGTCCAAGGTCACTTCTACTATAAAGAATGGATCCAGAAGCCAGGTTTCCTAACTCCATGTCATCTTTCCTCCACCACCTCATGTGAATTCAAGAAAGCCTCACTCATTTTAATATTTTCCTAAGCTAAACCTGAACAAAAGTTAAAACTACTATAAAATGGCTACAGGTCTACACTCCTCCCTGACTCAGTGCCCTCCAGTGTGACTTTACACGCCCTCTTATGAAAAGGCAGAGCCCATTTTCTTATTGCTTGAATGTGGGCAGGCATTTCAATTTTTTTGGTCAATAAAATGTGGTGGAGGGGAAGTACTTCCAGATCTCAGCTAGGTCCCAACAGGCTTCATGGCTTCTGCTTTCTTTTGGAATCTTGAAACTTAGGAATAAGTCTAGCATAGTCTTTTGGAAGATAAAAGACATGTGATCCAGTCAATGCATTACCCCAAGGGAAAACTCAGACAACCACCAGAGATGTGAGGCCATCCTAGCCCCGCCAGGCCCAGCCAACCGGCCAGGAACACATAAGTAAGCCAGCCAAGATCAGCCAAATCTGACCAAGACCATCAGAACTGCCCAGCTGACCCATAGACCCTTAAGTAATAATAAATGTTTATTTTTCTAAGCTTCTGAACTTTCAGGAGTTTACTACATTGCAGTAACTTGTTGACAAAGCTGCTCAAAAGAATAGTATCAGAATGTGTTATACATATAAAATATAAGCAATCTACAGATTATATGCATTTTTGAATTATGTTTACTTTTGACCTCATCTAAATGTGATATGCATAAGCTAGTGGTATGCAAGATAATTTAAAAATAACATGAATAAACATTTAAAACTTTAATAGATATATGTAGATTAATGTATATTAGAAAACCCTGGTTTTCTATAAACAAAAATCATAGAAAGTGTTTGCTTTAAATAAACTTTTAAAACAAAAAACTATCTCAGTTTAAAGATATTAAGTAAACGATGGTATAGTTTGGTAAGCAGAAATAGTAAAATTTGTGAATCTGGGAAATGAATGCCTGAAGTTTGGGAAATACTGTAGGAAGGCAGGTGACCTGAAGTTGGCTATGGCATTTAATACTTCACCAAGGTGCCTTACCTAAGCGTTTGGCAATCCTTGGAGAACACTGGCCTGAAGGAATTTATCTTCTAAGTGTGGGACAACAAAGCTGGCTTAAGGCATGTTGATGTCATGAAGAAAACAACTTTGCCAGATAATTCAGTTGTGTAGACCCAGGCCTATATCTGTTTGAGGTGAGTATGTGCGGACATGCATTTTTTGTGTTTACACAGGGTCTTATCTGAGGATCTCAGTACCCTTCAAGGGCTTCAATTAAACCCCACAATACCCTTGATGAAACAGCTATTATTTTAGATGGGTATATTGAGGTACTCAAGTCTCCCCAAACTGATAAGGCAATTTGCCTAAGGACAAGCAGGAAATGATTATCTAGGCTGCAAACAGAAGCTGCTAGCCTTTCTCCTAGGTTCCAACTTGAACCACTTTACCACAGAGCCTGAGGGAGGAGAAAGTTACTTCTTTTTAATGACTTCTTAGAGTAGTATGAGACTGTCTCTCAGCCTGGGCCTTACTCATATTAACATAGGGAAGAACAGTTTGCTTGTCATTTTTGTTTTTGTCACAGGTAAATAGGTTCCCTATCCCTTCCTATGGAGAGTATCTCAAATACCTTACAGAAGTATTCTGAAATGATCTACCTGTTGCATGAAGGCAGACATCAAGGCTCTGCTTTTAGGGAGGATTTTAATCCCTTATCTTAATGCTTTTGTTAGGGTAAACAAGCTCCAAGCTCTGCCTGTTTTCTAACAGGGGTAATGATCCATGGCCAAGCATTATCTTTGGCTCATTGAGACTTCCTGGAACCATGAGTTCAAATCCCGCCAGGTCAGCGTGGGCCTTCATCCTCCCAAATTAGATAAATAGAGAAGACAGTTTACCACAGTGGATTTCTTGGCTAAGACTCTGGAAACCAAGGGTCTAACTCAAAGGTCTTGGGAGGTTGGTCTTTTAAGAAAACTTGTTGACATTACCTTGGATCACAAGATCAAAGCTAAATGCTGCTAGGTAAGCACCTCTTTAAAAGGACTAATAATATTTTCTTTTGGAAATTTTTGTCAAAAAATTTTTTAATAGAAGCTATTCATTAAACACACACACACACACACACTTGAATTGTTCTTCATACATATTATTAACCTAGTTACATCTTTTGTTAGATGCTCCTACTGGCCTGGAACTAGTGACTCACAGAGGCTCATAGGAGCCAGTGGGAGTGTTAGGAGGAAGATGGTTCTGGTTATGACACTTTATCTCACTTCTGTTGATTCTGGAAAAGTCTCTGAAGTAATCTGTATCTTAGTTACCTCACATAAACTGAGGATGATAATCACTGCCTGTCTCATACAGCAACTGTGAACAGAATGCACGAGAAAACATTTTACAACCCATGAAGTACAAAGCTATAAAGGGTTAGTTATTTACATGATGATTCTTATGTAGTACATTCATTACTTATATTTTAATGTACACTACCAATGTTCATCTGAAAAAAAAATCGTATGCTACTCCTAAATAATTCAAACTGTTCTTCTGGTATTGTATTCAGCATACTACTTTCGTTGCAAGTAACAGAAACTTCAACTTAAAGTTGAAGTCTTTCTATAAATAGAGTAGTCTTAAATAGAAAGGGAAGTTCATTGGCTTGTGGAAGGGCCAGATTCAGTGGTCAACCAGATATAACTGAGATACAGAATTATTCATAATTTTTCTATGTGTGTTAGTAGCATTGTAGTTATGTTTTTGAAGATTCCTTATCTACTGGAGATAAAATCTAGAATACTTGTGGAAAAATGGTGTTGGCAACACACTGATGGGGTCTTAGGCCTGGTCAGAAAGGTAAGTGGCACCTCCTACCCTGAGCCATAACCAAGCAGTGGCCTGTGACTGACCTGGTAAAGTAAAACTCTGTTTAGAGGAAACTCATAAAATAGTTTTGGTCAGGAGGATGAGCTAACATCTTAATAAGTACATGCAGAGAGAAACCACTCCCCAAATGCATGTGTACCATGACCAGGATTGACTTTACTAGGGTGAAGACACATGTTCTGTGTCTACAGATATGTAAGTAAGCCAAACGTGTGTTTCTTTTCTTGGTATCGAAAGATAATTCTAGAATAAAATTCATTGTCACATTCGTTTTAAAGTACATCCACACTGTCAAAAATCTAAATAAATACATGTTTCGCTCTCCTCTAAAACTGGAAGCCACAAAATTACAGAACACTATGTTTTAACTTGAAGATTTTCACACTCAATTCTAATTCAAAAATATATCGGCTGACATCGTGCTTTATAAAATAATTACTGTGTGATAATTATGCACCTTGAGCTGAACTGCCAGTGCATTTGTCTTGAATGCTTAATATATTCTATGTACACCTTTTTAGTAACAATCTATTTGTGCCTTGAGAATTTACATTTCTGTCGCTGCCAAGAGAAAGAGGTATTCAGAATGAGACACTCAGATTAGATTTTGTGCATAAAGAAAATCATAAGTAAGGCTTTAAGACTTAAATAGAATTTTCTCCAGCGCCTACAATAGTAACGACGATTGAAAAAATGTAGATTCCTTGAGGATAGGGGCTGTGTGTCCTCTCAGCACCTCTAATAGAGTCTTCCACATATTAGGCACTCAATAAGTTGCTGGTTCGTCAATAAATAACTCACGGTTAAGAGACTATGTCACTTTGTATCTAATGGCCTAAGTCTATTTTTACGTCTCATTGCTCCATCCATTGATTATGTGTTAAGTGACCTTACTAATTCCCTTCTTCTTCTGAATTTTGATTTCCTGACTGATAAATTGAGACTAATAATGCCATATTGGTTTGAGGTCTAAATGAGAAAATCTACACAAGGCTTTTAGCACACTGCCTGGCACATAAAGAGCGCTTTGTAAATGTTTGTAATTATTATTTTTTTTTTTTTTAATTTTTTTTGCGGTACGCGGGCCTCTCTCACTGCTGTGGCCTCTCCCGTTGCGGAGCACAGGATCCGGACGCGCAGGCTCAGCGGCCATGGCTCACGGGCCCAGCCGCTCCACGGCATGTGGGATCTTCCCGGACCAGGGCACGAACCCGTGTCCCCTGCATCGGCAGGCGGACTCTCAACCACTGTGCCACCAGGGAAGCCCTGTAATTATTTTTAGAACTTATTATCCTAGAGATCCAAAAGGATTTTTCATTTTTTTTAAAGAAAATGATGGCTGCATTTCTAAAAATGATCACTTTTTATCTTTTATAAGTCAAACTTCTCAAAACTTAGCTTGAGAATTACTAAGCATTTGAGGATCTGAGGAACAATCTTTTCCAGATACATATTATTTAGAAACAATTACAGTGGCTACAAGAGTACACCTTTTTAGTAACAATCTATTTGTACCCTTATAAAAAGACAACAAAAAAGCAACCCATAACAAGTGTATGCTTCATGTTAAGAAGACGTGGGATATAAGTGATACATTTTTATTAAATACAGGAATTTATTAATCCCTTTTATGTCTTTCTTGAATTTATGCACATTGAATTTATTGACCAATCTGAGGAGGATTCATACAGGTATGAGACTGAATCACCATCTAAGAATGTGATTTCTCATTTACTTAGAATTTTCTTTTATCTTTCAATAATTTTTTAATTATTTTCTCCTTAAAGGTCTTGCATATTTTTGCTAGGTGTGCTTTGAAGGACTATGTAGTTTTTATAGATCTGTGGTGGATTATTATTATTATTATTACTATTTTCTAATTGATTAAAGCAGGAACAGTATATATATGCTTTTATATATTAATCTTGTATCTTGCAAACTCGCTGACCTGTCTGTTGCTGAATAGGTTGCAGATTCCCCTGTATTTGCAATGCTGACAATCATATGCAAATAATCAGTAATTTCATGTCTTCCATTTTAACTTTTATACATTTTCTTTTTCTTATTTATTCGGCAAGAATGTCTACTTCGAGAAGGCGAAAGAGTAAGACGCGGAGATCACCTTCCTCCCCACAAATA
The DNA here is from genome assembly GCF_951394435.1 of Stenella coeruleoalba. Classification (NCBI taxonomy): domain Eukaryota; kingdom Metazoa; phylum Chordata; class Mammalia; order Artiodactyla; family Delphinidae; genus Stenella; species Stenella coeruleoalba. Next base: position 80,263,020 of record NC_137156.1, read on the forward strand.
CACCAGAAATACATCTACACGTGGAACAACTCCTACAGAACACCTACTGAACGTTGGCAGAAGACCTCAGACCTCCCAAAAGGCAAGAAAGTCCTCACGTACCCGGGTAGGGCAAAAGAGAAAAGAATAAACAGAGACAAAAGGATAGGGATGGGACCTGCACCAGTGGGAGGGAGCTGTGAAGGAGGACAGGTTTCCACACACTCAAGCCCCTTCGCGGGGGGGAAACTGCGGGTGGCGGAGGCGGAGGGGTAAGCTTCAGAGCCGCGGAAAAGAGTACAGCAACAAGGGTGCACAGAGCAAAGCGGACAGATTCCCGCACAGAGGATGGGTGCCGACCGGCACTCACCAGCCTGAGATGCTTGTCTGCTCACCCGCCAGGGCGGGCGGGGCTGGGAGTTGAGGCTCGGGCTTAGGTCGGAGCGCTGGGAGAGGACTGGGGTTGGCGTGAACACAGCCTGAAGGGGTTAGTGCGCCACAGCTAGCCGGGAGGGAGTCCAGGGAAAAGTCTGGACCTGCCGAAGAGGCAAGAGGCCTTTTCTTCCCTCTTTGTTTCCTGGTGCGCAAGGAGAGGGGATTAAGAGTGCTGCTTAAAGGAGCTCCAGAGACGGGCGCGAGCCGCGGCTAAAAGCGTGGACCCCAGAGACGGGCATGAGACGCTAAGGCTGCTGCTGCCTCCACCAAGAAGCCTGTGTGCGAGCACAGGTCACTCTCCACACCCCTCTTCCGCGGAGCCTGTGCAGCCCAGCACTGCCAGGGTCCCGGGATCCAGGGACAACTTCCCCGGGAGAACGCACAGCGCGCCTCAGGCTGGTGCAACGTCACGCTGGCCTCTGCCACCGCAGGCCCGCCCCGCCCTCTCCCCCGCCCCCCCCCCCCCCCCCCCCCCCGCCTGAGTGAGCCAGAGTCCCCGAAGCAGCGGCTCCTTTAACCCCGTCCTGTCTGAGCAAAGAACAGACGCCGTCCTGCGACCTACATGCAGAGGCGGGGCCAAATCCAAAGCTGAGCCCTTGGGAGCTGTGAGAACAAAGAAGAGAAAGGGAAATCTCTCCCAGCAGCCTCAGAAGCAGCGGATTAAAGCTCCACAATCAACTTGATGTATCCTGCATCTGTGGAATACATGAAGAGACAACGAATCATCCCAAATTGAGGAGGTGGACTTTGAGAGCAAGATTTATTATTTTTTCCCCTTTTCCTCTTTTTGTCAGTGTGTATGTGTATGCTTCTGTGTGAGATTTTGTCTGTATATTTTTGCTTCCACCATTTGTCCTAGGGCTCTACCCGTCTGTTTTTTTTTTTGTTTTGTTTTGTTGTTTTTCTTTTAAAAAAATTTTTTTCTTAATAATTATTTTTTATTTTAATAACTTTATTTTATTTTATCTTACTTTATTTTATCTTCTTTCTTTCCTTCCTTCCCTCCCCTCCCTCCCTCCCTCCTTTCTTTCTGTTTTCTTTTCTTTTCTTTCCTCTTTTTCTCACTTTTATTCTGAGCCGTGCGGATGAAAGGCTCTTGGTGCTGCAGCCAGGAGTCAGTGCTGTGCCTCTGAGGTGGGAGAGCCAACTTCAGACAGTGGTCCCAAGAGACCTCCCAGCTCCACATAAGATCAAACAGTGAAAATCTCCCAGAGATCTCCACCTCAACACCAGCACCCAGCTTCACTCAACGACCAGCAAGCTACAGTGCTGGACACCCTATGCCAAACAACTAGCAAGACAGGAACACAACACCACCCATTAGCAGAGAGGCTGCCTAAAATCATAATAAGTCCACAGACACCCCAAAACACACCACCAGACGTGGACCTGCCCACCTGAAAGACAAGATCCAGCCTTATCCACCAGAACACAGGCACTAGTCCCCTGCACCAGTAAGACTACACAACCCACTGAACCAACTTTAGCCACTGGGGACAGACACTGAAAACAACAAGAACTACGAACCTGCAGCCTGCAAAAAGGAGACCCCAAACACAATAAGATAAGCAAAATGAGAAGACAGAAAATCACTCAGCAGATGAAGGAGCAAGATAAAAACCCACCAGACCTAACAAATGAAGTGGAAATAGGCAGTCTACCTGAAAAAGAATTCAGAATAATGATAGTAAAAATGATCCAAAATCTTGGAAATAGAATAGATAAAATGCAAGAAACATTTAACAAGGACCTAGAAGAACCAAAGATGAAACAAGCAACGATGAACAACACAATAAATGAAATTAAAAATACTCTAGATGGGATCAATAGCAGAATAACTGAGGCAGAAGAACGGATAAGTGACCTGGAAGATAAAATAGTGGAAATAACGACTGCAGAGCAGAATAAAGAAAAAAGAATGAAAAGAACTGAGGACAGTCTCAGAGACCCCTGGGACAACATTAAATGCACCAATATTCAAATTATAGGGATTCCAGAAGAAGAAGAGAAAAAGAAAGGGACTGAGAAAATATTTGAAGAGATTATAGTTGAAAATTTCCCTAATATGAGAAAGGAAATAGTTAATCAAGTCCAGAAAGCACAGAGAGTCTCATACGGGATAAATCCAAGGAGAAATACGCCAAGACACATATTAATCAAACTGTCAAAAATTAAATACAAAGAAAACATATTAAAAGCAGCAAGGGAAAAACAACAAATAACACACAAGGGAATCCCCATAAGGTTAACAGCTGATCTTTCAGCAGAAACTCTGCAAGCCAGAGGGACTGGCAGGACATATTTAAAGTGATGAAGGAGAAAAACCTGCAACCAAGATTACTCTACCCAGCAAGGATCTCATTCAGATTCGAAGGAGAAATTAAAACCTTTACAGACAAGCAAAAGCTGAGAGAGTTCAGCACCACCAAACCAGCTTTACAACAAATGCTAAAGGAACTTCTCAAGGCAAGAAACACAAGAGAAGGAAAAGACCTACAATAATGAACCCAAAACAATTAAGAAAATGGGAATAGGAACATACATATCGATAATTACCTTAAATGTATATGGACTAAATGCTCCAACCAAAAGACACAGATTGGCTGAATGGATACAAAAACAAGACCTGTATATATGCTGTCTACAAGAGACCCACTTCAGACCTAGAGACACATACAGACTGAAAGTAAGGGGATGGAAAAAGATACTCCATGCAAATGGAAACCAAAAGAAAGTTGGAGCAGCAATTCTCAGATCAGACAAAATAGATTTTAAAGTAAAGACTACTAGAAGAGACAAAGAAGGACACTACATAATGATCAAGGGATCGATCTAAGAAGAAGATATAACAATTGTAAATATTTATGCACCCAACCTAGGAGCACCTCAATACATAAGGCAAATACTAACAGCCATAAAAGGGGAAAGCGACAGTAACACATTCATAGTAGGGGACGTTAACACCCCACTTTCACTCATGGACAGATCATCCAAAACGAAAATAAATAAGGAAACACAAGCTTTAAATGATACATTAAACAAGATGGACTTAATTGATATTTATAGGACATTCCATCCACAAACAACAGAATACACATTTTTCTCAAGTGCTCATGGAACATTTTCCAAGATAGATCATATCTTGGGTCACAAATCAAGCCTTGGTAAATTTAAGAAAATTGAAATTGTATCAAGTATCTTTTCCAACCACAACGCTATGAGACTAGATATCAATTACAGGAAAAGATCTGTAAAAAATACAAACACATGGAGGCTAAACAATACACTACTTAATAACGAAGTGATCACTGAAGAAATCAAAGAGGAAATCAAAAAATACCTAGAAACAAACGACAATGGAGACACGACAACCCAAAACCTATGGGATGCAGCAAAAGCAGTTCTAAGATGGAAGTTTATAGCAATACAATCCTACCTTAAGAAACACGAAACATCTCGAATAAACAACCTAACCTTGCACCTAAAGCAATTAGAGAAAGAAGAACAAAAAAAACCCAACGTTAGCAGAAGGAAGGAAATCATAAAGATCAAATCACAAATAAATGAAAAAGAAATGAAGGAAATGATAGCAAAGATCAATAAAACTAAAAGCTGGTTCTTTGAGAAGATAAACAAAATTGATAAACCATTAGCCAAATTCATCAAGAAAAAAAGGAAGAAGACTCAAATCAATACAATTAGAAATGAAAAACGAAAAGTAACAACTGACACTGCAGAAATACAAAAGATCATGAGAGATTACTACAAGCAACTCTATGCCAATAAAATGGACAACCTGGAAGAAATGGACGAATTCTTAGAAATGCCCAACCTGCCAAGACTGAATCAGGAAGAAACAGAAAATATGAACAGACCAATCACAAGCACTGAAACTGAAACTGTGATTAAAAATCTTCCAACAAACAAAAGCCCAGGACCAGATGGCTTCACAGGCGAATTCTATCAAACATTTAGAGAAGAGCTACCACCTATCCTTCTCAAACTCTTCCAAAATATAGCAGAGGGAGGAACACTCCCAAACTCATTCTTCAAGGCCACCATCACTCTGATACCAAAACCAGACAAGGATGTCACAAAGAAAGAAAACTACAAGCCAATATCACTGATGAACATAGATGCAAAAATCCTGAACAAAATACTAGCAAACAGAATCCAACAGCACATTAAAAGGATCATACGCCATGATCAAGTGGGGTTTATTCCAGGAATGCAAGGATTCTTCAATATACGCAAATCAATCAACGTGATACACCATATTAACAAACTGAAGGAGAAAAACCATATGGTCATCTCAATAGATGCAGAGAAAGCTTTGGACAAAATTCAACACCCATTTATGATAAAAACCCTGCAAAAAGTAGGCATACAGAGAACTTACCTCAACATAATAAAGGCCATATATGACAAACCCACAGCCAACATCGTCCTCAATGGTGAAAATCTGATAGCATTTCCACTAAGATCAGGAACAAGACAAGGTTGCCCACTCTCACCACTCTTATTCAATATAGTTTTGGAAGTTTTAGCCACAGCAATCAGAGAAGAAAAGGAAATAAAAGGAATCCAAATCAGAAAAGAAAAAGTAAAGCTGTCACTGTTTGCAGATGACATGATACTATACATAGGGAATCCTAAAGATGCCACCAGAAAACTACTAGAGCTAATCAATGAATTTGGTAAAGTAGCAGGATACAAAATTAATGAACAGAAATCTGTGGCATTCCTATACACTAATGATGAAAACTCTGAAAGTGAAATCAAGAAAACACTCCCATTTACCATTGCAACAAAAAGAATAAAAATATCTAGGAATAAACCTACCTAAGGAGACAAAAGACCTGTATGCAGAAAATTATAAGACACTGATGAAAGAAATTAAAGATGATACAATTAGATGGAGAGATATACCATGTTCTTGGATTGGAAGAATCAACATTGTGAAATTACTCTACTACCCAAAGCAATCTACAGATTCAATGCAATCCCTATCAAACTACCACTTGCATTTTTCACAGAACTAGAACAAAAATTTCACAATTTGTATGGAAACACAAAAGACCCCGAATAGCCAAAGCAATCTTGAGGACGAAAAATGGAGCTGGAGGAATCAGGTTCCCTGACTTCAGACTATACTACAAAGCTACAGTAATCAAGACAGTATGGTATTGGCACAAAAACAGAAAGATAGATCAATGGAACAGGATAGAAAGCCCACAGATAAACCCACACACATTGGTCACCTTATCTTTGATAAAGGAGGCAGGAATGTACAGTGGAGAAAGGACAGCCGCTTCAATAAGTGGTGCTGGGAAAACTGGACAGGTACATGTAAAAGTATGAGATTAGATCACTCCCTAACACCATACACAAAAATAAGCTCAAAATGGATTAAAGACCTAAATGTAAGGCCAGAAACTATCAAACTCTTAGAGGAAAACATAGGCAGAACACTCTATGACATAAATCACAGCAAGATCCTTTTTGACCCACCTCCTAGAGAAATGGAAATAAAAACAAAAATAAACAAATGGGACCTAATGAAACTTCAAAGCTTTTGCATAGCAAAGGAAACCATAAACAAGATCAAAGGACAACCCTCAGAATGGGAGAAAATATTTGCAAATGAAGCAGCTGACAAAGGATTAATCTCCAAAATTTATAAGCAGCTCATGCAGCTCAATAACAAAAAAACAAACAACCCAATCCAAAAATGGGCAGAAAACCTAAATAGACATTTCTCCAAAGAAGATATACAGACTGCCAACAAACACATGAAAGAATGCTCAACATCATTAATCGTTAGAGAAATGCAAATCAAAACTACAATGAGATATCATCTCACACCAGTCAGAATGGCCATCATCAAAAAATCTAGAAACAATAAATGCTGCAGAGGGTGTGGAGAAAAGGGAACACTCTTGCACTGCTGGTGGGAATGTGAATTGGTTCAGCCACTATGGAGAACAGTATGGAGGTTCCTTAAAAAACTACAAATAGAACTACCATATGACCCAGCAATCCCACTACTGGGCATATACCCTGAGAAAACCATAATTCAAAAAGAGTCATGTACCAAAATGTTCATTGCAGCTCTATTTACAATAGCCCGGAGATGGAAACAACCTAAGTGTCCATCATCGGATGAATGGATAAAGAAGATGTGGCACACATATACAATGGAATATTACTCAGCCATAAAAAGAAATGAAATTGAGCTATTTGTAATGAGGTGGATGGACCTAGAGTCTGTCATGCAGAGTGAAGTAAGTCAGAAAGAGAAAGACAAATACCATATGCTAACACATATATATGGAATTTAAGAAAAAAAAAATATCATGAAGAACCTAGGGGTAAGACAGGAATAAAGACACAGACCTACTAGAGAATGGACTTGAGGATATGGGGAGGGGGAAGGGTGAGCTGTGACAAAGCGAGAGAGTGGCATGGACATATATACACTACCAAACGTAAGGTAGATAGCTAGTGGGAAGCGGCGGCATAGCATAGGGAGATCAGCTCGTTGGTTTGTGACCACCTAGAGGGGTGGGATAGGGAGGGTGGGAGGGAGGGAGACACAAGAGGGAAGAGATATGGGAATATATGTATATGTATAACTGATTCACTTTGTTATAAAGCAGAAACTAACACACCATTGTAAAGCAATTATACTCCAATAAAGATGTAAAAAAAAAAAAAAGAATGTCTACTTCATATTAAATACAAATAACATCAAGGGCAATGCTTATTGATATTTTCCCCCGATTTTAAATGGAATGCTTCTAATGTTTAACTATTAACTATAAGGTTTGCTATAGGTTTTTCATTTGCTAGGAATTCTTTTGACTAGTACAAGTGGGGTTCATCACACCCTTGGATGCCTCCTTTAGTAAATAAATAAATGTGTAGATTTCTGAGGACTTACACAAAGAACTTTCAGAGTTCATTTAATAGAATTCATTTAATAGTAGAAACAAAGAGAAAGAAACAGATGAAAGAGAAGAATAAGTACAAGAGACAGAAATGGCTGGTCATCGTGGAATCCCAGCAGAAAGGAAAGGAAGGAATAATGCTAGTGGTGGTAGGCAAAGCAAACTCTATCCTTACCTGCAATGTTTGATTTTACTTTTTACAGAAGAGTTAGTTATATAGAGACTGCAAAATAACCATTGTTTTTTTAAAACATAAAAGAAACCAAAAAAGAAAGACTTGAAAAGAAGAAGATATTCCAAAGTCAGCCTAAGAGACTTTGGTTACGTGAGCGATAAACGTAGCATCCTGGAGGGTGGCATGGTGCACGGCGCATGTTACAGGATGAGGTTTGAGGGCACCCACGTGTAGCTCTGATACACCTGAATAGGTTCTGCCGCACCTCTTTCCAGTTGTGAAACCCTAGGGAAGTCTCTGTTTTCCCTAACTCACAGAGTTATTCTGAGATTTTAAGGACATTGTAACTATAAAGTGCTTTATGGTGTCTGGCACGTAGTGATTACTCAGTGACAGCCATTCATGTTTCTAGAACTTTATAGCACTTGCCCAGCTCTGGAATCTTCTTGTTACCATTGTCCAAAGCCCATTGGCTTCCTTTCTCTTTTTTCCCCTCCCATCATAGAAAGACTTGACTCAGTCCTGCCACCAAATTCTAACACTGTTATAAGGTCTAAGGATTTAGCTTCTGAAAAAATAAATCAGTATATACAGTAGTCCCCCTCTATCCACAGCTTTGCTTTGCATAGTTTCAGTTACCCATGGTTAACTGCAGTCCAAAAATGTTAAGTGGAAAATTCCGGTAGCAAACAATTCATAGATTTTAAACTGCGTGACATGATGAAATCTCAACCATCCCACTTTGCACCATCAGGCACCAAATCATCCCTTCGTCTAGCACATCTGCCCATTCGTTACTCAGGAGCCTCTGGGTTAACAGATCAACTGTCCTGGTATCGAAGTGCTTGCATTCAAGTAACCCTTATTTTACTTAATAATGGCCCAGAAGCGTAACAGTAGTGATGTTCACAGTTGAGATGTGCCAAAGAGAAGCCTTAAAGGGTTTCCTTTCAGTGAAAAGGTGAAAAAAAAGTGAAAAGTTCTCAACTTAATAAGGAAAGGGAAAAAATCGTATGCTGAGGTTGCTAAGATCTACGCTAAGAACGAATCTCCTGTCCATGAAATTGAGAAGAAGAATGAAGAAATTTGTGCTAGTTTTACTGTTGCACCTTAAACTAAAAGTTACGGCCATCTTGCATGATAAGTGCTTAGTAAACATGAAAAAGGCATTAAATATATACAGCAAGATATTTTGAGAGAGACCACATTCACATAACTTTTATTACAGTATATTGTTATAATTGTTCTATTTTATTACTAGTTATTGTTGTTAATCTCTTACTGTGCCTAATTTATAAATTAAACTTTATCACAGATATGAATCTAGGGAAGAAAGTATAGTATATATAGGGTTTGGTACTATCTGTGGTTCCGGGCATCCCCCTCAGATAAGGGGGGACTACTGTACCCTGTTTTATGGAAGCTTAAGGATCAAATTTCTATAAAACAGGCTTACATTTAATGAGAAGTACCTGTGCCATGAATATGTCATTGTTAATATTTGTTTCTATGGTGAACTGCACTGAACAATAAGTTATTCAGACAAATAACCTGTATCGTGGGGGGAAAAGCTCTCTTTACTTCTTATTAATTCTTGACTCCAAGTGCCCTTTGCACTGCTTGGCTCACCATTAGATCAGAGCAGTTATTATTATTACTGAAACATAAGGTTAACATTTCCATCATCACCGGGGTTAAAATTTGCATACTTCTGCATAATTCCTGTGCACAGCTGCTTGTAAGCTTCGTCTTTCATCTTGGTTTGCACAATTCATCTGGAATTTCTTAAAACTGGACTATTCATAATAACAGTCCTTCAGAGGAATGATGAGTTCAATGTTTTAGCAGCATCCTTCACTTAAATAAAAAGCTTCAGAGCCTCTTGAAGACATGAACAGTTTTGACTGAAATGTCTAATGTCAACCACATGGGCTAAAGGATTGCAGAACAAATTTTTTATTGCAATATAAATCTGCTGGAAACAACAACAAAAAAGGTCATCAATCTCTCCCTTACTTTTTGTTGCCATTTTGAAATTACCCTCTTTTCTTTCCTCTCTGCTACTTCCCAAACAAAACCAGGGTATTCAATGTTGTCACAAATTCTATTTGTCAGTGATGTTCCTTTGATAAGCTATTGAAACTTGTAGGCCAGATGACAGAAATCACATAAAAAATCAAGCCATCTGTAAAAATCAAGAGTGACTCAAAGGACTAAATGACTTCCATTTTAGAGTGGACTCAAAAGAAATTGGTCAGTAGCTATTATGTGAAATGAAGGAAAGGCAGCACAATAGAAAAGCTTAACAGGAAGGGCATCTCAAGTTTAGCTTTGACTTTCACTCGATGCATCTCCTTTAGCACAATCACTCAACGTTGCAATAGCCAGGCCTCCTGGTTTCAAGCCACAGAACCCAATGCAATTGGCAAAACAACAGGTAAAAGCAGGGGCAGAGCAAAGCCGCTCACTAGCTCATATAAAAAGTCCAGTCCATTGGTTTCAGGTATGGCTGGATCCAGGTGCTTAAAAGATGTCATCAAGAACATATTTCTCCCTGGCCCCCAGCTCCCTTTTCCTATGGGTTGGCTTTACTCTTAGACGGGCTTTTCACATACTGTGAAAAGATGGTTATCAGCAGTTTTAGCTTATGTCTATCAATTCAGCAATCCCAGTGGAAAGAGACCATTACTTTCTCCGTTGTTTCCATAAAAGTCCCACAGTCTGTGGAGAGACCGTTTGGAGCTCAGGCCCAACCCTGAACCAATGAAACATGTAAATTAGCCAGGTCTAGACTATATGCACCACATACCTCATGGACTGAAATTTAAGAGGGGGTATTTGCTCAAAGGTGAATCAGGACACTGTTCCCAGAAAAAGTGAGGAATGCATGATAAACAGTGGGCAGGCAAAAACAATACACTTCCGCTCCATCCTCTCTTGGATTTCAAAGTACTCAATAAAATACAGAATTTAGAGCTGATGATGTAAAGCTTTTTACTCTAAGATTCAAACTACAGTATTTTAAAAAATCTTCTGAGGAAGAGATGGCTGAAACCTAATATCCATTCTCCTCCTCTACTTTTAGTAATAACACCACCCCCCCCAATTTGTGATAGGTGCAACAGCAGGCAACAAAAGAGTATTAGTTCCCACACTTCCCTGTAGTTAAATGTGGTCATATGACTGGTGGGGTAGTTGCAATTATGGCCTCCAAAGATATTCAGAGCCTAATCCCTGGAACGTGTGAATGTTCCCTTATGTGGTAACAGACTCTTTGCTGATGTGACCGAATTAAGGGTCTTGAGATGGTGATATCGTCCTGAATTATCCAGGTGGTTCCCAAAGGCAATCACAAGTGTCCTTATAAAACAGAGCCAGAAGGAGACTACATATGGAAGAGAAGGCAATATGACCACGCAGGCAGAGATGTGAGCGATGCAGTCACAGTCAAGGAACACCACCATCACCAGAAGCTGGAAGCTGCAAGGAAACTCTCCCCTAGAGCTTCCAGAAGGAGAATGGCCATGTGGGAATCTCGACTGCAGCTCAGTGAAACCGAGAAAGAACTGTGAGAGCATACACTTCTCTTGTTTTAAGCCACTACATTTGCGGTAATGGGTTACGGCAGCTATAGGTAACCAATTTAAGTTCTGGCAAATAAAATATGAGCAGAAAAGGAGGTGCCCAGCTTCCAGCTTGTGCTCTTCAAGGGAAAGGTGCTTTTTCCCTTTTTCTCTCTCTTCTATCCAGTTGGCTGGAATGCAGAAGTGCTGGTGAGCCATCTTGTGCTACCGCTAGTGTGAATGAGAGCAACATGCTAGGACTGTAGAGCAACAAGACAGAAGGGGCCTGGGTCACCAATATTTAGCTTGAAATCCCAGTTTGAGAGATAAATAAAATTCTGTCTTCTTTAAGCCACTATACTGGCATATTATAGCTAATCTATATCCTAACAAAACTACCATTTTCGCCAGCCATGAGACTGTACCTCAAAGACTCCCAACTACAGGGCGTGTAATTAACCGAGACCCAGAGGCTGCAATCTGAAATCCACCACCACGCCTGCTGCAGCCCTCACTTCCCACAAGCTCCTCCCACAGTGTAGGCGTGGTAGGGAGGCACTCTCATTTCTGGGAGACTTGAGACTCCTCTAACAGCCAACTGTGACTCAAGGACTCCTCGGTGGCTTTGCCAAAGCTTCTTAGACAGCACAGGCATCTAAAATACTTCCACCCAATCTTCCTCCCCTCTCCCTTCACTTGGGGCAGGTGGTTTCATGATCTGATGGTGCTCCCAACCTTACCAGGTCCTTCCTCCATTTTCTCTCTGAGGTGTTTCCCCTAATTAAGCCCCTGCTCATTTAATCCCATCTTGGCATCCGCTTCTCAGACTAACACACCATGTTTTCTCCGAAGTTCAAGAACAATGAGAACCTCTGGCAACGTAAGAACAAATAGGAAGTGGTAAAAGTATCTTGTCACAAGCATATTTCCCCAAGGTAACTCTCCGGGAAAAGAAGCAGACTTGGCTATCTTGCAGTTTACCTTCCTCAAAGAACCTCAAGAACCTCTTGCTAACTTCCAAATTCTCTCCTGCTACTTAGAAATAAATTATGAGGGTAATAGACTTTCCTCTCAAGATTTGGCAAACAGCATATTATTGACTGCAAATAACTGAATGAGAAGTAAAATTTTATGAATTATCTAATTGCTCTGTTTGAATAGCAAACATCAGGACGGTTGATGGTAAGCACATAAAGGATTCAGGATAACTAAATATTTCATCCATCTTTGGCCTGATTGAACCTAGTGTAGGTACAGTCTGTTAGCTCTGAGTTTCTGCATGTTTACATGTTTTTGTCTTGGTGGATTCTAAATCACTTGCCCCGGATACACAAATGTCCATAAAATGTGGAGTCTTGCCTAACTCCCCAATTACTGTCACTGTTCTATCCCACTTCAGTCTACTGTTTGCACCTTATTAGTTACAACTTACTTCTTTCTGAACGTATATTTGTCTCTGAGATTGTCATACTTATTATTATTCATTTTAGTAATCCCCTCACTCTTCCTCACGCTTTCCTTGTCTGTCTTCATCACACATTTGCTGAACTGAATTAAATGTGAAAGAGTTGGGAAATAAGGTGCATTAATATTGTTGGAGACTGACATTTTTCCGATAGAGTGAGGACGTTCCCCCAGGGAGTCGGGAACGTCCCTCTAGGAGTGGTTATTGGAATGAGAAAATATGCCATTGAGGGAATCTCAGGGATGGAAATGTCTGCTCTTAACAAAGGCTTTGAACACAAAACAGAGCAGAGAAAATTGAAAATGGTGAGTTCTAATACTTCCACATGTGGTGTATTTACAACCGTGCCAATGTGGGAAGACTCTCCAAAGCATGCCTTTTCATTGTTGGGTCTACAGGGCGTGGGCGTGTGTGTGTGCACGCGCACCTGTGCTCTAGGGGACAGAGTTGTGCAACTCCACTTCTGAAAACATGTTAGATTTCTCCTTTTAAATGATTACAGTGGAGAACTGTTACTGACATAGCTCAGAAGTGAACATTTGTTTAGGGCTCAAAGGTTTTTTTTTTTTTTAATATTAAAGGAAAATACAATATCTGATCATGGTAATAAGAAAATACTATTAGAAAATTAGTGAATTCTTAGCGTACTGGTATATCAGTTATGTTAAACTGGGGGGTAGAAAGCACAGATTTCAATTTCCAGATCTGTGTCTGACATAAACGAACAGTGCAACCTAGGATTACTCACCTAAACATTCTGTGACCTGGCAACCTTATCCATCCAAATGAAAGAACTGAAGTGTTTCAGAGGTTGAAAACTGGTGGTTTATGAGCCAAGTGCAGCCTAAAGATGTGGGTTGTTTTTGGCTAGTTGAATTAGTTGCTTAACTTTAACTCAAGACATTTTGCCAGAAAAATAATACAATTTCTGGCTTCTTTCGAAAAATCAGAAGATTAACCAACCTCACCCTGTATTCCCGTATGGCAACCATTGGGTAAAGTCCATATTTTTCAGGTATACCTGACCCACTTCATTCATTTATGCCTGACTACACTTAACAGCTATTTGAATGTGTGACTCCTACACTCCATGACCTCAAAGGGCCTGTCTAGTTCTAAAGTTCTATGAGCCTAGAATATAACTGCAAGTCTAGAAGAAAACAGATATATTCATTGTCAATTGATTTTCAGTAACAGTGTCAAGAAAATTCAAAGGGAAAATAATAGTGTTTTCAACAAATGATGCTGAGACAACTTGATATTCCCATGCAACTAAATGAAGTTAGACCACTTCCTCAATTCACACATAAAAATTAACTCAAAATGGATCACAGACCTAGATATAAGAGATCAAACTATAAAACCATTAGAAAAAAATGTAGAAGAAAATCTTCATGATCTTCGATTAGGCAAAGTTGTCCAAAATAGGACACCAAAAGATCAAGTGACAAAAGAAAAAAAGATAAGTTGGATTTCATTAAAATTTTTTAAAAAGTTTGTGCTTCAAAGGATACCTAACAAAATAAAAAGACACCCCACGGAATGAGAGAAAATATTTGCAAATCATGTATCTGATAAGGGACCTGTAGATGGAGTACATAAAGAACTGTTACAATGTAATAATAAAATGATGAATAACCCTCTTAGAAAATGAGTAAGGGATCTAAATAGGCACGTCTCTATAAAGATACACAAATCGCCAACAAGCACATGAAAAGATGCTCAACGTTATCAGCCATCAGGGTAATGCAAATAAAAATCACAATGAAATATGACTTCATATCCACGAAAATGACTATAACCAAAATAGTTATTAACGAGGGCTGACAAAGATATGGAGAAATTGGAATCCTCATTCCTGTTGGTAGGAATGTATAATTTTGCACCCACTTTTGAAAACAGTCTCACAGTTCATTGAAAGATTAAATGTAGCACTACCATACACCCAGCAATTCCACTACTAGAAACATACCCAAGAGAACTGACAATATATGTCCACACGAAAACTTGCACATGAATGTTTAAAGCAGCATTACTCACTATAGCCAAAAAGTAGAAACAACCAAATGTCCACCCAATGATTGATGGATAAACAAAATGTGGTATGCGGTATGCCGTGGAATCTTACTTGGCAATAAAAAGGAATGAAATACAGAAATATGCTACAGCATGGATGGACCATTAGAACAATATGTTGAGTGAAAAAAGCCAGACACAGAAGGCCATATGATAGGGTTCCATTTGTATGAAATATCCAGAATAGATAAATACACAGAACATAAAGTAGATCGATGGTTGACAGGGGTTGGGAGAAGGAGGAATAGAGAGTGACTTTTAATGAATATGGGGTTTCTTTTGGGGGTGATGAAAATGTTGTGAAATTAGATTGTGGTGTTGGTTGTATAACTTTGTGAATATGCTAAAAACCAAAAAAACCCACTAAATTGTACACTTTAGGAGGGTGGATTTTATGGTAAGTGAATTATATCTCAGTTTTTAAAGTAAGTGAGCTTCCAGTAAGATCTAAATCTTCACCTTTATTACCCCTATTAACATTGTCAATACCATGATATTACTTTCCCCAGTCATAGGGTAACCAGTATGAGCTATCCACCTTAGCCTAAAACACACCGAATTATGGCTAATGGTGAAACAATTTTTACTTATGAATTATGGCTAATGGTGAAACAATTTTTACTTACTTTTACTTAAGTCTTTTTACTTAAGACTTGAGTTTCTTCTTTCATAAAAAGGAAACTTTGGGGAAATTTTTTTTAAAGATGTATGTTTTACTTTCTTTTGAAGTTTAAAATTTTTTGTATTTTTGTCCTCAAATAAACATCTTCAGTCTATAGGACCATACGATTTATCTCTCTCCTGTTTGCAGGCTGTTTCTGGGCAGGGAAGATAAATTCCTATCAATGATAAATTGATTCACTTCAGTTTTAACATCCTTTTGTATAATTGCCCTGAAAACTATGAGCTCATGGTCTCTTCTGAATTTAAGATCAAGCTGAGGCATCTGGAAAATCGGCAGAACCTACTACAGAGGCTCATTTCAAGACAGTCCCCACATCTCCGCTCTACTACTTAACCATTAGAGGGAAGTGGTCAGTTGTCTTGTAATAGGCCTATAAAAGAAATTAATCTCCTACTCAAAGGGGAGGTGTGTAGGCAAGTGAATTATACCATCTCCTCAGTATTCCTCTTCTTGACCAAGCATAAAAGGTAGTAAATTATTTAAAACAGTATCCAACCAATTTGGGAAAAATTCAGGCATTAAAGGTGAAAACATGTTTGCCCTTAGAAAGAGGTCTCATATGGAAGGGACAGTGAATAAAGACAGTGCGCATACATAATGAGAAGTGGCAAAAAATATCTTATTTTCTAAAGTGGCTCTTGTTTCAATCAGTTGGACTAAAATAAGTACAGATTCTCTTCCTTGGCAGAAAGTTTTCCTCTATTTAGAAAAAAACCTTTATGAGTCTCCTTAACTCCCCTGGCCTAGATAACCACCATCTGGTAAGAGAAGAATAAAGATGATTTACATAATAAAGTAAAAACAATTCCTTAAAAAAGTAATTTCCCCAATGGCAAGAGATGTCTTGCGATCTAACCCTCCCTCCTATTCTACTCTGCTGTGTTAATTAACCCGTCCTCTAAGGAAGGCATTAAACAGACTCCCTAACCCACTGGCTTCCAACTGCATTGTGCCAGGAGGTAACTGCCAATGACTGGAGAGTGGAGGAGAGTGAGCGCAGGGTGTTTATGCCTCAGGCTCTCTCTGTGCTGGGCCTCTGGCCCGCAGAAGCTAGGCAACTCTTTCCCACAGAGGGCCTCCTGCCTCAACGCTGCAAAGACTGCTTCTCTGCCCTTGGCCTTCAGGCCTAAGAGTTAGGAACAGCTCCCCACTGTTGACAGCCACAGAATGCTTCAACACACAGTCAGCTCTGCTGTAAGCAACATGTGTTCTTGGAAATCATCGTGCAATACAAAATTGTACAACGAAAAACACGGCGCTTATGGGAAAACAGGGTTAGAGGCGCACACACAAACAACTAATATCTATGACATTTCAAAAAGAGAGGAACCTAATAAAAACAGTTGCCAGTGTTACACTTGTCACATGATTAAGAAATACAAAAATACAATAAATATTGCATTTTACCTTGAACAAGACCCTGAAGTTTGCTGGTAGACGTAAGCTTCACAAGAGTTGCAGCTTGGGAGCTACTGGGAAGCGGCATCAGGAGGCTTATCTGAAAGGGGAACAGAAAATTGTCGCACCAGGTAAGGATGGTGTGGTACATAACAACATAGTCAGCTGAGGTGGGCAGAGGGTGTTTGGGGGAGGGACGTGCAGTTAGTAGGTTCCTACACTGCTTGGTTCAACTGGATGCAGATTTCTGTGTTCACCTAACCTTTCTCATGGATGAAATCACACAAAAGCAAGTGCTAAAACTAGGCTCAAATTGTTCCCAAATATGTCAATGGCATTGCACAAATCTGAATTTTCAGAACAACTGCTATAACAGAACTGACGGTGCATAGTTTATTTTCCTATACCTGGCCTATGACCTTATAAATAATAGTCCCTTTACTACATTCTTCTCAATGACCTCATCTAATTATGAACTATGTCCTCTCCTGTTGTAACACCTAGAGAGAGTGTGAGGGGCAGTCTGGGGACAAGGGTTCCGGAAATACAGTAGGAGTTCAGAACCGAGAAGAAATTGCTATTGGAAGTAGTTGCCAAGGAACTTTGAAAGATAGTGATGTGTCTTGATGGAATTCCAGTTGCATCATGTTCTTTAGTATCTTAGAGTCCCCGCCACAGCCTGCACTGCCTCAGCCTCAGTTACATGCAACGGCTCTGTATTAGTGGGGTTTTGGGGAAAGAAAGGAGAAAGTGATGTATGGGGCATGAAGATGGTCAGGAAGCACAGGGGTCACAATTGCCAAGAAAAAACAGGAAAGGCACAAAGCCCTTTCCCCAGAATCAACCTTTGAAAGGCACCATCCACCATCAGTTAGGGTTAGGGAGTCCCTGTCCTGCTGCTATGCATGTACCTCTGCTGGGGCTGTGTGGTTGGTAGAGAACTGGACTCTACATACATGAAAAGTGAATATGGCTTCTACTTCTACATTTCCCCCCCCCAGCCAAAAGCTTCTCAATATTTTCCATTTCAAAGACACTTGTTCTGCAAGTAACAAAAATACAGAAAAAAATCCTCAATAATTCTTCCCTCAACACATCCTTTTATTTTTTACCTGAGTAAATATAACATAAATATAACCTAGTCTTTGCCCAACAATATTACGTTAGCCATAGAAGCACACCCCTACAAAGGGATTATTAATCCTCAAAAAAAACCTTGGCAGAATTCGATGAAAGCTGAAATGTATTTTCACAGATGGCTGTGCTATATTGTATTTGATTTGAAAAATATCCAACCAAGCAATACCCCATTTTCTGTTTCATTCCCTGAAAGCAATTATTACATGAAAAGGTAGACAGGCAGGACACAGTTAACAAACAAAGACTAAAGAGTTGTCATCAGCTTAGAAATGTTCTGGAAAATAAATGAGGGCCACTTGCCAATAATGTGACTATGAAATACAGAAATGAAAAATCTATATTGCAAACGTACACACATACTTCTACCCCACATCACAGTTTGATGAAGCAAGAGATAAACGGCCCAACACTGATTGTTTTTACAGGAATATGAGAACCCTCCAAAGAAGAGAAACAGAACGTCTCTCCATTCACATAAAAAGCAAATTACAGATGGAGCGGGGGGAAATTCACTACTCTCAGAGCAAGATTCAATTAAAAAAATGTGTCTGGCTTCGACAGGGCAAATTCCAGGCATTGGGTATTTTCATAGAAGTTGGTTTTAAAGGAAAAGATTTGAGCGCTACAAAAGCCTATGGAACTTTTCACGGCTTGTCATAATTTCTCTGTAATACTAAACAAGGATTTCCGGCTCCTTAGCTCATATTTTTTCCCCTAACTGATCCTGCAAGGCAGCGTTATGCTTTTGACAGTGTATTTCCTCTCTGAAAATCACACTGAATAATAGCTGCATGGTAAATATTACATAAGTCATACCGCCTTACCGTGTTGCAAACCCTAACATATAGTGCTTTACCAAGGATTGCGTGTGTGTATGCGTGTATGAATATACTCGGTTAAACAGCAGATGAAACTACGGAAGGAAGACCAGAGGCAGCTCGTCCTGTCCCGTGCAGAGCTCCAAGGACGGCACAAATGGCATTATTGAAATAGAAGGCAATTCTAACTCTGGGACATCCATTTCCATCTTCAGAAGCATGAGGCAAGAGCCCTGTCTTTGTGTTGTTCAAAGGCTGAAGCCAACACAAAGAACCTCTGAAAGTCACAGGATTTTTGAGCGAAATTTCTACACACGTTCCCTCCGCCTTGTCACCCTTCATCCACTTTGTACAGAGTATCATTAAGGGTTTCTAGACATCAAGTTCTGGATCTTGTTATAATGCTCAGAATTGCTGTCAGCGGACAGGAAAAGAGCTCCAATCGTCCAACTGTGAATAAATACACCCATTTGAGTGTTATCAAGCTTTCCATTTGTCTTATCATTTCATTCTTCAATTGACATTGTGACCCTTGGAAAACCAAAGGAGGCGTTTCTTCAGTGCTTTACCCTCGACCTCGGAGCAGCAGGGCCTTTATTCTCTGTCCCCTTTTGCCCTTTGGAGATAATTGCCTACATGGGTGCCTATATTACATATGTTTCAACCTGTTCTCCAAACATTAACTGTTTGGGATTAAAATAGTTTCTAAGAAGCATTTTCAGCCTCTCCTTGAACTCCTGCCAGTCTATGGCTCTGCACAGAAAGGAAAATGCTGAGCATTAACAACAAAATGGGGATTAGTCAGAAGGAGATAATAAATAGCACATTACTGCATGTGGCAGAACCGAAAAAAAAAAACAACTTTTTTGCATTTTAGTGGTTTAACCATGACGACCATTTGAGGTCTTAGTAAAGGTAATAGGAACACAGTCCTGTGTCAGGAAGTAAGAAAAGATTGGAGAGAAGCTTTACCACGGATTTAATATTAGGTCATTGACATTGTTTACACAACCAGATTAAGAGTCCATTCCAGTATTCTCGCAAGGCATTATTTGCAATGCAAATATTAATCGAAGTAATAAATGATGTACTAAATCATAATAAGGAAGATGACAAAGCTAAGAGTTGGACTAAGGTCTGCAGGATCCAGTTCTCTTAATATTATGCTAATAAAGGGGTGGGGCAAACATGAACCAGACCTTTGTCAGAGTCTCTGCAGGTTGGGGTAGAGTGGCCTGGCTGCCACATGGGAATGGAGAAACAGAATGGTAAAATAAGAAAAAATACCATCACCACAACTAATCATTAAGAAAAAACCCACCCTATGAGGGTGATGTACTATTTTCATACCTACATTACAGATGAGAAAATCAAGGTACAAACAGAGAGGTGAAGCAATTTGCCAAAGGTTACGCGGCTGACAGATGGTGAAGCAAAGATTTAAATCAGAACAGTACTTCTCATAAGAATCCCTACTCAATCTTCCACTGCCATGCCGGCATGAATGGGCTGGGGAAGTTGCAGGCTTTACACCATGTACCACTACAGAAGTAGGTCAACCACTTTGTCAACCACTCATGCATTTGCTCATATGTTCAACAAATACATATGAAGCACCTACTATGTGCCAGGTGTTCCTGCAGGAGAATGGGGACTCAATGACAAACAAGCAGGCGAGCTGCTTATTCTTTGGGAATTTATAATATGGTTGAGGAGATTGGTGGGAAAATCCAGGCTGCCTACAAAGCTTTGGAGGGAAGCATACTAAAGTGGGTCTGGAAGTTTAACATGCCTCAGAATTGCCAAGAGGGCTTATTCAAACACGCATTGCTGGACCTCATCCCCACAGTTTCTGATTCAGTAGATCTGTGGTTAGGTCCAAGAATTTGCATTCCTAACAAGGCTGGTAACGGCTGGGGTAGGAGGCATGCTTTGAGATCACTGCTGTAAGGGTTATTTGGTTGGGGGAGAAATATTTCTTTATGTTTTCCTGTGCATCTGTTGAGCGTAATTCTGTACTTAGGAAAAAGAGTTATTGAGCTATATAGATCTAACTTGTGGCCTGCTGGGAATATCTTTCACCCTGACATAAAAGGTCAACATGTTCCCTAGCTTGGATAACACATCCAGCCACCAATAGCCATTCGACATGGGATCTGACAGAGTAAGACATAAATTAGGTAAGTTTGGATACCATAGAGTCAAAACGAAAAGTAAAACATCAGGCCAGAGTGTGATGTCTTGAGTGAATTATTGAGGAATGGGAAAGTAACATTTAAGATATTGATGGGGTGCTAATGGGAAAAAGAGAACCACTGGGGGGGAATATTTTTACCCGTCAATCCAAGAAACATATTTTATTCTTACAGATAATGATACACTATCATTTAATTGACATGATGATTAAAATTGCCTCCAATCTCCTGGATCTGGTTTCAATATATGTTTTAAAAAAAAAAAAGCCCGAGTACTCCTTGTCTATAAAAGGGAAATTTTCCAGATTCATGGCCTTATTGTCTACTGGAAAGATCCATGGCAAGAGAAAAAGAAATATTGGGAAAAGGCCAACTTCTTTGAAAACCATATGTGGATATAAAAAGCTGCATAATCTGTGAGCCAATTTTATACATAAATATATTTATATATATATATAAATATAATACATACAAAATATTTTTTTTCAAAACAGAGTGGATAGTTTAATGCTACAGGACAGGAGGGCTTCCAATGCAGAAAGGAGCAACACAAGTGTCTGCATTTGGCTGACCTTCCTTTCAGATCAAGAGAATGAACTCCTCACATCAAGGATGCCATTTTGCTGTGCTCTGCAAATAGCCTTCTGCTAAAGCCACAAAGGAAACTAACTAGTTGGGTAAATAAATATCCAACCTTAACGACAAACACAAGTGATCTGGAAAGTCATTTAAAAGTTGGTTATCTATGACATCAGCTATCTGGTTACCCATTCTTGGTCTTAGCCCAGGTAATTAAAAGCTAGCTAGTTTTGTCAATAACCAGGTGTTTAAGATGACAGCCCCCAGGCCAAATCTGACCAATAGATAAAATTTATTAACCTGCATATTTTGCTCCTGTTGCTGTGCCTTTAAATGTCTAACTTGAATGGTTGAAATGAGCACTTGCTCTTCTCTGTATGACCTTGCCCTGCCACTCTCCAGTATCTTTTGCCTAGACCGGATGACACCTTTAAGGTACCAGCCAATTCCCTGGAGAGACTTGAGGTTTTGACCCCTGCTATATAATTTACAAAATCACCCTTCATTCCAGCATTCCTCTCTTGATGAATTCTACCTCCCTCATATTTTTTCTTCATTTCACGATTGAAAGGATAGGATAGGTTTTTCCATAAGAATTTTAATTATTCCTGGGTGAGTGATACAATACTATATGAAACTTTGCGAGGAAATAAGTTTCTCAGCAGAAGTACAGAATTACCTTGTTGTATGATTCATGGACAGCCCAGATTGTTGAACTGCTTTGCACTGGCTTGGAAATTTTGGGCTGATTAAATGAAACGTCAAGACTGAGAAATGACTTGATTTTAGCAAAATGGGCATATCACCACCAGACAGGAATTAGCCCAGAAAATACACTAAGTTTCAGGAGGTCTGGAATGGGCTTTTAAAAAATAGAGCACATTGAGAAAGCTGAGAGAATGTGAGATACCCCAAAGCAAGTTCATTTTTATTCTGTAATGCATAGGAAATACAGTGCAATAAAAGCAGAACTAATGATTCAAAAAACAGCTAGAGATACTGAAACACAATTAATCCTACTTACCTACCTTGTGAAAACTGGTAAAAGGGCAAGGTGGGGTTGGAAGCCAGTACCTGAAAGGCAATGGAAGAGTGATGGTAAGAATCCGTGACCATTCACATATGACCACAGCAAAGCGCCTAAGTGGCAAATCTCACTAATTAGGAGTAACTGGGGTGATGGCCACTTGGAATCACTATGAAATCTGAAGTATGGATACTTTTTAAGGAGATGTAGCAGTATTGCTTTCAAGGGCAAAGACCAACAGCAAATGACCTTCCCAGGTCGGCAAAGTCCCACTGGAGCTGCTAAGGGGTAAAATCATTTCTGGTTAGTACACGCACTATAGGGCAGGGGCTTCTGCTCAGGGTGTACGAATCACTGCAAAAGAGTTTGACGTTAAAAAGCTAAACCATCTCCTGCTATCTTATCTTTGCTGTTTATGTGACCATTTTCTTCAAAGATGGTAGAAAAGTTTATTTGATCCCAAGCTCTTTCCTGAGGAACACATTTCACAATATTGGTATTCAATGTATTGAAGTTGTCCCAATGATCTTAGAAGTTCTTAGTGAGGAAAGGCTGAATATTGAAATATACATATGTATATATGTGTGTGTGTGTGTGTGTGTGTGTGTCCGCACCTGCACACATATGTGTAAAACTTACTCTTGCCATCTACTATATTGCTATAATATATCTGATTGAATAGAATGGATTCTAGTAGGCACATCTGACCTACAAATGTTTGTTTTGTGGTTTTTCTCCTTGGGTGTGTTGGGAAGCTCTGGACACCATGACCAGGGCCTTCCCTCACTAATGCATTTGCTGATGACTTTTGAACTAGTCAAGAATTCACCTGGAAGCTCTGTTTTATCATCATACAGTCCCTAAACCTAGGGTGAATAGGAGAACTGTATTCATTTCCAAACCCATTTCAATAGCAGCTCTTAACCAAAAGGAATCTTAATAGAATTTCCAAGTCCAAAGCGCTTGTTTAATCCCACGCCCAGTGACTTTCAAGAGTGAGGTGCCTATGAAAGGACACACCAACTCAGAATGGCTGCAAATGTCTTTGTGTGTTTGGCTGGGGTCAATGTACAGATGGCTTGCTCAGAGATCCTGGAGGAAAAGACTGCCTGGGACTCTAAGGAAGAAAGACAAGGACTGACCTCAAGCACATTGTCTGTACCAGGCCCTGAATGATACAAGCTTGATGTTTGTGACACGTGAAAGGCCACCTTTTCAGTGAGATTTTGCTGACCACCCTATTTAAAATTACACCTCCCCTCTCCTTAACTTCTCTGCTTGGCATTTATCACTTTGCACTATAAAATTTACGTGTTTTGTCTATTTTCTGTGTTCTTCCACTAGAATGTAAGCTTCACAAGATAGGAGTGGTGCCTGTTTCTCATTCCTCTATCTCTGGTGCCTAGAATCCCATCTGATAGGTAGCAGATACTCAGCAAATCAATGTCAAATGAGTAAATGAATGAGTGAATATAAATATGTATGGATACAAGCTCATATTTTGGGTGACAATGAACTCAGCTAGGCTGGAACCCTAGCTCTGCTGTTTATGGGCTGAGTAGCCTTAGACAAGACACAATCTCTGAGTCTCAGCTTCTTCATCCCTCAAAGGCAGGCAATGGTAGTTCCTTCCCCATAATGCTCTTGTAAGGACAAAAATGGTACGTGCCAGGACACCCTTTGGTATGCTCTCTGGCACACTGTAGGTGCTTCAAAACTGTTGGCTGTGACTACTGCTATTGTATTTATTCCCAAACCATAAACTAGTACAGAATAATAAGCCAGTGAATATACAGATTTCCACACCTATATATTTTCCCCCGTCTTTCTAAGAACACTGACATAGGGCCAGAAAGAAATCGATTGGTGAAGAAGCTGCCTTATTCTTGCTTGTGTTTTGTGAAGCCCTATCTTGGGGTTGGGGAACGGGGAGGGCCTCCTAGACGTGACCCCATGAAGGGCACTGTGTAGCAGCTGGCCTGGCTGCCTCCGAGTTGCATGCTTTGTAAATCAAAGGGTATTTGGGTCTCAGGCTGTCCAGTGTGTTACCTTCCTGAAATCTTGAATACGCTTTAAAAGCAATTATTTTGCTTCTAGCTTTGGGAAGGAGGACGTGAGAAGAGGCCTGGCTCAGGTAAAGCTCATATTTCAAGGCATGTCAGGGACAGAGATCGATGACGTGCAGATAACAGTAGAAATGGATGTAAAACACAACCTCAGGTAGACTCATGACCAGGCCCACCCAGAGCCCTCCCCCTGCCTCAGAATCGAGAGGAAATGGAGCCACAACATTCCAAACAGGGACATAGTTTCAGAATGAAGGAAGTCTCAATAACACCTAATATCCAGGGTTCCTGGAAAAGATGGTCATGTCTTGGCATTGTGGTGCACTGGGGTTTTGTGAGCATAAATGTTTCCAAATAATGTTTATTTTCCTACTTCCTGCTTTCTGTATTTAATGTCTTGGTTAGAATTAACAGTAAAGGCCACTTTTTAAAAGCATTTATTCTATGTCTAAGTGCTTGTTGCAACAAACCCCCGAAACAGAAAGTATTTGTGCATGTGCCCATTTCACAGATGTGGGCTTAAGAGGTTAACTCACTTTTTTTGTGGTCATAAAGCTAGTAAGTAGCACAGTCAGAATCGGCAGCTAGGTCTGTCTGATTCCAGCTCCTCCACAACTAAACACTCTGCTCTGTATCATAACACCACAAACTAAATTTGGTTCCCAATTATACTGTCACAGCTCCTTGTACTTTTTCTTCATAGCACTGAACTTAATTTGTAAATAAATATGTAAATATGTGATTACCTGTCTAATACCTGCCTCAGTACTAGTCAACATCTGTTGAATATGTAAATAAATATAAAGTGGATATAAACTGAGATTTCAGGTTGAAATCAAAACTCATTAAGTTTTTAAAAATAAATTAAAAGCATCCAAACTCTTTTATTTAGTGATTTTCTCCTTCTCAAAATAAAATCAGTATGTAACTGTTTCTAATAATTCTTTGCATAGTTATTCCACAATAATGTGGGAAATTCAAACAACTGTGCAATTTATACATCATTATTATTTATTGTTTGGCTCTTCCACTAAACGTCTGCCAGTATGTATCTATCATGTACCCTCTTACCTCTTTTTACTTCTAGTTCTTAGTAGGCACTCAAATAGTATTTGTGGAACAAACCAAACAAAAATACTGCTGATGGACTTAATCCCTATCAAATTGCCCATGACATTTTTCACAGAACTAGAACAAATAATCCTAAACTTTACATGGAACCACAAAAGACCCCAAATAGCAAAAGCAATCTTGAGAAAAAAGGACAAAGCTGGAGGTATCATGCTCCCTGACTTCAGACTATACTACAAAGCTACAGTAATCAAAACAGCATGGTACTGGCATAAAAACAGACTTACAGATCAATGAAACAGAATAGAAAGTCCAGAAATATACCCAAGCACTTACATTCAATTAATCTATGACAAAGGAGTCAAGAATATACAATGAAAAAAAAAGACAGTCTCTTCAATAAGTGGTGCTGGGAAAACTGGACAGCTACATGTAAAAGAATAAAGTTAGAACATTTCCTCACACCATATACCAAAAAAAACCTCAAAATGGATTAAAAACTGAAAAGTAAGCCTGAAACCATAAAATTCCCAGAAGAGAACATAGGCAGAACACTCTGTGACATAAATGGTAGCAATATTTCTGGGGTTCTTTCTCCTAATGCAAAAGAAACAAAAGTAAAAATAAACAAACGGGACCTAACTAAACTTAAAAGATTTGGCACAGCAATGGAAACCATTGACAAAATGAAAAGACAACCTACGGAATGGGACAAAATGTTTGCAAATGATATGACTAATAACAGGTTAATATTAAAAATATATAAATAATTCATACAACTCATTATCAAAAAAAACAAAGTCTAATTTAAAAATGAGCAGATGACCTGAATAGACATTTTTCCAAAGAAAACATACAGACAGCTAATGGGCACATGAAAATATGTTCAACATTGCTAATCATCCGAGAAATTCAAATCAAAATCACAATGAGGTAATACCTCACACCTGTCATGGCTATCATCAAAAAGTCTACAAATAACTAACAAATGTCAGCAAGAATGTGGAGAAAAGGGAAGCCTAATATGCTGTTGGTGGGAATGTAAATTGGTGCAGGCACTATGGAAAGCAGTATGGAGTTTCCTCAAAAAACTAAAAACAGAACTACCATATGATCCAGCAATTCTATTGCTGGGCACATATTCGAAGAAAATAAAAACACTAATTTGAAAAGATACATGCACCCCAGTGTTCACAGATGCAGTATTTACAACAGCCAAGATATGGAAGCAACCTAAGTGTCCATCAACAGATGAATGGATAAAGAAGATGTGGTAGAGATATAAAATGAAATATTACTTAGCTATAAAAAACAATGAAATACTGCCATTTGCAGCAATGTGGACGGACCTAGAGGATATTATGCTTAGTGAAATAAGTCAGACAGAGAAAGACAAATACTGCTACCACATGTGGAATAAAAAATTAAAACAAATGAATGTATATAACAAAATAGAAACAGACTCAGATACAGAAAACAAGCTAATGGTTACCAGTGGCAAGAAGGAAGAGGGGAGGAGCAAGATAGAGGTAGAGGATTAATAGGTACAAACTATTATGTGTAAAATAAATAAGCAACAAGGATATACGGTACAGCACAGAGAATATAGCCATTATTTTCTAATAACTTTAAATGGAGTATACTCTATAAAAATACTGAATCATCTTGTTGTACATCTGAAACTAATATAGTAAGTCAACTATATTTCAATTTAAAAAAAAAGAAAAAGAAATACTACTGATGAGCTGTTGGTATTTTAATGAAAGTAAAACTTTTATAACATATATATCTTTTCTGGTTGATATGAATTTAGAGATTTTCAGAACAAGTTACTTTGTGACTTTTTAACATTCAAGACACAACAGAATAATGTCAAAGGATTCAAGGAAGAAACTCTGTGGTCATGAACCCAGGCTAAAGAGAAAAAGCCTAGCTGTTTTAGTTTGGTTTTCCCAAACAAAGTCGGGAGGTAAACCACAGCTTCTGACCAAGTATTTAAACATTTGGAAAACTGGCTGAAATTGCTTACATGTAAACAGCAGGAGATTAATACTATGCTTTTGAAACTGATTTTAATGAGTTCTGTGAGATTTTACCACATGAAAAGCGAAAATGATTGTTTCCAGAAATAAATAAAAGGAAAGTAATGTAAGAATTTATCATATCCTTCATCTATCCTTTTAGGAAAAAAAAAAACAAAACAAAACAGACAAAACAAACAAGAAGCGAAAGAACAAAAGAATCTTGAAGAAAGGAATGGTGCTGAAGTATAGGGATGGAGAAATGTGTTACGAAGCAGGGAGAAAAGCATTCCAGTGAAATGAAAGGGAAATACTGAATGAAAGATGGGAATGCAGGGTGAGCATGAAGGAATGGTAAGACACTGGATACTGAGGTAGAGGAATCGAGCTCCCGGCTGGTGAGTCAAATGCTGCAATAATCCAATTTTAATTATATGTGAGTCTCATCTTTGCTATTTGTTTAATTTTCTTCTCCTCTGCAAATACAGAGACAGCTGTTTCCCTTTTGACACAATTATCTTTGTCTAGAAGCTTTCGAAACATCCCTTTGAAAGGTCCTCAGAACTTACAAGAAGCCTGAACATATTAAGTGACAGATCTTTTAGATTTTAGACAAGGAAAGCATTTCACTCAAGTCCTTGAATCTAAAGCCAGAGGGTCAGGGATGATGGAACAAAACACTTTGAGATTCAAAGTAGGATGAAAAGCAGCACTTATTTGATGCTAGAAGTCAACAACCTGACCATGAGCTTAATTATACTATGAGGGAAAAATGGACCCAACGTGTCAACCCAGCAACCAATCAGATTGTCATTATGGAGAGT
This sequence comes from Stenella coeruleoalba, assembly GCF_951394435.1. Classification (NCBI taxonomy): domain Eukaryota; kingdom Metazoa; phylum Chordata; class Mammalia; order Artiodactyla; family Delphinidae; genus Stenella; species Stenella coeruleoalba. Next base: position 80,291,487 of record NC_137156.1, read on the forward strand.
TTGAACTAAGCTATTCAGAATCTATAGTCAAGTACTGATGAACACTGAATCAGAAAGTCAAATAGATTTAGGACTAATGGTCACATAAGCCATGACAGACAAGAGACAGAAAGAGAAAACTGAGGACCTCGGTCAAGAAAGAGAAAAAATTAAAAGACACAAAAGCAGGAAACACTAGAAAGGAGATAAAAAGACTGAATATATGGCCTCCATTCTTACCAACCTTCCACCTCCGGCCTCATGAAGATTCAGTATCCAAATTCATGACAAAGAAATAATGACCAGTTTTATTAAGCACACAGCCAAGGCATCATACATACAATGTTTCATTTCATTCTCAAACAACCCTAGGAAGTAAGAACTATTATTATTCCCATTTTATTTATTTATTTATTTGCGGTACGCGGGCCTTTCACTGCTGTGGCCTCTCCCGTTGCGGAGCACAGGCTCTGGACGCGCAGGCTCAGCGGCCATGGCTCACGGGCCCAGCCGCTCCGCGGCACGTGGGATCTTCCCGGAGCGGTGCACGAACCCGTGTCCCCTGCAGCGGCAGGCGGACTCTCAACCACTGCGCCACCAGGGGAGCCCTATTATTCCCATTTTACAGAGGATAAACTGAAGCTGAGAGAGAAAGTGATTTGCCCATACAATCCTCATGATGAGTGAATGGTAGCAAAGCTCAGTTCTGATTCCAAAGCTTACACTCTTAAATCCAACTATACATTGCTTGTTGTAGCCTTAAATTACCTTCCTCTTTACTTGAACGAGCTTGAGAGTTCCTTTTTTTTTAGAAACCAGCCATCCCTACTTAAGACAGAAATGAAAAAGTTCAAGACGCGGGGTGAGGAGGAAGCCCTGACTAGATACTGAGGGTGTGACCTGGAGGCAATTCTGTGGCTTCAAAGCCCATGACCAAGTACGGAGACAGTAAAAGGACCAGTGGTGACCATGGGCTGGGGATGGGAAGATGAATAGATGGCACACAGATGATTTTTAAGTCAGTGAAACTATTCTGTACAATACGACAATGGTGGATATGTGCCATTTTACATTCGTCATTATACACCTGTCCAAACCCATAAAGAGGACACCACCAAAGGTGGTTCATTTTGCCATGAACTCAAAACTGCTCTAAAAAACAAAGCTGACTAATTTAAAAAATCCTTTTGGGTATAAAGATTCAGCTTGTAATATTGTTTTTCTATGTCATTTTCCTCCTTTCTAGATTTTTACATACAGCAAGTTGATTAGTATAAAACACACTTCTTGCTAAAATTGGTGTTCCGCTGTTCTCTCCAATGTTCTGATCCATGAAAGAAAATATGAAGTAATTTAATATAACTTTTTAAACTGAGTAGGAGAAAGACAGGGAGAGAGTATACTTTCAGTAATAAAGCAGACGACGCTGAGGACGTCGGACACATATGTTTACTACCAAGTACGTGTCAGAGGACATTTACATTTGCCAAATTATTTGCATGCGTATGTTTCAAGCTGTCCGGATGCATTAGATGGACACGACACGACGATGGTCAAACTCTCTGCTCCATCTCTCACTTCTGCACGCTGCATCACCTGAATATAAATGAAGGCCAGGACGTTCATTTACATGCAGTACTGGGTGTGCTTGCTGAACAAGCTGTCTGAAGAAATATTCCTTTCCACACACTGGATTTTCCACCTCTCTTCTCTGGCTATGTAGGATTACTTTTGTAGAGGCGGGAAGAGAAATGTGAAGGAAGCTCAGTAGAGGGGAAAGAATATCTGATCTGGGCCTGGAGTGGCCATTGGCTAGTGACGTGACCTTGAGCCAGACACCTGCCTGATGAAACTGAAAATCATATTATTTACCTCACAGGGTAAGGTAATAACGAGACGGTCACTGGGATAGAGATACCACGGATTGCCATTAGCGTCTTGAAATGTTTGTGGGACGTATTGGATGATTGTTAAGAACAGTTTTAAGGAAGAGCCTTAAACTCCACCTTAATTAGAGGAACAACTGTAGGGGTTTCCTGTGAGCCCAGCATTTGCTTTCTCATGTAATGATCGTGATCTCACAGTCGCTCTTGGGTCTTTGGAGTCACAGAATAACAGAAGGTGCAGGACAAGACCTGAAGGTGACTGCAGTGCAAAGCGTTACCCACTGTCTCCCTGCCTCAGTATCTTCAGCCTCAGTCCCCTGGTGAACGTGGAACAGGTTCACGCAGCAAAGGGAAGGACGATGGGCTGCGGGTGCATCACAGGGGTCCCAGCGGACACAAGAGGGTGCTGACTGGGACCATTTCCACTTCCGTTAACTGGGTCAAAACCATGCGTTCCTTGCTCTTGTCATACATTCTTTTGTTTGTAACATCACAGGCCAGTTTTTCATAACCTATTTAGGGATGCATACATATTTATATGAAAAACATGTTTTGTAAGAGAGTAACTTTTCAACAAATGAGCCCTTCGACAGAGAATACATAGGTATTCAATGTCTTTCTTCCCCCTAGCAGGTGAACTGCCTCTTTCTAAGGAAAGACAACCGGCTTGAGAACACTGGCTGTACTTTGCGGTCAAAGGAAACACAGTCACAGAGACAAGCTATGGTGCCTCAAAACCAAAGTAGAGAATTTTCTGGAATCAGGGGGCTATGGGTGCATGCAGCTGAGGAGCAAATGTCAGAAGTCACATCCAAAGGGGTGACTGAGACCACCCGCAAGCTAGGACCATGAGGCGGGCATCGAGGCACAGGGACAGAACGGGCACAGAAACCCAAAGATGAATGAAGCGCGTCAAGGCGAAGAGGGATGTCCGCAGCATCTGCAAGAGCCTATGCGGTGCGGCTGACACTTGTAGCAACTTGGCATTAAAAGCAGCCAACGCAGAGAAGTGGAGAAAGCCCAGGGCAACACATGGCACTCGGTGCCTGGGAGAGTGGTTATAAATGGAAATATGAGGTCTAATGAGAGATGTGGATAAAAACTGACAAGACACTAGGGAGACCATAGAATTTATCATCCAAACAAGGCCAGGACAGTTTGGGGAGTAAACGTGAGCACGGTTAATAACTGTACTACACGGAAACCGACTGCCTTGGGCAACTCGGGACATACGGGTTCTCTAGCAAAAGCCGACAGTGCTGCGGCTAAATGTGGGCCCTGATCAAGCCATGGAGGCCAAGAGTTGGGGCTCTGGGATGAATTGCCCTGCTCTGAATAACAACACCGCTGCTTACTGACTGTGGCCGTGCTGGGGGCTGTTCAACCTCTGCTGAGCTTTCCCACTTGGAATGGTAGTACCTGCCTCATAGCGTGGCTGAGGTAATTAAAGGAGTTCGTTTTCGAAGCACAGTGCCTGGTGCCTAGTAGTCAAGCAAGAACAGCAACGTTATTATTAGTAATTATCATCAGTTTAGTAGATGTTTTAATGCATGTAAACATATTGTTCCTAGAACCCTAACTGAGAAGTTTTTAATTCACACGGATCCGGGGGGCTCAGTGAAGGAGGCAGGGAAAAGAAAGGAATTGATTGTCCCAGGAAAAAAGTGATGCAACACTTCATGGAATATGACAGGCAAAACTCTCAACTCCAATCTCGCTATTCAAAAAAAAAAAAAAAATGGTGTGGCTACCCAAAGAAATGTGAAGTAAAGTTACCGATGCAAAAGTTACGATTAGCATGTTTGTAAGAATCCAGATTAGAGTTGGGAAAATTAAACTCTAGGAAAAAGAAAGTTCTCTGCCTTGTAAAATCAGCATTTCAACTTAAGCGTTCTACCATTTTATTTAATCAGGAAACCTTAAATGATGTGGCAATCCTTTAACTGGTTACCCATGAAATACATAAAATCTCCAGGTTTCATTTCAAAAATTCAGTGGTCTCTCTCACCATCTGGATTCTTTGGCTTCTTCAATTTATGAGCATTTACTCTGATAACACTAGTTAAAATTCAGCCCTGATGAAGGGTAGCATTTATGAAGCAATTCTTGTGTGCCAAATGGAATGTTAAATGCTTTGTGTAAATTCTTTCAATTAATCTTTGAATGAATCTATACTGTTGGGACCACGTGCCCCCACTTTACTGGTCGAGCACTGAGGCCCAAGAGAGGCTAAGTCACCCTAAGTCACTGAGCTGGGAATCAAATATAATTTGGTCTTAAGGCAAACTCGGGCTCCCAAGCCCTCCCACAGTAACTCAACTAGGTACAATTACCTGATAGAACAACACCAGACAGACCTACCCAACTTTTAGCTATTTTTCTTCTTGAGCAATATTTCTCGAATCACAAATATTTCTCTCTCCCCAACTTTGTAACGCCCTCAAGCGATACCCTGCTCCCACCCAATCTAACTGTGGAAGGTTTTACTTAAAATCTGGTGTTCCCTCCACCAATAATTCCCCTGCTTTACAGGATGTTCTCTCCCTAGCTACAGAAAGAAGGTATCCGTTTGATTTTAATCACTCTCCTCACAAACCCAGCTTAAGGGGATACAGGTAAAAACAAGAAAAGGAGTCAGCTGAAGAGAAAAGTTCTTGGCTCCAAATTAAAAACAATTCTGGATGCTCCATATCTGAAAAACATGCAAATGATTCCTGGGAGGGACTTGGAAAAGAGCTTGCTTCTTACAGTAATATATCAACTGTCAGCCTCTTAACATCGGAGGTTTAAAGATACACGCTGTTCTTGTTAAGGAAGGCATGTTCTTGTTAAGGAAGGCATGTTCTTGGGGGTACATCCGCAGCAATTTATGACTACTTCAAAAATCCATTACAAATTTCATCTACGTTTGAAATCCGGCATTCATGTGCATTTTAGGAGGCATATAAAAAGATCTCAAATGAGATAATATGTGTAAAAGCTAGTGAAAAGTTAAAAGCTGCTTATAAATGCAAGGATTGTTATTACTGGAAGAACATTTGTTATGTAATGCATGTCAATCTCTTATCCAGCATTCTCCTGGAGGAATGGGTTATGCCTTTAAAACTCTTCCAGTAAATCTGACTTTAAATGAAACACAGACAGGCATGATTTTCGTATCTCTTGTTTCTATTCTGAGTGTTGACATACTTCAAATCAGTGAGTGAATCCATAAGGCGCTCAAATGAAATAGTGTGGTCTTCTCAGTCCAGAACACCGTTCCCAGTTTCATGTGATACAGCTGACTAGGACAAGACATGCAGAAAAGAGCTCTTTATTATTATCTGCACGACCTTTTCAGTCAGCTCCCACTAATCCAACCATTTCGATTATTCAACCGAATCTGTGAAGTTCTGCTCTCAGCTCTCTGATGAAACTAGTCGTTAGGTAAATGAAAGTATCAATAAAATAAGAGTTCAGAGGAGAAAGTTAAAAATATATTTTTAAGTTTTGAAAACATCCCCATTGAAAAGAACAAGAAAAATAATGATTACATAGAGGCAATCACATATTGCCTATACTTTCATACCTCTTGAAAACAATGTTGAGTGGTTGCCCACAGGTTTGCAATATACATGTTTAATTCATCAGCCTGCCTTCAAATATTATAATACTGCATCACATGACAGGCAAAATGACATTTAAATTGCTGTCCTTATATAATAGACAGAAATGAAAATACAATTTGCGCTGTAATGCTCTACATTTCAGTCTATTCTCATTCATGACAAGTGCCCACTCACTTTTCCTCCCTTTACTCTTAGAGGCTGAGTTCTCTATCTTCACTTGGGTGACAGTTCCATGGGTGAATATACATGCAAAAATTCATTGTGTACTTTATCATATGTATGTTGTATCTCAATGTTTAAAATGTGATGCACACTCTAAGTCTTCATCATTGTTCTTCCAGAAAGCAGTACCACATTAAAGAAAATGTGGATGGAGCATATTTAGGGCTTTCTGAGCTTCTTGTGTCAACACTCAGAGCTCAAAGGGCTGGAGTCTTTGTTTAGCAGTTATCATCGCTCTGCTCTAAACCTAAAAGGCTTTTCCATCCCAGCCAGCCAGCTTACAGATGCTGTCTGTTGCTCAAAAACGCCACAGTCACATAAAGAAAAAGGTATCTTAACCAATGAAACAATATCTTACAACTGACACTGCAGCTGGGGGATGGTGGTGAATATTTTGTATTCCAGGCAGGTATGAAGAATGCCACCTTAATAATGATGGGAAATCCCAGCAAAATGAGAATCGTTCACGTTCACTTATTCGTCGAGCATTTACTGCATGCTCATTACCTATCAGACTGTGCAGGAGAGCAGTCGTAGCACCTAGGAGCTCACTGTATTTGGGGATATACAAGCAATTACAAGCTAGCAACATGGTGAGTGTATGATAAAGAGAATTGCAGACTGCTATTGCAGGGTAGAATTGGAGCTCTCCTCCAGTTGGAGCATAATAAAAGGCAATGATATGGACATCTTTTGGAGGATATAAAACATGATCACTGAAAATAGTCTATCAATCTAGTGCCAGAATTCTTAACTCCCACCTCTCCCCCTTTTAAATATATTCCTCCCTTATTGGACTTAGTTACACCATTGTTCCTTTAGTTGCTAAAGTAAAAAGATCTAGAAGTCCTGGGAAGGGGCACAAGGAATTCTTTAGGGTTGGTAGAAATATTCAATATTTCAGTACTGTGGTTATTTCACAGGTGTATACATCTGTCTACACTCATCCAGTTGAACACTTTAAAAGGGTAAAGTGTAATCAATAAAGCTGATTAACAATCTAGGAGTTATCCTTGATTAATCCAAGCTCTCTCAACCCACACTTATCTTATAAGCACACCTTATAAGATCAGCCCAATCCATCCACACCCCACCATCGCCACCACTTTTGGTCAAGCCATCACCCCATGTGGCCTGGATGACTCCTGACTGGTCTTTTGCCTCTATTCTTGCTCCCTACAGTCTACTCTCCACATCTGTTTATAATGTAAATCGGGTCATCTTACCCCTTTACTTAAAACTTTCAAAGGTCTTCAAATCACACTTAGAATTAAACCCAAATTCCTTACTAGGGCATTTAAGGTGCTACATCAACTGTAAAACTTTTTGGTCTCAGGACTCTTTTACACTCCTAAAAATTAGAGAAAAATACAAAAAGCTGGGTTATACCTATCAATACTTACCATATTAGAAAAAATATTAAAGCTGAAATACTGTTATGCCTTTTTTATTTTTTGTAATTACAATGTATTTATCTATTTGTTTATTTATATTGAGGAGTCACGCCTCTTTTAGTCTAACTTTTAGTGGTTACTCTAGAGTTTACAACATATATCTTTAATCAATCTGCTTTCAAATAATATTATACTGCGTCACATGGTATACAAGAGACTTAAAACAGTAGTCTTCTACTTCCTCTGTCCTCTCCTTTTGCAATTATTTTATAAATTTTACTTATATATATGCTATAAATACATAATATATTACCACTTGCTTTAGACAAATACTTAGAAAAGTTATCTTGTAGTGCAATTTAAAGTGAAAAAATGAAAAATACGAATTTTATATCTTCCTTCATTAATGCCATTTCCAGTGCTCTTTACTTCTTCATATAGATCCAGGTTTTTACTGTATTATATTATTCTGCCTGAAGAAGTTCCTTTAACATTTTTAGTAGAACAGATTTGATGGTAATGAATTTCTCAGTTTTTATTGGTCTGAAAAAGTCTCTACTTCTCTCTCATTTTGAAAGATATTTTTGCTGGGTGTAAAATTCTGGGTTGACTCTTTTTTTGCAGTGCTTTAAAAATGTCAGTCTATTATCTTCTTGTTTGCAGAATTCTGAAGAAGAGTCTCTTCTAATTTTCATCTTTGTCCTTATTTATGTAATGTACCTTTTTTCTTGTACTGCCCTCAAGGTTTTATCTTTATCTTTGGTTTTCAGAACTTTGAGTATGGGCTGTCTAGGTTGTTGGATTTTGTTCTGTTTGTTTTCTTTTTGAATCCTTAGTAGTCTTTAAGCTTCTCAGATCTGTGGTTTGGTATCTTTCATTAATTTTAGAAAATCCTCAGCCATGTTTTCCAAACATTGCTTCTGTCCTATTCTTTATCTCTCCTTTTTCTAGGATTCCAATCATATGTATGGTAAATGTATGTTAAATCACTTGATATTGTTCCCCAACTCTTGAATGCTCAGTTCTTTTTTTTTTCCAATTCTTTTTTCCGTTGTATTTCAGACTGGGTAATTTCTATTGGCCTACCTTCAATTTCACAAATTCTTTTCCTCAGCTAGTTTAAATCTACTTATAAGCTTGTCGATGATATTTTTTAACTCTGTTTTTCATTTACAGCATTTCCATGTGATTGTTTCCTATAATTTCCACCTCTCCGCTGAAGCTCATTATCTGATATTCTGTGTTGTCCTGTGTTTTACTAGAACCCTTAACACATTCATCCAACTTATTTTAAATCTCTTGTCTGACAGTTCCAACTGAAGGACATGGTTAGGGCTTCATGCCTTTCCCACACAGGTTGTTGTTCCCTCTTCCAGGCCTGCACCACTAGTGAGGTTTACTCTGGACTCTTACTCTGACTCCAGTCTTTCTCAAAAGTACCCATCAAAGACCACGAAAAAGACCCTGTGAGTGAGTGTCAAGCCCCCTTGAGTCTAAGGCTTCTAAGGGTTCTAGACTCTCATATTAACCATGCTCAGCCTTTAGCTCAGGCATTAAAATTTTTAGCTGAAATTTTTCTTATCGGCTAGTATGACTCATGTACCTTCTCTCTTTGGAGGCACCTGTCTTACCTTAAATTTTGGTTGCCCTGAGACTTCAGAAGTTTGACTGTTGCAAGAAAAGTTGTGTGTAGCCTTTGGAAAACTCATACGCACATGAGAAAATGAAGGTGAAAAAGGCAACTAACATTCAGTATTATTATCAAAGTCATTTTAATGTTGCAGATTCTCTGAAAGATTTTGGAGACTTCCAGTTGAGTCTTTGAGGCCTGTTGTTCTACATGATCTAATCTCCACCCACCTTTCTCCCATCATCACCAAACACTATCCCACTCTCCTCACTGCACTCAGCCAAGCTGGTCCTTTAATTCTACCTGCAAACCAAGCTCTCTGATGACACAGATTTTGGCCCTATTTCCCTGACACAGAATACTTTTTTTCTGGGTCTTTAAATGACTGACTACTTGTTATTCTCCACATTTCAGCCTGAAAGTACCTCCTCAAAGAGGTCCTCCATGATCACCTTGATCTAAAGAACCCAAACACATATACCTACTCTAAGACATTAGAAAATCACATCACACCATTTGTTTTCTTTTATCAAGAAGTATTTGAATTTTCAATATATATGTTTATTTTCTTATTTTCTATCTTTCTCCAATTTTTAGACTTGTTTGCCACAAAGTCTAGAGTACCTAAGACAGCATCTGCTGGATAGCAGCTCTTCAAAATTTATGTGAATAAAATGTCTTAGACTATTTTAATGACTGAATTGTATCCATCATTAACAAGCTAATTGTACCTTTTAAAATCATTTTTAAAAAAAGACTCTCAAAGGGTTGTTTCACAGGTCATGTATACTTACTATACAGTGCAAATGCTCTTTGAACTAAATTGGATTTTAATCTAGGCCCAGCTGAACTCACTTCAGAGACAGCCTCAGCCACCAGAGACATGGAAGCATAGCTGAGAATCTAAAATGTGATTTCAACACATGATAAAGCAAGCCTCTTGCAACAGCATGGGAGGTGCAATTTCCTGAACAGCCAACACTGACTTTCCATATCACATTACCTGGCAAATCACTGTTTTCAATAATCTTTGGCTTACCATCCTCACGCAACATGAAGAACTAAAGGGGAAACTTCTAGCCAGGAGGCTGGTGGAAATCCCCTCGTTTTCAATTCTACTCTTCTTGGATCCCCAAAATGATATTTCAACAAATAAAGATGTCAGGAGTTAAAACAGACTCCAGAACTAGGTAAAAGCCCATGATCAGGTGCCTGATTAATCTCAAAGTACTTTTGTCCCTTATGGAAGACTATGGAAAATTGAGGGGGGAAAAAACCCATGGTTCTTTTTTGAGTTTTGATTTTGGCAAGAACTTAAATGCTGCTGATTTGGAGGTTATTTTTCACAAATTAAATAGGTATTTTAGAAAGAAACTCTTGCTCAACTCTCCTCATATAATTCGTCACCTCCTCCTAAAGTGTCTGAGTTTAAATGTATGTTACCAAGTGGTTGACTCTTTTCTCCAAGGCTTTGATAAGGGCACACAGAGGAAAAAGAAAAAAAACAGGGGCAGTGATCCATGCCAGTTGTCAATGGTCTGAAAAGTTCCTACCTCAGTCCTAGACAAAGAGTATAATATATTGGAAAATGGAAAATATGAGGCCAAAATCTAAGTCATATTCATATATATGTATATATTTATGCATGTCTATTAATTAATTCAACATGCATTACTGAGCCCCTACCATGTGACAGGTGCTATACTAGGTAAATAGTAAGCAGACAGATACAGTTTCTTCTTTAATAGGCTTCAGAGTCTAGGAAGAAAATGACGATATAATTAAATATATAAATTACTACATAATGAAAAATGGAATATGCTATAAGGAAAATGAATAATTGGATATATAAGACTGAAAACTCAGCAAAGAAGTTAATAATGGAGACAAAATTTGGGTTGCAATAAATATACAGGTGTTTTCTTGATGCTATGATGAACGTATCGCTAACCTAGGGTGAGAGAATAAACACAAGGCACAAGGAACCAAAGAAAACTATGATTTAGAGTGTGGCTCCGAGGTGGAGAAGCCAGAAAATAAAGCTAATTAAAAGACACAGGAGAAAAATCAGGAAAAAGCCATACCCCAGAAGGCAAGTCAGTGGTTCCAAGGAATGGATATAACTGTCAAGTGATGTGGAGAGGTCCAATGAAATGAGTACCCAAAATGGATGTTGAATTAGATAGCATGGAAGTCACTAGTGACCTAAATACAATCACTTTTATTGGTGCCATAGAAGCAGAAACCAGATCAAAGCAAGTTGAAGAATAACGGGGACTGTCTGGGCCAAGCTGATGGACTGAATACACATCTAATGCACCTGCTTCCGAAGTTCAGTAAGACCATCAAAAAGAGAAAAAAAAACAAAACAAAAAGACACAAGACTACAAGGATGAGGCGAACAGGAGAAAAGACAAAAGCAACAAAATTTTGGAAGCTTGAAAGCAGATGGATGAGTGGCAAATGGCTTAGCAGACTCAGGAAAGCTGAATTCCAAGCTAGTCATGAAGAAATCTGAGCACAAACCAATTTATACCACAAAGTCCTCAACTGACTCGGGAATTTGCAGCTGGTAACTAGAACTAGGGGGCTGGAGGAGTTTGCCAAAATGAAAAGGACTTGGTGAAAACTGTTTGAAAAACAAGATTCCTCGATTCCCTCCCCCATTTCACCTTCATTCTATTAAGTTGGAAATGGGTTTATGGAGGTGCATGTTATTTTTATTCTTTAAACTATAAGTACATTTTATACACTCTTCTTACATGCAAGCTACAGCTTCAAAAATATTTTTTATCATAAAAAAAGTTAAAAAGGGGAATTGAGAACTGGAATTATTATGGTTTGATTATGAAGGAAAGCAAAGAAATGAGGTAGTAGCCATAGGACAGGTGGACTCAAGGGAAGATTTTATTATGATGGGAGATTTGAGAGTATGTTTTTATGCTGAAGGTTATATGCAACAGAGAATTTGGAAATGTCAGGAAGAGCATGAGAACCAAAGAACCAAAACCCATCTGTAATCTTATTGCTTCTAGCTCCATAACACAAACCCTCAACTATAGCCATTTGTATGTAATTGAAAATAGTTTTAACAGGTCATGCAATATATGTGAGCATATATATAAATCAAATCTAATCTAGAATCTGCAGTCAGGTGATTAAGTCTGAATAATCCTAATCAGGTTAGTTAGCATTTAAAAGACTCTAAACAGGAATCCATAATCCAGCAGTTCTACAGCAAGCATTTCAAATATCTCTATCTAAAGGTACAACAGAGGATCTACGAATCAGCAAAACATGTTGGAAGTAATTTTTCCATTGGTGAAATAAATGGTACTCAAGATAGGTAGTTGATTTTAAGTACTATCCAGGAGTTTTCAGCCTTACAAAGATGGGGCCTAAGAATCTGGTGAGCCCAGTAGCCTAGCAACTCTGCTACAAAGGTACCATTCAGCCATATGCAGACCTACATCCCGGCTGTTTCTGCTGCCTGATACAACTACATTAGTTAATCCCACCATCAGAGCATGGCCCCATCTGTCTTGGAGTGACCCTTTGCCTCAAGGTAGTGTTTAAAGAACTTAAAACAACAGAGAACAGAGTTAGCTACAGGTTTACAGAAGAGAGCTGTTAGTAAATGTTCATACTTGGGGCAGAAATTGTTTTCAGCCTTGCTCTCGATAGAAAAATTTATATGTAGGGAAAGAGGACATCCACTTCCCAGCCAGCTTTTATTGTCAGAGGCTACCAATATTTACTGAATGATCCTGACAAACGTAAACCAATAAACTAAGTCCATTTTCAACACCTGTCCAGCTTACACGCTAGATAAACAATGCTCAGATTCAACACTTTGGATTCGAGCCTTTCTTTTACTGGCCCCCTGCTCAAAACTGTCCTATCTTCTCTTGTACACCAAGCACACTCATCTCATTACATTATCAGAACCATTCAAAAAATTGAATAATTCATAGTATAAAACACTATTCATAGTACACCTCTTGACAACTCAACTGTGATCTCCTAAATATCAGGAATTCTGTTGCCCAATTTTTTAATTAGTAATGATAATTATAATAAGAAGCATCAATTTTTCTCTCTCTCCTGTGCTTACAGTGTGCCAGACACTGCTCTATGTGTTTAATGTGAATTAACTCCTATAATCTTCCCAGTATCTCTAAGCGGCAGGTACCAACAATATTCACATTTTACAGAAAGGGAAACTGAGTCAGAGAACAGTTAAGTAAGATGTCCAAAGTCACATAGCTGTCATTCAAACCAAGCCAGTTGGGGCCTAGAACCCAAATTCTTAACCACTATTGTGAGACTTCTAACTTGCAGAACTGTAAGGTCATACATTTGTGCTGCTTTAAGCCATTAAGGTTGTCATTGTTATATCAGCAACAGAAAACAAATACAATGATACTACCCCCATATACATTCAAACCACTAGCGCAATTCTTTGCATATAATAAACGTTAAAAAGTAAAGATGTGGGCTTCCCTGGTGGCGCAGTGGTTGAGAGTCCACCTGCCGATGCAGGGGCGTGGGTTTGTGCCCCGTTCCTGGAAGATCCCACATGCCCTGGAGTGGCTGGGCCCGTGAGCCACGGCCGCTGAGCCTGCGTGTCCGGAGCCTGTGCTCCGCAACGAGAGAGGCCACAACAGTGAGAGGCCCGCGTACCGCAAAAAAAAAAAAAAAAAAAGTAAAGATGTGAAGGAATATATATTTGTTGAACTTGTTACAACTACCAAAAAGGACTTAAGTATGCAGAAAACACAAAAATACTGTTGTCACTAGGAAAAATTACATAAATGTAAATTTCAAAGCAGAGGCAAGGGCACCAATCGCAGAGCCCAGAGACCTTGATTCTCGACCTGATTTTGTCCAGAAATGCCTGCGTGACTTGAGCACATTTCTAATTTCTCTGGACCTCAGCTTCTATGTTGAAGAATAAGGGAGTTGGACCAAGTCATCTTGGACTTCTCTCTAGTATTAGAATGTCTTTCTAAATATATGTTTTCTTTCCATTTATTTGGATCAAATAATAATGCACCTCAATATTTCCTCTGAGATAGCCAAAACATATATTATGAGCAGGACTAATAATCAGATTCATGATGAAAAGCACAAGGAAATACCCACATCTGACCTTAATGACCACTGTCTAACATAAACCTGAGGTTTCCTCCTTCAACTTTAACTGATCCTGCTTAGTGGCTTGCCATTCATTACAGAAACAGATCACACAAACCACAAGAGCATCGATCATATTTCTTGAGTCTATGCATTTGTATAACCTCATTGTTTCTATAAAGTGCACAGATTCAGACTTTCTGACACCATCTCTTTCTCTGCTGAAAAATAATACATGTTTGTATAATACCAATGATACTGGTCTTCTGATGGCCAGCTCGGTGGTTTACAGTTTCCAATAGAATATGCTTTTATGCACTGTTTTTCTAACAGTACTGTTACTGTAAAATACAATGGGGGAGTGTGCTGGGGAGAAGGGAGGGGATAGAAAAGGGATGAGAGAGAGGAAGTACAGGCTACACTTCAGGAGGCTGGAAGATGCTTGAAGCTATTTGGCCTGCTGTCCACAATTGACAATGACATTTAAATTTTTGTGGGTTGGGCAGCTCCAGCTAGAATACAGTTGAAATAATGAAAAAAAGTATATGAGAATTAGACGCAGAGAACTGAGCAAAACCATCATTATGTGCAGAAGACTGGAGGCCTCAGGACAAACCTCTGTTGCAAATGTTTGGGCAGACAGCATAGTTTGGGCCCCATATATCCCTCACAGCCAGAGTAGCCAATGATGAGTGGGACATCCAGACAAAGGAAACTGCTGCAAGTCACATGAAATTCTTTCCTCAGCAAATGATGGGATTACATCCAATTTGAGTTGTGGAAAACACAGTCAAGACAATTTTTCTTTCTCTGAGTATTCTGATATAATGAAAGGATAAGGATATGGGAGGGGATAAAGAGAAGGAGAAAACTTTATTAGAGACACAAACACTGTTGGATGACTAGACAGAAAAGAAACAGAGGGTAACAGATTTCCAGAGACGAGTGCCTTGGGTACCAAAGGAAGAAAAAGCATAGCCTAGGAAGGAAAAGGAAAAAAGAGGACAAGGAAGTGGGAGAAAATAAAAAGTGATAAAGAAGTTTGTGAAGAAAAAAAAATAATAGAAAAAAAAATAAAAAGAGAAGGAAGGAAGCAGAAAAAGAGAAAGTAGAGGTTGGCTAATGTGTACCCCTATCCTTCCAGGGGTATATATTAGCACATTAAGAACCTGTCTTTTAATGTCTGATCTATCATTGCCTTCACTTTGTCTTCTTTCCTACTTTTTCCCACACCACAATAGAAAAAAAAAAGGGCGGGGGGAGCTGACAGAAGATAGTTCCAGGTTCCCCCTCATTTCCATGATAAGAAGGATGTACAACTTGATTTTCTTTCCCACCAAGATGGGGAAAAATGGGATTGCACAAAAGGTACTGTTATAAGAGAGCGTACAATGAGGTCAGCCTAAAGGAAGTCAGGTTGCTGATAAGCAGAGACACCAAAAAAAACCAAAAAAAAAAAAAACAAAATCAAAGGTCTGTAAATGATGATTTAAAAAATTTCCCTGACCTAGCCTCATATATCAAGACTGTAAATAAAAGCTCAACACAGCTTTCCTAAGATGCGAGTCTGTTTCTACAATAAAATCCCTAGATTAATTGAACTCTGACTTCTCAAAATTTCCATTAAAAATGTGAAATCATCCCTTGAAAATTAAAATTAGCTATACCTTCAGTCATTTTTCGTTGTTTTTATATTTATGTTTTCCTGTGTTTTATAACCCCCTCTCTTTTTTCAATAATTAGGCATTTTAAAGTTTATCATGTAGAAATAAACGAATACTTTTCTATATCATTTCTTAAAAGACAAGGAGTTTTCTTTGTTGTTTGATTGTTTTTGCTTTTGGCTCATTATTCACTGCATTCTTAAATTTTTTATCTTAAAAACACTCCTTTCAGGGCTTCACTGGTGGCGCAGTGGTTGAGAGTCTGCCTGCCGATGCAGGGGACACGGGTTCGTGCCCCGGTCCGGGAGGAACCCACATGCCGCAGAGCAGCTGGGCCCGTGAGCCATGGCTGCTGGGCCTGTGCGTCCGGAGCCTGTGCTCCGCAACAGGAGAGGCCACAGCAGTGAGAGGCACCCCCCCCCAAAAAAAAAACTGCTTTCAATATTTTTGCTTCATGAGAATGCTTTTTAGGTCTACCAGATTTTTTTTACATATAAGATTATGCATAATTACTGTAAAACACATTTACAAATGACTAAATGGCAAAGCAAATATTTACATATACACTTGCAGACAGGTATATGTTCAATATTTACCTTAAACATAAATTTTGTCAGACTTTATGTTAAGAGGATGGTTACTAAATGTCAAAATCTGGTTCTATGGTTTTACAGTCTTAGAATATAACTGACAAGGATTGCTGTCTAGAAGTGATAAGTGAACAAAATAAGCTGCAGATCAATAGCCATAGTTTGATCTCAGTGAATTAAAAAAAAATACATGTAGATGTATGTATTAGATTATGATTTTTTTCATTTTTAAAATAAAAAGCAAGTTTCACATTTGCTATTAAATAATAAAAGTATTGTTTTAAATTAAAAACTGTTAATTATGAGTTATTCTGCTAAAATAAAACTGGTAAATAAGTGGTTAAAAAAAGCAATATACAAGTAGTTTTCATCAACGGCTCAGCATCAAGAATGGATATAGTTTCCAAGGATCAGCCAGGGCTCTCTCTGATTTAGAGGCTGTTGTTTGATCAATGGCTGATATGATAAAGTGGAGAGCTTGTTGATTAAGCTTACGGATAAAGCTGTATTAACTAAAACTTTGGGAGCCATGACTAACATCCAAACCAGACTGTCAGAAGTGAGCAATGGCCAAGGGTGGGATGTGAGTGTACTTGGGAGTGAAGAATGAATCTCTGAAGACTGCAAGGGTCAGACAAAAGTACTTCAGTGCCCCCGGCTTCAGTGTGAATCAGACGCCAGAAGAATGTCTGGAATAAATGGGGTTGCTTCAAGAAATGTGGGTACTGCTCAGGCGTTTTAAGTGTTAAGAGAAGACAAGATTGAAAAAACAGGAACATTCGGGGCTTGCTTTATTGAACATCATCAGGGAGAATATATGTATTTACTGAATATGATGGACAGTGTCAGGCCATGCGCTACAGCAGCAAGTAAAGCAGACATCATTAGTGTCTTCACTGGGTGTAGAGTCAGGCTAGTTTATATTCTAGCTACTTTCTTTACATCCAGGCCTCCTCTCTCTTGGTATGTAGTTTGACTGTTCTTAAAGGCCTTGCTATTCAGAGTGTGGTCCAGGAAGCAGCAGCAACAGACTATCATGGAGCTGACTGGAAGTGCAGAATCTGAGGCCCCATCCCAGACCCACTGAATTAGAATCTGCTTTTTAAACAGGGTTCCCCAGGTGGTTCATGTGGACATTCAAATATGAGAAGCACAGGTCTAGGTTCTATCTGCCTCCCCCACCCCAACCCTATTAAGGAGAAAAGGCTCCCTACTTATTTTGCAGTCTCCTCACCTTTGGTTTTGCCTAAAATGGATAGCCAGGAGAACTGAAAGAGATAGGAGAAGCTAAGCAGACATTCATAATGAAGAGACAGATAAGCAGAGCTGGGAAAGGCAAAGAGAAAGATTCAGGCAGGGTGAGTCTGTGGGTGAAGTTTAGGGAAATGTAGAGACAGGAAAGAGAAATGGAGGGCAGTTGCAAATACAGAGAGAGTTGGGAAAAGCCTTGCTGTGCAAAGTTAAATGGGTCTCCAATTGCCATTTCTTAAGCGACCCCATAAAAGATTTAAACTTCTTCACTGTCTTTAGGTGTCATTACTGGTGATTCTTTTACACAAAACTGGATGAGAGGGGGCCACTAGGGACCCTGACTTTAGATGAGTTACATATGTGTGGGCTTTTCTTATCTTTTTTAGGCAACATGGTAGCGAAGGCAAGAAGAATTCAAGACAACTCCTACAATCTACGAAAATGCAGTGACCATTCTATACCATTCCCAAAAAGGATTTTTTTTCATTATTTCACAATGTTTTTGTTGACTTTCATTCATCTTTGCACTGAATTATTTAATAAATGCTAAATTAGAGCTAGATCCCCAAGTGGCTGTAATTTAGCAGTTTATAAGAGAGGAAAAAACAAGACAGATCCTGAAATCTAGGTTTAGCTCTGTATTCCTGACTAGCGTGAATGAGAATAAATTAAAATAACCTCCAACTTGTGGAACTAAATTATCAATAAGAATATTTCAGCCTTGGTTTTTAGTTAAGTGAATTGCTTGAACATCAGCAGCCATTATTTTTTCTATGCACATAACAGAGTATTTATTTTGGAGCCTAAATGAGTAAAGGTGATAGTGGAAAAGGGAATTTATAAACCACTTGGTAGAGCACAATAACTCCAATCCTTGTGACTGCTCTGTAAAACCTGTGCACACCAAAAAAATATATACAACCAAAAAAATCTGTCATGAAAAGTCTTTGAAGGTTATTGGAGATGAAGTGATAGCTCTTCTTGGAAAACAACTCTTGTAACATTTATTTTTTTTTATTTATTTATTTATTTTTGCGGTACGCGGGCCTCTCACTGTCGTGGCCTCTCCCGTTGTGGAGCACAGGCTCCGGATGCGCAGGCCCAGCGGCCATGGCTCACGGGCCCAGCCGCTCCGCGGCATGTGGGATCTTCCCAGACCGGACACGAACCCATGTCCCCTGCGTCAGCAGGTGGACTCTCAACCACTGCGCCACCAGGGAAGCCCAACATTTATTTTTGAAATAATTTTCAGATCAGGAAAAAAAAAAAAATCAGAGAGAAACCCTTCCTGGCTCTTTTGCTCTTTTTGGTGCTTGTCTGATTTGAACTCAAGACTGGGCACTCTTATAACAAAAATAAAGGATTTTGCTTTCATTTAAGCATAGCCTTCGATGTTGTATTACCTACATGTAGTGACACATGTTCTTGCTTGACTTAGATATATTACCATATATATCACTTCAGAACAATTTCAAAGACGCTCACAAGACACTTTCTCTCCAAGGTGGTACTTAATTAGCCCATGGGAAAAGGTCTATAAGACACATACACACGAATACTGGATGGTGAAAAAAGTGCTAAACTTCATGAAAATATGGTATGAGTACTCAATTTTCATGAGTTATTATCATTAATTGCTGGTGTGGCTATTGCCGAAGTTCTCCAGATTTAAAAAGAGAGTGAGAAAAAGGGAGGTTACTGATCCAAATATGCTTTCCAAAGACCTTATCAAGGCTATAATATTTCAAGTGTTTTGCAGGCTTCAACACAAACATGGCGAAAGCAAAAAATTGTGTTGGGTTGATTGCTGCTCTCAAAGCTCACTGTTTAAACCTAGGTGACATGGGCAGTGTGTCTCTCAGTAGACTTTTACATCCTCAGGCCATGCTGTCAGTGTGTTTTCTGGCTTGGGGTGTCAGAATACGAACTCTAGTTATAGTTAATATGCTAATCCTGGGTACTGATGTCCAATGCTTCAGCTACCAAATGCACTGTAGAAATTGGCCAAAAATCAAGGCTGGGGAGGCAAGGGAAAGTAAAATGTTGAGAAATACAAGATCCTGTCCCTCTTTTGCTTAAATGTTTTCTATGGCTCTTGGGATTAAGGTCAAAGTCTTTAGGATGACCTGGCAGCTCCCTAGTTCTCACTGCACCACCCTTCCCTTGGCTTACTGGTCTTCAGCTGTACTGGCTTTCTTCTACCACAGGGTCTCTGCCCAGATCACTGCAACTTGCCCC
The DNA here is from genome assembly GCF_951394435.1 of Stenella coeruleoalba. Lineage (NCBI taxonomy): Eukaryota > Metazoa > Chordata > Mammalia > Artiodactyla > Delphinidae > Stenella > Stenella coeruleoalba. The sequence goes on from NC_137156.1 coordinate 80,311,085, forward strand.
TGACGCTAACTCTTTCTTTCCATCCTTCAATCATAGTGTGAATGTCCATTCCTCAGGAGAAGTCCACCTTCCATATTCAGACTAGTCGTCTGTTTCCTCTGTTATGTGACCCAATGGGACCCTAAACGTTTCCACGATAACGTATACCACAATTGCAGTTATACTGCTATACGCTCATTTTTTTTAACTGCCTATTCTCCTGGGCTTTAAGCTCTGTCTAGCTCAATAAATACTTGTTAACTGAATGAATGAATAAAATGGAGAATATATATGAGTCAGATAATCCCATTAGCCGCCTTAATACTTTACCCATACTTTCTCTAAGAGCCCCTTTTACCAATATTGCAATTTCTTGTTTCTAACTCTGTCTCACCCATTTAATCATGTGACCTTCAGGCAAAGGGTCTTTGTCTACCTCCATGCATAGCTCAAGGCCTGACACATATAAAGTAGCTTAAAGATAAACTGCTTGCAGAAGAAAGGGAGGGAGACATGGAGACAGAAGACAAATGACAAGAAGAAAGGAGAAAAGGTAGGGATGTGAGAGATAAACAATAATGGGTAGAGTTCCTAAGGACTCAAAAGATGGTCATAATCTAGGTAATTTTTAGTAAGTCCTTAAAGTAAGTTAGATGAAATACAAACACAGAGAAAATTCATGATTAAAACCTTCCTTTGGAAGAAGAAAAGGCTTATGCAACCCCTTTGGAGTACATGCCAAACAAATGTGGCATGCTGACAACATATTATAAATAATACAGATGAAAAAATTGCTTTTATAAAGGCAAACAGAAGGCTAAAATTCCTGCTGATCATAATCAAACTATTAATAATTTTGATTTCAGGTTAAAATTTTCTGCAGGGAAGAACAGAGGACTTCCGAGGGCATTTTAAATCATTAAAAACCAATGTATTACCGCTCTTATTAATGATTCTTGGGAAATTTTATGATGTCACTTGCTTTGAACGATATGAGGACCAGCTGTAAGTGGTACAGAATGAAGACCAACCACTAACCGTTCACATGCAAAGCTCAGACTTGTTGAAAAGGACTTCTTAGGCAGCATCAGGTTGTTAGGCTAAATTATTGGCTGATTTTAATTGAAAGTGTGAAAAGACAATGCAATTTGCAAGATGGTATAAAGTCAGCCATCTAATTCTTAGCTGAAAGAACCTCATCTGAAGAGTTGTTATGATGCCAGAACTTTCAACTATATGTTGCAGATATTTCACTGTTAATATTCTGTATTTTTATGTGTTCAAAATGCATTTGGCTTTACTCAATAGATGGTCCCATCAGAAAGCCTTCAATTATCTAATATTTTATGCTTTTTATTTACACTAATTCACCCAAGACAATATATTTGTTCACTATCACCTTCTCATAAGAGATGTGTATTATTAACATGTCTCAAATCCTTGTTTTTTTTTAATCCCAAGACACATACTTTTTATTTTTTTTTGTGGTACGCAGGCCTCTCACTGCTGTGGCCTCTCCCGCTGCGGAGCACACAGGCTCCAGACGCACAGGCCCAGCAGCCATGGCTCACGGGCCTAGCCGCTCCGCGGCATGTGGGATCCTCCCGGACTGGGGCACGAACCCGCGTCCCCTGCATCGGCAGGCGGACCCTCAACCACTGCGCCACCAGGGAAGCCCCCAAGACACATACTTTTGTTGACACTCATACACTTTGTGGAGGAAAAAAAGGAAAGCATGAAATCTCTTAGTAAGTGCTTCATTCACGTTCAAGAAAAGATGTTGGAGTATCTTGGTTTGACAGTCTCTTAGGTCAAGCCCGGTGACTTTCTGATATAATTAGTCATATTTTTGCAAAAGCAAGCAAAAAGCCAACTAAACTCTGCATATAGCAGTGGATGATACCAGTGATGCTACCAATCATTGTGAAAGTGGTGACATTTGAGTCCTGGGTCATAGGAATGATACCTCACAGAGAAGCTGGTAACCATCAATCAAGCAAGATCCTCCCTTGCCCTCACGCCAGTCTATGTCCAATCTAACTCTAATGCCATGAATTTAATTTCCAAAATACATTTGTATCCACCCATTTCCCATTCCCTAAGCTACTACAATGGTATCCTAACTCAGCTTCCCCTTATATTCTTGATCTCTTCAATCCATCCTCCACATGGCAGCCCAAGCGGTCTTTTAAAGACACAAATCTGATCACATGACCTTTCAGTGATTTTTCCCTGCACTTTAAGGATAAAGTATTGATAAAACTCCTTATCCTTACCCTAAAATGTCTTGCCATTCTCTGCAAACTCACCTTGTATTACTCTCCATCAATCTTCTTTATATTTATTTTCGTTTTAAAATGTAAGGTTTATTAACAACCATGCACACGTTTACACTGGTGTCCTCACCCATCCTGGGTCATTCGTCCACAGTAGATGTGGCACTTGTGTGAGGTCCACCTCCTGCTGGCTTTAAAGGCCAACAGAAGTAGTTCGGATGCTATTTTAAATGGGAGAAAGGGAGCCATTTGAAGGGTCTTGGTTAAGCTATGACCTCATCTGATTCACATTTTTGAAGAGTTTACCCTTGCTCTGTGTGGAGAATGGAATGTAAGGGGGCCAAAATGGCAGCAGGCGAGAACCACTCAGTTAGACAGTGAGGTCTTTAAAACCCAATGCCAAGCTCAGAACTGAAGGGAGAGAAATAGTTCGTTGCTGAATGAACAAATAAACAACAAAGAATTAAAAGAGCAGAACCAAAAAACAAGTCAAAACCAGGGGTGACTTATAGCCCATAGAAACTCACCCCGGGTCCATTTGTGACCCTTCCCATCAGAAATCAGGACCACTGACCACTCGTACTCTGGATGTTAGCCAGCCCTGTGCTCTCATTTCAGACAGAGTGTATTTTATGATTTATCTTCATCCTCCTACCTTCTGCAGAACTAAATCACCGAAACATTTTACTCAGGGGAGGACAGATGGTAAATGATCTCTCCAAACATCCCCTTTAAACTTCTTTTGATGAAAGCAAATTTCCAAAATCACGCATTTGACTGGGAACTAATGGTGGTAAACAAATACCCTGCTTCTGCCTGTGAGACCTCAGAGGTGACCCCTGTATCTGTCATCACTGAACAAAGGTTGTAATACACAAACAAGGTCGCTATCCTCATTCTCACCTCCATTTCCAACTAACTTTAACCCACAAGACAGAAGTTGCTCAAGTTAAAATATGAGATTGCTGTGGTCTTTGAACTCGAGTCTTCACGCACCTTTTTCTTTTCTGAGGCTTACTTTTTCACTTGTGACATGCATGCTTCTCCTTGATTTGCAAATCTGCTTCCAGGGGCTGTCTAAATGGCAAGCTTCTTTGATCTACAGCCCAGTCAAAGGTAGGATCTGTATTTCCAACATCCAGCATGGGCTGCCTCCCTGTTGACATTAATCTTCTGCCTTTGCCAGGTCTAGACAATAGGGGTTGGAGAGTGTTAATCTCAAGATTCACCAGACACCAAGCCATAAATCTGCCCGAGGGTAGGTAGACTTGTGGCATTTTCTATTTGCTCCCCTAAGAAGACTCTAGACTCTGTTTGATCCGCCATTGCCTTTGCCCTGAAATATTGAATTACACACAATGTCAAAACTCAGTTCCTTCAGAGCATCTCACATGCAGCAAAGCTGAGAAGGAGAACAAAAGCACTTCAGGAAATGAGCCACAAAACCCAAGGGGAGACACTGAGAGATATGATATTTAGATGTTTTGAGATGTTTTGTTTTCCAATAGAATAAAGCCTGGGGGGTATTTCTTATCTTATAGTTACATCTCTAATGAGCCAGGTTGAGATTCTTCTAGGTGCAGTATCCTTAGGTACTTTTTTAACAAAATCTACGTTAGGGTGAAAGTTCTCAATTAGAATCCAAATTAAAAGGTGTTTACAAGAGAATGCTACCAATAAGATGGATATCTTCAGTACATTTTCACAAAATCCAATTGTTAAACAGCAAACCTGAAACGTTCCCTGTATCCGTAGTGATAGATTAGGCAATTGTGCCTGCACAACCGAAGGCATCATTATATCTTGTCTGCAAGCACAACTGACAAATGATTTCATTTGCAAAGTGATTCCATATTTTTGTTTTGACGTTGGTTTCCCCCGAGATTAACTGCACTGTCAACGTGTGTGGCTGAAGACTTGAAGATCACTTTTCCTCTCTTTTTTTTTCCATCAGAGAAATCTTGGACATACTAAATAAGTTACATCTCTTAACTGTATTTGTTTTGGCTTAAGAAAATCTCTGTCTTAGGATGCTGGTCCTAGCAACCAGCTAACAACTCGAGATAACTTCCAGTGCTAGCTTTGAGTGGGCAATGCTCTGCATCATTTAAAGGAATTCCTTCTTGCACCTCTCCAGGTAAAGTCTGAGTTCTTTTATACTTTGGGGTTCTTCTACATGTTGCCCACACTTAAAAGACATACCCCAGGGGCTTCCCTGGTGGCGCAGTGGTTGAGAGTCCGCCTGCCGATGCAGGGGACACAGGTTCATGCCCCGGTCTGGGAAGATCCCACATGCCGCGGAGCGGCTATGCTCCGCGGCGGGAGAGGCCGCAGCGGTGCGAGGCCCGCGTACCACAAAAAAAAAAAAAAAAAAAAAAAAGACATACCCCAGCATGTACAAAAAGAAATGACTCATTTCATGTGCCAAGGATGAGTTGGTAGTGTCTTCTGTCTTTAGGATTCTGGGGCTATATCCTTCCTTAACAGGAAAGAGTGCCAAGATCATCAAGGGCTTATGTAAAGTTTCATAGCAACACAAGTTACCTTTTCACAACCTGTCCCCTAGTGTGTTTCTAATGATAGACTTCATTTTGAACTGTCCACTTAGCCCCATCACTTCTAGAGTCTCTCCTTTTTCTTTGCTCATAAAAACAGTGCTCAAGAGAGCCTCGTACTCAGCCATAAAAAGGAATGAAACTGGGTCATTTGTAGAGACATGGATGGACCTAGAGACTGTTATACTGAGTGAAATAAGTCAGAAAGAGAAAAACAAATATCGTATATTAACGTATATATGTGGAATCTAGAAAAATGGTACAGATGAACTGGTTTGCAAGGCAGAAATAGAGAAATAGAACAAACATATGGAAACCAAGGGGAGAAAGCGGGGGGTGGAGGTGGTGGGATGAATTGGGAGATCGGGATTGACATATATATACCACTACGTATAAAACAGATAACCAATAAGAACGCGCTGAATAAAAAAATTAAATTAAATTAAAAAAAAAGAGAGAGAGCCTCGTAACCTCAGGATTCAAGTCCTATAAGAAGTGAGTTGTAAATCCATGCACAGAACAGGACGGTATTTTGTAACCATACAAAAAAGATTTGGGTTGCAATTTTTACGACAGTGCACTTTGCTGATTAAAAGTAGCTCAACATTCCACATTAAATACTCATGCAGATTTCAGCTCTTTTAAGAATTGGTAACCAAGGAACACAACTTAAGAAATAAACCGCGTATACAAAAGTAATAATAAGGAAGGAAAAACAGTCACATGCGGTAAATACACATTTGTAGTCAGTACTGTAAATCATGAAACAGATTAATCACCCAGAAACATACAAAACTGTCCTCTAAATTATTCTTCTAACATCCTGGCTCTCCATTGACTCATTACTAAATTATTTGCCACTGAATGAATTTTCTTGTCTTCAGACACTTTTCGAGCAGGAAGGAGTTGGCACTGATGAAATGCTTTCTGCAAGGAGAGAGGTTATGTCCACACAACCCTGAATCAACTGGTTATAAAGCTGAAAAATTCTGTTGAACCACAGGGTAGTTTCCTCCTTTTGTAAGCCACTGGTTAGCAGCCATTTATTTTGCAACACCCTCTTTCTTCAGGAATAAAATTCACAGATAACACACCAACATGTTATTTAAATAAATAAATATGCCCCACCTGTAATATAAAGGGGAAAAAGCCACTTATTTTAATATGTTATGCATTTCAGTATTTGCATGTTTGGGCACTAAAAGTCATAAATAAAAGAGTCAGAAGATTTCATCTGTGCAGAGGAGCAGAAAAGCTACAAATATTCCCAACCCTTGGAACAACCAGAACTGTACCCGTAGTTCCCACACAACCCCTAGAAGGAAGTGCTCTTATTGAAACCCACCTGTTTCTACAACACTAAATGATTGGTTTGATCACCTCTTTTTGATATTATCGGGGTTTTTTGCTAGTGAGATTTATTCTCATTCAACCATGCAACACATGACACAGGTACATTTCTGGTGCTGGGAATGTAACAGTGACCAAAGCAGACAGGTCTGATCTCATGGAGCTGACATTCTAGTGGAAGAGACAAACAATAGACGAAATAGATGTTATCGTTTTCTTAAGCTAGTAGTGTCATAGCCATTGAACAGAACTCAGAACCACAAACCTTAAGTTTTTTTCATCTCTGTCTCTAAGTGCAAATCTCTAAAAGCACAATGCCAATGAACAAAGCTTAGAAACGTGTCCCATTCCACGGCCTGTCACATGATGGTACCAACAGAGTACAACAGCACAAACCAAGGGAAAACAGAAAAATAGCCCAGTCCAAAGACATTCTGAGGTGTGTCTTTTAGGCAAGAGCTATAAGATTTTCTCTATTTCCCTTGAGCTGGGTCTCTGAAACTCCAAAAGACATCTCCCTGGTTATATCTGAGTCTGGAAAGCAGCTTGTTAGTGTCTAAAAATGGACAGTATCATTCTTAGGTTTCTGCATGAAACTCTATTTTTCGCTAGGGGGTGATGTATTTGAACTTCTCTGCATCTCACTGTGAAGTGGGGGCTGGAGGTGGTAGACACGCTCTCATCTATTCTGAATATGGGTGAGGAAGTTCTATTACATTTCACTAGGCTTAATACTACCAAGAAAAATAAGGATAAATTATTCCCTCTGGGTTGTTCTTCAGTTACCTTTGAATAAAAATCAGTTTGAATTTCTCTTATAAATCAGAGGGATAAAACAACAAAAGACAAAGCACTCTAATATGTCAACAGCATGTTTCCTGCTAGCTGCAGACCTGTGATGAGATCTCATACTTGCTAAAGGTATCAATGATGTATATATATCACATATATATTCTGTATCACATTATTCTATACAGATGGTTTAGGTATTCAGGGTACAAATATTTTATTCTTTCTATTCCACCACTAGTTTACAAAAAAAAAAAAATACCCTTCTTTGCCTTGATAAACTGAGGAGAATAGATAATTTCCATGATTGCCGGGCAATAGTTAAGATTAGTAACATAACTCAAGTTCTATATGTACAACGTGGGAAGAGCATAACAGGGTCACATGTGTGTGACATCAGGACACAACTTTTAGACGGAGCAGACTTCAGGAGAATCACTCACTGTGTACATTAGGAAAATCTTTTTCTTTAGTTTTTAGACTCTATCCTCAACACATCCTCAACACAGGAGCTTTACTTTGGGTTAACTCTCCTCATGGTCATAAAATGGCTGCCACACAGTTCGAGGCTTCATATGTGGACAAAACTAGATATAGCAGAAAAGAGACTGCCTCTTCCTGAACTTGAGTGAAACAGAACTTTCTTCTGGAGAAGTTCTTCCTGAAAACTCCCCCAGCCAACCTCTCATTTTTTTATTGGCCAGAACTAGGTTTCATGCTCACACCTAAGATAATTGATTGGGAAGGAAAATTCTTGACTGATTCAGGATTCACCTTTTGGCTAGACAGAGGGATCTGTTTCTTGGAAGACTATCTGGAGGTGTGTGGGTGAGGGGAAGTTCTACTGAAAAGGAATAAGAGGTATTTTGTTGGTTTTTTTGGTGGGGGTGGGAGGAAAGGCAAACAATACTGTCTGTTACATAAGCCTTCTAGAAGCGATCAAGAAATTTCCACCATGTAAGTTTTCTTGCTTTAAGGATTTCTCAAGCACTTCCACACTCCGTACCTTCCCAAGAGTGCCCTTTATGCTTCTTGTCCCCACTGCGTTCTATCACAGCTTTGTTGCTGGCACAGAATGTTCTCTTTAATCTCCTCTCACTGGGACTTCCAAGCCAGGTCATGCAGGATGTTTAAAGTGCTAATTATTATTATTTATTATTATTACTTACTTATAATTTAAATAAACTTGAAAGGCATCTTTTACTCAGTATTTACAAAGTGTCAGGCATGATGCTAAATGCTCCCTAAGCATGGACTTATTTAAACATCATTGTATTTCGGAGGAACGTACTGTTTTATCATTCTTCTGTGATAAAGAAACTGAGCCTCAGAGAGGCTAAGGAACTTGCTCAGTCTCACAGGTAAAAGTGGCAGAGTTGGTCCTTCATCCTGGACTTATGTGACTCCACAGTCCATGCCTAACCGCTTACCCATTGTTTGATATCTTCTTTCAGATTAGAAGCCATACTGAATGAGTTGATATAATCATTGATCGACTTCCATATTTGTAATTACTCACAGTTCCGGCCTTCCTAATAGCTCAGTGACTGTAAACATTATGATACCCCATCCTCAGAGTTCCTGAGAACTGGGTGTGGGCTGGGTCATTACCAGCATGGCTAAAGGTCACCAAATGAGTCAATCAGAGGAAGAGCTTAGAACTAAAACCAAAGCCTTCTGACTCCTAGGCCATTGCCCTTCTCACGGATCAAGAAATTCCTTACCCAGGACACAAATCATTCTCCCATGAAGCTCAGGAGTCCTTAGCGCCATCACCCAAGTAACCTCCTTATGGCTCCCTAGTAAATGTCAGCAAATGATGTTAACCTTGATAGAAAGAGGCAAAGGAAGAAGAACAAGGAAGAAGTGTTGTAGTTTTGGCAACGAAACAAGTCAGAGGATGTGGACAGGAACCACAGTCACAACAGGTATCTAAATGCCCCTTCCAAACTCTGGTTACAGAAGTCCTTCTTACACTTCCTGCTGCCTCAGTGAAGATAGTAGTAAAGTATTTGGTTTCACTTTGTCCACAGGACAAGATTGCTTCTGCCACATCGCTTCCCCAACCACTTGAAAGAGCAGCCTAGTCTGTCAGCGCCAGAGAATGAGACAAAGTGATGCTGTGGTGCTGGGGAAATGAGAAAACCAAGCCAGCAGAGGGGAAGTGTACATGCCAACTGCTCTGAACATGGCCTCTAGACCAAGAACAGAAGTCTTAATTTCAGAGCGCTGAGGAAAGAGTATCCTCGCTGGTAGGTGAAATGCAACTTCTCTGTGGAAAACAGGAACTCACAAATCATTGCTTTCTCTTCTCAAGCATCTATTAGACCCTTTCCAAAGGTTCCTCAGCTTCAACATGGGATAATGCCACTGCATTCATCTAAAATCTAGGATCTGCAAATGGAGACTGGCAGGGTGGACCACAAGGTCTGTCATTCAGCGTAACACAAATGCACTCATCTTCCATCACTGGTTCAGACTCCAGGCAGCTTGCCCCTACGGCTGGGAAGTTAGAACAACGCTTTGTCAACTGGTATGAGTACAGGGGTACAGACCTAATGAGCTGATGTTTCTTTGGACTTCTGTTTGAGGTATCCACATTGTTAGAGGATGGTACTTGTATGTCAGAGGATATTGGGTGCAGTTAAATCCAAGTATATAGGGATTGATTTTAGAAAACTCCCATAAATCATATGCTTTTGCCCTGTTCAAAGAGGGAGAAAATGTCTCCTCTTAAAACCGATTCTCCACACTTCTGCCAGCAATCGTTCATAAAATCCATCATTGCCACAGCTTAACTCACACTTCTTCAAAGAGATCTTGAGCCATTAATCTCAAGCAGCCTTCCAACATTTGTCTTTTCAGTGCCTCTCTCCAAATGACTTTCCCTTCCATTTGTTTCTGACCTATTTCCCTACAACGGAGTGTAAACTCCGTGAGAACTGGAACCTTATCTATTGTTCCAATTAAGATGTTCATGGAAAATCCAAACTAAAAGTGGCTTTAACTAGATAAGAACTCATTTTTCTTCCACGTAGAAGTTGTCCAGAAGTAAGCTGTCCAGGGCTGATAAGGTGGCTCCAAGACCCTCAAGGGGCTCAAGCTCTTTCAAACTTTTAAATGTGCTGCCTTCAATAGATTTTCACCTCAAGGTTCAGTCACGTCTTCTGTTTTCCAGCCAGCAGGAAGGAAGACTAGGTGAAAAGAAGCAAGGCCCTCCTTCCTTTAAATATACTTCTGCTTACATCTCATTGGCCTACACCAAGTCACATGGTCATATCTCCTGCAAGGGAGGCTGGGAAATGTAGTCTTTACTTCTGAACAGGCCCAGCGAAAAAACAGGGATTTTATTACTAAAGACTACGGGGGGTGGGGGGGGTGGGGCTTCCCTGGTGGCACAGTGGTTGAGAGTCCGCCTGCCGATGCAGGGGACACAGGTTCATGCCCCGGCCCAGGAAGATCCCACATGCCACGGAGCGGCTGGGCCCGTGAGCCATGGCCGCTGAGCCTGCAGGTCCAGAGCCTGTGCTCCGCAATGGGAGAGGCCACAACAGTTGAGAGGCCCGCGTACCGCAAAAAAAAAAAAAAAAAAGAAGACAGGGAAAACTAATACCAGAGTGCAATTAGCAGTCTCAGACACATCTGTCTTATTTTCTGCTCTATACCTAGGACCTGGCCAATGCTACTGTAAAAAGGCTCAAAAGCCATCTGTTGAATGAAAATGAGTGAATGAATTGCATTCCTTGGCTTATGCACTCAAAGACTTTCCACTGCTTGTAGAGTGAAGACCCAAAACCTCAACAGGGCCTCCAAAGACTGGTATGATCCGAATCCTATACACCCCTCCAACCTTCCATTCTTCCACTGTTCCCTCTCTCTTTCGGCTCCAGCTGTGTTGACTTTCCTCAGTTCCTGGAACATTCCAGGCTCTCTCCAGGTCACTACACATGCCATTTCCTTTGCCTGAGATGCTGGTCCCCAATCTATTCATCTAGGTATGCCCTACTCTTATCTTGTTCCTTTTCTAACCCCAATTCCTAGAAAAGTACCCAGGATGCAGAAGATACTCAATAACTATCCCTTGATTGACTGAACTTAAGCATGCATTTCCTTCAGGGAGAGCTCTCTTACTCTCCAGATCAAGTTGGGGTCCCTAATATGCATCCCATAGTATTCTGAACTTTTCCTTTGTGATACTATGTACTCTTAAAATTATTTACTTAATTATTTAGAAGTATTTATTAAATATCTAACATCCATCTTGGATAAACATACTGGAGATCAAGGATTATGTCACTCTCATTCTCTGCTATATTGCCAGTGCCTAGAAAAGTATGTGGCACATAGCGTGCTTCATAAACACTTGCTGACTATGGATGAATACCTAATTTTTGTAAGCTGCTATATGTATGTATGCTATATCTACATATAAGCTTTTGCTGAATCAATTAAAACAACTATTCCTCATTCTCATGGAACTAATGTTCTAAAAAATGTAATGTACATTCTAAATGTACATTCAGGAAAAGACTATACAATAATACTGGATTCATACCCAGACTAAATTCATCACTGTTGATGAGTGAAGCAACATCACCTCACCTATTGTGTGTGCTTGAACTCATGTAAGTCACGTGGGCATATCACGGTCCTCCAAGGAGCCTTGAGAACTTAGTGCTTAGCTCGGTGTCTATGAAAGGGGCATGGGAGGCTTCAGAGAAGAGCATCTCAGGATTCCACATGAAAGGGAAAAACAAGAATCCCTTCATACCGATAATAAGACATGAGATTCAAGATGTCTGGCTTACTGGATTTGCTAAGGCTCCTGTCTGATCCCACCCTGGATGACTACGTATATCCCATCACTCACCAACTCCTCTTCAGAAGCTGTGATACATCTCAGCAACCATCCTCACGGGTGTACCTTCACTGACTGGGTCCACATATATGACAAATGTAACATGCTATGACACAGGCATTGTCAAAAGCAGTAGAGGGAAAATATTTCACCGTGTCTTCAATTAGCTACTTTCAAGAAGAACCTGTAAATTCCTGATTTATTAGGCAAGTCGACCTTACTTCACTGCCATTCCTGTAACAATAATTCTTTAAAACCCTCATGAAATTTAAATTATAATTTAGATGACTATTAGATGACTATTTAGAGGACAATAATTAATGAGCTATTTGGAAAAGCTTGGCATGACCCTGCCTTTGAAGGAAACAAAATGTCACCTGAATGGTAGATGCTTTAATTTTTTACGTGAGCACATCCATTTGGCTTCTACTGAGGATTTAGTGCCAGTGAATTCATGCCCTGCTCCAAATTTGCACACGTGTGCATTTCATCTTAAAACAGAATCCCAGGGTCTGTACTTCATGTTACTTCTCTCCTGGTAACTCATGAAGTTGTGGTCAGGATAACAGGAGCCACCTACCTCAAGAGCCCACTCACCTCTGCAAGGTAGATGATCTGCAAAAATGGCCTCCCACAATTATACCCATGCCGTTCCTCCCACCAACAGGTGGAGCACATTTCCCCTTTTCTTGAAGCTGGGGTGACCTCATGACTCCTTTTGGCCATAAAATGCAGCCAAATTGATGTTGTGTGACTTCTGAATGAGGCCATCATGGCTCTTCCAGCTCCAGGCAAACCCCCGCCCCTGGTCCCCCCACCGCCAGCACCACGCGGAGCAGAGATGAGCCATCCATGTGGAGTCTGGGCCAACTTGTGAGCAACTAGTGGTTATGATTATCTTAAGCCACAAAGTTGTGGGGTGGGTTGTTACATAGCCATAAATAACCAAAACCAACGAGGAAACTGAAGCACAAAGGGCCACCTTAGCTAGTCAAGTAGCAAAGCTTAGATTTGAACCCAGGCTACCCAACATCAGAAGCCACACCTTTAACCACTATTCTATGCTGACTGATGAGATATAAACAAAAGCAAAGCAGAATGAGGTGGCAGATCAAAGCCACAGTCTAAGAGGTACAAATAGAGTAAGGGAAAAAGGAAATAAAACCAAAAAACCCAGGCCAGGGATCTGAGGTAATGGAGTCAAGAAAAGTATAGAGGAAACAGCATGGTTTTCAACACATATTTTTGCCCTTTAACCCCTGCCTGAGGCAGGACACATTTACCTTGATCTTCATGCACATATTCTACCCCTCAGGAGTCCCACAGGAAAGGCAGCAGTTAGGAGCTTCAACTTCGAGTTAACTCTCAACCCCCTACCTTTGTGCTCTGCTCACATCACTTAACAGCTCTGAGCCCTAGTCTATCCATCTGTAAAATGAACACAACAATTTGGTCTAATTCATAATTTGTTGTAAAGATTAATTCAAACAATATACTCATAGTTAAATCTCAATAAATGACAGTTATTATTTTGATGGAAATCTACTCTAAAAGGTGCCCCAGAGATCTTCCTCCTCACATTTTTGGCCCTATAGTTTTTGGTTTGGTTTGGTTTCAAATCTGCCACATTCTATCTCCAAGTCCATGTGTAACGTCAGTCACCAGATGTAGGACCCCCCAACACCGCTGTAGGCAAATCCCTCCTTATTCACACACTGCTAAACTGACATACCTGTTTGGCCTATAGGTTCGGGAAGCTCTATTTTAAGGCCCCAATTGATGGCCAAATCTGAAATCCCCCTCTGCAACCCAGGATCTCATTTTGCATCACCTGTCATTTTAAACAGTAAATAAATTATCACCTGATCAAGAGAAAAGCTCCTTTCTCTTTCTTTCTTCTCTTGTCATCAATCTCTGTGGGTAGTCAAGTCTTTTTTTTTTATTCTGTTTTATGACATCTAGGCACTCTGCTCTCATGGCTTCTGATACAGTTTGCTCTCTCTTTGCTTATAATGCCCCGGTCCTCCCCCACTTTTCCCATTATCTCAAATTCCCCGACACTAGAGTGATACCGACAAGCCGACAACCCACTTGGCTGCCAGACCTCTTCCAAGCACTGATTAATTCGCCTGGTCCGAGAGCAACACGCCTTACCACCAGATGAAATTCCTTTCCCTCCCTTTTCATCTTCCAGGCAAGGTGCCTGCACCTTGGAGTGGTTGGGATGGATTGGTTTTTAGTTTAATGTATTCCAGCATGCATGAAGAAAGCATGAGGAGTCCAATTCCCTTGATGAATTTACCGATCCACTCCCCAAGAGCCTTCATTTGTGCTCCTAATTGCGCTCAGAAAGATTCGCCCACGATATCCGATGTTGGCTGCCACCGCATTCCACCTGGGGCACTGTCCCCTCCCTGAGCTTCCTCAGACTCAACATGGACCTCCACCCTCTGGCTAGGGTGTCTTGGAAACCATTCCTCACCTTAAGGTCCACCATGGGTTTTGCATCTTTGCCTTCTTCTTGTGATGTCGTAAGAAACTTGACTTTTAGAAAAAACACAGAACACACTCTTAGAAAACTTGGCCCAATCAAATGATAAGGCCTCAGATTTCCAGCAGGAAGCAACAATGCAAAGGCATAAAACACCAGTGGCTTCTACCAAAAATACTGGTAGCACTTCCAGAGGGTTTCCATAGAGACAAAAAGGACATCTCACTTGTGAAAGGAAAGGGAAACGAAGTCCAATGACGTTTGCTCACTTTCTGAAAACTTGAAAAACAACAGATGAAAAGACAAATCCAAAGACTCCTCACAAACGTATTTTCCTTAAACAGATGAGAGAAATAGAGGCCCAGATAGAACTGACCCAACCCTGCCACCTATTAGAGAGTTAACAGGGAGATCTGATGAAAGGGTCAAAAAAAAAAAAAAAAAAACTACAAAGATATTTTTGTTTCAAAGCCTTTTTTCCATATTTTCATTACAAAGTGTACAAAAATTACAGAGTAATTCTGGAGGAGTGGCTTTCTTTGTTCTCTGCCTATCAGATAAACAGATCAAAAACTGTGACTGTCTTTCTTTCTTTGGGATCTGATGTGTTGGAAATGGGAGGAGCAGTAAGGGAGAGCCAGGGAGAAACTAGGAATTGAGCGATGGAAAAGCCATAGCATCTGTCTAGTTCAAGACGACTGTATAACCAGCCACTTAATACTTGAGACACTCCCCTTGAGAGTATCCTCATGTCCACCTCATCTCTTTCTACTGGCCTCGCCACGTAAAATTTCCCCTCCGTTACAGGTAACGTTTTAATGCCTTGGGGACACTGCTCATATTTCTGGAATTCCCCACGTCCTCCATTCCGACTACTTTCTCTACCACTCAAATCCTATTTGTCCTACGTAGCCAGTTCAAGTGCCTTCAGCAACTCCCTGAAGACTTCGGTCCATTCAGCTGCCATTTCTTCCTCCATCTTAGGAACCCCAGCCTCATCATCACAGCCATCACTCAACGAATGCTGGCTTCTGCTTTGCCCTTTGTGTTCTGTTATTCGGCAACCATATCATGCAGGGTATTTATGGTGTTAATTACTACCTATTTGTAGGTGGGGAGGTGGGTGTGAAGGATAACAAGAAATCAAACTTGTGCTCTTAATGAAATGTCTATTGGGATGTCGTCATCATCACCATCATAAATTATTTAACCGCTACTGTTACCCCATGGCTAATACATTTATTGCCCACTGAAATCCATGTGCTCGCCCACATTTCCCTGTCCTCTGGCTTTAGAGGAAGTGATGGGACTAGTTCTGACAAATGGGCTGTGAACAGAGGTGGCATGTGTCCGCTCCAACCTGAAGCATTTAAAAGCTGCGGAATGATGATCCCCTTTCCTCCAGCTCTTTCTCCTGTTCCTGGAAGCTGTGCGTTGAAGGGACAATGTCACAAGATTGAGGTCACCTAGATCACACCGAGCCAGTGAATGAACAGTAGTTGCTCTGAGGAGCCACCTGACTCATCACAAATTTTGTGTAAATAAGAAATAAACCTTTGTCGGATTGAGCACCTGAGTTTTGGGGGGATTTGTTGGTGCAGCATGGCCCATCCAAACCAGTGCATTGCTTAAGAGGGAGATGCTCTTATCAGCCCCATTTTTCAATGAGAATCTGATGTACAGAGAGTGAAGTCACTCGCACATGGTGGGAACAGAACCATAATCCCTCACTTCCATGATCAGATCAAAATTAGAACATAATACCGAATAGGAACATTGTAAAGCTGACGACTGAGAGAAAACAACCATTTTTACTAATATGGAGACTAGATTTACTCTCAAGCAAAGTCTAAATGACAACCAGAAAACTCATGGTGGGATGGAAAATGGAATCTTTCATAGCTGGATACTTTGATTCATTAGGTTGCTCTTTCCCAATTTTTTCTTTAATTATTTAGCCATTTGCATGTATTTTATGCACATACTAAATAAACTCTTTGTATTGTATTACCCTAGTAAAACTACTAATTTTTTTATCAGAGCATTTATTCACACATTAACTTGGTTCAACATATACTTATTAATTGTCCATTATATGCTGAGCATCCTGATGACCACGGTGGGTTTGGCAGTGAACAACACAGGCATGATCTCTACCTTCAAGGAGCACTTAGAGTCTAAGTGAGAAGAGAGAAGGCATCAGATAAAGACATGAATGGGTGTATACTTGAAAACAGTGATCAATGCTCTAAAGGAACATGGTTTGATGGAACTATGTGACTACAGAAACTTACATGCATGGAACCAGCAAAGTGTTCTCGCGGATATGGAATCTGAGCTAAAGATCTAGAAAAAAAGTCAGAATTTAATATGGAGGGTGGGAAAAGAGGAGAACATTCTAGACCAAAGAAACAGCACAGATGAAGGCTCAATGCTAAGAAAGAACAGTGGGATGAATTGAGAGACGGTCAATGTATAGGTGATTAGAATATTTATGAAAAGATGATTGAAAGATGAGAATCAAAAGGTAAGCAAAGACCAAGTACTGGAAGGAATTTTAGGCTGGGCTGGGTCATTCCTCTACTTAGCAAGCACCCTACTTGGCTTGGGGCATAGCACTTGAGGAGAGGCCACTAACTGTTCTCTTAAAATCCTTTCTACCTTCTATCAATATAAGAACACTTGTTTTTTAGCTGTGCACAAAACAACCTGGAATAAAATCTACCATATCCTAGACCCGTTTATAACTAGTTATAATTGTGGCACTAACAGGCTTATGGGATATAGGCAAAAATGGTGTGCGTGCAACCTTTCGGAAGTTTCCTAAAGGGAAGGGGGAGAGCCATTTGCGACTCCTTTCTGTTTACAGTTTGGTTAGAACGTTGATGCAATGGCTGGAAGTGAGCAGCCATCTTCAACCATGAGATGTACATGGCGAAAAAAGTACACATGACAGAAAAAAAGGATGGAAGAAATCTTGTTCTCTGATGCCATATACCATCATGCTGTCCCTGGGTGGACTACCTCTACTTTCTTAAGTATGAAAAAGAAATTCACTTCAACCTTTTTTAAGCCATGGCTATTTGGGGATTTTTTTCTGTTGTTCCCACTGAAATGTAATCCAGGGCTGAATAGTAAACACACACTTACTAAATTCCTTTAAAATGTTATTGCACAATTTACAAAATTGGCATAATCATAATTTGAAAATAAATGTTCCCTCAAGAGATCTAAGCAAGGAGCAAGGTAAATATACATTTGGAACAAAATCCTTGAAAGTAAAAACCATATTTTAAGAAGAAATGTTGCATGACAAGTTAAGAGACAACCATTTAAAAGAGAATCACGGGCTTCCCTGGTGGCAAAATGGTTGAGAGTCTGCCTGCCGATGCAGGGGACACAGGTTCGTGTCCTGGTCTGGGAAGATGCCACATGCCGCAGAGCGGATGGGCCCGTGAGCCATGGCCACTGGGCCTGCGCGTCCGGAGCCTGTGCTCTGCAACGGGAGAGGCCGCAACAGTGAGAGGCCCACATACCGCAAAAAAAAAAAAAAAAAAAAAAAAAGAGAGAGAGAATCACTTTTAAAAAGATACTCTTCAGGTTTGTTTTTCTTCACTTTGAGGGAGCACACAGCCTGGAAGCTGCTGCTCAGAGACTTCTGCCTGGCTGGCACCTTCGTACCATTAGAGTCTAAAATACAAGTCTTTCCTGATCTCGCAATTTAAAATAACTTCCTTGGAAGACCTTCAATATGGCGGAGGAGTGAGACATGGAGATCACCTTCCTCCCCACAAATACATCAAAAATACAACTACAGGTGGAACAACTCCGACAGAACACCTACTGAACACTGGCAGAAGACCTCAGACTTCCCAAAAGGCAAGAAACTCCCCACGTACCTAGGTAGGGCAAAAGGAAAAAGAAAAAACAGAGACAAAAGGATAGGGACGGGACCTGCACCTCTGGGAGGGAGCTGTGAAGGAGGAAAAGTTTCCACACACTAGGAAACCCCTTCACTGGTGGACACAGGGGGTGGTAGGGGGGAAGCTTCAGAGCCACGGAGCAGAGCACAGGAACAGGGGTGCAGAGGGCAAAGTGGAGAGATTCACTCACAGAGGATCAGTGCTGACCAACACTCACCAGCCCGAGAGGCTTGTCTGCTCACCCGCCAGGGCAGGTGGGGGCTGGGAGATGAGGCTCGGGCTTCAGAGGTCAGATCCCAGGGAGAGGACTGGGGTTGGCTGCGAGAACACAGCCTGAAGGAGGCTAGTGCAGCACAGATAGCTGGGAGGGAGTCTGGGAAAAGATCTGGACCTACCTGAGAGGCAAGAGACCATTGTTTCAGGGTGTGGGAGGAGAGGGGATTCAGAGCACCATCTAAACGAGCTCCAGAGACGGGTGTGAGCCGCAGCTATCAGTGCAGACCCCAGAGACGGGCATGAGATGCTAAGGCTGCTGCTGCCGCCACCAAGAAGCCTGTGTGCGAGCACAGGTCACTCTCCACACCTCCCATCCCGGGAGCCTGTGCAGCCTGCCACTGCCAGGGTCCCGTGATCCAGGGACAACTTCCCTGGGAGAACACACGGCGCACCTCAGGCTGGTGCAATGTCACGCCAGCCTCTGCCGCTGCAGGCTTGCCCCGCATTCCGTACCCCTCCCTCCTTCCAGCCTGAGTGAGCCAGTGAGCCCCTAATGAGCTGCTCCTTTAACCCCATCCTGTATGGGCGGGAACAGACGTACCCAGGAGCATGAAAACCAAAATTCAAAAAGAGTCATGTACCAAAATGTTCACTGCAGCTCTATTTACAATAGCCAGGACATGGAAACAACCTAAGTGCCCATCATCGGATGAATGGATAAAGAAGATGTGGCACATATATACAATGGAATATTACTCAGCCATAAAAAGAAACGAAATTGAGCTATTTGTAATGAGGTGGATAGACCTAGAGTCTGTCATACAGAGTGAAGTAAGTCAGAAAGAAAAAGACAAATACCGTATGCTAACACATATATATGGAATTTAAGAAAAAAAAAATATCATGAAGAACCTAGGAGTAAGACAGGAATAAAGACACAGACCTACTGGAGAACGGACTTGAGGATATGGGGAGGGGTAAGGGTGAGCTGTGACAGGGCGACAGAGAGTCATGGACATATACACACTAACAAACGTAAGGTAGATAGCTAGTGGGAAGCAGCCGCATGGCACAGGGATATTGGCTCAGTGCTTTGTGACAGCCTGGAGGGGTGGGATAGGGAGGGTGGGAGGGAGGGAGACACAAGAGGGAAGACATATGGGAACATATGTATATGTATAACTGATTCACTTTGTTATAAAGCAGAAACTAACACACCATTGTAAAGCAATTATACCCCAAAAAAGATGTTAAAAAAAAAAAAAGAAATGAAGAAAACAACAGCAAAGATCAATAAAACTAAAAGCTGGTCCTTTGAGAAGATAAACAAAATGAATAAACCCTTAGACAGACTCATCAAGAAAAAAGGGAGAATACTCGAATTAATAGAATTTGAAATGAAAACAGAGAAGTAACAACTGACACTGCAAAAATACAAAGGATCATGAGAGATTACTACAAGCAACTCTATGCCAATAAAATGGACAACGTGGAAGAAATGGACAAATTCTTAGAAAAGTACAAACTTCTGAGACTGAACCAGAGAAACAGAAAATAGAAACAGACCAGTCACAAGCACTGAAATTGAAACTGTGATTAAAAATCTTCCAACAAACAAAAGCCCAGGAGCAGATGGCTTCACAGGCGAATTCTATCAAACATTCAGAGAAGAGCTAACACCTATCCTTCTCAAACTCTTCCAAAATATAGCAGAGGAAGGAACACTCCCAAATTCGTTCTACGAGGCCAGCATCACCTCGATACAAAACCAGACAAAGATGACACAAAGAAAGAAAACTACAGGCCAATATCACTGATGAACACAGATGCAAAAATCCTCTACAAAATGTTAGCAAACATGGACTTCCCTGGTGGCACAGTGGTTGGGAGTCTGCCTGCTGATGTGGGGGACACGGGTTTGTGCCCTGGTCTGGGAGGATCCCACATGCCGCACTGCTGCGGGAGAGGCCGCAGCAGTGAGAGGCCCGTGTACCACAAAATATATATATATATATATATATATATATATACACACACACACACACACACACACACATATATATATATATATATATTAGCAAACAGAATCCAACAGCACATTAAAAGAATCATACACCATGATCAAGTGGGGTTTATCCCATTAAGGCAAGGAGTCTTCAATATACTCAAATCAATCATTGTGATACACCATATTAACAAATTGAAGGAGAAAAATCATATGATCCTCTCAATAGATGCAGAGAAAGTTTTTGACAAAATTCAATACCCATTTATGGTAAAAAGCCTCCAGAAAGTAGGCATAGAGGGAACTTACCTCAACATCATAAAGGCCATATATGACAAACCCACAGCCAACATCATTCTCAATGGTGAAAAACTGAAACCATTTCCACAAAGATCAGGAACAAGACAACGCTACCCACTCTCACCACTATTATTCAACATAGTTTTCGAAGTTTTAGCCACAGAAATCAGAGAAAAAGAAATAAAAGGAATCCCAATCAGAAAAGAAGAAGCAAAGCCGTCACTGTTTGCAGATGACATGATACTATACATAGGGAATTCTAAAGATGCTACCAGAAAACTACTAGAGCTAATCATTGAATTTGGTAAAGTAGCAGGATACAAAATTAATGCACAGAAATCTACTGCATTCCTATACACTAATGATGAAAAAATCTGAAAGAGATATTAAGGAAACACTCCCATTTACCATTGCAACAAGAAGAATAAAATACCTAGGAATAAACCTACCTAAGGAGACAAAAGACCTGTATGCAGAAAAGTACAAGACACTGATGAAAATTAAGGATGATACAGACACACGGAGAGATATACCATGTTCTTGGATTGGAAGAATCAACACTGTGAAAATGACTATACTACCCAAAGCAACCTACAGATTCTATGCAATCCCTATCAAACTACCAATGGCACTTTTCGCAGAACTAGAACAAAAAATTTCACACTTTGTATGGAAACACAAAAGACCCCGAATAGCCAAAGAAATCTTGAGAAAGAAAAACGGAGCTGGAGGAATCAGGCTCCCGGACTTCAGACTATACTACAAAGCTACAGTCATCAAGAGAGTATGGTACTGGCACAAAAAGAGAAATATAGATCAGAGGAACGGGATAGAAAGCCCAGAGCTAAACCCACGCACCTATGGTTACCTTATTTTTGATACAGGAGGCAAAAATATACAATGGAGAAAAGACAGCCTCTTCAATAAGTGGTGCTGGGAAAACTGGACAGCTACATGTAAAAGTATGAAATTAGAACACTCCCTAACACCATACACAAAAATAAACTCAAAATGGATTGAAGACCTAAATGTAAGGCCAGACATTATAAAACTCTTAGAGGAAAACATAGGCAGAATACTTCATGACATAAATCACAGCAAGATCCTTTTTGACCCACCTCCTACAGAAATGGAAATAAAAACAAAAATAAACAAATGGGACCTAATGAAACTTAAAAGCTTTTGCACAGCAAAGAAACCTTAAACAAGAAGAAAAGACAATCCTCAGAATGGGAGAAAATATTTGCAAATGAAGCAACTGACAAAGGATTAATCTCCAAAATTTATAAGCAGCTCATGCAGCTCAATAACAAAAAAACAAACAACGCAATCCAAAAATGGGCAGAAGACCTAAACAGACATTTCTCCAAAGGTAAACAGATAGCCAACAAACACATGAAAGAATGCTCAACATCATTAATCAATAGAGAAATGCAAATCAAAAGTACAATGAGTTCTCACCTCACATCTGTCAGAATGGCCATCATCAAAAAATCTAGAAACAATAAATGCTGCGGAGGGTGTGGAGAAAAGGGAACCCTCTTGCAATGTTGGTGGGAATGTAAATTGATACAGCCACTATGGAGAACAGTATGGAGGTTCCTTAAAAAACTAAAAATAGAACTGCCATACGACCCAGCAATCCCAGTACTGGGCATATACCCTGAGAAAACCATAATTCAAAAAGAGTCATGTACCACAATGTTCACTGCAGCTGTATTTACAATAGCCAGGACATGGAATCAACCTAAGCATCCACTAACAGATGAATGGATAAAGAAGATGTGGTACATATATATAATGGAATATTACTCAGCCATAAAAGGAAACGAAATTGAGTTATTTGTAGTGAGGTGGATGGACTTAAGAGTCTCTCAAAGAGAGTGAAGTAAGTCAGAAGGAGAAAAACAAATACCGTATGCTAACACATATATATGGAATCTAAAACAATAAAAAAAATTGGTTCTGAAGAACCTAGGGAAAGGAAAGGAATAAAGACACAGACGTAGAGAATGGACTTGAGGACATGGGGAGGGGGAAAGGTAAGCTGGGACGAAGTGAGAGAGTGGCATGGACTTATATACACCACCAAATGTAAAATAGATAGCTAGTGGGAAGCAGCCACATAGAACAGGGAGATCAGCTCGGTGCTTTGTGAAAACCTAGAAGGGTGGGATAGGGAGGGAGGGCGGAGGCTCAAGTGGGAGGGGATGTGGAGATATATGTATACATATAGCTGATTCACTTTTTTATACAGCAGCAACTAACACACCATTGTAAAGCAATTATACTCCAATAAAGATGTTAAAAAAAAATTACCACTAGATTTTTCAGGCATGAACAGCACAGAGAATTTAAGGATTCAGCCTCTATGCAGAGGGTGAGCAGCACGCACACTACACACTTTCCTTACCTTCAGAGGAGGTACCCATGTTAAGCTGCTGAATGCAGCATGAGCAAAGGTCAAACTTTTCTTCCATGCTTCCAAAGAAATATCCAAGGCTGTGAAAGTCGGAAATGACTGCGGGCTAAACAAACAAACTTTATTTAAAGACCTCACTGGTCTTTGCCTTAACACTGCATCAATCAGTAAACCGAGGAGAAGAGGGAGGCTCAGTGAACATGGAATGGAACTCTGCAATCACAGAGGGGAATCAATTGGGATACAGAGAGGAAGCCTGTCCCCAGTGGTCACACAGCTGGAGACCACAGAGCTAGATTCCGAGCAGGCATCCTGCTGCTCAGCCTTCTCTCCACAGCATCACGGCACGTGGGGGTGCCCCCACCCCCACTGCTTCCTTCTTTTCCACTGGGACCACCAGGACCACCCACTGTATAATACCAAGTTGTCCTCAGGAGTCCTGAAAACCAATGTGAGTGCAAAGTCACGCCATCTTCTGCCACCACTCTCCCCTGCCTTTATCTGAACCTGTGAGAAAGGCTCTATCCTGACATCTGCATGGGGATGAGCGGCATGGGACCAAGGGCCATCACCATTAACTGGCAGGCTCTGTCGGGGAACGGAATGGCTTTGAGCTTTCCATGGCCTCTGTGCTTCCTTCGCTTAGCACGCTCTGCCAGAGTAAGAGCAGAGAAATGGAACGCCAGACCACTGTTCGTGCTACGCCCATTTTACAGATCGAAAGCCAAGGAACCGAGGGACTGAAGCATTCGCAGGATTCAAACCCAGCTCTCCTGATTCCCAGGGTAGTGCTCTTCCCATTATGACACTCTGCTTCCAGAAAAATCTCAGTCTAAAATTATCTAGGAATACAGAAAAGTCCCCATGCTAACAGAATAAAACAGCTTCTTGTTATGGGTTGAATTGTGTCCACCCAAAAAAGATATGTTGAGGTCCTAACCCCTAGGACCCCAGAAAGTGATCTTCTTTGGAAATAGTGTCATTGCACACATAATTAGTTAAGGTGAGGTCGCACTGGGGTAGGGTGGGCCCCTAATCCAGTATGACTGTTGTCCTCATAAGAAGGAAGCCGTGTGAACGGAGACACAAAGGGAGCCCGCCATGTGATGAGGAGGGTTACAGTCACTTATTTACAAGACAAGGATGCCAAAGATCGCAAGCAAACCACTAGATGCCAGGAGGAGACAGGGAGGGATTCTCCCCTGCAGGTTTCCGAAGGAGCATGGCACTGTGGGCACTGGCCTCTAGAACTGTGAGAAAATAAATATCTGTCATTCTGAACCACCCAGTTTGTGGTGTGTTTTTATAACAGCCCTAGGAAATTAATACCACGCTCATTTAGACAATCCATAAACAAGGGAAAAGCATAAACAGTTTAGTGTCTGGAAGAAAGAGAGAAAAGCACCCTCCTGGGATCATGTGACCTCAGGCTACAACCCCAGTTTCCTGTGTGACCGTGGGCAAGTTACTTCTCTTCTCTTGGTCTCTCTTTAAGCAACAATAGAGGTAATAGTAAGAGCGCCTTTGTAGTTTGAGGTAAAGGTTAAATGAGGAAATGCATGTGAAAACACAAAGTACAGACAACACGTAGCACAGAATAAGAACTCAAAAATATTATCACCACCAATATTAGTAATTTTTCAAGGCAGATTTAAACACAAGGAAAGAAAAAGCAGGAGAATAATTCACAAATTTAGAAGTCTCAGTGATCAACCTTCAGTTCACATATGTTACCACTTACCCAATAAGGAAGCTATTAGACACATGTGACTATTCAAATTTAAATTGATAAAATGAAAAGAAAACTTTATTTTCTCAGGCACGCTAGCCACATTTCCAATGCTCAACGGCCACATGTGGTTTGTGGCTACCATATTGGATAGTAAAGAGTAGAACATTTCTATTATTGCGGAAAGACCTGTTGGATATTCCCTCTTTTTTATTTTTTCCCTTTTGGCTGCACCGCACAGCATGCAGGATCTTAGTTCCCCGACCAGGGATCGAACCCGCACCCCCTGCAGTGGAAGCAGTCTTAACCACTGGACCGCCAGGGAAGTCCTTATCTGTTGGACATCGAAGTCACCACCCTCTAAGGCATAAGGTACAGACTTTGCAGAGACAGAGGCCAGTATGTCAAGGGTGTGATATTTTCCTTTCAACTTATACAGGATTTCCAATGCTGCATCAGTAAATGGACGTTTAAAAAAATCCTTTTATCATCAGTAAACATGAAAGTCAGTTCTTATCACAACTTGAAATAGAATGCACTGCTACCGAGGATTTTTCATCTACAGTTGGAGATGCTAGAAGTCATGAAATGGGGTGTGTATTAATCACATAAATACCAGGATATGAATAGCTTCCTCAGCAGTAACCATAGAAATGAAAAGGGCTTTGAATTTTAGAAACAAGAATTGGTACAAACACGTGTAAACCGAACCCCAAACTCACTCCAGATTAAGAGAGGCTATTCTGGTGTAACATGCTGACCACACAAATACATTTTTAAAGTTCAGCACCTGGGATGGATTAAAAGCCACATGGGGGATTGTAGCCAAAGCAAAGAAAACACAATACTAACTGATAGAACAGAAATCAGAGTGACAATATAGTTTACAAACCTCCGGTTAGATGTCACCTAAAATGCTTTGTTCACTGTAACTGGCCTATCAAGAAGACATGCAACGAACAGTTCAAAAGACAGCCCATGACGTCTCCAATCCTGATAGAATTTCTAGACAGAGCAAGAGTATAATAAGCAAATCATTCCTGTTTCAATCAAGATGGAGAAATCACAGTTCAACAAGAAGCAAATCAAAATAGAGAAATAAAGTTCAGTTTCCTACTAATCAGAGATGACACTGAAAAGGACAATTGAACTCTTGGATGAAAGCCTAAAACTCTAAAGAAATCACTTAATTCCAAGCATAAATGGGCAATAGGGTCTTGGTGCTGTTGAGAAGAGGTGTGGATAAAACTGAGACTAGGTCCCTCTGAGTCCTTTTCATCCAGGGAAAGGCCTGACCAAGAGGTCTAAGAAGGTATAGACATTCACTGGAAGTAACCCCAGTGGGGTATTCAGGCAAGCCTAGTGGCCTCTTATTGTCTGGCCATGCCTCATCCCACCACCATCCAATGAGTTCCTAGGACAGACAGAGGGGACCAGCCACGGGTTACCTGCCACAGTCACCCTGTCGAGACTTGCCTTGACCCAGGAAATGATCACATCCCTTCAGGCATCCCATCAACTTTTGTGGACCCTGGGTTATCTTCATTCTATCTCACAAATGTCAGTGTGCGAGGTGGGAGGGTGTGCAGAGCAGGCCCATGAAATATCTTCCTGACACCACTGTCCTATAGTCCTCTCCCTGAAGAGGAAAAAAAAGATTAATGAAAGACATGATGATCCACACAAAGGAAGAGGTCAGAGAAAGAACACCTAAAGAAAGAGCCTTTCTTAAGGAAGAGCCTTTCTTAAGGAGGAAGAGTCCTCTACATACGGATTCACCATGGCCCCTCTGACAGCTCGAAGAGAAACTGCAGTGATCTCCACCTCATGGCAACAACCCACTGGAGTCTCCACATTCCTTTCCTATGACACCTGTCTGCCACCTGGAGAGATGCGCTCATCTCCTTTCCTGGGAGGGTTTCTGCACATGGCAAGGTGGCCTCAAGTGAAAGGCAGGCTATTGGTCGAGAGACACGGAGTGCAGCTCTAGGATGTTTATGAGGTCAGATTGTAAACTGGTCCTATCACACTCCTGCTGTTTGCACTGTTAAGAAACACCAGCAATCTGTCACATGATTTCTTTCTGGACACCCTCTCTCTACATAAAATGAGCTTATTCCTCTACCTGAGCAAGAGATTCTAGCTTGTTCAACCAGTTAGAAAACACATGCTTTAAGGTGGTCAAAAGTACAGTCTTTAAGTTATAAGATAAATACATACCAGGGATGCCAAGTACAACGTGATAACTACAGCTAACACTGCTGTATGGTATATACGAACGTTGTTAAGAGAGTAGATCCTAAGAAACCTCATCACAAAGAGAGATTTTTCTTTCCTATTTTTTTTTTAACTATATCTCTATGAGAAGATGGATGTTAGCTAACCGTCCATCCATCCATGTTGTGGTCATCATTTCAAAATATATGTAAAATCAAATCATCACGCTATATGCCTTAAACTTACACAAGTGATGTACATCGATTATTTCTCAATAAAAGTAGAAAAATAATAATAAATATTTGAGGGCTTCCCTGGTGGTGCAGTGGTTAGGAGTCCACCTGCCGATGCAGGGGACACGGGTTAGTGCCCCGGTCTGGGAGGATCCCACATGCCGCAGAGCGGCTGGGCTCGTGAGCCATGGCCGCTGAGCCTGCACGTCCGGAGCCTGTGCTCCGCAACGGGAGAGGCCGCAACAGTGAGAGGCCCGCGTACCGCAAAAAATAAATAAATAAATATTTGATTAATTTTTTTTCTTTTTTTAAATTTTTGAGTATAGTTGCTTTACAATGTTGCATTAGTTTCTGCTGTACAGCAAAGTGAATCATTTATGCGTATACATATATCCCTTCTTGTTTAGATTTCCTGATTAATTTTTTAAAAGATGGCGCATGCACATTGCAAGATAATAACCAAGAGAATAAATAAATTCTATTATGAAGGTTAAGGTTAATAAAAGACAGTGGCATCTGAAAATGAATGCAAATTTATTAAAACGCCTTAGTAGAAATTCTGAGAACATGAAGTAGCCCAATAACCCATCAGAGCAACAGAGGCTGTTACTTTTAATGATGCATTGGTGATAACATAAACAATAGGTAAGAGACTAGCTTAAAAGAGGTCTCCATTTTAAATCAGCCTGGGCCCCTTTCTCAGAACCTCAGAAGCCACTTCTGGAGGGTCTTGAACCCCAGGTGTATTCCTTCTCTTTTGCCAATGTCTACACAGCCCAACGACTTCCTGATCCCCCTGAAAGGATAGCCAAATGAGAGGACCTGGAGATTATGTTTTGCTACTCTTAACCCTAATCTGCCTACATGTTGTAAAGGACAGTGCATACACCCACCTTTTGTTCAGCTGTGATCCACATGAAGGACAAAATTAGTGGGTAGTAAATCCAAGGATAAGCACAACTCACCAGCAATACTAACAAGATAATCCTAAAAACAGCTAAAATTACTGTGTGCTTACTAGGTGCCTTGGCACTGTTCTAAGCAATTTACATATAACTCAGTTAATACTTGCAACAACCCTACGAAGTAGGTACTATTTTCATCTCCATTTGACACATAAAGAAGCCAAGGCATGGGAAGATTAAGTAACTTGCCCACGGTCACATATCCAAGCAGAAAGCTTCGAGAGACTCTGCTCTTGACTACTAACTCTACTACTTCTTGAGAGACAGAAATGTAACTGCATCCTTTTATCTCCCTCTTCATAAAACACAACCAAAGGCAAAGAAAGTGAGAGTTAGTATTAGAGAACTTTAAATTCACACGAAAATACTTTTAAACAGGAAGTTGTCTTCAGATATTGGTACAGAGAAGCATACATCAGTATCAAATGACCTGAGACAACACTTATAACTCTCTATCCTAGCTCTGTGGTCAAGTTCACTGGAAGGTACAGAGCAGAAGTCACCAGTGAGAACTTGTGGGCAAGTCTTGAATACATGTTCTGCTCAGCCCATATATTTTTAAGTTTTTAAAAAATGTTCTGTCAAAATGTAAAGGTTGAAAATTTTTACATAAACATTCAGGTTTTAGATTTTTCTATGAGAAGCAGGTTTCTCAATGCTCCCTCATGCAATACTGGCAAGAGTTAAAATGTAGGCTTGTCCTTTAAATGAAGCATATGACCTAGATTGCCATACTCCTCACCATTCCCTATTGTCTTATACATCACAACTTCTCTCCTTTACATTTCCTATTAGGACCTCATAAAGCATTTGAGCATGTGGGCCCTGAATTAGAGGAAAGAAGTTATACAGGAAAGAATTCTGAACCAAGAGGTGAAATTAAAGGATGTGAGTTCTAACTGTGGAACTAGTAATACTATATTATTACCCATATACTCATTTTTAAAATGTGAGGCCAGGCTAGATACTAAGATTGCATAGGTTTTAGATAGAAGAGTGAAGGAGGTTTTTTTGCTTTGTTTTGTTTTGTTTTACCACGGTAGTGAGAAATGAGCTTGTCACTGTTTCAAAGGCTGCCTAGGAAAGCTCCTTCTGTACGTAGCATAGCAAAGAAAAGAACTGGCCTGGGCCAGTTAGATGAGATATTTGCCACCTTCAGGGCATAAGAGGCAGTTCCTAACATTACTTCTCACTGGTGTATTTAGTGTACTCTTCAGATAAGAGACAATAACTCACATTTTATAATGTTGTAAGCGTCTCAATTTCACTTTGGCATTCATAGGAGAATGGCTTTTTAATGCTTATTTACTCATGCATATATGTACAAATTCATTAATTCATTCAATAAATGTGGATGAAGCTCCGGGCACTGTTCCAGACACTATGATATAAAACTCCAAGGTAAAATAGTGGGTAAATGGGGAACTAAAGCTTAATTTCCCAGATGGCTGCCATTGTGGGGAGGGTCATGTGTAGTACCTGAAGGTAACAGGTAGCCAGCCTTGGACGACCGGTGTAACCATGCCCTGGGCTACAACCCAACTTCTCAGGGAAATTACCAATGCTTCACAAAATACTGGGAGTGACCAACTTTTTATGGAAAAGAAGAGTCAGAACTTCCTGTTAAGATCAAACATAAGGCAAAATCTGGAAGGTGGAGTGAATTCAGGAAGCAGACAGAGAAAAGCAGAAGCACTAACACTACAAAATCATGGGGAAGCCTTAGAGCTTCCTTAAGTTGTAGAAGATTCAGCTTAAACATGATCTCATCAGAACACACAGCAGGAGCTCTCTAATGGTTTAATGATGATGCCATTTGCTGCACAGGATGAAAGGATGTCTGGAGTGTGCAGCTTATATTCTGACTCCAGTCTCACAATCCCAAACTGCCCAGGGCAAGGTCTTTCATCCAACTGGGCATAAGAGAGACATCTGCTTCATGCTCAGTCTCATTCCACACCCAGGAGGGCGTTTGCTTCCATCCCACTTCAAGGGGTCCCTTTGAATCTACAGTAGCTCTGGGAGAACTGTGAGAAGGTATGCACATGGGACCCGAGATGGAAGCCTTGTCACTTGGCCAAGTGTTGCTCCTGCTGGGTAGTCACTACTAAGAGTACCTTTGTGTCAAGACTGGCCTGTTAATCAGCCAGAGCTCTTGCCAGAGGCCATGTGAAGTTACTGATTTTGTGGGAGTGAGCAGTGTGTTAATATACATTGTTACCCACTGCTTTTTCTCCAGGGCCCTTTCACCAAGCACTTCCTTAACAGATCCGAGATGCCACCAAATCCCTTCCTCCCAGAGTCACGGGCTTTAGGCTCCTTTCTCTGTGCTTTTCTTCCCATAGATTAACACTTAACGTCACACCACCCCCCAAATCCTATTTTCTTTGTTTGGCCCACCTGGAAACCTTCACTGCCCCATTTAAAGCAGAACCTAAATTCAGCAAGGAAAAATTTGGTTGCCATTCCCTTGAGGACAAGAAGGGTTTGGTCTTTAAAATAGAATTCTTTAATTTCAGTTCACAGAAGTGAGAAGAAATACTTACTTGCCATCCTTCAGGAAGACACCTCATTCTCAGATGGGCTAACTCACCTCTTCCAACGTAGCACCACCAACAATAGATTTTCCATATTAAAACAGGTTGGACTTTTTACCTATGATTACATTTGTACTGTGTATGTAACCTCACCCTCTAGATAAGCTAATTGATAGAAAATTTTTACCTTTTTCCAAATCCTTTATTTTGTTAGAGCCAACAAAAACTTTTTTTACAGACTAACCTGAGTTCACAGGCCAGGGAGCAATCACAGGAGTAAAGCAATACCTTGAATTCAGATCCACCTGAATCCCAGTTCAGACCTCACCTTAGACACTTAAGATTATGGTGTCCTTGGGCAAGTTACTTAACTTCTATAAGCCTCCAATTTCTAATCTAGAGAATAAGAGTAATAAAGCCTCCCTACTCTGCATGGCTCTAGAACACTTCAGAGCTAATATATGGACAAGCACTGAGCACAGTACCTGGCACAGAGCAGAGGCAGGGCACGTAAATAAAAGTAACGTCTCAGCACAGAAGAGACAGCAATTAAAACAAGGAAAGATGGCTCTCACTTAGTGTATCAATGTTTAACAGAACACCCAGAGAAAGACAGAAGCTTCAACTGTTGGCATAAATTATATTTAAAAGATAATTTTGAGGTGGAGGGGTTAAGACCAAAGAAATATATCAAAAAATTCACAAAGAACTACATAAACAAAGAGATATTCCATGTTCATGGATAGGAAGACTCAGTACTGTCAAGACGTCAGTTCTTCCCACTGATCTGCAGATTCAATGCAACCCCTGTTAAAATCCCAGCAAGTTATTTTATGGATGTCAACAGATGAATTCTAAAGTTTATACGGAGAGGCAAAAGACACAGACTGGCTAATGCCATATTGAAGGAGAAGAACAAAGTTGGAGAACTAACACCACCTGATTTCAAGGCTTACTATAAAACTACTGTAATCAAAAACAGTTTGGTACTGTCAAAGAAGAAATAAACAGATCAATGGAACAGAATAGAGAGCCCAGAAATAGACTTCCTTAAATACAGTCAAGTGATTTCTGACAAAGGAGAACAGAAAATACAATGGGGCAAAGACAGTCTTTTCAACAAATGGTGCTGGAACAACTGGACAGCCACATGCAAAGCAATAAATCTAGACACTGATCTTATACCCTTTACAAATATTATGTCAAAATAGGTCACAAACCTAAATGTAAAATGCAAAACTATAAAACTCCTTGAAGACAACATAAAGGAAAATGCAGATGACCTTGGGTAAGGTGATGAACTTAGATATGACTTCTTAGATACACCATCAATGGCATAATGCATAAAAGAAATACTTGATAAGCTGGACTTCACAAAAATTAAAAACTATTGCTCTGCAAAAGACAATGCCAAGAGAATAAGAAAACAAGCCACAGAAAGGGAGAAAATATTTCTAAGACACATTTGATAAAGTAGTACTACCCAAAATATACAAAGAACTCCAAAAACTCAACAACAGGAAAACAAACAACCCAATTAAAAAATGGCCGAAGACCCTATTAAACACCTCACCAAAGAAGATATGAAGATGGCAAGATGGCAAATGAGCATACGAAAGGATGCTCCACATCGTACGTCATCAGGGGAATGCAAATTAAAACAACAACTACACATTGATTAAAATGGTCAAAATCCAAAACACCAATATCACTAAGTGCTGGTGAGGATGTGAAGCAACAAGAACTCTCAGTTACTGCTGATGAAAAAGAAAAATACTACAGCCACTTTGGAAGACACTGTGGTGGTTTCTTACAAAACTAAACACACCCTTAGCATACAATCTATCAATTGTGCTCCTTGGTATTTATTCAAAGGAGTTGAAAACTTACGTTCTCATGAAAACCTGCACACAAATATTCAATTTGTTCATAAATGTCAAAACTTGGAAGCAACCAATGTGGCCCTTGATACCTAACAGGATAAAGTGTGACATATCCAGACAATACGATATCACTCAGTGCTATAAAGAAATGAGCTATGAAGAGACATGGAGAAGCCTTAAAACGCGTAGTACTAACAGAAAGACTACAATCTGGAAAGCTATGTCGTGTGTGATTCTAACTGTATCGCATTCTGGAAAAGGCAAAACTATGGGGACAGAAAAAAGATGAGTGGTTGTTGGGACGTGTAGGGCTGGGGGATGAAGAGACAGCGCACAAAAGTTTCTAGGGCAGTGAAAATTCTCTCCGTGACACCACAATGATGGCTCCATGCCATTATACGTTTCCCCAACACCAAAAGTCAACTGTAATGTAAACCATGGGCTTGGGTGATTACAGTGTGTCAGCGGAGGCCCATCAGCTGCGACAAATATACGCTCTGGTGGGGATGTTGGTTAATAGGGGAGGCAAAGCCTGTGGCTAAGTGTGTAAACTGGCTATCTCTGTACCTTCCTCTCAATTTGACTGTGAAACTAAGCTATTTGAAAAAAAAAACTGTCTTAATAAAAATTCAGTTACTGAATAGCATTGAT
Organism: Stenella coeruleoalba; assembly: GCF_951394435.1. Lineage (NCBI taxonomy): Eukaryota > Metazoa > Chordata > Mammalia > Artiodactyla > Delphinidae > Stenella > Stenella coeruleoalba. Next base: position 80,344,464 of record NC_137156.1, read on the forward strand.
TCATTCTGCCAAGCTATATTGAGTCACAACTTTCAGATGAGGGCTAAGCACGGTGGGGGGTGGGGGAGGTATGTCTAATGGTGAAAAAAGATTTAATTAGTGTCTGTTGTCACGGAGCAACCAGGAGATAAACAAGTGACAGTATTACTTATTTATTTATTTTTTGCGGTACGCGGGCCTCTCACTGCTGTGGCTTCTCCCATTGCGGAGCACAGGCTCCGGACACGCAGCCTCAGCGGCCATGGCTCACGGGCCCAGCCGCTCCACGGCATGTGGGATCTTCCCGGACCGGGGCACGAACCCGTGTCCCCTGCATCAGCAGGCGGCCTCTCAACCACTGCGCCACCAGGGAAGCCCTACAAGTGACAGTATTAACTTGTGGCTGTGCTCAGGAAAGTAGAGGATGTTCCAGAAGTGTATGCCTAGCAAAGCCCCCTTGGGGGAAAGCAGCTTTCCCAAGGATAGGGCCATCTCAGCAGGGATCCACAATGCAAGGAGAAGCCAGCAGGTGAAGAAGGTGGGTAACAGCAGGTACAAATATTTGGAGGTGAAAGCAAATGAGCCCTTTCAAAGAACAGAAGGAAGTCGGGAAAGTCATACAATGCTAGGAGCCACCAGGTGTAGTGGAGGACTCAGCTCAGTCTAGGCCTGGGTGACACAGTAGGGAAGGGGGCGGTCTTGGAAGAGGGGATTTGATCCCAACTACACTGGAAAGCTATCAGGGAGACTTTCAGACCCAAAAGACTTTCTCTTTGGGTAGTGGGACTATGGAAGATATTTTCCCCCTGAACTTTTAGATTTTTAAAAATCTCTAAAATGAGCAAGTACTAGTTATGCAATTTTAACAAGAGTTTTTAAACAACTCATTTTAAAAAGAAACAAATACACTAAACCCTTCATCAAAGAGCCCTTTTTGGAGAGGAGGTCAGTGATCTATACATTGTTAACATCACCAAGAAAGCAAACTCACAAATTAGAAACAGGAAAGAGGTAAACACAGTATCTCTGGCTCAGCGCATCAGTCAAGAGATAGTGCTCAGATAGAGGCAGACCAGGCTCTAGGCCCTTCAGCGTGAAGTCCTCAGAGATTACTATCTTGAAGATGTCAGAGAAACAAGCTGGAAGGAAACTTAGAGACACGCTAAGTGGTTTTCAAACATTTTTAAGAAAAAGGCTTTTTATTTTTTCTTCTTCAAATGAAATTTTCAACATAAAATAAGTAAAAGATTACTTGCAGGTTGAACAGGATGGGAAATGTGGTAGGAAACCCAAACCATGATGGCTTGATCTCCTTTATTTCCTAAGTTTAGTTCTTCCCCCAGGGGCTCCACAGAACAGTTTGAAATTTACTGACCTAGGGCTTCCCTGGTGGTGCAGTGGCTGAGAGGCCGCCTGCCGATGCAGGGGACACGGGTTCGTGCCCTGGTCCGGGAATATCCCATATGCCGTGGAGCGGCTGGGCCCATGAGCCATGGCCGCTGAGCCTGAGTGTTCGGAGCCTGTGCTCCGCAACGGGAGAGGCCACAGCAGTGAGAGGCCTGCGTACCGCAAAAAAAAAAAAAAAAAAAAATTTACTGACCTAGGTTTACTATGGAAGAAACTGCAGTCCACAGAGGGGAAGTCAAAGCTTTTAGCACAGGAAAGTACTGATACAAGGTTATGGGTTAGTGCAGAGCAGGGGCAAGAACCCAGGCTCATGTTCTGCATTCACTCTGGCTTTCTTCACCCCAAAAATGGATTTAAAAACGAATTGCCAGAAATTACGGTGTTCATATGGAAGAAGAGGAGTGCAGCCAGAGCAGAGCCTCTCCTTATGACCTCCCCGCCGCCGCCTCACCTCCCAGGACCCCATCCAGTCTGCAGAAGTCCCACTGCACCCTGCAAAGGAGCTCCCGGGGAGTGCTGTATATTAGTTTGCATTCCAACTCATAGAAAAACAACAACAACAAAAGGGCATTTTACTGGCTCACTTAAAAGGGAAGGCTAAGGTCAGCTGTTCCTGGCATGGCTGGATCTCAAAAGGATTCTTTCTCACCATCTCCTGGCTCAGCTTACCTCTGAATTGCTTCTTATTGAAGGCAGATTCTCTTCACCAACATGGCCACAGACAACTCTGAGTTTAAATTGCTTGACATCTTAGACCCTGAAGACAAGGGCAACTCTTGCACTACAGTTCCCGCAAAAGTCTTCAGAAAGGCTTTGATCTGCCTGAACCAATCACTGCTATCAGGGCAAGTGTGATCTTTTGATTGGTCCAGACTGAGTCTTGAGCCATTAAAGTAGAATCATCCCCATCTGGGGGTTAGTGGGCAGGGGAAGACTAGGAATTTGAGATCAGTGGTTCCTCAATGGAAACTTGGCCTGCTGTTCTCTAGAAGAGGGGCAGGAGTGCTTGGCCAACAAATCAAGACATAACCTTGACATTGCATGTCTATACCAGGTCATTTCTTTTTTTTTTTTTTTTTTTCATTTTTCTAATAGCTTTATTAGAAAAAAAAAGCATTAAAATCCAGCTTAATGAAGAGAAGACTAGGAAGGCAGCAGGCAGCCCACTCTCATCTCTCGCTTCCTCTGGCCTCTTGGGAGTCCACCAGAAAATGCTTCCATCTTCAAGACTGGGGTGATTAACCTACACCAGGTCATATCTGACTTGCTGAAAGTGGGACTATTTATGTGAAAGGGCACCTCAGAGACATACTTGATGCTACTTCTCTATTCACTCATGTAAACAGTCAAACACTGCTTACAATCCTAACTAAATCAGGCCTCTACTAGAACTGAAGTGAAATCAGCTGAATTAAAAGATTTCTACATTTTACTTGCAGTCAGAAGGGTCCCAAACTACTTCTGAAAATGCAAACCCTGAGCCTAATACTGGCATTTATTCCTTGTCTCTACTACAGGTACCTATAGAAAAAAAAGAGTATCTGAATGCAGATTTATTATATTCACCTTTAGGATAAATAAAAGCATTTAAAAGTTCTAAACATATGAACTTTTTAGCACAAAATTTAAAGGATTTTTACAAAGACCACAGTGGAAAAAGTTGACTGTGTGTATATATAATTGTAACAGAATTAATGTATATAGAGTATATAATATATAGTATACATAATTAGAATTAATGGTTAATTTTTTAAAGGAATATTATCTTTTCAGAGCACAGAAAAATACTTAGCATCTGCCTTTGCCTTCCCTCGACTACAGGCATTGAGAATAAGGCCAAATGCATATTTCAGAGCTTAGACATTTCAGCTTTTCTACTCCTTGGGTTTCCAAAATAGCTCTCAAATTTCTTCAAAGGTTTATTCACAAAACACAGCTAAAATGTAATGAGAAAAGGCTGAAAGAAAAGCTCTAACCCAGAGACATCAGGTGGTTTTTGAGAAGCACTTGAATGACAAAGCTGAAATCAACATCTGTTAGCACCTTTCATCAAGCCCCCTGGAAAATGCACTGAATACATTTAACTCTTGGCATCCAACAAGGGATTCTCCAGGTCCAGCAAGTATTAGAGGCTCTAAACAAAGCCATGGAGTGGCTCTGATGGGACAAAAGCAAAACAAAATGAGCCAAAATGAAACACGTCTCTTCTCTTTGCTTGTCCTGCCCTGAAGGGAAAGACGACGAAATGCACATGGGCTAAATCTCCGCACAGTGAACCATGGGTAAGAGCCTCAGGTCAGTCCAGGACAGGAGAATGACATCTGTTAGTGTTTGGGGATGGTAACATTCCCCAGGGACCTGTAGAAACAATGCCAGCTTTGAAAGAGTGCTGGTCACTTTCCCCTTCCCCCCACCTATAAACAGTATCCTTCAAACTCTGATAATAAGAACCAAACCTCATGCCACACGTCACATGGCAACATAGCCATTCCATGACTTTGCTATGGAGAGTCCATTTTTTTGACTAAAAAAGTTTCTCTACCAAGTCAGTAGAAGACAACAGTTTGAAAAACACATGTGGTATGTAAATTCAGGTTTTGGAGGGCCTGAGGCTTTAAAATTACGTTTTTCCATACCCAGTCTGGCAGAATCTTTATTCTTACTTGGATTACTTCTTCTATAAAGAGCAATCCAAGTAATCCAAAAGCATGTCAATATGTTTCTTTTATCCATAGTAAAACGCACGTCTGTGAGTACCGCCGTAGGGAGAATACAGTCTGGGAGAACACTGTAGAACACTTAGGAGATTTGTACCTTGACCTCAAATCCTCTAAGCCTTGCTCATTTAGCTTGCATTTTTTGAGGGTCTAATATATGTCATACGCTGGAAGTATAAAGATGAGCCAAAGTTCACCGGCAGGTAAGTCAGGGAGATAAACACATAAAGAAATGATTACAATCCATGTGCCTATTGAAAGCAGGGAACCAACAAAGAAAGGGAGGTTTAACTTAGCCAGGCAAAGGGGGTATTAGGGAAGGGTCACTGGGTAGGTAACCTTTGACCCTTGAGAGTTAAGTAAGAACTTACCAGGTGGAAAGAAGTGTTGAGTGGAGGAGACAGAACAAAGAGTGGGGAGTATATTCCAGACTAGAGAAAACAAGTGACTTCACCTCAAATCCCAACAGTAATTGACTGGGAGTGGCCGATCCAACTGTGGCAATGGAAAAGACGATGAAGCCATGTGGCCGATATTACTGAAGTCCCATTCTATTTCCTCATCCGTTCCATCCACCCCTGAGTTCACCTGTGGCCTCAGTGGACATTTCTGTTACATGCTGACAGCATCCCATTTCAACCACCTGCAGCATTCTGCTTCTCTGAGGATTTTCTCTGACTCTTTGGGAACCCAAAAGCAAGGCAACCTGAAAGTACTGAAGATTTCATGCCCCCAGAGACAACCTTTATCCAATGAGAAATGGAAGTCAGTGGAAAAATACACAAGTTCCCTATCCCTTGGTAACACAATTCTGAGGTACATGGTAAATCATCCTCAGTGATATGCCAATGGGACTGAGCCCAATTGTCCACATTAAGGTACCCTTTATTCTCTCTCCCCTGACACATTTTCCTCACTCCCTCATTTCAGCTTCCTAGGATCACCATTCAAACATTATGCATTAGTTATCTACTGCTGCGTAACAAATTGTCCCCAAATTCAGCAGCTTGAGACAATAAACACCTATTACCTCTTGTAGTTTCCACAGATCAGGAAATTAGGGAAAGCTCAGCTCTGTGGTTCTGGCGCAGGGTCTCTCATGAGGTTGCAGTCAAGTGAAGGCATGACTGGAGCTGGAGGGTCCACTTCCAAGGTGGTTCACTCAGATCACTAGCAAGTTGCTACTGCCTATTAGCAGGAGGCCTCACCACATGGACTTCGCCACAGTGTTGCTTGAGGGTCCTCACAACATGGCAGATGGCTGCCCTCCCAGGAAATTATCCAAAAGAGAGCAAGGGAGTAGCCACAACATCTTTTATGACTTAGCCTCAGAAGTCCCACACTGTCACTTCCGCTCTATTCTATGGTTCAAATAGATCAGCCGTATGCAATATGGGACGGAATGACACAAGGGCATGGATACACAAGGGAGGCTAGGATCATTGAGAGACATTTTGGAGACTGGCTATCATACTTAGAGTTTAACAGCCAAGTCTCTCCTGTTCCATTAGTGATGTCTGCCTTGAATGGGAGATGGGAGGGCTGTCACGCATTCATGCATGCATGCTGGGACCCTAAAATACCTGGATTTAATCTCCAAAACTTTCAGAGATTCAGTAGATTCTGACCAAGGTCTGAAAACACCCTCCCATTTTGGATGTAATTGTTCCAAAATTAAGCCAACCTTTAATTTTCCTACTAATGTATTCTTCCTTTTGGGATTCACGTTGCTGAGCAGATCTGAGACAATAGCTTTCCACCTCATCTAGAAACATTTTCAGATCTTTCTGTTGTTTATGACAATGCTAGACTATTTCAGTCATCAGTATAAGTTCAGAATTCTAGAGACATTGTTCCTTCTAATTTGTAATTTATATGCATTCCTTAGCAAAAACCAGTCACTAGGAAAAAGCAACAGAAAATATAAATTATCCTTCAAGATTACCATATTCATATCCACATGGGAATTACATAGCATAAATCAGATCTAAACAAACAAGTTCTGCCCCCAGATTCCTTAAAATGTATAAATGATATCAGATAATTCAGCTTGCAGATGACAGTTCAAAGCCTCCCTCTTTGTCCTCTTGTGACAAACCTAAGATAAATATGCCCAGAGTAGAATAACCGTCAAATGGCTGAAGAGGTTCACTAAGAGGAAGAGGTATGCTTGATGGATGTTTCAACTTCTCCCTTAAAAACTTATCAATCCAGGGCTTCCCTGGTGGTGCAGTGGTTGAGAGTCCGCCTGCCGAGGCAGGGGACACGGGTTCGTGCCCCGCTCCGGGAAGATCCCACATGCTGTGGAGCGGCTGGGCCCGTGAGCCATGGCTGCTGAGCCTGCGCGTCCGGAGCCTGTGCTCCGCAACGGGAGAAGCCACAACAGTGAGAGGCCCGCATACCGCAAAAAAACAAAACAAAACTTATCAATCCATAAAATGAACAATATTCTTAGACTGTGCCCATGGAATATTTAAATTGCAATCCAATTTCATAATTTCATTTTCTCAGGGGTATGGCCTTGGTTACACCCAAGATCATATGAGCATGTAAGACTTACCTTAGCAAACACAGAAAAAAATATAAATATTTATGTATATGAACACCTAAAAACTAAAATCTCAAAACACAAACTTTAAATTTCTTATGTGCCCCTTCTTCTTAAGGATGCACTTGGTTATTTCTCATTACAATTAAAAGTATTCCAGCAGGATATTATCTACTTGTAATATATTCTTGTGCATCCAAGGGGCTGGGACTGAAATATTAGCGTTAGAATGTTAGAATAAAATCTGAGCATTAAATAAACAAAGATATTGACCTGGAAAGGAACGGACCGGACCAAGAAGAAACACAAAGGAACAGTGCACGTTTAAAGTCATCTTCATTGCCACAAGGCTCAACTCTTAGTTGATTATCATCTTTATGACACTAGGTAGAAGAGTTTGAGTTTTTTTCTTTTTCAAGGAAACACCAATCTCTTTTTAACTGTTCTCCAACTTAAGGAAAAAAAAAAAAACAACTTAAACTCTGAGAGTAGGCTTTATTTAGGATGCCGAGGAGACAGATTTTAATTTAATCACAGTGAAATCGCACCACCTAAAATAATTACCAGTACCTAGCCAACAAACTATTATCTGTTGAAGATAATCAGTACAGAGAGCCAGGCTGGACAGGGAAGGATGTAACAAAAGCCTTTGTACTGTTTTTGATCAAGAGCAGAATCATCAGGCCGAGGTTATTCGGCCTTAATTTCCCTTTCTCTCTTTCTCTGCCAACTCAAACTCAAGGTAAAACGACCAAAACAACTTGGATGTATCGATGGATGAATTCCATCTCCATATATTGTCTGTGAAGAAATCTGTTTTGTTTACCTAGTTTATAACAGTGAGATGTGATGATTACACTTTAATATATGTTTGCTATGTTGCAAAATAGTTTGGCTCTCTTAAAAATATAAGTTAAAAACTACCGACTCTGCTGAGTCACTCATCCTGAGAGCATTAATTGAGAACAGCTGGGGTATGCCTTTATCTTTTTTCTTTTAATAACAGCTTTATTGAGGTATAATTCACATCCCATAAAATTGATCCTTTCAAAACATACAACTCAGTGTTTTTAGTATATTCACAAAGTTGTGCAATCATCACCACTGTCTAATTCCAGAACATTTTCATCACCTCCAGAAGAATCCCCATACCCATTAAAAAGTCACTCCTCACCATCTCCTCCACCCAGCCCTGCCTGCACTAATCTACTTTATGTCTCCATAAATTTGACTACAGCCAATTCATATAAACGGAGTACGACAATATGTGGCCTTCTGTGATGGACTTCTTCCATTTAGCATAATGTTTCAAGGTTCATCCACGTTGTAGCGTATAGCGGTATTCACTTTTTTATGGCTGAATAATATTCCATTGTATACATATATCAGATTCTGTTTATCCATTCATTAACTGATAGACATTTGGCTTGTTTCAACTTTTGGCTATTATGAATGATGTTGTTATGAACATTCATATAAACATTTTTGTGTGGACATGTTTTCAATTCTCTAGGGTATATATTCATTACCTAAGGTTGGAATTTCTGGACTCTATATTGAATTTTTGAGGCTCTGCCAACCTTTCTTCAAAGTGGCTACACCATTTGCCATACTTACCAGCAAGAAATTTCCAGTTTCTTGGAAACATTTGTTATTGTTTGTTTGATTACAGACATTCTAGTGGATGTGAAATGATATCTCATTGTGGTTTTGATTTGCACTTTTCCCTATTGACTAATGATATTGAGCATGTTTTCATGGGCTTATTGACTATTTGTATATTCTTATGAGAAAGCTCTATTCAAATCCTTTATTCATTTTTAAAATTAGGTTTTATTGTTGAGCTGTAAGAATTCTTCATATATTCTGGATACTAGATTCTTATTAGATACATAAGAAATATATATTCTATTATCTGAATTGTATTTTTACTTGACTGATGGTGTCTTCTGAAGCACAAACGTTTTAAATTCTAATGTCAGACTTATCTATACTTTCTATTTTTGCTTTTGTTGTCATTTCCAAGAAACCATGCCTAATCAAAAGTCACAAGGATTTAGTTTAAGTTCTTACATTTAGGGATATGATGCATTCTGAGTTACTTTTTTGTATATGATGGTGAGGGTGGGGATACAGTTCATTCTATTGCATGTGGACATCCCGTTGTCCCAGTAGCAGTTGTTGAAAAGTCTGTGCTTTCCCTATTGAATTGTCTTAGCACTCTTGCCCAAAAACATTTAAATCAATTAAAATAAATTTCAGTGTTTATTTCTGGACTTTTAGTTTTATCCCATTGAACTGTATGTCTATCCTTATGCCAGTACCACCTTGTCTCGATTACTATAGATTTTTAAGTAAGATTTGAAATCAGGAAGTGTGAATTCTCCAGCTTTGTTCTGCTTTCGCAAGCTTGCTTCTTCTATTCTGGTCCCTTGCTTTTCCACATGAATTTCAAGAACAGCTTGTCCATTTTTGCAAAGAAAGGCAGGTTGGATTTTGAAAGAGATAGTGTTAAATCTATAGATTAACTGAGGAAGTTTTGTCATCTTAACAGTATTAATTTTCCAGTCCATGGACATGGGGTATGTTTCCTCTTTTTTAGGTATTATTTAGCTTCAATCAATGACATTTTTTAGTTTTCAGTGTACAAGTCTCACACTCATTTTGTTAAATTTATTCCTAAGTATTTTAGCTATTGTAAATGGAATTGCTTTCGTAATTTCATTTTCAATTTAGTCATTGCTAAAATAGGGAAATGCAATTGATTTTATATGCTGATCTTGTGTCCTGCAACTTGCTGAACTTATTTATTAAATCTAATCAATTTTTTTGTGTGGATTCCTAAGGATTTTCTACAGAGAATTTCTGTGGTCTTCTAGATTCCCAGGAATATGGCAGAGACTTTCAAAACCCCCTATGGGTCTCCCATTCCTCAATGTTTCCTTTCAAGTTTGTTGGTCAACTTCTTGTTAGCACTAACCGGTAATGGTACCTCAGGTCACTGTAAACAATCACCACTGATTATTTCCAACAAATACCCTGGGGAAAATGCTGTTTGTACAGAATAAGTTTTGAATCAAGTTACATAATAACAAGCTCTGAGAATGGAGTTTTTTGGAAAGCTTCCAGACCAGCTAAATACTGGAAATTCTCTGGGGATTGGGCATTAGGGGTGCTCCAAACCCATTTTTCCCCCTCTGGTGGCTGGTAGGCTGTGGTGTCTATAGCTATCACTGTGCAAGGCTGCTGCTTGTCAAGCCTACCAGAGCTGAAGGGTGGAATTACAGCAAATTTAAAATGCCGTAAATCTTACTGTTCTTACCAAGAGTCAGACATTTTTCTTGAATAAACCCTCCCCAAGTTGTTGCAAGCCTTTAGTTAATTTCAAGAGTTCCAAAGTTGATTTTGACAGTTTTTGCCAGTGTTCTCATTTCTTTCATCGAGGAGTGAATTTTTGGAGGTCTTTATTCCACAATTCCAGAAGATGGCCCAATACCTTTTTTTCTGAAATTCCTACTCTAGAATTCTGAAAACAGTGATCAAGGATAAGATTTGAGCCAGTTTCCTTGGCAAATGTATCTAGTAGGAAGTGAGCATGTGGAGTAGTTCTCAATTCCAAAAAATAACGAAGAAAAAATGTATGTGCCAGTTAACCAAAAGTTTTAGAAATCTTTTTTCAGTGACATAGCACACTCTTTGTACATGTAAGCTTCATTTCCCTTTGCTAGCTATTAACTCAGAACCAACCAGAGTTGGCAATCATATCTTCACTATACCAAACATTCATGTCCATACTATATATCCTCATGGTACTTGCTAGGGAGAACGAGGAGGGGAGATTCCCTATTTTTGTTACTTTTGCCCAAAGGATGTCTCAACTATTATGCTACCAAAATGAGGCATGTTGTGGCAGATACTAGAGATGAGGCAAAGTGCTGAGAAAATTAAATTCTTTCAGACTCTTGCCCTATAAAACTTAACCCTTTAGTGTGACAGCAGCATCTCAGGGACTTTCCCCAAATTCAATGGAAGGGAAACAAAAAAATCCCACTGGTGGTAACAATACATACATTGTTGCAGTCTAGAATTATATAGGGTTAAATCTTCTCAAAATATTTTTTTAGAACAGCACTTGATATCCAACTTTGGAGGTTATGTAGAATTTAAACATCTGTGGAAAGTGCTGTAAGAAATAGCAACATTTCAATACAATTATTTTATCTCATAACGTGTTACATAGCCACTGATGACCTCAGGGAATCCACCCTTATCACTTCCAAAATTAGTTAGTGATGTTAGCAGAGAGAGGGTAGCAGAAAGTGTTCCCCTTCAGATAACTCCAAAGAGTGGCACTTGCTTCTTCTATTATTTATAGCCCAGGCACCCAAGCCAACAGCTGCTTCAGTGTAACGGGAGTAAAGTAAGATTCTCAGCTTAGATATGGACAAGCTTTGAGACAGAATATAGAAGTACTATGTTCCTTTTTTGATTCAGCTAATTGCTGAATGATGTTTTAAAAAGCACCTGAGATGGGACAAACCTGCTATTTACATTAAAATCAGTCCCAAGCTGCAGACAAGAATTTTGACTGTAGAATCCAGCAGGAGTGCCCAGATACCAAAGTTGAGCAAAATGAAAACACCCTAATTGCTGCATGTCTTTTAAGTCCCAATACCAGAGGATAGGAAAACCTTCTCCCCTTCCTATAAGAAGAATCAAATTCAAAGACCAGAGCAAGGATAATTTTCCTACATGCTGTTAAAATCCAAACTAGACATTTCAATTTGAAGAGTCTGAAAGTTCCTTGCTCTCATTTTTTCTGAACCAACATTTTAGATGGTTGGTTTGTGATCTTGCAGAAAACCTTGCTTCAAGATAAGCACTTTCATCTTTCAAATGGCTTTGGGGCATCTCTCAGTGCCAGAAACACAGTCATCCATTGCACAAATGAGGCTAAATGATGACATTACTTGGCCTTCCTTTTACAAACATCCTTCCTATCCACGACCAAGCAGTGAATGTTTCAATGGCATCTGAGATCTACAGATTGTCTCTGTAAATCTCCCCACACGAGGAGATCAATAGATGTTTTCAGAAAGTCAAAGAGTTCCCCTAGGGCTTCTCTGGTGGCACAGCAGTTGAGAGTCCACCTGCCGATGCAGGGGACACGGGTACGTGTCCCGGTCTGGGAAGATCCCACATGCCGCGGAGCGGCTAGGCCCGTGAGCCATAGCCGCTGAGCCTGCGCTTCCGGAGCCTATGCTCCGCAACGGGAGAGGCCACAACAGTGAGAGACCCACATACCGCAAAAAAAAAAAAAAAAGAGTTCCCCTAGATAGTAATAAGCTGAACACACTGGGGGGGAGGCACAGGGGGGAAGTGTTGGAGGATTCCACTTCTGTGATGAGTGTCTTATTATGTTCCCTTTGCCTGTTTTCCTACCCTAAATCCTGAGAGAAGACAATCTTTATCCAAAACAGGCAAGGCAGTCCTTAGCCAATGTGACCCTGAACAAATCATGTAAGCCTTACTGGCTTCAATCTCCTTATATACAAATGGGAATAATAACAGTACCTACCCCCATGAGTTATACTGAAGCAAAAGACTATACAAAATGACTATCCCAGTGCCTGGCTCTCAGTCACTGTTTAACAGATGGTAGCTCTGATGATGACAAGAATTAGATTGATGATAGTGGTGATTAATGACTGGTAAGGAAGACAACAGTGATGATTAGGTGACAGCAAAATTTAGCTTAGAAACTCCTTATTCTTTTGATCACCTCCCTTCTCTCTCCTTCACAATGTTCTTTCCTCAACACTCAAAGGGTCTATATCCCCCAGACAGAAAGAGAATATGAACAGGTTGGTAAATTTAAATATCTGCAATTGAAAGAGGACTGCAAAAAAATAATGAATAAAGTACTCAACAAGGTAAATTGAGGTACTGGAGCATCTATCCAGAGCAATTTTTGTGGGCAGCCAGGAAGGAAGGAATGAATGAAACCAAGGGAAAAGCAGAAGCAGCAGAGCTCAATTGAGAACCCACCTGGATAGATGGTCTTTGTGAAGCAGACTCACAGATATCACCACAACAAGCATCTTTGTTGGAAGAGCTGAGACCTGGAGACTTTCCCTAGTGTTGGAAGATTTGACTATTACACAAAGCAGCCCAAATGCAGTCTCCCCCCCACCCCCGCCCTCATCCTCTTAATTTCACAGATGACTCAATTTAACTTTTCAGTTAATTAAGGTATTTCTCCTCTACACTAGGGTTATCCTTTCTGTTAGACAATAATAAAGCTCACTTGAAAAACTGAAGAGAAGCCCTTAATTCTAATTCATACAGGAAAGTACATTTATAGATGAAAAAGAGTAAGATCTGAACTTTTAAAATTTAAATTCCAAGGTTTTTGAGGTGGGGTGGTGGGTTTTGTTTCTGTTTGATTTAAAGATATGGGTACTGATGATTCAAACATTTTTTAAATTAGTTCCCACGAAGAGGGCCAATCTGATACAGCAGTAATCATACACAAGTTGAAGTCCAAAGACCTGGATGCACATTCCATCTGTCTCTAATGAGCTGTGTTACTGTGAAAAAGTCATTTAATTTCTCCATCCTCAGTTCTCTCACTTGTAGGATTAGAGTGCATGATAAGGTATTTTCTTTTGTCCATGTGCATTTTAAAATTTTCGTATGTTCTTATAAAAAAAAATCACAGGGGTATGTCAAGGTAACAGCAGCACCCCCCGAATTCATTACTCACAATTCTCACTGCTCAGGGGTAATAACACTTAACAGTTTGCATGCATTCATATATACAAACTTCATATCACATATGAGATGAAGACATTTATTTTAAAAATGAGTCTAGAGGAGCTTCAAGATGGCAGAAGAATAAGACGTGGAGATCACCTTCCTCCCCACAAATACATCAGAAATACATCTACACGTGGAACACCTCCGACAGAACACCTACTGAACGCTGGTAGAAGACCTCAGACCTCCCAAAAGGCAAGAAACTCCCCATGTACCTGGGTAGGGCAACAGAAAAAAGCAAAAACAAAGGCAAAAGAATAGGGACGAGACTTGCACCTCTGGGAGGGAGCTGTGAAGGAGGAAAGGTTTCCACACACTAGGAAGCCCCTTCGCGGGCAAAGACTGTGTGTGGCAGAGGGGGTAAGGTTTGGAGCCACGGAGGAGAGCACAGCCACCGAGTTGTGGAGGGCAAAGCGGAGAGATTCCCACACACAGGATCGGTGTTGACCAGCACTCACCAGCCGGAGAGGCTTGTCTGCTCACCCGCCGGGGTGGGCGGGGGCTAGGAGCTGAGGCTCCGGCTTCAGAGGTCGGTTCCCAGGGAGAGGATGGGGGTTGGCAGCATGAACACAGCCTGAAGGGGGCTAATGTGCCACAGTTGGCCAGGAGGGAGTCCGGGGAAAAGATCTGGAGCTGCCAAAGTGGCAAAAGACTTTTTGTTGCCTCTTTGTTTCCTGGTGCGCGAGGAGAGGGGATTCAGAGCGCCACTTAAAGGAGCTCCAGAGACGGGCGCGAGCCGCGGCTATCAGCGCAGACCCCAGAGACGGGCATGAGACGCAAAGGCTGCTGCTGCCGCCACCCAGAAGCCTGTGTGCAAGCACAGGTCACTATCCACACCACCCCTCCTGGGAGCCTGTGCAGCCCGCCACCTCCAGGGTCCCGGGATCCAGGGACAACTGCCCCGGGAGAACGCACGGCATGCCTCAGGCAGCTGCAATGTCATGCTGGGCTCTGCTGCCGCAGGCTCACCCCGCACTCTGTACCCCTCCCTTCCCCCCGGCCTGAGTGAGCTGGAGTCCTCGAATCAGCTGCTCCTTTAACCCTGTCCTGTATGGGCAGGAACAGATGCCCTACAGCGACCTACACGCAGAGGTGGGGCCAAATCCAAAGCTCAACCCTGGGAGCTGTGCAAACAAAGAAGAGAAAGGGAAATCCCTCCCAGCAGCCTCAGGAGCAGCGGATTAAATCTCCACAATCAACTTGATGTACCTGCATCTGTGGAATACCTGAATAGACAACGAATCATCCCGAATTGAGGGGGTTGACTTGGGGAGCAACAATATATATCTTTTTTTCCCTTCTTCTCTTTTTTTCAGTGTGTATGCGTATACTTCTGGGTGTGATTTTGTCTGTAGAGCTTTGCTTTTACCATTTGTCAAAGGGTTCTGTCTGTCCCTTTTTGTTGTTGTTTTTAGTATAGTTTTAAGCGCTTGTTATCATTGGTGGATTTGTTTTTTAGTTTGGTTGTTCTCTTCTTTCTCCTTTCTTTTTTTTAAATTACTTTAAAAAAAACTTTTTTTAATAATTACTTTTTCTTTTTTATTTTAATAACTTTAATTTTATTTTATCTTTTTCTTTCTTTCTTTTTTTCTCCCTTTTATTCTGAGCCATGTGGATGACAGGCTCTTGGTGCTCCAGCCAGGCATCAGGGCTGTGCCGCTGAGGTGGGAGAGCCAAGTTCAGGACATTGGTCAACCAAATACCTCCCAGCTCCATGTAATATCAAATGGCAAAATTCTCCCAGAGATCTCCATCTCAACGCCAAGACCCACCTCCACTCAGCGACCAGCAAGCTACAGTGCTGGACACCATATGCCAAACAACTAGCAAGACAGGAACACAACCCCACCCATTAGCAGAGAGGCTGCCTAAAATCATAATAAGGTCACAGGCACCCCACGACACACCACCAGACATGGACCTGCCCACCAGAAAGACAAGATCCAACCTCATCCACCAGAACACAGGCACTAGTCCCCTCCAGCAGGAAGCCTACACAACCCACTGAACCAAGCTTAGCCACTGGGGGCAGACACCAAAAACAACAGAACTATGAACCTGCAGCCAGCGAAAATGAGACCCCAAACACAGTAAGTTAAGCAAAATGAGAAGATAAAGAAACACACAGCAGATGAAGGAGCAAGGTAAAAAAAACCCAGACCTAACAAATGAAGAGGAAATAGGCAGTCTACCTGAAAAAGAATTCAGAATCATAGTAAAGATGATGCAAAATCTTGGAAATAGAATGGAGCAAATACAAGAAACGTTTAACAAGGACCTAGAAGAACGAAAGAGCAAACAAACAATCATGAACAACATAATAAATGAAATTAAAATTCTCTAGAAGGGATCAATAGGAGATTAATTGAGCCAAGAACAGATAAGTGACCTGGAAGATAAAATAGTGGAAATAACTACTACAGAACAGAATAAAGAAAAAAGAATGAAAGAATTGAGGACAGTCTCAGAGAACTCTGGGACATTAAACACACCAACATTCGAATTATACGGGTCCCAGAAGAAGAAGAGAAAAAGAAAGGGACTGATAAAATATTTGAAAACATTATCGTTGACGTCTTCCCTAATATGGGAAAGGAAATACTTAAGTCCAGGAAGCACAGAGAGTCCCATACAGGATAAATCCAAGGAGAAACATGCCAAGACACATAATAATCAAACTATCAAAAATTAAATACAAAAAATAATTAAATACAAAGAAAAAATATTAAAAGCAGCAAGGGAGAAACAACAAGTAACATACAAGGGAATCCCCATAAGGGTAACAGCTGATCTTTCAGCAGAAACTCTGCAAGCCAGAAGGGACTGGCAGGACATATTTAAAGTAATGAAAGGGAAAAACCTACAACCAAGAATACTCTACCCAGCAAGGATCTCATTCAGATTTGACGAAGAAATTAAAACCTTTACAGACAAGCAAAAGCTAAGAGAATTCAGCACCACCAAACCAGCTTTATAACAAATGCTAAAGGAACTTTTCTAGGCAGGAAACACAAGAGAAGGAAAAGACCTACAATAACGAACCCAAAACAATTAAGAAAATGGGAATAGGAACATACATATCGATAATTACCTTAAATGTAAATGGATTAAATGCTCCAACCAAAAGACACAAACTGGCTGAATGAATACAAAAACAAGACCCATATATATGCTGTCTACAAGAGACCCACTTCAGACTGAAAGTGAGAGGATGGAAAAAGATATTCTATGCAAATGGAAATCAAAAGAAAGCTGGAGTAGCAATTCTCATATCAGACAAAATAGACGTTAAAACAGAGACTATTACAAGAGAAAAAGAAGGACACTACATAATGATCAAGGGATCAATCCAAGAAAAGATAAAACAATTGTAAATATTTACGCACCCAACATAGGAGCACCTCAATACACAAGGCAAATACTAACAGCCATAAAAGGGGAAATCGACAGTAACACAATCATAGTAGGGGACTTTAACACCCCACTTTCACCAATGGACAGAGCATCCAAAATGAAAATGAATAAGGAAACACAAGCTTTAAAAGATACATTAAAAAAAAAAAAAAAAGATACATTAAACAAGATGGACATAATTGATATTTATAGGACATTCCATTCCCAAACAACAGAATACACTTTCTTCTCAAATGCCCATGGAACATTCTCCAGGATAGATCATACCTTGGGCCACAAATGAAACCTTGGTAAATTTAAGAAAACTGAAATCATATCAAGTATCTTTTCTGACCACAATGCTATGAGACTAGATATCAATTAAAGGAAAAAATCTGTTTAAAATACAAACACATGGAGGCTAAACAATACACTACTTAATAACCAAATTACCACTGAAGAAATCAAAGAGGAAATCAAAAAATACCTAGAAACAAATGACAATGAAAACACGACTGCCCAAAACCTGTGGGATGCAGCAAAAGCAGTTCCAAGACGGAAGTTTACAGCAATACAATCATACCTTAAGAAACAAGAAACATCTCAAATAAACAACCTAACCTTACACCTAAAGCAATTAGAGAAAGAAGAACAAAAAAACCCCAAAGTTCGCAGAAGGAGGAAAGAAATCATAAAGATCAGATCAGAAATAAATGAAGAAGAAATGAAGGAAACAATAGCAAAGAAAATAAAACTAAAAGCTGGTTCTTTGAGAAGATAAACAAAATTGATAAACCATTAGCCAGATTCATCAAGAAAAAAAGGGAGAAGACTCAAATCAATAGAATTAGAAATGAAAAAGGAGAAGTAACAACTGACACTGCAGAAATACAAAGGATCATGAGAGATTACTACAAGCAACTATATGCCAATAAAATGGACAACCTGGAAGAAATGGACAAATGCTTAGAAATGCACAACCTTCCGAGACTGAACCAGGAAGAAACAGAAAACATGAACAGACCAGTCACAAGCACTGCAATTGAAACTGTGATTAAAAATCTTCCAGCAGGGCATCCCTTGTGGTGCAGTGGTTGAGAGTCTGCCTGCCGATGCAGGGGACACAAGTTCGTGCCCCGGTCCGGGAATATCCCACATGCCGCGGAGCGGCTGCGCCCATGAGCCATGGCCACTGAGCCTGCGCGTCCGGAGCCTGTGCTCCGCAACGGGAGAGGCCACAACAGTTAGAGGCCTGCGTACCACAAAAAAAAAAAAAAAAAAAAAAATCTTCCAACAAACAAAATCCCAGATGGCTTCACAGGAGAATTCTATCAAACATTCAGAGAAGAGCTAACACCTATCCTTCTCAAACTCTTCCAAAATATAGCAGAGGGAGAAACACTCCCAAAATCATTCTACAAGGCCACCATTGCCCTGATACCAAAACCAGAGAAAGATGTCACAAAAAAAGAAAACTACAGGCCAATATCACTGATGAACATAGATGCAAAAATCCTCAACAAAATACTAGCAAACAGAATCCAACAGCACATTAAAAGAATCATACACCATGATCCAGTGGGGTTTATCCCAGGAATGCAAAGATTCTTCAATATATGCGAATCAATCAATGTGATACACCATATTAACAAACTGAAGGAAAAAATCATATGATCATCTCAATAGCTGCAGAGAAAGCTTTTGACAAAATTCAACACCCATTTATGATAAAAACCTTCCAGAAAGTAGGCACAGAGGTAACTTACCTCAACATCATAAAGGCCATATATGACAAACCCACAACCAACATCATCCTCAATGGTCAAAATCCGAAACCATTTCCACAAAGATCAGGAACAAGACAAGGTTGCCCACTCTCACCACTATTATTCAACATAGTTTTGGAAGGGTTAGCCACAGCAATCAGAGAATAAAAAGAAACAAAAGGAATCCAAATCAGAAAAGAAGAAGTAAAGCTGTCACTGTTTGCAGATGACATGATACTATACATAGAGAATCCTAAAGATGCTACCAGAAAACTACTAGATGTAATCAATGAATTTGGTAAAGTAGCAGGATACAAAATTAATGCACAGAAATCTCCTGCATTCCTATACACTAATGATGAAAAATCTGAAAGTGAAATTAAGAAAACACTCCCATTTACCATTGCAACAAAAAGAATAAAATACCTAGAAATAAACCTGCCTAAGGAGACAAAAGACCTGTATGCAGAAAATTATAAGACACTGATGAAAGAAATTAAAGATGATACAAATAGATGGAGAGATATATACCATGTTCTTGGATTGGAAGAATCAACATTGTGAAAATGACTCCACTACCCAAAGCAATCTACAGATTCAATGCAATCCCTATCAAACTACCACTGGCATTTTTCACAGAACTAGAACAAAAATTTCACAATTTGTATAGAAACACAAAAGACCCCAAATAACCAAAGCAATCTTGAGAAAGAAAAACGGAGCTGGAGGAATCAGGCTCCCGGACTTCAGACTATACTACAAAGCTACAGTAATCAAGACAGCATGGTACTGGCACAAAAACAGAAATATAGATCAAAGGAACTGGATAGACAGCCCAGAGATTAACCCACGCACCTATGGTCACCTTATCTTTGATAAAGGAGGCAAAAATATACAATGGAGAAAAGACAGCCTCTTCAATAAGTGGTGCTGGGGAAACTGCACAGCTACATGTTTAAGAATGAAATCAGAACACTCCCTAACACCATACACAAAAATAAACTCAAAATGGATTGAAGACCTAAATGTAAGGCCAGACACTATAAAACTCTTAGAGGAAAACATAGGCAGAACACTCTATGACATAAATCACAGCAAGATTCCTTTTTGACCCACCTCCTAGCAAAATGGAAATAAAAACAAAAATAAGCAAATGGGACCTAATGAAACTTAAAAGCTTTTGCACAGCAAGGGAAACCATTAACAAGACGAAGAGACAACCCTTAGAATGGGAGAAAATATTTGCAAATGAAGCAGTTGACAAAGGATTAATCTCCAAAATTTACAAGCAGCTCATGCAGCTCAATATCAATAAAACAAACAATCCAATCCAAAAATGGGTAGAAGACCTAAATAGACATTTCTCCAAAGATACACAGATTGCCAACAGACACATGAAAGAATGTTCAACATCATTAATCATTAGAGAAATGCAAATCAAAACTACAATTCAATATCATCTCACACTGGTCAGAATGGCCATCATCAAAAAATCTACAAACAGTAAATGCTGGAGAGGGTGTGGAGAAAAGGGAACCCTCTTGCACTGTTGGTGGGAATGTAAATGATACAGCCACTATAGAGAACAGTACGGCGGTTCCTTAAAAAACTAAAAATAGAACTACAATACGACCCAGCAATCCCACTACTGGGCATATACCCTGAGAAAACCATAATTCAAAGAGTCATGTACCCCCATGTTCACTGCAGCTCTATTTACAATAGCCCAGACATGGAAGCAACCTATTTGTCCATCGACAGATGAATGGATAAAGAAGATGTGGCACATATATATAATGGAATATTACTCAGCCATAAAAAGAAACGAAATTGAGTTATTTGCAGTGAGGTGGATGGACCCAGCGTCTGTCATACAGAGTGAAGTAAGTCAGAAAGAGAAAAACAAATACCGTATGCTAACACATATATATGGAATTAAAAAAAAATGGTCATGAAGTACCTAGGGGCAAGATGGGAATAAAGACGCACACCTACTAGAGAATGGACTTGAGGACACGGGGAGGGGGAAGGGTAAGCTGGGACAAGGTGAGAGAGTGGTAGTGTATATGTGGACATATATACACTACCAAATGTAAAATAGATAGCTAGTGGGAAGCAGTCGCATAGCACAGGGAGATCAGCTCGGCGCTTTGTGACCACCTAGAGGGGTGGGATAGGGAGGGTGGGAGGGAGGCAGATGCAAGAGGGAAGAGATATGAGGATATATGTATATGTATAACTGATTCACTTTGTTATAAAGCAGAAACTAACATACCATTGTAAAGCAATTATACTCCAATAAAAATGTTAAAAAAAAAATGAGACTACAGTAAGTCCCCTACATATGAATGAGTTCCATTCTGAGAGCGCATTCATAAGTCCAAATTGTTCTTAAGTCCAACAAAGGTAGCCTAGGTACCCAAGTAACACAATAGGCTCTATAGTACTGTATTGTAATAGCTTTATAATACTTTTCACACAAATAATACATAAAAAAGCAAACACAAAAATTGAAGAAAACATTTTTAATCTTACAGTACAGTACCTTGAAGAGTACAGTAGTACAGTACAACAGCTGGCATATAGGGGCTGGCATCAAGTAAACAGGCAAGAAGAGTTACTTCCTGGAGGTGTGAGAAGAAATGGGAGACGGAAGAGCTGAAGTATCGTCAGCAATAGGAGATGGAGGGCAAAATGCAATTTCACTCATGCCTGACACCGATGGCACAGGTTCTGGTTCCTTGCTCGAACCAGATGCACCTTCGCATCTTTGAAAGTTTGCAGCTTGAAGGTGCGTATGTAGGGGACTTACTGTATATGGACTATTATGCAATTACTTTTTATTTCTAATAATATTCCGTGAACTTCATTTCAAGTGAGTCCAGGTAAATCTACTTCATCCTTTTTCAATATTATTTAACATTATGTTGTGGCATGGTTTATTTAATGTTTCACCTATTCGGAAATTTAGGTTGTTACTATGTTTGTTTTTTAGCTGATACAAATAAGGCAGCAATGAAATTCTTGGACACGTATATGTGAACACTCAAGCTCATTTGTCTGTTGACAATGGATGGTATAGAATGTGTCTAAGAAATTTATTGTTTTCTTGTTTCCTAAACCATAATTTTATCTAAGAACATATTGCACAGAGCTTTAGCAAATGGTTCTGAATGACCTCGCGCTCTCTCTCTTAAAGAAATAAAGATACAAATATAATGACATTTTACTAAAAATCTGACAGAAAGCCTGAAGAGGGGTTTTCAGAAGGTGTTATTTAATATCATCAATAATGGGATATAGTTCAACCTGTCAAGCCCCTCAGAATTTTAAAGAAATATTTAGAACTTGATAAATAAGAATAATAACAAAGTAATAGCATAGTGGAGGAGGGGGAAGAGATGTTAATTATCTAAAGAAAACTAGGCAGAGCTCAGCTGAGAAGAAAAATCTCCTTTCTGACTGACAGAACTGAGGAAAAAGAATAATTCAACTTCAAAGCCAAAGCCAAAACAATCACTACTCACCATAATTTAGGAGTAAAGATTGACAGTTTGCTACGAAAGTTAATCTCCTGATCCATGTTTAAGGAGTTGACTCAGTAGAATACCAACCCTTATAGTACTGCCTAAGAACTAATGAAATTTACTCTTGGAGATTTTACAACTTCCTGTATTTAAGAACAAAGGTCCCTTAAAAAATGAGATGTCATTTTAGTTGTCCATGCCCCCTTGCAACTCAAATGCTGCATATTACATTAAGCCAATGATATATGGTAATTAAAATCAGTGAAATTTACTACAAAGGAAATGAATAATATGATGGACGGCACAGTCACCTGTTTCTGAAGGTGGACTAGCAAGTCAAAGAAGGGAAAACCAGGCCAGAATGACATGACCACCATCTTATTTTCTTCCAACATGAATTTATCCAGCAATGCCCATTTACCTTTCCCATGTTTTATTTATTTATTTTCTTGCGGTACGCGGGCCTCTCACTGTTGTGGCCTCTCCCTATGGCATAGGCTCCAGACACCAGGCTCAGCGGCCATGGCTCACGGGCCCAGCCGCTCTGCGGCATGTGGGATCTTCCCGGACCGGGGCACGAACCCGCGTCCCCTGCATCGGCAGGCGGACTCCCAACCACTGCGCTACCAGGGAAGCCTCCCATGTTTTATTTTTATTGTAAGCATCCATCTTCCTCTCAGAATGAGACACATTTCCTAGGTGTGAGGGAAGGTTTTTAAATTAATGAATTATTTATGTATCAAATATTCTGAGAGAAAGGAATAAGAAAAGTGCAATGAGAAAAATTACCAAACCCAACTCTTTGAATAGACACAATATATACTTTTTGTTTTACAGGAAACTTCTTGCAAGCGTGCCAAATGATTCCAGGAATCATTCTAGTTGGGCCAATAGTCACCCTAACCAAGGTATTTTTTCTCTATGGCTGCATCAATGAGAAAGTTCTGAATGTGTTATAGTCAAAGAGCCCAAGGCTGACAGTTTCACAAAAATTATAGTTTTTATAGCTCTGAAATTATTTATAGTAATACCACTCTGAAGGAAATCCTGAGTTTATAATAAGGCCCTATAACAAGTAACTGAAACTGATTTCATAATGTTCAGTTCTTACTTTCTCAGTGTTACATTGTAGACCACAAGTATTCTATACCTTTCTAACATTTTCAGTGTTTCAGGACTATTCCTGTAAGTGTGAAAATGCTGACACAGAGAAACAGGTATGTCTGCTATAAATCTCAAAGAAATGCTTATGTTAGGTAATAATGTTTTCCTGAGAAATACGTCATTAAAGGAGTTTGGATTCGACCCAGTGCCCACCTTAGAGACACCTCTAGTATGAATGTTCTATGTTGTTACCTCCCAGACCTCCACTCACTCATCTTTCACATGCTGATTTTTCTTGTAGCACCCTTTCCATCATCTCAGTAGGGTGGTGTCCATCAACTCCATAGCTCCAGGTAGACATCTGAGCCTGACCAATCATAGCATCTCATCCCTGAGACCATCGTGATTAGTTCAAGGTTGAACAAAGGAACTCAATCCAGGCTGGCTAAGGCCAATGAGTTTCGATGTCAGGACTCTGTTTCGGAAGAAAGACTCTCTGTTTCCATGGGAGTTACTTAATTAATGCATACCTTCCCAAACGAGCGTTTCCTTGTTGTGCTTTTGGCCAACTTCTCAATTTACTAGGAGCATTTGGCAAATGAAATCAACCTCAAACTTGGATATTTTTCTCCTTTTTGTTTGTTTTTCTTTGTTTTGGATCATTTCTACCCCCTTCAGTTTGCTGACTTTTTAAAGAATTTTACTCTGACCAACTCTCTTTGTGTCTTATTCTTTTAGAACCACAGTGTCCAGGAACCATCCAGAGAATGGAAAAAAAATTTTTTTTGCTTCAGAAGGATCAGGATCTAGGCACCGTGTGGAATTCAGTTGGAGTGTTTCTTACATGTTCTTTACAAAAACAAATAAATGAAAAATAAATAAAACCACAATTAAAAAAGCAGCCAACCCAGCACTTCTTTTCTTTTTTCTTAAAGCTTGACTGGGCATCCCGCAAAACAAAGCAGTTCACTGGCAATGTGAAGTTCATGTGTCAGTTACAGCTCTCTCTTGCATGGAGCTGAAAACTCAACTTGAACTGACTTAAGTTAAAAGAGAGAAGCTATTGGCCTCTTTTTCAGAAGTGTCTGAGGCAGAGGTTGGCTTTGGTTCAACTAGATTCCAGATCCAAATGATATTACCCTGACGCATTTTTATTCCTTGTCTCCACTCTGTCTTCCGTTGTGTTGGTTTTATGGTCAGACTCCTAAAGGTCATAACGAAAAATCACAGTTCAAGTACCCCTTACAGAGAAGATAAAGCATATGCAATCCATTCATTCATTCAGTCATCTGTTTCTCTCCACATAGTTGTTTTCTACTTTCAAACATATATTTGATCATGGCATCCCTTGTGGCTTTAGATCACAAGTCTATATGACTTTCATCTCTCCAAAGGTAACTAATGCAATCACTAAGCCCAAGTGCAAAAACCCTGGAGAGGGGCTTCCATAGGGGCCATCTGTGTCTACCCCTTGTCAAAACGGAGAAACCATGAAAGCTCTTCTGGGCTGTAAGGGTCACTAAAAGAGGTGAAGGGCAAAAAAGAAAAAGATAGATTGTGTTCAAGCAGAACACAGTCTCCCCGACAATGTACACACACACTCCAAAGTCAGTTAGGCTCTCCTGTGTGGTACAGGATTGGAGATGCAGCTGGAAAACTCCCCCTGCTCAGGCTCGGCAGAATTCCCATTTCCAGACTCTCTATGTGCTCCCAAAGTGCAAAGTTCCTCACACACCACTGAAGTCGGGTCAGCCAATCTCTCAAAATACTCTAAACACAGATGAGTCCAGTAAAACCCTTGGCCAACTGCAGCTTAATTTGTAACTAGTACCAGATACGCCAGACACGATGAGTTCAAATCCTGGCTCCATCAGTGATGAGCCCTGCTGCCTTCTCTTTGCTACGTTTTCTTTGTAAAATGTGAACTCCATGATCTCTGTGGCGCCTTCATTCTGTGTGTCACCATTTTCCACAGTGGGCCTGTTTGGTGTTATTCTGTTAGACGTACATCCCTAATAATGTTCTAAGTTTTCTACTATCGAGTACCACCCAGAGGATGATATGTCAAAAGAGCCTCGGCGTGGAAATACAAATCTGAGTTCTTGACCCAGCCCTGACCTCAGTCATTTTGTTGCTTTAAGAAGGCACTAAACTTGGGCACCCGAATTGTCACCTATAAAATGAGGGAATTGGAGTAGTTGTCTCCATGTTTCCTTCCAGCTTTATTCTAATAATACCCCTTCAGCGTAACAACTATTTTAAGACTGGACTTGAGGTAACTTAAATGTTACCGTCATGGAAAAATTAAGATGCCTTTGTTCAATAAAGGAAGTACCAACACACTGTCAAATATGGAATTCTCTTGTATACATGTGGCAGGAGAAAAAAAATTAAGAAAGCAACCTCTTAGCAAGGCTTCCGAGAGACTCTCTGAGGTAATATCCTGAGACAATATAGCTCCTCATTAAGATGCCCGGGGCCTAACACAGCAGAAAGAGAGAGAACACGCAGAACACTTTCCCTTGTAATCTGTCGCTGTTCTTTTGTGGGTCTGTGTTTTTCCCCTCTCTTGATTCCATCTATTGGTTAACTACTCCTAGTTTCCTTGGCCTGGTAGTAAGCCCCATTTGTGATTTATAAGACGGATTCCAAAGCAATCTTTGTTTTGTTGCAGGCAGAGAAATTGGCTTGTTGGACCTCTAGCCTTTTGGGTTCTGAAGGAGGCTTAACTCAAGCAGAATATTATGTCTGAGGGGCCAAGCAGTCCCTGGGCGGCCACAGTGGTATATCCATAGCATGCCAGGAAATATGCTTTTGTTCAAGAATCATTTTCAAGTCGCTGCCCAGGCGTTTCCACAGAAGCAAATGCCATTCTGTCATTACTTTCTCTCTGACCAGAGCACAAATACATTCCCCCACAGCATCAAACACTCTTCTGCCGAGACTCTGTTCTCAAACCATCCTATCAAAGATATGAAAGGAGGACACCTAGCTTCACAGCAGCACTAATTTGAGTATGTGCCCTGTTTTGAAAACCTAATCACATCTTCCATATTAAAAGCAAAACCACCAATTAGAGGGTAAAATTCACAGATGGGGATGAATGGGTATGATATCTGACACTCTTAAGAAATAAGAAGGGTAGAAAAATCATTCTTTGAGCACTTACTACAGGTCAAGCTTTAAATGCATTTGTCAAATTAAATCCAAGTAACAATATGGGTGGGTGGTGCTTTCCTATTTCCTTTTCACAGTGTTAGGAAGAAACGTGCCCTAGGCTACTTAGCTAGTAAGTAGCTGAGCTAGGATCTGAACCCGTGTCTTCTTGACTTCAAAGCCTGTGCTTTTTTTCCTTATCCCCAAGATGCCCAAATTCTGTTTGGTATAGTTGGGAACAGCATGTGCCTCATTTCCTAATTCAGATTTAACATTGATACATATTTTATGAAGTTTCCTACATGATGATCAGGGCGTCTTTCTATAATATTTTCATAATGCCCCAGAAAGTACAATTTTTCTCCAGAAGAAACTCTTAAGAGAGAATTTTACTATCTTGCTTACTTGGAAAGGCAGATTACACTCCGCATTCAAAACAAAATAGCTCCCCCTAGAGCTTTTGCTCCGTCCACGTCCTCAGCTTTGGCAATGGAGGCTGAGAACCCTCAGGTCTGATGCAGGAATGCGGAACTGGGCGTTTGTCCCTTACGCACGGGAATAATTTTTAATCCAATGGTTTACGATTAGAGGGTGCTACTCAAACAGTGAGACGTCCCTTTAGCATTTTCCTCACTTTCTGTTTAATCAATCTATAACCCGCAAAGAGTCTTGTTCTGATTTTGACTGGCTCCAGGCTGGAGTGACGGTGTGCTTTGTGTAGGTCCAACTCCCTTCTGACTTGCAGTGCGTAGCTGGCAAAAGCAGACCCTGTCAGCCTTCCAAGTGCGAAGGTTCCTCTGTGACATCACGAGTCCCAGCTTGGCCCGGTGCCCACTACTTCCCCGGAACTGTTTGGAACATCGCGAGGCTGTGCGTCAGCATCACCTTGGGACACGCCACCAAAGTGCTCTCCCGTGGGTCAGCGAGGAGAGAGGACCGCTAATGATGCAAGGGCTGATGGGAACTTCTCTGTAGTGTCATAGGTGCCCAGGGGCGTGGGAACATCCTGATCTTGAAGTGGCCTAATGTCATTTGCTCTCATCATTATCCACCTCTCTCCCATTTGATTCCCTCTCCTAGAGCATTTTCCAGGGAATATGGGGAAAGTGGGAAAGGGGGAAAGGGGAGACCGTTCATATATCCATGCAAAACCTAGCTAAGTGGATAAATGATGTAAGTTGCTTAATAATCAGGCCTCCCCACCACCACCACCTTATCGATAATGTTAACGATGATTAAATGAGAAAATGGAGCTGAAAAGTGCCCTGTAAAATTGAAAGCACATAGAAATAGTAATAGCTACCACGTAATGAGGTCTTCTCATGGACTAACCACTGCGTTAACAACTTTCCATGTAATAATGCACTTACTTCTCAAATCAGGCTTAGGAGGTCAGTTCTACTAATAGACCCATTTTGCGGAGGAGGAAACTGAGATTCAGAGAAGTTAAATAATTTCACCAAGGTTATACAGCTATCAAATTGCAGAGTGTAGACTTGAACCTGTATCCGTCTGACTCCCAAGTCCATGGTCTGAGCACTCTTCAGTACTGCTTCCCCAAAACAAACGCTGGTTGATAAGTTGCTATTTACAACAGAAAATAAAATCAGATTCTAGGAATGATACTTGGATACACAGATAACTGAAATGTTAAAATATGAGCGTGCTTTCCCCTGAAGTTGTCCTTTGCATCCATAAATTGTCTTTCACCTCAATGACTGGACATAATAGTTCATGTGTATAGAATGATTTGTGGCTTTTTAAGCATTTCCACATATTCCAGCAATCTATGAGCAACAGAGGGCAAGAATCATTATTATTCCCACTTTCTAGACAAAACAACTGAGGCTTAAGGAGAATAAGTGACACAGCAAGGATTCCATAGTTCAGAAAAACTCTCCTAGAATGTATACATATGTATATAACTGAATCACTGTGCTATACAGCAGAACTTAACACAACACTGTAAATCAACTAACTTTGGTAAAATAAATTTTTAAAAATAAATAAATAAAATAGAGAACAGACTTGTGGTTGCCAAGGGAGAAGGGGAGTAGGGGAGGGATGGATTGGGGATTTGGGATTAGCAGATGGAAACTATTATATATAGAATAGATAAATGACAAGGTCCTACTGTAGAGCAGAGGGAACTATATTCAACATCCTGTGATAAACCATAACAGAAAAGAATATGAAAAAGAATGTATACATATGTATAACTGAATCACTTTGCTGTACAGCAGAACTTAACACAACATTGTAAATCAACTACACTTCTATAAAACAAATTTTTAAAAAATAAATAAATAAAAAGTAAGAGTCTCCTGATTCCCAGTTCACAGCTTTTTCTACTTCCCTGAGTTGCCTGTCTTGGGAACAAATAGTAACTTCAATCCTTTCACCTCCCAGCAACGGCAAGCTCTGTCCTTCAGACCCACTTTCCTCCTTCGCCCAGATACCTCTCTCCAGAAATGGGATTTAGTCACTTATTTGCACTTATCCTCCTTCACTACCCAGATATAATGAGTAGCTTCTTCACAAAATTCCCCAAGTTTCCTTGTCCAGCTGAAAGTGGTGAGCGATGGACAGAATTACAAGGCAGGAGGAATGAATGGGAATGTGACAGACTAAACATCTGGGGACGATATTGCCTAAGTTGGTGACTTATTTTATTCAAGTAACTTAGTTCAAGCCATGATTAGCTCTCCCATGTCAATGGTATCAATGGAATGACCTCCTAAAAGTCCCTGCTGACCCAGTCTGGCCACTTGGATCCATTTTTCAGTGACCCAGTATAATCTTATAAAAATGCAAGTCCTACCCTGGCTTTAAGCCTCTCCGATGCTTTGTAAGGTTTTAGGATTAAGATACCAAATCCTTATTAATAATGCATGGCCCTGGTTACCTGTCCAAATTCTGAGGTCACTCCCCCACAAGCTGCCTTTCCCCTCTGAGTCTTCATCCTGTCCTCTTTACCCAGTGGATGGAAATTCTCTCTACAACAGCCCTGACCATAACCCTCAACATAGACTTGGGCATCTATAGGAACAGCCTGACAAGACAGCCACTGCCTTGATAGACACATCAAATTACCATTCACTAGTTGAATTCCAATTAGCTCCTTTATAACTTAGCCTCCGGAATCAGAGATCTGGGTCCAAATCCTATTCCATTACACACTAGCTATGTGAGCTCTGTCTCAGAGCCTCAGTTTCCTCATCTGAGAGATGGACAACCTCATAAAGTCATTGTAACAATTAAATGAAAACATGTATAGAGTGCTTCCAACAGTGCCTTACACATAGTAGGTGTTCAATAAATATTAGTCTCCAGCATTATCATCATCAATTTCCCCACATCTGTTCCATTCACTTGGCTACACACCCCAAGTTTCTTCAAGGAACACACAGTTGTTATCAACTGTTTAAAAAATCAGCTAACATTTATTGAGTCGCTATAGGACATAGAGTCCAAGACCTTTTAACCTAGGCAGAAAAGGCCCTGGATTATGGTTAGAGGTTCCCTAGCCCTGCTGTCAAGTTTATGAGGGGTTTACTGCCCACCTGCTTCCACTAAGCCATGCCCACACCTCATGCCCATGCACACAGACCAAAGGGTAAATTAATTTCCCAGTTCAGTTGCCTTTGGAAATGGATTTCTAATTCAACCCTAATAGGTATACAGGGAATAGAAGAGAAAGAAGATGACAAGCTAAGACCAGGGACAGCAGCACAGAACTTTATTTTTAACAGAAGGATAGAGAAATAAAATAAAGTAAATACCAAGGAAAAAAAAAAAAACCCTGATGTAGTGTTCCCATTTGTGTTTCAGGTTCACAGTGAAAAATCAATATGGTCTCTGTGTTTTCTTTCAAGAACTCAAACGCTTCCTACTTCAAAGGCATATCATCTGCTTAGTTACTGCCTTTCACAAAGACACAAAGTGAGACATGAATTTATGCAGGAGGAACTGATTTTTTTAAAGAAATACACAGCGAGTAGATGTGAGAAGAATCTGTGGGTGCCACCCTGCACTGATGAGGTGAGTAACCCTGCCGAGCCGGATGTGGGTAGATTCTACCACTATTTCATCCTGTTCATATCCACAGCTTGAATACCACACCAGATGTATCTGAAGAAAGCATCGTATTTTCTTTTTACCTACAGCCTCTTCAAACCATAAAGATGTGCAACTGATAAAACAAGCAATGGATAAAAAGTGTGGACCTGTATGATTTTATGACAATATACTACATATTTTTATGGTGATATACCATATATGTATTTTACAGTAATATAACATATTTTTATGGTACTATACCACGACTACAAGTGATAAACAGATCAGAGAAAAGAAAGATCAATCTTTAGAACATAAACTTAGGTGACTCACAATCAAATCACCAGCCAGGGAACCCAGCTTATTCTGCCTCATCACCTCAGTAGGGCAGCCAGCTCAGGGCGAGGAGAAAAAATCAGTTTCTCAGTGCTCACTCACTTCACGATCACCACTCCCTCCTTACCCCACCAGTCTCCCACGAGGTTCTGCTCTAAGCAAACAGAGCTCATGAGAAAGTTGACAGCAATGCCTTCTCTCTCCATCTCCAAGGCCTTCCTCCTTTGTCACTTCAGTCTACACCTTTCTGTCCTCAAGGCACTCAGAACATTGCTGGATGATTCCCCAAGACTCCTTTGGTTACAACTGACAGAAACTAAGATCAGTCAAGCTAGACTGGAATGGTTGGCCCGAATAACAGGGGAGTCCAGAGGTAAGCTGGCCACAGGGAGCCCAGTAACTTAGACAATGTGATTACGTTTTACAATCTCCCTCCACTTCCCAACTCAGATTCTGCTGATGTCCTCCTTTTCTACAGACTGGCTTCTTCCTAGTGGGCAGCTAGAAGGATGGAACGGTAACAGGAATGTGAATGCAGACAACTCCAGGTTTCCATCATCCCTGCTTAATCCCATCACAGCTTCTCTAGTCCACCACCTCTCTACATAAAATTGCAAGGAAGGATTCTGATTGGCCTGGATTGGATCACATGCTCATCCCCGCAGCCATGGAAATGGGTAACTGTGATTGGCCAGGCCTCCTCTGTGTGCCCATTCCTGTGGCCACAGGTCTGTATCCTGTCATTGGCAGCTCCTCAGTACCACATGGAGTGGAAGAGGAACAGTTCCTAGAAGAAGGAGAGTGTTTATTGTTCTGAGAACGTGGGTCGGAAAACAAAAATAACAGATATTCACCAAATCATTCCATTAAGCACTTATTTCCACTCATATACTCTGACCTTCTTTCACCTTAACCCACAAGCTCTGCTTCCAATTAAATAGTCCCTGTAATAACCCTTATAAATACAAGCCTTTTGGATCCCATCTTAAAGCCTCACTTCAACTCATTTTTATACTGAAAGAAATTCATCCTAGTAACCAGTAAATAAAAAGCAATTTAAATGTTTACTACAGTTTGATAAGGAAAAAAGCCAACTCTTGTAACATCAGGAAAAACAGTCTCTTACCAAACACTCCCTCTTTCTCAAACTCCAAGATGCATGAAGGCAAACACCAACAACTGCTCTTTAAACCTGTCCCACTTCTCATTTCCCCCTTATTATTTCTATTATTTTCCTCCTGCCATCTGCTCTTTGCTTTTTAGAGCAATGAACTAGTGTCCCCAGACCTCAGCATGTACAGTGATGAAGAATAAAGACCAAGAAGCTGGTGATTAAGACAGGAACCTATTTGGTAGAGTAGAAGTGGTGGAGCCAAGCTAGCAGAGTCAGGTTTTTCTTTAGCAGGTGAAGAAGAGAGGGGTCTGTGAATATTCACATGATGATATATTTGCCCTGCTATACTCTATTCATTCAAAGTCCAGCTGACAACAGGCTCTCATTCCACCAACTCATTGATAACCAGGCAGGGCTGTACAAAGCACGTAGACTAGACCATGTTCTCATGAGATGTTACACAACAAAAGAGCTTAGTAATCAAATAATCTGGAAATGTTTTCATATTATATCCCTCCATTTGAGACGTATGATGCACCTTAATGACTCTGACAAGTTGTGCAGTAAACAAATGTGTTTAATTTTTTAACTCACATTTCAAAAACAAATTTGTTGATTAAACTCTTCAAGGTAACACCTATTAACAGTCTTGGAATAGACGTTGAGAATTTCAGCACCATGAGGTTTGTGGATAATAACATCATCTCTAGGAGAATTTTTTTTTTTTTTGGAAGGCTCACCCACACAACAAAGCTCTGATGGTGGAGATGGTGAACACGTGGCTGGTCGGTGGGAGGTACCTGGTACCCTCTGATGGCTACTCTTCTACTGCCTGTATTCGGCTTGAATTGCTCTCCATATACCAGTCCTGAGCTACGGGGTACCATGAGTAATGGAAGAGTAACTGTGGTCCCACTGGAGGCCTCCCTCCCATCAAACCAGTTCAGTGCTCTTACAGCCCCTGTTGCGTCTTGGGCGTGTTAGCAGATTCCTACAAAAGGGACCAAGTGCTGTTTAGCAGTGTTTCAGGAACCTTCTCCAGGTTCCTCCCATTTTTGGTATTAAATATGCTTCCTCCATCTTGCCATTTCTGGCTGAGAACCCACACGAAGGCTTTAGGTTGCGTTTCCATCTCTCGCCCTGGCCCTATTGATTTGATGTTTTATTCCAGAGTTCTAGTTCCAGCTCCAAATCTGCTCTCATACTGCAAACAGTAGGTCAGCCTCACCCTGTTAAACTCAGATTCCAGAATCCCAGCTCAGGAATGAACTTCTCATCTACCACTGGTCTGCAAAAGGAAAATAAAAGTTCCCCTCCTTTAAGACATTTCATAAATTTTACCTCTTTCTTTTGTCAAATTGAATGCTTCCTACTTGCATTACAGTTATGCATATTCATGACCTAAATCCCTACTCCACCTCCTCTAAGATCTCAAGCTTGTTAAGGACAAAAGTCTGTAACAGTTTTTTTTTTTTCTGTATCTTTTATAATGCCTAGGTAAAGTCCATTGCATGCAGTAGGCACTCAATGAATGTTTATTGGCTCAATGAATAAAATAATGAATTATCCTATATATAGCATATGGAATTTTGCTATTGAATACCAAGAGAAAAGACAACATATTCATCAATGCAAGAGGTAAAAGATAACAGTACCTCTTGTTAATTTAGAATGTTAATTGCAAAGTGTGGTAATTCCCATAGTGTGGTGATTTTGCCTCTCTCCCTCCACCTCCAGGTACCTCTCACAATGTCTGGAAATATATTTCATTGTCACAACTGGGATAGGGGAAGCAAAGCTATTGGCGTCTAGTGGGTAGAAGCCAGGGATGCTGCTCAACATCTTACAATGAACAGGACAGCACCCCACAACAAAGAATTATGTGACTCAAAATGTCAGTAGTGCCACTACTAAGAAACCCTGCCACAGAGGTCAAGCAAAAGCCCTCCTTTCCACTGCCCAATAACAAAGGCTTGCTAAAGAAATTAATAGCCTAAAAAGATTGCAAATAGAATTCAAGCTTTTTCAAGGGCTTCAAGTCACCTGACTTGCTCTCATCAGAGTAGTCGTTATTATTGTTATTATTCCACTCTGTAATCACCCAGAATGCTTCGCTTATGCTGTGTGTTTGACCAATTGGTGAAATGAGTTGCTTAAATGCTTTCACTTCTTACTGATGCTTTTGTCTATATTACAGGGTAGAAACCAAATTTAATTCCCTAGTCATAGGACAAATATTTACCACAAACAATAGCATTCCAACAGTTTGAATCCCTCACTGCCAGAATGGCTTCCAGAAGAGAAATGGTAAGCACAAATGCTCAGTTAGTATTTAAAGACCCAATTGCTCATAAGCCAATCAGCACAGGCACAAATTACTGCTTTCTTCACTTGACAACTGCTGTTTTTACCTTGACATATCCACTTAAAAATCATTTCTGACAATCCTAACAGCTTTAAATCAGTCTAATTGAAGTAATACATTTTTGCTAGAAAAGTGTTTGAAATTATACAGTATTGCACAGTTCACTTTTCAAATCAAGTTACTGAGTGCATTAATAAACGCCAGAAACACCTCCACTGACATATGGCCCGCTATCAAAGGAAAACATTTCTAATGTTCTTCTGGAAGTTCCTAACTGCAAAGTTACAGGTGGCCGAAAATGCTTAGAGAGTTTTTCTGTATTGTATCAGCACCATGTCCTCCAATATTACTTTAAACAGATGTGGTTGGCAAATTCTGGCAAGGTTCCCAACGATCCTCACCTCCTGGGACCCACACCTTTCTGTAATCTCCTTCCCACGAGTATGTACAGGACCTAGTGACTCACTTCTAACAAACAGAATATAATACAGGTGACGGGATGTCATTTCCATGATGGGGTTACAAAGGAGTCTGACTTCCGTCTTGCTAGCCTTCTCTGTCTGTTGCTGGCACTCTCTCTCACCTTCTCGCTCCCTTGTTACCATGTTGTCTGTTGCCCTGTGGAGAGACCAATGTGGCAACCAATCGAGAATGGTCAAGTGCTCATAAGGAACTGAAACTCGGTCCAACAACTCACAAGGAAGTGAATCCTGCCAACAAACACGTAAGTGGGCTAAGAAGCAAATCCTTCCCAGTTAAGTCTTGAGATGACTGCAGCCCCATGAGAAACCCAGCTAAGGTGCCCCTGGATTCCTGACCCACAGATCTGTGAAATAAGAAATATACTGTCTTTTTCAGCTGATAAGTCTTGGGGTAACTTGTTACGCAGCAATAACTACATGATGTGACCCCCAGATCTTTATCCCTCTTTTTAAAATCTCTTTGTCCATAAAAGACCCATATCTCCTATTCCTTGATAGTTTTTTTTTTATGGTTCTACCATACTCTTAAACTGAACACTGCATCTCCTGACCCCCACACATGGTGTTTATCAAAAGCATGCTCCTTTACCCTCTTTTTTCCCCTTCCCCAAAGCCTAAATGAATGGAACAAGAAATGTAATCCCAGCCATTTGGATTCAGAGCATGGGTGTCATCATTAACTTCTCCGTTTTCTGCACTGACATACCTACACACAGCTTTAATGACCTCAAGCTGGGCCTCCAACCTTCACAAAGGTTCTCCCATCCCTCCCTCCCTTCTTATTGTTTCCTTATGTCAGAACTCTTATAATTGTCCAAAACAGGTTTCTTCTCAATTCATTTTGTACATGCAAAGCCAGATGACACCTCCTACACCACTACTCTTCTCATTTTACATGAAGCTTTTGCCTAAAAATCTAGAGAACTCTCATTCGTGTTTTTGGTAAATTACTACTGACCATGATATTCAATCTGACAGTGCACCTGGCATGCCAGGTTCTATCCCTTTTGTGACCAGGACCTTATGAAAACTTGACTTCTAAGGTTTAGTGTTTCCAAGTCTTAGAGCAAAATAAAACAGCACAGCCAATGTGACATATATCCATCCAGGCTGTTGTTGCAGGTAAGGTTTTCAGGAAGTGGACTGTGAGATGGAGATTATCGCCATGAGAGACGATTATTAAGGAGAACTTCAAAATTGATGGTGGGATAAAGAGGAAAGGAGCAGGACTGGGCATAGGGAGAAGCTGGGCAACACCACAATCACTACAAAGGACTCAGCCTCCTTCAAAATAACATCTTTATTCATCAAAGCCTAAAACTAGAAACAACCCAAAATTGTTCATCAACAAAATCAACTGTAGTGTATTCACACAAGGAATACTATGCAGCCATGTTCTTAAAAGAACAAACTACTGTTAATGCAACAACATGGATGCCTTTCACAGACATAATATTAATCAAAAGAAATCAGACACTGAAGGGAGATTATTATTATCACTGGATGATTCCATTTATATAAAGTTTAAGAAGTGACAAAACTAATCTACGGTGAAAGAGGTCAGAATAGTCCTCTTAGGGAAAACGGGTTCTTCACTGGGAAGGGCCACGAGGGAATTTTCTGGGGTGCAGGATGCTGAAAACATTTTGTCTTAATCTTGGGGGTTGTTACATGGTATATACGTATGTAAGACTTAAACTATACACTGAATATTTGTGCAGTACAATGGATGTATGCTTTTTAAAGGGGAAAAATAAGCATTAGCTTGAACAAAACAGCAATTATCCCAAACAAATGTGTCCATCTTCCTTGGCTAGTCACCTGAGGTTGCAGTCAATTGTTTTTTTAATTTTTTAACATCTTTATTGGAGTATAATTGCTTTACAATGTTGTGTTAGTTTTTGCTGTATAACAAAGTTTATCAGCTATATGAATACATATATCCCCATATCCCCTCCCTCTTGCGTCTCCCTCCTACCCTCCCTATCCCACCCCTCTAGGTGGTCACAAAGCATGGAGCTGATCTCCCTGTGCTATGCAGCTGCTTCCCACTAGCTATCTATTTTACGTTTGGTAGTGTATATATGTCCATGCTACTCTCTCACCTCGTCCCAGCTTACCCTTCCCCCTCCCCGTGTCCTCAAGTCCATTCTCTACGTCTGCGTCTTTACTCCTGTCCTGCCCCTAGGTTTGTCAGAACCATTAAATGACGTCAATTTTTAAAATAAATTTTCATGGGAGTTCCCTGGTGGCACAGTGGTTAAGAATCCGCCTGCCAATGCAGGGGACACAGTTTTGAGCCCTGGTCTGGGAAGATCCCACATGCCATGGAGCAACTAAGCCCATGCACCACAACTACTGAGCCCACGTGCCACAACTACTGAAGCCCATGCACCTAGAGCCCGTGCTCCACAACGAGAAGCCACCGCAATGAGAAGCCCACGCACTGCAACAAAGAGTAGCCCCTGCTCACCGCAACCAGAGAAAGCCCGTGCGCAGCACTGAAGACCCAATGCAGCCAAAAATATATAAATAAATAAATTTATAAAATACATTTTCATTGGCGTACAGCTTATATGCATATCTCTACCTGTAAAGTATAGGACACAGGTACCAATACAAAAGAGAAGACACTTGTATAATGGTAATAGTAATCTCTGAGCACCTTAATTGCACGTAATTTTCATTTTCTCTTTTTCACCTCTTTGATATTGTAAAATGAACACTGATTGTTTTTTCTGTTGAGGGGAGGAGTGATTATCCTTTAAAGATGCATTATAATTCATTGAAGAATGGGCTAAAAAGAGAAAGGCAATACCGAAGGTGAGGTTATAAACACTGTAACCACTTAGAGTGTATGCTAAAAAGCAAGGTGAAAGGGAGTATCTTTTTCAGGACAGGAGAGTGGGAGTCAGTACGGAATGCCCATGGGGGAAAGGTGCCATGTTAAACACTGGCTGAAAATGACCCACGCTGAAGTGATGATGCATTCAAATGGGAATGTCCAATTTGGAGGACCAGAGCATAATTGCTGACAACCAGTTAGGGATTTCTGGTAAGCAGCTGACAGAGACAGAAGGGGTATCCCTGAAACATGGCTCTGATCTTCCAACCAGCAGGTAAATAAAAAAGGTTGTGAATTTGTCAGATTCCAAAGGCTTCTAGCCATCCTGACTCAGCCATCACTTCACAGTGATCAGACCACTCCCAAAGCCCCTTATAGTGAAGCACCACATTCTCTGCCAGCGCAACTCAGGATCACGAGTCCCCAGGGGCAGCTGAAGGAACACAGACATTTCAATGAAGAGTTTTTATAATAGGTTGGAAAAGGTTCTCTCACAAGGAACACTGAAAGCCCACAAAAAGCAAAACTTTCATTTATCTCTTAGTAGAAGTAAAACAATCATGAAAATAATAATTTAAGGATTTCTATTTGAGGAAGGAACAGAGATGCAGGGTGTTGGCTGTCAAAGATGCCATTTGCCTTTGTGGGAGCTAAAATAGCCCTGTAATGAAAAGCACTAGTGCTTACTGCACGGCCTTGGGCAATTTATCTCTCCTGGCATCAGTGGGGAGAATGATCACACACATCTCATAGACTGTTGTGAGGAGTAATGGGAATTACATGTACTATGTGCACTTAGCAAGCACTTATTAATATTATTTGTTATGTGAAATAGACTCACAGACACAGAAAACAAACTTATGGTTACCGAAGGGGAAAGGTGGGGACGGGGAATAAATTAGGAGTATGGGATTAACAGATACACACTACTAAATATAAAATAGATAAACAACAAGGACTTAGTGTATGACACGGAATTACTTTCAATATCTTGTAATAACCTATAATGGAAAAGAATCTGAAAAAGACTATATGTGTGTGTGTGTGTGTGTGTGTGTGTGTGTGTGTGTGTGTCACTTTGCGGTACACCTGAAACTAACACAACATTGTAAATCAACTATACTTCAATAAGTAATAATAATATGTGTTACGTGATACATGCTATTGTCATGGTCATGGTTATGGGGCAGTTCTCACCAAAGCCTCTTTTTTGTTTTTAATTTTTATTATAGTATAGTTGATTTACAATGTTGTGTTAGTTTCAGGTGTACAGCAAAGTGAATCGGACCACAGTCTCTTCTGACATCTTATTCCAGTTTCATTCCTGGGGTAAAGTCTTCTTTTTCATGTCTCTTAGTGCGTGTTCTTCTTGCTAAAATAATCTAAATACCTTATAAAAGGTATACATGACAAGCGCCAGCCCAAGCCATCTGACACAAGGCCACAATAAGAGGAAGTGGGGTAGCACACTGCAGCCCCAGTGAGACAGAAGCCTACTTAAGACAACTACGCACAATCAGTTTACCTGGTTTTTCCCATTGGAGAGACACCAGAATCTTAACTCATAAAGTCTGGTATGAGCCTCTTGTCTAAGTACCTACATATGGGAATACACAGATGTGTTTAATCACAAAACCTGAGAGGCTCATGGAAAACGATGGAATCCACATTCTATAAAATTGGTAATCGAAGACATGTAGTCTGGAGCCACTCCTGAGGAACTGGTGATAACCTCTTAACAAAGAAGTGGAGGAAACAGTTCTCATTCTGTGTCTGGTAACGGACAAACTTTTTACTTTCTGTTTAGGTATTTGTTAGAAACATAGTATCCGAATTAAAAGGGTGGACTTCAGCATCAGAATGCCTGGGATTCTAAACCCAGCACCAATGTTTGCTAGATGTGTGATTTGGGTATATTACTAACATCTCTGTGCCTCAATTTTGTCAACAGTAAATGGATTACCTGTCTCGAAAAATGATTGTAAGCATTAAATAAACTTATTTATGATAAGGTAAAGCAGTTACTGCCTGGCGAACAGCAAGTAAATCTTCAGCTATTTTTATTAATTAATTCTTGATTAATGGACTTTTATTAATTCTTGATTAATGGACATTAATTTTTACTTATATTCACTTTAGAAATTTCAGAAAATAAACTAAAAGGAAGAAAAATAAATTGAAAGGGAGAAAATTTTAAATCTTCTTTTATCCACTCTCTCAGAGATAACCACTGTTAACATTTTGGAAAAGTTTTATTCCTTTTTTTCTTAAATATACAATCTTAGAACTAAGAATAAAGTATACATGGTATTTTGTAACCTAATTTGTTTCCACTTAACCATCAATAATTGGAAAAAATATCATATTTTTCACTTAACCATACTTCATAGAAAAAAAAATCCTTGTCATTAGGTATTCTCCTACCATATCATTATGCCTAATGAAGAATATTACATTGCTTAGGAGTATTTATTTAACCATTCCCCTATTACTAAATATTTAGAAGGTTGCCAAATTTTTACTATTTTTAAAAAATTCTTGAACATACTTGCTGGTGATTGTTTGTGCAGATCTCTGATCTTTTCCTTAAGATAAATTCCTAGGAGTCAAGTTTTCCAATATCCAAAATGAATAAACATTATTAAAGCATTTGGTGTATTCAGTAGATGTCTATTGGAATGCATCATTCCTTCCAAAATGCTCTTTACAATGCTGGCTGAGAATGTGATACTACAGTTCTTTGTCGCTTTAACCAGTCGAATCTATTTTCAGTTCCATTACAAGATCCATACTCTCTTCTGTGTGACAATGAGAAGGGCTTTTAAAACTCTTTCTGATAGAGGGCTTCTGATAGAGGGCTTCTGATAGAGGGTTGGGAGTCCTCCTGCCGATGCGGGGGACAAGGGTTCGTGCCCCGGTCCGGGAGGATCCCACATGCCGCGGAGCGGCTGGGCCCGTGAGCCATGGCCGATGAGCCTGCGCGTCCGGAGCCTGTGCTCCACAACGGGAGAGGCCACAGCAGTGGGAAGCCCGCGTACCGCTAAAAAAAAAAACCAAAAAAAAACCTCTTTCTGATAGAAAAGAATCCTTTCCTTGGGCTTTTAAGCTAGAACTGGATTATGCAAAAATATGAAGCCCACAATACTTATTGTGTAACCTCTGGTAATAGCATCTCTAGATGTCCTTTATCATTTCAAGCTTGGTATTTTGTGAGTTCTTATTTACCCGTTTAACGCTTAGCTAGAGTGAGTTCCAACTCCTGAGCCACTCTCCACTTTCCTTTTTTCACTTTCTGGCCTGGAATGTTAACTTTTCATAAACCAAAACAAGTTTTAAACAGGAAATCCCCAAACTTCAACAAATTTAGAAACTGGTACACGTGTCAAGTATCCTCTAGTGGCTTCTCCTTGGAATTAGAATAAATCTCAACTCCTTCCACCAACATGCAGAACTACAGAAGATCTAGCCCGTGGCTAGTTCTCCAACTGCACTGCTGCCTCTCTCATTCCTTTGCCCACCAAACTCACTAAACAAAACATTCGTCAGGTCCTTTGACACTCCAAGCACCTTCTGACACTAGAGGCTACACATGAGCTTTTCCCTCTGCCTGGATGCTTTTTTGCTTCTTTTTGTCATTCAGATCACAGCTCAAGTCACATCTCCTCACAGACATTACCTGGCCATTCAATCTTAAGATGCCTCACACTCACTCACTCTACTCTTTCTCCCATCACTCAATTTGTCTCTGCAGTACACTTGTTATTTTCTGATCTTGAATAATATCAAAGACCGTAACTGTCTTGATCCCTGCTGTATCCCTAAGAACTGGTGCCTGGCACATAGTAGGTGCTTAATAAATATTTATTGGAAAATTTTGCTGAATGGATTATTTTAAAACTTGCTTACTATATATCCTGCTTGAAACTGCTAGCCAAAGCTGAGTTCTGGAAGGAGGGAGATGCTATAATGAGAATAAGGTGAAACTCTGTTCAAGGAACATCTATTATACAGGTCTTGGAAAACCAACTGTAAGCAGTTTTACAGATATCAAATAGGAGAAGAGAGATTTGGGGAATTTAAAGAGAAACTTCCTTCTGACTGTCAAAAAGGGATGGAAAGAGAGAGCGTACAGGAGCTGGAGCAGAAGAAAGGAAGGAAAGGAAGGAGAGAAGAGGAGAAGCGAGGGAGGGAGGGAGAGAAGAAGTGAATTCAAGATGGGTCTTGAAATGCTATGTGGTTGAGACCTTACAGAGGCACAAGCCACATGTAATGAACCCACAGAAAACAAGAATGATGTATTACTGGGCAACCAAGGAGAGTTTCAAGGAGGAATTTGAACTGACCTTGTAGAATTTGTACATTTTTTTTTCCTAATAGAAAGAGAAGGAAAAGAAAAACAGCAGAGCCCAAACAAAGGTAAGCAGGAACAAAAGTGCAGGGCTGGTTCAGAGAAATGGAGGTCATGTTGTGGGGCTGGTGTATGAATACAGAGGGCGATCAGAGGGAATCCTGACAGCTAGTATGTATGTATCTGGCACATTAATTCCCCACGTGCGCCAGTTGTGACCTGTAGCAAGAACAAAGGCCACTTATAACCCATGTTCTTACTGGTTTCCTTTCTTTTTCTCTTTTCCTTGACGTCTTTATTGAGATGTAATACACATATTAACCAACTCACCCATGTAAGTGTACAATTCTACGGTTTTTAGTAGAGTCACTGAGTTGTGCAACCAACACCACTATCTAACTCCAAAATATTTTCATCACCCTGAAAAGAAACCCCATACCCACTAAGTCAGCCCTCACCCCCACCCTCTATCCCTGGGCAAACACTAATCCACTTTCAGTCTCTATGGATTTGCCAGTTCTAGACATTTCATATAAAAGGAATCCTACAATATCTGGTCTTTTCTGATGGGCTTCTTTTACTAAGCATAAAGTTTTCTAGCGTCATCCTTGTTGGAGCGTGTGTCAGTACTTCACTCCTTTTCGTGGCTGAAAAATACTACACTGTATGGATATAGCACATTTTATATACAGTTCATCAGCTGATGGACATGTGGATTATTTCTACCTTTTCACTATTATGAATAATGCTGTTCTTAACATTCATATACAAGTATTTCTATGAGCATATATTTTTGTTTGTCCTGGGTATATACCTAGGAGTAGAATCATTGGGTCATATGGTTCACTCTATCTTTAATATTTTGAGAAATGGCCTATTTTCCAAAGTGGCTGTACTATTTTACATTCTTACCGACAATATCTGAGATGCCAGTTCCTCTCCATTCTTGCCAACACTTATTGCATCTGTCACTTTGATTATCGTCTTCCTAGTGGATGTGAATTGATATCTCATTGTAGTACCTCATTATAGTTTGATCTGCCTTTCCCTAATGACTAATTATGTTGAGCATCTTTTATTGTGAGTACTGGCTATTCTATTTCTGCTCAATCTACTCTTCACACAGAAGCAAAATTATAGTCTTTAACCTACAACACCAGGTCTCAATACTCCCCTGCCTAAAACTTTACACGGCTACCCCACTACACTTGGACTAAAATTCAAATCCCTCCCACAATATACTAGGCCCTGCATAGTATTACAACTTGAAATTACTAATTTGCAATTATTTTACTGACTTTAATTTACTAAAATAATGAACGATTCATTATCATTATTCATTTATTATATATTTACTTATTATATTATTCACTGTAATATATTCAATATTATTTAATATTCAATATTTAATTTAAGGTATGTGTCAGTGTTCCCTATTCAGAAGGGCAGAAGTAATGTCTGCCCGTCCTCTGTGAATCCCTGTGCCTAAAACAATGGCTAGCATATGGTAAAACACATGCTCACCAAATGCATGAATAATTTAAAAATTAAAAAATAAATGATTCCCTCCAAATATAGCTAGATAATGCACAGTACTATGTGAATGAAAAATTATATAAATGTGTGTCCTTCATTTATTTAGATGGAATAATAATGGTGTATTCCCATAAAACACGTGAATTGGCTGATCTAGAAGTGGAGAATGTAATGAACATAGACATACTTATTGTAGTTAGTTCAATCACAGTCTCTAAAGACTGTTGTCTGCTATTGTGATATTTTCAACCAACAGAACTCCTATCCACGTGCCGTACATTTGTCACTCAGTGATGTAAAAAAAAGAATAAATGAGTCAGGCAACAGGCTGATTACCATTATGCAGATCTGCAATGCAGCCTTTATTGCACAGACTAGCACTGATGCGTTGATTCTGATTCTGTGAACAATGACTGTGTTAACAGGCAAATGAAAGTGTCAGCAGCTCTACTATGAGTCTGTGTCTTGACACAACCCACAGATATTGTGACTGTCCCACAAGCCAGCCTTTGTTCAATAAAATATAAAAGTCATTCTGAACCATGCTACAAAGTTTATGTTTCTTTGGGGTTTTGAGGTTGCTATTACCACACCCTGAGAAATTAAAGTAACTGGAAGTTAATAAAGAAAGAAATCATTCATACCATATGTTACTTAAAATGAAAAGCCATCAATCTGATGGCTTGTGATCTTTTACATGGAAAGCAACTTTCTTCCTTTTCCTTTCTAAAAACAAAACAAAACAGGAAGTAGTTCCCACCTAAACCTCACTGACCTCTTCCTTCTCAGGGCACACTTTTCTACATATTTGTCCCCAAG
Organism: Stenella coeruleoalba; assembly: GCF_951394435.1. Lineage (NCBI taxonomy): Eukaryota > Metazoa > Chordata > Mammalia > Artiodactyla > Delphinidae > Stenella > Stenella coeruleoalba. Next base: position 80,388,784 of record NC_137156.1, read on the forward strand.
AACTCATCTTGTTCTTCAGTTATTTAAACTTCAGTTTTATTTCCCCCAAAAAGATTCTGATCAGTGCACTCTATCGTAACTTGAATCATTCACTTCTTTCCACCTTCTCAGCCACCACTGGGTCTAGGACACTCGCACTTCCTTCCTAGATGACTGCAGCCACCCTACTGTTCCCCCACCTCCACTCACGTTCCCCTCCAGAAAGTCACATCACATCACTCCCCATCATTACTGAATGGATGAACCAATGAATGAATGATTAACCATAGGAGGGGAAGAAGCAATTCTAATAAAAATGTTCTCATATGTAAAAAGCTTTTGTTCATATCCTCAAGCCAGCATTTTGCTGAGGATAGGTGAGAATTATTATTATTTACATTTTCAGATGAAAAAACTGAGGTCAGGGGAGTGGGATGATGTGCCCAGGGTTATACAACTTAGTCCGGGGACAGACAGAACCAAGATTCTGATTTGGAATTCCAAATTCCTTGTCCTGTGTTCTTTCCATGGCACAGCGTTTTCTCTTCCTTCCCCCACCAAAATACACACGCACACTCATATCCATGTAGGCACGTGCACACACACACCAATTCAAGTGAAATCTAGAGTGTCTAATCTGTTTCAAAACAAATCTAAAAGATATTTATGTTTTTCTGTCTTCAAGCAGAGAGGAGCTATCTGTGATAGCAGAAGTGTACAAGTGGGAGATGATTTTGTTTCCAAGATAGAAGCAATCAGGCTGCCCCCAGAACTGCCCAAGAAGAAACTCCCAATCTCACAACATGCACACAGGAACTTCCCTGGCGGCGCAGTGCTTAAGAGTCCGCCTGCCAACGCAGGGGACATGGGTTTGAGCCCTGGTCCGGGAAGATCCCACATGCCGTGGAACAAGTAAGCCCGTGCACCACAACTACTGAGCCTGCGCTCTAGAGCCCTCGAGCCACAACTACTGAAGCCTGCGCGCCTACAGCCCGTGCTCCGCAACGAGAAGCCACTGCAATGAGAAGCCCGCGCACTGCAACGAAGAGTAGCCCCCGCTAGCCGCAACTAGAGAAAGCCCACGTGCAGCAACAAAGACCCAATGCAGCCTAAATAAATAAATAAAATAAATCTATTTTAAAAAAAAAAAAAAGAACATGCACACAACTCAAATTATCAGGAAAGCCACGGAGATAAGAAAGCCATGATTCCCTTTCAAAGGAAGTATCTCAAATTTATGTTCAGCTGAGTATATCTAGAAACTGGGAAAGATTTACATGCTCCTTGACACTTTTCTTTCTTTCAAGCAAGTTATTAAATGAGACAGAGCTCCTAGTGAGGCCTATGTTTCTGGTAGCTAACAGAAGGAACTTACAACATGATGAAAGGCAGGGTAAAGGAAACTAAAACTGAGCAAGGAGACTGGAGGAAATTTCAGAAAAAAATAAGGAGAGAATCACAGGGTATCTTCATACCAAAATACACGTTAGAACAGAAAGCAGGCAGGGGACACTGTGCCACAAGACTACCTCACTGGGCATCTTACTTCTTTATGAACCATCTTAATCTTCTCTCTCATCCAGGACAAAAATGACACCCACATCTTCTGAAGAAGGCTGTTAGGTAAGTACCAAAGAGAAAACACTTCTGTGGGTGACCTGATGAGACTGGTTACCAGACGGTACATTTTCCGTAACTCTGGTCAAAACGTGAGCTCAGGAACTAATGGGATCTAAAGGGGAATCAAATAAAATTATCCCAGACCAAGGGGTCAAGTGCCAAAAAAAAAGAAAAAGGATGAATCCAAGCTTGAGTCTGAAACACACAAAGATTCAAAAATTCTTCCTCTAGACCAGCCTCCTTGCTTCTACCACTATGTACTCCCTCTTTATCCTTCCCTTTACAATTTCTACTTTGTCAGTACCATACTCTTCTCAGTTGAGTCTTTCTTTTTTCTCGAGTTCTCCGAATGGGAAGTTATAAAAAAAAAACAATTTTCAGATGCCTGGGTCAGTGAAAGCAGTGACACTGATCTGCCAGGAACATGTCTACACCCCATTTCTGTCTACGTCATTATCACACTGTACCCCCCCAATTTCACCAGGTAGAAAGACATCTCTCTCTCAGTTCTTTAAACACTCCATAATTGAGATTCCTTGGGAACTTCAAAGATGTTTATTCCCTCATCTGGAATGATTTCTTTTTCTTTTCATCCTTCCTTGAGAGCCTGTCTTGACCTTGCCCACCCCTCCCCAACCAGACCTGACTAGTTCACTTCATCTTGCACTCATGGTATTTATCACATAAGCAAAAATAGTTAATGAAGTAATTATATACTATTTGTCTCCCCTGTTAGACTAGACATGCCAAGAGGGCAAAAACATGATTTAACTTTCCTTACTACTAGAATCCCAATGATAATTCATTGCTTGGCACATAGTAAGTGCTCAATAAAAAAACTGTTCCTTTTGCTACTTGTCACCTTTCAAATTCTCCCCAACTGCCTGATCTCAAGTTGTAGCTCAGTGTAAACTGACTTGGAGATGAAACACAGGTGACCAGAGGGAGGCTGTTAGACGCCAATGACCAAGATGCAGTAGCGTTGCCCCTCCTCTACAATAACCTGTCTCTCTGACATAAAATGATATATCACCATCCCTCCTGTTGCAGAGCCACTAATCTAGGGGTCACTCTTGATAACTGTCTCTGCCTCACCCTCACATCGAACCCATCACCTAGGACAGTCGATTTTATCACCTATCTAATGGCTCTGCCAACCACTCTCCAGATACCTTCACCATACTGTCCAAGCCACCATTCTCTTCCAGCAACAGCCTTCTCCTAGTTGGTCTCACTGCTTCACTCCCCCTCTTTTCCCCTCCATCCTCCACTTAGCAGCCAGAAGGTCCCCAGTGAAACACCTGCCATGCTACATCACTGCCTTCAATGACTTCTCATCGTTCTCAGGATAAGAAACAAAAGCCTTAACTGGTCTACAAGGCCCTCATAGACGACCACTGTGCCCCTCATTCACCTCAACTGGAGCCATTTCCCCACGTGCTCAGCCACTCTGGCCATCTTACTGACCTGTGGCCACACCAAGCCCTTGGTGTCACAGGGCCTTGTGCAAAGGCTCCCTCAGCCTATAGTGTTCTCTCTTCCATTAACCCTGCTCATTCTTCAGATCCCTGCTCAACTGTCCTGCTGGAGAGAGCCTTTTATGACCATATTTCCTCCCCCAGTCTAGAGCCAGTTCTTTCCCTTTTTACGGGGTTTAGATGTATTTCTAAATGTTTATAATTATGCATTCATTTAGTCAGATTGCTTGAGTAATGCCTGTCTTTTGTACCAGACTAAATTCCTGGAGAGCAGAGACTTGGTATTTTAATGTTCACCATTATATCCTCAACATGTAACACAGTACCTAGCACACAGAGGCACTAAATAAACTTCTATGGATGGATGGGTGGGTGGAGGGGTGGGTGGGTGAATGAATGGATGAATGGATAGTCTGAGGTGCCATTTGTCTATCCGCTAAGCCAGGCATCACAAAATCCCCACAGGAGCCTAGCACGTAGCGTAAGTGTGTGAATTATGCTGGGTATTAGTAAAAAGGAGTAGTGGAGAATGCACTGACATTTAAAATTTTCATGAAACCCTAGGTTGGCCAAACAAAGTGTTTGCCCACTTTTAAGTTAGGCCTTGGAAGAGACTGTTCCAAGAAGCTCCCCCTTCAAGTCTCACCTACTTAGCCCTCAGAGAGAAGGAGGGCTTTGGAGGTCACAGGCCACCACCACAATCCCGAACGCAAGTTCTGTTCACAGGGAGCAAAGGACAAATCCAAGCCCAGTGAAGAAGCCTATCCCATAACCTGAAAGCCAGAAACTAGAATTCCCATAACCACTTATTCTGACTCATTTCATTAAGTTTAAATGACTGAAAGAGGTTAAAAACTTAAATATGTGGTAAAACCCCAGCAATTCACTTGTTCAATTTTTAAAAAAAGGAAAAAAATGTTAAACTTTGTAACAATAGTATGAACACAAAAACATTTCCTGGGAGCACAAGGAGAGCTGTGGCTTTGAAATTCTGCCTTTTATCTTCATGGGAAAAGCAAAAGCTTACAAGCTGAAAAGAGCAAGTTTCCTCTGGTAAAAACTCACAGGACCTAGGCTACTGCTTCCCCACAACCTCAAATGCTTTTTACTGATCCGTGCCTTGACCGTGTAGAAACGTTCAAATGAAAAATCAAGATCATCTTCACTTACCTTTCTTATGCTCTCCTGTGATGAGAACTCAATGTATTCTAGGTTTACATGTGATTTCAGTAGATTTTTGCCATTACGAATCTGTTTTTCTTTAACTGCAAACCACCTGATTCCGATTTTCCCTTGCCATAAATCTGAATTTTTACTACATTTTATCTGAGATTCACAACAGATGGGCTATGAATCAAGGAAAATAAAATGGGAGGAGAGAAAAGATAAAATTATTGGGCAAAAACTACAGAGAAGATGAAACAGCTCTCAGAAAGGATAGAATAGGGATGGAAGAGGTAGTCCCAACAAAACAAAACCAAAGATCTGACAACTACCTTTAAATGAAGAAAAACATTTTCTTAATAAAACTGTAAAAACAGTTGCATTCACCTTAACTGTTACTGCAACCCAGAAACACAGAAGATACCTTGGCATTATATCAACCATAGTTTTATGTCCTTACATCAACGATTTCATTCCATAGCTCTCTGTATACTTACTGGTCATAAAAGAGAGCAACCATGTTCAAGGATGTTAATCCACCAACTCCCATATTCCTGCCTCAACACGGCATTCTCCTTGAAACAAAACTCACCACACATTTTTAACCAGCACTGCAGAAAGACGTTATGGAAACCAGTGTCCACTGAAGCTGAAATCTAGCCCATCCAAACATTCTAGGACAGGTGAGAGCAGAGTGAGTTGACTGAAGAAGTGCCCGCAATCTTAAAAGTTATGTTAAAATTCATGATTATAGGCAGAAGGGCAATTTATACCATGATACAAAATATTTCAATAGGAAAAGTTCAACTCATCACATATACACTATGTCTACCTGATGTCAAATATTTACTTGAAAGTCATACATTACAACAGCTGTCTTCATATTAGGGACTTGCTATAGAATTTCTATAGCGTCCTTGTCCTGCAAAACATTTCTGATGTATACTTTGTCTTTTTTTTCTTAAATCTCCCAGGAGAAATTCAAGAACTGCCTTCATCTGATAAAAGAACCCCATCTCTCCATGAGAACAGACGCTGATAAAACTTGACTTTCAATTCAAAACTTCATTGCCAAAAATCTCTAGAATATGGCTTCCAGCAAACTTAGAAGAACATTCAGACTGTTCGTTGTTGTTGTCAATTTTTAGAAGGATTTATCTCTTTCGTGTTAAAAGCTCATTTGGTCACAGGTAACAGAAATTCTTTGAATCTTGCTTTGGGGTAGGAGATGAACAGAATATATTGTGGAACTCAAGGGCAGGAACTAGTTTTTGGATGGAAACAAAGACCTACACAGCCAGTCTCTGGATCTCAATCTCTCCACATGATATTCTGTCATCTCTGCCTCTCTGTAGGTCGACTTCACTCTTGTCTCTAAAATAGCTTTCTCTGCCACTGCAGGCATGCATGACAGAAACTGGCCATTCTTACATCTCACAAGATTGCGGATCCCCAATTCAGATGATTCAACAGACTCTCTCTCCTGACCCTTAATTTCCACATGGAATCCAACTGTCAATCAGCTTTCAGCAGAGGAGCAAGTTCTCATAGAAGAGCAATCTTCCAGTAGAAGAACTACTCAGGCAAATAATGTATATGCATTTCCTGTGACCTAGAAGTTCCACTCCAAAGAAAATTTCACACAGGTTCATAAAGGGCCATGAACAGGGATGTTCTTTGCACACTGTGTTGGCAAGAAGTTGCGTGTCCATTACTGTGAGAGGAAATCAGGTAAAATTCAGTGGATGCACATGGCAGAGTATTATGCAGCAATGAGAAGCAAAGGACTACACACACCCACATGGGAGAACTCTGTTGAGTGTGGGGCTTTGTCATACACTGTGTAAACCACCCAGAGACAGACCAGGAGTCCCAGGGAGAAGGGCTACAGCAGGAAGTTGGACACGCAGTTGCCCTTTATCACAGCATCCCTTGGAGAGAAGTTCTTAGGTGGGAGTGTAGCCAGATGTACTGTGGGTTGTGCATGAGGAGAATAAACCACCCCTTTTCGTGAGCTTTGTGAGAGCTGCCTTGCATGCAGCAAAACAGGACCAAACCAGGCTGTGAGTACATGCTGGTTATTCAGGGGAGTTGCAGGCCCATGCTGATAGCATCGGCAGAGACTTTTGAGAAATGGAGGCTGGCTGCAGCCCATCCTCCTGGAGAGAGGGAGGAGCCCCCAATCCCAGCCAACTCATTTCCAGTTAATGGGAAGAGAATGCTGGATCCTGCAACTGACATCCTATTGGTCACTACAAATCTGAAATGCCCAATGCTTAGTAAAAAAAAAAAGGGAGGAAATTGAAAAATATTTATAAAATAATAAAGAGTACCATTTGCATAAATGGGAGTGGGACATGTGCCAATGAAATGGAGTGAATGACAAATAGAACAAAAGAGGACCTTTCAGGGAACAATGATGGTAACGTGGCAGCAACTGATGTGTACAATCAACAGAAGCCTTTCTACTGGAGGTCCAAAACCAACCACAACAAAAGATTTTTTCTTTTTTTTAATTATAGTTGATTTATAATATTGTGTTAGCTTCAGGTGTACAACATAGTGATTCAGTACTTTTGCAGATTATATTCCATTATAGGTTACTACAAGCTAATGAGTGTAATTCCCTGTGCTGTACAGTAAATCCCTGTTGATTATCTATCTTATGCATAGTAGTTTATATCTGTTAATCCCATACCCCTAATTTGTCCCTCTACCCTTGCCTCTCCCCTTTGGTAACCACAAGTTTGTTTTCTACATCTGTGAGTCTGTTTCTGTTTCGCATATACATTCATTTGTATTATTTTCTACATTCCACATATTAGTGATATCATATAGTATTTGGCTTTCTTTGTCTGACTTATTACACTAAGCATAATATGCCCTAGGTCCATCCATGTTGCTGCAAATGGTATTATTTCATTCTTTATACTGCTGAGTAGTATTCCATTGTACATATATACCACATCTTCTTAAGCCAACAGTCTGCTGATGGGCACTTAGGTTGCTTTCCACATCTTGGCTATTGTAAATAGTGCTGCTATGAAAATTGGGGTGCATGTATCTTTTTGAATTAGTGGTATTGTTTTTTTGGATATATACCCATGAGTGGAATTGCTGGGTCATATGGTAGTTCTATTTTTAGGTTTTTGAGAAACCTCCATAGTGTTTTCCACAGTAGCTGCACCAATTTACATTTCCACAAACAGTGTAGGAGGGTTCCCTTTTCCCCACATGTTCGCCATCATTTGTTATCTGTGTTCTTTTTTTTTTTCTTTGCTGTACGCGGGCCTCTCACTGTTGTGGCCTCCCCCGTTGTGGAACACAGGCTCCGGACACGCAGGCTCAGCGGCCATGGCTCACGGGCCCAGCCGCTCCACGGCATGTGGGATCTTCCCGGACCGGGGCACAAACCCGTGTCCCCTGCATCGGCAGGTGACTCTCAACCACTGCGCCACCAGGGAAGCCCTCTGTGTTCTTTTTGACCATAGCCATTCTGACCAGTGTGAGGTGATACCTCATTGTGGTTCTGATTTGCATTTCTCTAATAATTAGCTTTCTTGAGCATCTTTTCATGTGCCTGTTAGCCATCCGTATGTCTTCTCTGGAAAAATGCCTATTCAAGTCTTCTACCCATTTTTTGATTGGATTGTTTGTTGTTTTGATATTGAGTTGAATGAGCTGTTTGTATATTTTGGATATTGACCCCTTGTCGTTCCATCATTTACAAATATTTTCTCCCATTCCGTAGGTTGTCTACAAATTTTTAAAAATAAATAAATAAAACACTTTTATGACTGTAGTTTCAGAATGACTGGGGGGCGGGGTGGCTCTCAGTCTGAGAAGACAGCCTCTAAGCTGCATATGAAGACCTGTCACTAATCATTTCTACAGACATTAAATACTGATTCTGAACCAGTAATGAAGGTTGTTATACAACGGAGCTGAAATGACCTTTAAATAACAGCCTATCTTTGCCACTGAGATATTTTTCACTTACCAGGAGATGCTAGGAAATAAGATTAACTCTTCTTTTCTTTGAAGGTGGAAGTGACGGGAAGATCAAATATCCTCTTGACCTCAAAAATCACATAAATAATAGCTCAGCAATGCAATGCTTCAATGATGGCAAGGAAAATCTTGACCATGATCAGTTAAGCATTCGTAGAGAAAGAGGAAACAGATAGTGTCTGGCAACTGTTTTAATAAATCACCACAGCTTGGAAATGCATCTGAAAGGCACATGGCATAATTGATTTTCAGATTTCTGATCTTAAGGGTTTGAATATGTTTGATACCTGCAAAAACAGATCTACTTCAACGCACATCGTTTTTCAAATCAACGTGAATTGAGCCAAAGGTGGACCAAAGTCAAAGAACATCTCTGACTAATGTGGAACAAGGCACATTCCCCAGGTCAGAGGACGACTACACACTGGATTTTTAACTATGAAATTTCAATTCTACTCCAACTTGAATTTCCAGCTTTTGTCTTGTATCAACAGAACAGGAATGCCAGAGGGGAGGTTTCGGGGGAAAAAATGTTGGTGAAAGCCAAGCTGGGGTTGGAGGGGCAGCTGAAACCAGGACTGCTCTTTTCCCTGGAACTTCTTAGACTTGCAAAGAACACAGATGATTGAGTCTGCAAGAGAGAGGCCCTTGGCCACCAAATGGCAAGCAGAGGGTCACTAGTTTAATGATGCACACGATGTCACGGTGACCCCTCGCTGGGGTCTCAGGCTCTACATTTTATAGTTTGGTTGTTATTTGACCTGAGGGAGTTTATTGACAACCATTACTTCTCATTAGAAGACTTTTTCTTTAAGCTCCAAGTTTTTTAGAGTTCATCTCTAGAATTCTTACAAAGGGCACTACATTCATAAAACATCTCAACACCCAAGAACACGGCTGAACCAAGGCAACCCTGAGACGCAGGTAACATCTGTTTCTGTATCTCAAACCTCTCAGCCTTCTGTCCAGTGCTGCTCTATTATTAAGCCCTTCTCTCCCTGACTAGATAGCCAGTCACACACCCTGCATCCTTGGTCCCCCAGTTCTCAACTTCTTCTCCCCTCCCGACTTGGATTTTTGCTAGAAGACTGCTGATGATAGGATGAATTCACAATGTGAGTCACAAAGAGCTGCCAGATTCTCAAAGTTAGGGGCACATCAACGAGCACACCTGGTGTTAAGGAGCGCCTGTGCTGACAGCGCAGGACCTGGGGCACATCGCTAAACACTTAAATATCGCCGTGCATGTGGAGCCTGTTCATGCTATATATGCCATTCCTTCTCTTCCCTCCAGTTTCTCTGCTCCCTCACCCCAACCCAAGATTCTATCTCATGAATCAATGCCAAAGGGAGTCACTGTGATCAATGAAGGTATGTAGTCACCTGTAGGTGTTCTGAATCAGAAAAAAAAAAAAAAAAATCCAAGGACCAGAGCTTAAATTGTTACTGCGATGGGTTTTTTAAATTTTTATTTAATTTAATTAATTAATTTATTTTTGGCTGTGTTGGGTCTTTGTTGCTGCACACGGGCTTTCTCTCCAGTTGTGGCAAGTGGGGGCTACTCTTCGTTGCAGTGCGTAGGCTTCTCATTGCGGTGGCTTCTCTTGTTGTGGAGCACGGGCTCTAGGCACGTGGGCTTCAGTATTTGCAGCACGCAGGCCCTAGAGCATGGGGGCTTCAGTGGTTGCAGCACGTGGGCTCAGTAGTTGTGGCATGCAGGCTCTAGGGTGCACGGGCTTCAGTTGTTGTGGCTTGCAGGCTCTAGAGCGCAGGATCAGTAGTTGTGGCACACGGGCTTAGTTGCTCCGTGGCATGTGGGATCTTCCCGGACCAGAGATCAAACCCATGTCCCCTGCATTGGCAGGTGGATTCTCAACCACTGCGCCACCAGGGAAGTCCCTGCGATGGTTTTCAAGACTGGTTGCAGGTTAAAACATTCTGTGAGAGAGTTTTGTAAAAGTACCAATGCCCAGTTCTACCCTATGCCTATCAAGTTATCTTTTCTTGTAGATATCGAACAGCATCAATAATTCTTAAAGACTCTCCAATTGATTCTAATATGCGACCAAGCTTGATAACTACTGGGTTGTCATTTCCAGATTGAATACCCTATCTGTGCTTTAGGGTCTATAAAGCTTTAACTCAAAGGAGGAATTTCAGGCACTGCAGCTGAGTAGAGGAAATATTTTGGATCTGTTTGGATATCACATGATACAATCGGTTTCTTCTTCCATCTCAGCACAGGATGCCAGCATTGTGTCTGAAATTCTCATCTTATTTAACCAATGGGGAAATCAGACTGGCTGACGACTCTAGTGAGAGGGGCTCTAGTACCCGCTGGGGTGTGTCTGATGAAAGCCTTCTCTTTACGGTTATATTCATGCATGGAAAGGCAAACTCCATGGTCCTTTGCAGTTGAGCATTGAAATTAAAAAAAAAAAAAGCAAAACCTATACCCTTAAGAAACTACTTTTTCATGCTTGATTTACTTAAGTTTAGTCCATGCTGGCATTTCTACATTAAATTGTTTTTCCTGCTGCCTTATATTTTAAAGCCCTTTGAGAAGTCCGACATTAAATTGGCCACACAATAGAAAAACTGGAAGAAGCAGACTCCCTCCCACCCTCTTTTGTTAGCATGATTGTTTTTGATTAAGTCAAGTCCAAAATGAAAACCACAGGGGCCTTCCATCACACACATCCATCGTAAGCCATGTTGGAGGCATTCTCAGAATCCTAGTAGAATCCCGACTCATGTGAACGTAGAGAAACTTGCCTGGAAATTCTGGTTAACTCAGAAACGTTTCTGGAGAGTCAGGGTTAGGGAGGCAGGTGCAGGCAAGAAACACTAAGCTAAATGGCTCAAGATTAGAGAAACGTTCCCTGAAAAGAGCAATTTTTTTCCAAGTAGAGTTTTTCCAGAATGATATCACCACAAAATCCAAGTCATTGTTTAATTTTTTGAGTTCAATGTTTCTCCTCTCCTCAGTTACCTTTGCTTGTAGCTGTGGATATTTTCTATTTTGATTTTGATGCCTCCATACCAAAGATTCTACACCATACATAAAGCAGCATTTTTCCAAAAAGGGAATGGTGCTCAGAGAATCTTTGTTTGACACAGAAACTGCCATATAGTTTCCCAACCACAGACAATAAAATCAATTAAAAGCAGCAAACACGCATTCAGCCTAGCACAGATGCTTAGGCAGCGCTGTTACAAGTTCAGCTCATACAGTCTTGCTCTGTCTTCTACACAGAACTACCACGTACTAAGCCTCACTATGGGCCAGGCATGGCGCTCTTTGCTTTGTATTAATTTTTCCTGTTTAATCCTCACCATAGATATTATTCCCCTCATTTTAAAAATGAAGAAACAGAGTTCCAAGTAGTGAAGTTTACTTGCTTAAGGCCACACAGAAAGCATGTACCAGACCCAAAGAAGGGAACCCTAGTTTGTCTCACTGCAAAGCCTACTAGCTCTTAATAGCAACTCTTTACTCCCTTGTGGAATATAGACGATTAAATATAATAGAGACTATTAAACAAAACTGTTAAACAAAATCTGAAAGCAAAACAAATGCAGACCTGGGCTTCCCTGGTGGCGCAGTGGTTGAGAGTCCGCCTGCCGATGCAGGGGACACAGGTTCGTGCCCCGGTCTGGGAAGATCCCACATGCCGCGGAGCGGCTGGGCCCATGAGCCATGGCTGCTGAGCCTGCGCGTCCGGAGCCTGTGTTCCGCAACGGGAGAGGCCACAACAGTGAGAGGCCCGCGTACCGCAAAAAAACAAAAACAAAAACAAATGCAGGCCTGTCTTCCGTCCTGAGTCCTCCTAAGGGCCACGCTGAAGGACATGGGATGGGGGGAGGGGTGAGCAGGGCTTCTCACAGACTCACACAGAGGACAGACTGGTGGTTGCCAATGGGGAGGGGTGGCCTGGGAGTTTGGGGTTAGCAGAGGCAAACTATTATATATAGAATGGATAAACAAGGTCCCACTGTAGAGCGCAGGGAACTAGATTCAATATCCTATGATAAACCATAATGGAAAAGAATATTAAAAAGAATGTGTGTATGTGTATAACTGAGTCACTTTGCTGCACGGCAGAGATTACCAGGACATTGCAAATCAACCATACTTCAATAAAATCTTTAAAAAAGAATGAAAATACCACCACTGGGTTTCTCCACCTCTCACTACAGACACTTTGGGCACGATAATTCCTTGCGGAGGGGGTCTGTCCTGTGTGCTGTAGGATGTTCAGGATCCCTGTCCTCTACACGCTAGATGCCAGAAGCACCCCCCTCCCAATAGTGACAACCGAAAATGACTCCAGACATTGGAAAATGTCTTCCAGGGACAAAGGCATCCCCAGCTGAGAACCAGTGACATAGCCGAAAATGCAACGGGGAGCCCTTGAATGGCGCCAGGGCAGCAGCCTGCTCCATCCATCCATTACTAAAAGCCTCCAAATGAAAACTGGTATCCAGACAGAGTGAGTCAAATCAAAGGTGGACGGCTGTCACTAGAGAACAGAGGGGTTTGCGATTCCCCTAAAGCATTTATGCACCCGTCACACTGGAGTCTCCTCCAGGTCCCAAGTCAGTGAATCTGAAGTCTCCTCCAGGTCCCAAGTCAGTGAATCATTACAGAGAGCCCCTTCTCAGTTTTTTCTAGGAGCTGGCCAGTTGATGCCACCTTGCAGTGTCTGGTTTATATCATACCCTGCCAGATCTACTGTCTGCTCTGTGCGGGGGTCTCCGTTTCCCATCTCTCAAAAGGAGAGCAGGAAACAGAGGTAGTCATAGAGTCGACAAAGGTAAACTCATGAGATCAATGTGTAAAGTCTCGTTGCTAGTCTGGTGTCCTTCACAGCATAAAGATTATTCCTGTTCTACAAAATGTCCCTCTATCATATATTCCAAGGACTTTCGACCTAATTTCACAAAAAAATCACTGACGACCCCCTGCACCAAGGAAACTAAGCAAAATAAGCCACAAAAGACAGTTCTTCCAACCTTGGGATGTTGAGGCTTACATTAGAATGAAGACCCTGAGAGGCTCCATGTAAGGAATTTTAACCTGAGCATCAGGTCATGTTAGCAAAACAGAGTGACCGTGACACTGCTTTAATTTATGTGCTGGTCTTGGGGTGCTGATCTTTTTATCTCCCCAAGTGATGGTTCTGGTAGAATTGTGAACTTTCAACTCCAGTTCAAGGTGATACCTAGGATGAATTCGACCCACCTCATTAACAGCTGAAAACAAGTAAAAGGGGAGGGGGAACAGAAATGTTCTAAGATTTACAGGAATGTTCTAAGATTCCAGTACTCTCTCACAAGTTCACCTGCAACTCATTTTCTGTTTCAAACAGGCTCAAGACAGTAGACTCTGCAGCATTACACACAACACTGAAAAGCTTTATAACTTGGTCTCTTCAGGGTCCTTTTGCCTCCTGCCACCCATGGATGTCATTGTAAGTGTGATACTTTCATTGTCATGGCAGCAGGATGCTACTAGTTTGACTGCCAGCCACTGGGGCCTGGAAATGATATTCACACCACATGGACACTTCTCTCTTGGCACTTTAGGGTCTCAAATTGCACCAATAGCATTGTCTCCTTGCTAGAAATAATTTTAGGGGTTTCCCTCAAGTGAACTGGAGCCTGGACCCAAGCTTGGCCTTGAAAGCTCTTCCTGCCACTGAACTGAACTGACAGAATGAGTTATTTAAGGCAGGAGGGCCTCCTTTGAGCTCAGAACGTCTCTGCCCCTGCCAGATGACTCAAAAAATGAATCTGATTTTTCCTCCTTCTTGCTAATCTTCCTTCTGAAGTTCGGGCCATGTGCGTGTCTCACAAACATTTTTACAAGTCGCAGAGCAAGGAAAGAAAAAACAAAGCAGCTCATTCTCCCACCCCGCCCCTTGAAACATTCTTCTGTTAAATAAGCCAAAAAAAAAAAAAAAAAACACACTGGCTGAAAGAGCCACATCATCTGAAAATTTTTGCCTACTTAGGATCATGCCATCCTTTGGTTTTATCAATTAACTATGGGTTGGCAAGTTTGTACCCTGGTGCTTGGCACTGAGGCTGGTACACTTCATGTACACGTAAACGAGATAATTCCCATGGGCCAGTACAGCCAGTCTTATGAGAGTTTAGAGAATGGCTGTCAGGGGAACACAGTCCAGAAATCAAAAGGGAATTCAAATACATAGACTCTTTACTCAGTCACCCAAAGAAATGCCAAACCAGGAGCCCCTTAACTGATCTCTTTGCGTCCTCCCTCAGCCTACAACAGTCTATTTTCCGTAAAGTAACCGGAATGACCAAATGGAAGTTTGGCTACGTTACCCCTCTGCTTAGAACCATAAAGTACAAAGTTTTATCCTGGCCTCCGTGATCTGCTAGTTCATGGATCTCACCTCCTACCTTTGCCTTTCAGGGACCCCAATCCAGACCTCTGGCCTTCTTTTCTTTGCATGCACAGAGCAAGTTCCTGTCATTACCTGGCTCAAATGTCCACTCATCAGCAAGGCCTTTGCTGACTAACCAATAACGCCCCCTTCCTCCTATCCAGATTATTCTCTAGGGCCCTTACCCTTTCTTGGTTTCATGTGATATTAAACATTAGTTGGTTTATCTGTCATCCCTGGAAAGGTCAGCTCTATGAGAGCAGAGACTTTGTCAGTAGGGTGATCAAGGAAGACTTCTCTGAGGAGGTGACATACGAGCAGAGACCAAAGGCATCCCCAAATGACATGAGGGATCAAGCTGAGGAAGGAGAGCTCCTGTCAGGACACAAACGCAGACTCTGAGACAGGACTGGGCTTGGCCATTCTGAGAAACAAGGGAAAAAATTTTTCAATGATTTTATAATAATTTCTTAATACTGGCATCTTTTCTTTGCGGGAAAAAAACCAAACTTTCTTTCCTATGCCGTTCATTATACTTGATAGAATTAGATGAAGACTTTGTGTTGTTACAGATGGACGAATTCTCTCCTCTGAGCATGGGTGTTGTCTGTAGTAAAATATGAGGGGCCAGTGGGGGTTTTGTGCAAGACGGTGTGTCTGGGGAAAGGAAAGCCGGACTGCTAACCCGTCCCTCTTCCAGCCCCCAGGGAGATTCTTATCTGGACTTTTTAAATGCTTTCTCCCAGTCTAAGTCTATCTCTGACCCTGTTAGAAAATAGGGATTAAGCAGAAGAAGTGCCTTCTTGACCAATACCAAAAAAGACTGGTTTACAGAGCAAACAGGCTAAGGCCTAATTCTCTAGAAGAATTTAAAAGGACAGCCCAGTGGCCTTTCCTCCCAGAGGCTAAGGGCTAATTCATGGTTACTCCAGGTCTCTGCATTACTAGATGTATTTCTTTTATTAGGGAGAGAGAGTATTTGAGATGTTGTGAATCCTTAAAATGTATACAAGATACACATACCAAAGCTTCGTCTACAGCAAGGAATCACCTGCCAGGTAATACCTTTGGGGTAGATGGGAGGCTTGAGGCCGGGCATTTGTAATGCCACTGTGCCAAAAGATCTGGGTTGGTCACGTTTTTAAGACCCTCTGACCTCTTTATGTGCCTCTGAATGAGGAGCCACCAGGATGCCAGGCCCATCCATGACCCAGCGAACAGGAAAAGACCTTACAAGCTACTTCACCCCAAGGTGACGGCAACTTAATCTACCTCCCCCACAGATGTCTGCATTACAATTTCATTTTGCTGAAAACCTTATTAAGCATCTGCTAGGAGCCAGGCTTTCTGTTCCCTGATTAAACTTGTCTTATTTCAGTGGCTCTTAATGGAATGAGGCTATGAGAATTAGGTTAGGGAGAGGGGGAGGGAAGGGCACATAAGAACTGTGAAAAAAAATATGTGCAATACCTCTATTATTTTCATGATATAAACTATATTCATTAAAACTCAACCAAAATCTACTTTGCTAGTGGCCTTAACGCCAGCTGAGTCTAGACCCTGAGCTTCAGTAATCCTGCCTCTCCTCTTTGTCCCTCACCCCTTGGGGTGATACAAGTTTCCCATAGTTGCCGCCTGGTTGTCAACCCCCACTGGCTACTCAGCCCATCTTCCATGACCCATGTAACCAATTCTCCAATTACATCCCCTCAATTTTAAATACAGAGAGTGTTCTGTTTTTCTGGTTGGATCCTAACTGAAACAGAGACCATACGTAACACGTCCAAGGTCACAGTTAAAAGAAGTTGAGCTGGGGATGAAACTCAAGTCTGTGTGCATCCAACAGCCATAGTTTTTCCACTGCTTCTTGCTGCCTAGATAAATTAATTCATTCAATGAGTATTTATTGAGTTCCCACTGTCTGCTAGGCACTGCACTAGGAGGTAGATGAAGAAGATTCTGAAAGCAAAGACTTATGGCTAACAAAGACGTCAGATGTGGCCTGAGCTTGGACCCCATGTTTATGGATGAAAGTGTTAAGAGGATTTCCTTCCCAAGAATTAGCCGGGCTCACGATTCTCCCTACACTATGGCCACAAACTCCAAAGGTCAACTCAGGCACTGAGGGGATGCTTCACAGACTGCACTACCCAAGAAATGAACCACAATAATCTCCTAATTTAAGAAAAGTACAATGTTTATTTACTAGAACTCAGGAAAGGCGACTGTGCTCAGAGATGGTCAGAGGTGTCTCTGAACTCACAGCTCCCACCACCCCAGTTCACCAATACGTCGGCCTGAGCTGACTGGTGTGTCCTCCTTTTTGGCTGAGTCCCCCAAACCAGCTCCAGCTCTCCACCTCCCGCTGCATATACACGGACAGGGAGTCCAGACTGAGCACCACAATGGTGTTACGAAATTCATATTTCATTGTTTCCTGCTCCCATAGCAAGTAAGCCCCAAATGATCTCATGAAATCCATCTCGTTTTTTTTCTGCTCTTCCTGAATCTTACCAGTAGAGGAATAGGGAAATCATAAAATGCACCTTGCATGTCCCATCTCTTCCTGTATCTAATCAGCAAGAGAAGAGTAGAAGCAGGCGGCAGTGACACAGAGACAGCAGAGAATTATTGAGAGGACGAGCTTGTCCCTTTTAAGGTTTATGGAGTTCAAGCACATCTAGAAGGAATTTGTTAAGATATGTATATAGGAGGGCTTTTTTCAATGTGTGTCAGGCTGAGAACCTCAGGCTTAAAGGTTTATGGGTTTTAGATATGAGCTCCTGAATACATTACACTCCATGCCCAAGGTAGCCCAGCACAGAAACTGAGACACAGAAAGATGACACAATTTGCCCAAAGACACAATCCACGTTTGTGGCAAAGAGAGTTGGTAAGGCCAGCCATTCAAGTTTTTCTCAGACTGAAAAGGATGACTGCTTCACTTTGGTTTTGCTAATAAAACATTTTAAACCATTTATTTACACACACAGAAACACAAACACAACTATAAACTTAGAAATCCTTGGAGAATATACTACA
Organism: Stenella coeruleoalba; assembly: GCF_951394435.1. Classification (NCBI taxonomy): domain Eukaryota; kingdom Metazoa; phylum Chordata; class Mammalia; order Artiodactyla; family Delphinidae; genus Stenella; species Stenella coeruleoalba. Next base: position 80,406,494 of record NC_137156.1, read on the forward strand.
AATAATAGCATGAAAGGAGATTAGCCAACCTTAGAGAGCAAAAAGCAATTCTACCAGTTGGAATATCTTTCCTCAATAAAAAATGATGCTGTACACAAGAAAGCAAGCCTCTGAAGATATCCAGGACCCTCTGTATGCTCAGGAAATACAATGGTTTACAACTGAGCAAGTACTCTACCCTCCCTTCACTGGGAGGATTGCTCAAGTCAATAAATAAAAAAGCAAACACATATCGATGTGTGTATAAATTCTCAGTATTACATCACACATTTCTTGGGGATTTGGAGTACTGATTAAGAAAATAAATGTAATATTTTTTCCAGAAATTAAAAACCTCAGTCCTTGGACTCAGTGACGTGATTGCCTTCCTCGGTCTAATACATAGGTCTCAGTCAAATCTTGGTCTCACCTGGGAATGATTCACAATTAAGTGCTGGCTCAGAAAGACAAAAAAGAATTTTTTTAATCCACCAGTAATGGTTTAAAAATGTATTCTCTGATGCTCTTCGCATCAAGAGTGGACTCCCATTCTACTCTCGCTGAATACGGCTCCCTTCTAAGGAAGAGAAGGCGGCACGTTTCTGTGGGACTTCTGAGGCTAGGTCCATAAAGGGCAACTCGCTCTCTCGCCTCTTGGGACATACACCTCTGGAACCTTGGGCCACCCTGTAAGTCTTGCTATCTTATAACCGCCATACTGGCAAGACAACAAAGAGAGAGATGAGCCAGGAATTCCAGCTGTTCGAGTCTTCCTAGCTCAGATGCCAAATATCTGGGTGATGACACCTTTAAGATGACTCCAGGTTTGACACCATCTGACTGCTACTGCTCTAATGACCCCAAAATGGGAACCATATAGCTGAGCCTGTCAGTCCACAGGACTGTGGGAGATAATAATGAATGATTATTACTGTTTTATGCCATGAAGTTGGAATGATTTCTCATGTAGCAATAAAGGATCATAATATCCTAACAAGTAAATTATCATCTTTCTACTTAGTGGACCTCTAGTACTTTTTACCTGTCCGGAATTTTTTTTCCTTTTAAGAACTTTTCTCCTCTCTGATTCTACATGATTCTTCTGGACCTGACAACCAAGTCCAGAGGTCTTCTACCTCTGGGCAGATACATGGCCCAACCTGGCCAATCAAATGAGTATCTCACCCTGCAGATAGTGACTGGTCCAAAGCAGGGACACATGATACAGAGGAGTCAATCAGAGAGCCTTGGGGGAATCAATGCAGACTCTAGAAAAAGATGTTGTCCTTGTCTCTGGATTCTCTAACATTGGGATGGCATCTTTGCTGACAGAAGGAAAAGAGTTGGCCTGGAAACGAAGGGAGGACAAGAGAAGACAGAGTACAGAGAAAGAGGTGTAGAAAGCAGACAGTGTGGGGAGTAGAGAGACAGAAAGTGGTTGAGTCACAGCGACTGTTTTGAACCCACATATCTAGTCATGTAAAAAGCCAGGATACATCTCCTTGGACTTCTTTTTTTAACATCTTTATTGGAGTATAATTGTTTACAAAGCTGTACTAGTTTCTGCTGTATAACAAAGTGAATCACCTATATGTATACATATAACCTCATATCCACTCCCTCTGGCATCCCCTCCCACCCTCCCTATCCCACCCTTCTAGGTGATCACAAAGCACCTAGCTGATCTCCCTGTGTGATGCAGCTGCTTCCCACTAGCTACCTACTTTACATTTGGTAGCGTATATATGTCAGTGCTACACTCTCACTTCGTCCCAGCTTACCCTTCCCCCTCCCTGTGTCCTCAAGTCCATTCTCTGTGTCTGCATCTATATTCCTGTCCTGCCCCTAGGTTCATCAGAACCTTTTTTTTTTGTTTAATTCCATATATATATGTTAGCATATGGTATTTGTTTTTCTCTTTCTGACTTACTTCACTCTATATGATAGGCTCTAGGGCCATCCACCTCATTACACATAACTCACTTTCATTTCTTTCTATCGCTGAGTAATATTCCATTGTATATATGTGCCACATCTGCTTTATCCATTCATCTGTCAATGTACACTAAGGTTGCTTCCATGTCCTGGCTATTAAAAATAGAGCTGCAATGAACAGTATGGTACGTAACTCTCTTTGAATTATGGTTTTCTCAGGGTATATGCCCAGTAGTGGGATTGCTGGGTCATGTGGCAGTTCTATTTTTAGTTTTTTAAGGAACCTCCATACTGTTCTCCATAGTGGCTGTATCAATTTACATCCCACCAACAGTGCAAGAGGGTTCCCTTTTCTCCACACCCTCTCCAGCGTTTATTGTTTCTAGATTTTTTGATAATGGCCATTGTGAATGGTGTGAGGTGATACCTCACTATACTTCTGATTTGCATTTCTCTAATGATTCGTGATGTTGAGCATCCTTTCATGTGTTTGTTGGCAATCTGTATACCTTCTTTGGAGAAATGTCAATTTAGGTCTTCTACCCATTTTTGGATTGGGTTGTTTGTTTTTTTGATATTGAGCTACATAAGCTGATTATGTATTTTGGAGATTTATCCTTTCTCAGTTGCTTCGTTTGCAAATATTTTCTCCCATTCTGAGGATTGTCTTTTCATATTGTTTATGGTTTCCTTTGCTGTGCAAAAGCTTTTAAGTTTCATTAGGTCCCATTTGCTTATTTTTGTTTTTTATTTCCATTTCTCTAGGAGGTGGGTCAAAAAGGATCTTGCTGTGATTTATGTCTTAGAGTGTTCTGCCTATGTTTTTCTCTAAGAGTTTGATAGTGCCTGGCCTTACATTTAGGTCTTTAATATATTTTGAATTTATTTTTTATGTACTGTGTTAGGGAGTGTTCTAATTTCATTCTTTTACATGTAGCAGTCCAGTTTTCCCAGCACCACTTATTGAAGAGGCTGTCTTTTCTCCATTGTATATTCTTGCCTCCTTTATCAAAGATAAGGTGACCATAGGTGCATGGGATTGTATCTGAGCTTTCTATCCTGTCCCATTGATCTATCTTTCCGTTTTTGTGCCAGTACCATACTATCTTGATTACTGTAGCTTTGTAGTATAGTCTGAAGTCAGGGACCCTGATTCCTCCAGCTCCGTTTTTCTTTCTCAAGATTGCTTTGGCTATTCGGGGTCTTTTGTGTAAAAATTGTGAAATTTTTTGTTCTAGTTCTGTGAAAAATGCCATTGGTAGTTTGATAGGGATTGCACTGAATCTGTAGATTGCTTTGGGTAGTATAGTGATTTTCACAATGTTGATTCTTCCAGTCCAAGAACATGGCATATCTCTTCATCTGTTTGTATCATCTTCAATTTCTTTTATCAGTAACTTATAGTTTTCTGCATACAGGAAACTTTTGTCTCCTTAGGTAGGTTTATTCCTAGGTATTTTATTCTTTTTTTTTTTGCAATGGTAAATGGGAGTGTTTCCTTAATTTCTCTTTCAGATTTTTCATCGTTAGTGTATAGGAATGCAAGAGATTTCTGTGCATTAATTTTGTATCCTGCTACTTTACCAAATTTATTGATTAGCTCTAGTAATTTTCTGGTAGCATCTTTAGGATTCTTTATGTATAGTATCATGTCATCTGCAAACAGTGACAGTATAAGTTCTTTTCTGATTTGGATTCCTTTTATTTCTTTTTCTTCTCTGACTGCTGTGGCTAAAACTTCCAAAACTATGCTGAATAATAGTGGTGAGAGTGGGCAACCTTGTCTTGTTCCTGATCTTAGTGGAAATGTTTTCACTTTTTCACCATTGAGAACAATGTTGGCTGTGGGTTTGTCATATATGGCCTTTATGATGTTGAGGTAAGTTCCCTCTATGCCTACTTTCTGGAGGGTTTTTATCATAAATCAGTGTTGAATTTTGTGAGAACCTTTTTCTGCATCTATTGAGATGATCATATGGTTTTTGTCCTTCAATTTGTTAATATGGTGTATCACATTGATTGATTTGCATATACTGAAGAATCCTTGCATTCCTGGGATAAACCCCACTTGATCATGAAGTATGATTCTTTTAATGTGCTGTTGGATTCTGTTTGGTAGTATTTTGTTGAGGATTTCTGCATCTGTGATCATCAATGGTATTGTCCTGTCGTTTTCTTCTTTTGTGACATCTTTGTCTGGTTTTGGTATCAGGGTGATGGTGCCCTCATAGAATGAATTTGGGAGTGTTCTCGCCTCTGCTATATTTTGGAACAGTTTCAGAAGGACAAGTGTTAGCTCTTCTCTAAATGTTAGATAGAATTTGCCCATGAAGCCATCTGGTCCTGGGCTTTTGTTTGCTGGAAGATTTTTAATCACAGTTTCAATTTCAGTGCCTGTGATTGGTCTGCTTATATTTTCTCTTTCTTCCTGGTTCAGTCTCAGAAGGTTGTGTTTTTCCAAAAATTTGTCCATTTCTTCCAGCTGTCCATTTTATTGGTATATAGTTGCTTGTAGTAATCTCTCATGATCTTTTGTATTTCTGCAGTGTCAGATGTTACTGTATTTCTGCAGTGTCAGATGGCTAATGGTTTATCAATTTTGTTTATCTTCTCAAAGAACCAGCTTTTAGTTTTAGTTTCTTTGCTATTGTTTCCTTCACTTATTTTTTTAATTTATTTCTGATCTGATCTTTATGATTTCCTTCCTTCTGCTAACTTTGGGGTTTTTTTGTTCTTCTTTCTCTAATTGCTTTAGGTGTAACGTTAGGTTGTTTGAGATTTTTCATGTTTCCTGAGGTAGCATTGTATTGCTATAAACTTCCCTCTTAGAACTGCTTTTGCTGTATCCCACAGGTTTTGGGCAGTCGTGTTTTCATTGTCATTTGTTTCTAGGTATTTTGTGATTTCCTCTTTGATTTCTTCAGTGATCTCTTGGTTATTTGGTAGCATATTGTTTAGCCTCAATGTGTTTGTATTTTTTACAGGTTTTTTTCCTGCAACTGATATCTAGTCATATAGTGCTGTCGTTGGAAAAGATACTTGATACGATTTCAACTTTCTTAAATTTACCAAGCCTTGATTTATGACCCAAGATATGATCTATCCTGGAAAATGTTCCATGAGCACTTGAGAAGAAAGTGTATTCTGTTGTTTTTGGATGGAATGTCCTATAAATATCAATTAAGTACATCTTGTTTAATGTGGCATTTAAAGCTTGTGTTTCCTTATTCATTTTCATGTTGGATGACCTGTCCATTGGTGAAACTGGGGTGTTAAAGTCCCCCACTATTATTGTGTTACTGTCAATTTCCCTTTTTATGGCTGTTAGTATTTGCCTTATGTATTGAGGTGCTCCTATGTTGGGTGCATAAATATTTACCATTGTTATGTCTTCTTCTTGGATTGATCCTTTGATCATTATGTAGTGTCCTTCTTTGTCTCTTGTTCCAGTCTTTATTTTAAAGTCTACTTTGTCTGACATGAGAATTGCTACTCCAGCTTTCTTTTGATTTCCATTTGCATGGAATATCTTTTTCCATCCCCTCACTTTCAGTCTGTATGTGTCCCTAGGTCTGAAGTGGGTCTCTTGTAGACAGCATATATACGGCTCTTGTTTTAGTATCCATTCAACCAGTCTGTGACTTTTGGTGGGAGCATTTAATCCATTTACATTTAAGGTAATTATCGATATGTATGTTCCTATTCCCATTTTCTTAATTGTTTTGGGTTTGTTATTGTAGGTCTTTTCCTTCTCTTGTGCTTCCTGCCTAGAGAAGTTCCTTTAGCATTTGTTGTAAAGCTGGTTTGGTGGTGCTGAATTATCTTAGCTTTTGCTTGTCTGTAAAGGTTTTAATTTCTCCATCAAATCTGAATGAGATCCTTGCTGGGTAGAATAATCTTGGTTGCAGATTTTTCCCTTTCATCACTTTAAATATGTTCTGCCACTCCCTTCTGGCTTGCAGAGTTTCTGCTGGAAGATCAGCTGTTAACCTTATGGGGATTCCCTTGTATGTAATTTGTTGCTTTTCCCTTGCTGCTTTTAATATTTCTTTTGTATTTAATTTCTTCTAAATTTATTTCTGGCTGTGTTGGGTCTTCGTTTCTGTGCGAGGGCTTTCTCTAGTTGTGGCAAGTGGGGGCCGCTCTTCATCGCAATGCGCGGTCCTCTCACTATTGCGGCCTCTCTTGGTGCGGAGCACAGGCTCCAGACGCGCAGGTTCAGTAGTTGTGGCTCACGAGCCTAGCTGCTCCGCGGCACGTGGGATTCCCAGACCAGGGCTCGAACCCATGTCCCCTGCATTGGCAGGCAGGTTCTCAACCACTGTGCCACCAGGGAAGCCCCTGTATTTAATTTTTGATAGCTTGATTAATATGTGTCTCGGCATGTTTCTCTTTGGGTTTATCCTGTATAGAACTCTCTGCACTTCCTGGATTTGATTAACCTTTTCCTTTCCCATGTTAGGGAAGTTTTTGACTATAATCTCTTCAAATATTTGCTCAGACCCTTTCTTTTTCTCTTCTTCTTCTGGGACCCCTATAATTTGTATGTTGGTGCATTTAAATGTTGTCCCAGAGGTCTCTGAGACTGTCCTCAATTATTTTCATTCTTTTTTCGTTATTCTCCTCTGCAGTAAGCATTTCCACTATTCTATCTTCCAGGTCACTTATCCGTTCTTCTGCCTCAGTTATTCTGCTATTGATTCCTTCTAGAGAATTTTTAATTTCATTTATTGTGCTGGTCATCATTGTTTGTTTGCTCTTTAGTTCTTCTAAGTCCTTGTGAAACATTTCTTTTATTTTCTCCATTCTATTTCCAAGATTTTGGATCATCTTCACTATCATTACTCTGAATTCTTTTTCAGGTAGACTGCCTATTTCCTCTTCATTTGTTTGGTCTGGTGGGTTTTTACCGTGCTCCTTCATCTGCTGTGTATTTCTCTGTCTTCTCACTTTGTTTATCTTACTGTGTTTGGGGTCTCCTTTTCACAGGTGCAGGTTCATAGTTCCCGTTGTTTTTGGTGTCTGCCCCCAGTGGGTAAGCTTGGTTCAGTGGGTTGTGTGGGCTTCCTGATGGAGGGCACTGGTGCCTGTGTTCTGGTGGGTGGGGCTGGATCTTGTCTTTCTGGGGGGCAGGGCCACGTCCGGTGGTGTGTTTTGGGGTGTCTGTGAACTTAGTATGATTTTAGGCAGCCTCTCTGCTAATGGGTGGGGTTGTGTTCCTGTCTTGCTAGTTGTTTGGCATGTGGCATCCAGCACTGGAGCTTGCTGCCTGTTTGGTGGGGCTGGGTCTTAACACTGAGACAGAGATCTCTGGGAGAGCTCTCGCCGACTGATATTATGTGGGGCCGGGAGGTCTCTGGTGCTCCAATGTCCTGAACTCAGCTATCTCACCTTGGAGGCTCAGGCCTGACACCAGGCCAGAACAAGAAGACCCTGTCAGCCACATGGCTCAGAAGAAAAGGGAGAAATAAAGAAAGAAAAAAAAAATTTTTTTAACATAATAAATTATTAAAATAATTTTAAAAATAAGAAGAGAGCAACAAAACCAATAAACAAATCCACCAATGATAACAAGTGTGAAAAACAAAACTAAGATAAACATAAAAGTCAGAAACAAATCAGTCGCAGACAGCAAACCCCAAGTCTACAGTTGCTCCTAAAGTCCACTGCCTCAGTTTTGGGAACCTTCATTGTCTAATCAGGTATTCTTCAAATGCAGGGTTTGTCAAGTTGATTGTGGGGATTCGTCTGCTGATCCTGAGGCTCCATGGAGAAATTCCCCTTTCTCTTCTTTGTTACACAGCTCCTGGTGTGCAGCTTTGGTTTGGGCCCCACCTCTGTGTGTAGATTGCCCTCAGGCATCTGTTCCCCCCCAGACAGGAGGGCGTTAAAGCAGCAGCTGATTAGGGGGCTCCTGCTCACTCAGGCCAGGGGGAGGGAGGGGTACGGTAGTCATAACTGGATATGGGGCGATTCTGCGGCAGCAGAGGCCAGCATGACGTTGCAACAGCCTGAGGCGCACCGTGTGTTCTCCCAGGGAAGTTGTCTCTGCATCACGGGACCCTGGCAGTGGTGGGCTGCACAGGCTCCCAGGGAGTGGGTGTCGACAGTGACCTGTGCTTGCACACCGAATCCTTGGCAGCTGCAGCAGCAGCGTTAGCGTTTTATGCCCGTCTCTGGGGTCCGAGCTGATAGCCGCAGCTTGCACCTTTCTCTAGAGCTTGCTTAGGCAGTGCTCTGCCTTCTGTGGGCACACGGGGAGGAATCCCCTCTCCTCGTGCACCCCGAAACAAAGGTCTCTTGCCGCTCTGGCAGGTCCAGATTTTTTCCCGAACTCCCTCCTGGCTAGCTGTGGTGCACTAGCCCCCTTCAGGCTGTGTTCACGCCGCCAACCCCAGTCCTCTCCCTGCGCTCTGACCTCCGAAGCCCGAGCCTCAGCTCCCAGCCCCCACCTGCCCCAGCAGGTGAGCAGACAAGCCTCTCAGGCTGGTGTGTGCTGGTTGGCACCAATATTCTGTGCCGGAATCTCTCCTCTTTGCCCTCTGCACCCCTGCTGTTGCGCTCTCCTCCGTGGCTCCGAAGCTTCCCCCGCTGCCCACCCCCCGTCTCCACCAGTGCAGGGGCTTCCTAGTGTGTGGAAACTTTTCCTACTTCACAGCTCCCTCCCAGAGGTGCAGGTCCTGTCCCTATTTTTTTGTCTCTGTTTTTTCTGTTCTTTTGCCCTACCCAGATACTTGGGGAGTTTCTTGCCTGTTGGGGGGTCTGAGGTCTTCTGCCAGCGTTCAGTAGGTGTTCTGTAGGAGCTGTTCCACATGTAGATGCATTTTCGATGTATTTGTGGGGAGGAAGGGGATCTCCATGTCTTACTCCTCCGCCATCTTGAAGGTCCCCCCTTCTCTTTGGACTTTTCACACACATGCCTTAATAAAGCCTCATTTTTGCTTAAGCTAGTTTGAGTTTGGTTTCTGACACTTACAAAATGAGTTCTGTCTAATTCCATAGCCTTTTAGAAAAAGGAGTCAGGAAAGACCTAAAGAGATAAGCACAAATTTGGCCAGAAACAAACTGCAATGATAATTATTCATACAAATGCTACATACCCCTGATGGAAAACAAAATATACACTTCATTTTTTAATACACATGACATACTTAATCCAACTGCAAACAAAGGAATTAAGGGGTCTGGATAAAAACTGAAATTTGACTTAATAATTATTTTACTTTAAGATGCAAATATTACTTTACAACCCAAACTAAGTGAGTTAAAACATTTAGTATCTCACAGTTTCTATGGGTCAGGTATCCAGGAGAAACTTAGCTGGGTCCTATGTCTTGGGATCTCTCATGGATCCAATCAAAGTATCAGCCAGAGCTAGGGTCTCATCTGAAGGTTCAGTTGGGGGAGAATCCACTTCCAAGCTCATTATGTAATTATTGGCAAGTTTCATATCCCCATGGGCTATAGACTGAGAGTCTCAGTTCCTCACTGTGTGTTGGCAAGAGGAAGCCCTCAGTTCCCAGCAACACAGACTTCTTTGAGGGCAGCTCACAACATGGTAGCAGGCTACCATCAGGACAAGCAAATAAGAAAGACTGAGCAAGTTAGAGCAAAACAGAAGTCACAGTCTCTTATAACTCTATCCCAGTAATGACATCCCCCACTTTGCCCTATTCTAAGCAAGTCACAAGGTCCAACCCACTCTTACACAAGGACACAAATACTGCAAGGCCGGGGTCAGTGGGCACCATTGTAGATGCTAAGTATTCCTCCAGGGATATTCTTACTTCACCAAAGGCTTCTTCTACAACCTCTGAAGCCAAACTTGAAGCCACAAGTGTCTTATGACAGAGTTCTTGGTACAGAAACTAGCAATGGCAGAAAACTCCTTTTAGGAAATTGAAGGACGGGGTTCCCCCAAACTCAGGCTGCTTCAGAATTATTATTACTGTATACTAGGGGACTATGGCCAACAGTCTTGTGGGAAGGTGAAAACTAGATTTGTCTCACTTCCCTTTAGCTTGTCAGTGAGTGGTTGAGGAGTGAGACTAATGGATGCAGATTACAGTACTAGACCTTCTCCAAGCCTCAGGAGTGCCAGCATCAGAAATTTCTGAATCATAACACAAAAGCCACAATTTTCTTGGTCTAAAGGAAGAGTGGCCTTGGACCAAGGCCTTACCATCCAAGCTACTGAGGTCACTCTCACCTGGCACCACTGCTTACAGACACAGGTGCACCTGGGTCTGTAAGAATGCAGCTAGAGTTCAGAGTAAATGACTTTGGTGGAACAGAAAGAATATCGCAAGCTATCTGCTTATCAGTAGCACTTGGGCCCCCTCCATTTCAAAAAAAGTTTATTCCTCCTTCTTTCTAACCACTGATTACTCCATAAAATCCTATTTGCACTTGTAAGCATGTTCCTCCAGCAAAATGAATCCGTAAAACCAAACTGACACCATTAAACAGCTCTCTGTTAAGCTTTAAAAAAGAGCTATCATTATTTGGATTTGGCACAAGAAAAAGGATGCAATCATTTGTGTAAAAATTACTGAATACAGAATTTTAGAAGAAGTTTTAGACTCCAGGGTGCTTTAGTCTAAAAACAGTTTCACTTCTTTTTAGAGAAGCATCTATAGAAGAAGTTGCTTACAGTTTTTACTTTTTTCTCCACATAGAGTAGCACATTCTGGGTTATGCATGTTTGCTACTTATTCTTGAATGAGTGCCCCCATCTTCCCATCTATGTAAAAGGCACTGTTAGATTGCCCCTGGAGAACAGCAGGCACTAGCCAGGAGCCTGAAGATCTCTCTTGTAAGTGTGTTTCCCATGTGGGAATGCCATGGTGAGGTAGAAAGAAAAGCAGCAACAGAGAATTTGTTCACCTTGATTCAAGTTGTGCCTGGGTCAAGTTCATTCAAGAAAACAAAAAGTAACCTTCCACCTAGCTTTTAAACCAAGATATGTGATCTACAGAGAAATATTGTACATCAGCAGAGAGCTATGCTACAAAACTGCTTCCCGTCACCAAAATACCATTATAATAATTGATACTTTATAGCTGGCTCTGACCCTCAAAATTGTCATCAACCCTCCTTAACGTTCCTTCCCCAACTAGTTACCAACAGTCAGGGCACAAAGTCTAAGACTAAGAATTTCCTGTGAGAAGTGGCTTGGATGTTCCTCTCTCTTCCTATGCCCTTCAACCCAAAGATGAGAAACAAAGCTGGCAAGGACAAGCATCTACACTTTGTGGTCTCACTGAGTGTTGTCCATGAAAGGCACCTCCATCTGGGTGGGTTAGAATAGCTCTTAGGCCTTGTGGCTAGAGGAGAGACACCACAGGTATACACATTCAGGAACCCCAAGGTGGAAATGGTCCTTGAAGCTATTGTGAAGTGGTTTGCTTGCACACATCATTCCACTGGATGCAAATGTAACAGTGGACATGATAGCCAAAAACTCGGTTTATCGGTCTTCATTCTCAGATCCTCCAACTCGGATGGGAGAGTCCTATACTTCCCATCTGTCCATGGGAACATCACATCTTCCCTGTAATGTGATGTCTTCCCTGTAATATTCCCAACTATGCTGTGGCAGCTTAAAAATAGGTCACATCTACAGCCTGAGCTATTTTGTGGTGACTCTAATCTAAACCAGCTCCTTGCTCTCTATTTAATTTGGAAAATCATTAAAACAAAACAAAACAAGAGCCCTGTTAGGAAAGACCTGCTGCATAACAGATAATTACTGCTTTTTCAGAAAATAAGTATCTTTGGATATACCTGGATATATGTCTTCCCTGTAATCTTAATCCCCCTCTTTGATGGACAATACTTAGTTATGAACTACTGGTAACTTCCTATCTGGACATAAGTGATTTTTAGCAATTTTATCTAAAGCCCCAGATTAGACAGTATAGTTACGTCCAAATATTCATTCTATTCATACCCCACTGGAAAAAAGACACACAGTTTGGGAAGATGAACCTCACACCCAGGACCCCCACTCCAGATGAGTTGTGTTGAGGTTTCCCAGTCTTTCACTTTTCCTCGTGGCTAAGAGCACAGGTTCAAGTGTTGGAGAGCCTGAGTTCTAATCCTAGTTCTGCTTCTTGCTCTCTCTGGGCTTTACTTTCTTCATCCTATCACATTGGGGATAATAACAGTATCCACTTTACAGGCATGCTGTAAGGGTTAGATGAGATAATCTAAGTAAAGTGTTTTTAACGGTGCCTATAGTGGTGCTCGAAGCACGGCAGAATGTTGGAATGTAACAGGGCTCAACAGAAGGCAGCAAGTGCCATCACTATGTTGGTGGCACGAAGGTTATGGGAAGAGCGAGTCCTTGCATTCAGAAACCAAAAAAACTCAGAGTAACAAGACACAAGGTTTCAAGTCAGATGGGAAAGAGAGACTTTGGATGGGCCAGGAGCTGGGCAATTGGCTTATGTGTCCTGTGGATAGAGTGATGGTGGGACATGGAAAACACAGCTTGTGGGCCTTTCTGATTATTCTCCCAACCTCTAATGGTCTGATGAGGCCATAACAAAGTCCTAAGCCTAAGATCATAGAAACTGAGAAGTATCAAGTACAACCCTCTAGTTCCACAGATGGAAAAATGGGAGGACCAGATAGGCAAAATGACTTGCCCCAAATCATGTAACTTGTCTGTGGTAGAGGTAATGATGCATTAAGATCTCATGACAGCCAGGCCAGTATTTTTTACCCACCAACCAGGAATCTAATTAGCTTTGCTGTTTTTCTTTTGTTGCCTTTCCTTTTTTAAATTAATTTTTATTGTAATTAGCTTTAATTACAATGCTATCATGAATGTGTTCAAGCTGTCACGACCTGCCGGTCAACCTTACACACAAACTCAAGTTAAGGTTTTACTATTGAGAAGGCCAATATGGCCCCACAGATTCCTTCCCAACAGGCGGAATAACAGAAAGCAAATATTATTATGCTAAAATTACCAAACCATTGAATCATCAAACAGAATGTACTTATATTAGGGCAGCAATCTATGCATAAAACAGAGCAAATCACTGAACACAAACTGGGTACAGACAGATTGGGTAAGTGGGGGATGATGATAAACAAAAATGGCCCGAGCTAAACCAGAAAAACTAAACGTGCTCTCACCCCTCTGAATTGACCAGTTGACCCTTACAGCTGTCACAAGACCTGGGACACAAAGATGTACATTTCAACTCTCTTCCACTTATGAGCTATGTGACTGGAGCCAGTTACTTAAACTCTCAGGGCTCCAGATTCTGCTTCTATAAACAGGAGATAAAAACATCTGACTCACAGGGTTGTTTTCACGAAGCATTAGAGAGAAATTGTTGACGATGTGCAGGACAGTGCCTGGCCCATGGCATTTGGCACAGTTGTTCCCAATCCAGGTATATCCAAAGATACTTATTTTCTGAAAAAGCAGTAATTATCTGTTATGCAGCAGGTCTTTCCTAACAGGGCTCTTGTTTTGTTTTGTTTTAATGATTTTCCAAATTAAATAGAGAGCAAGGAGCTGGTTTAGATTAGAGTCACCACAAAATAGCTCAGGCTGTAGATGTGACCTATTTTTAAGCTGCCACAGCATAGTTGGGAATATTTTCTTTGTCTTGGGAAGGAGCCAGAGCTGGAAGCTTCCTTTCCTCTGCTTTGTGTGTCAGACCAACCAATGCAGGCTCTTTGACAGTTCTGAGGCTCTGGCCCAAGGCTGGGAGCCTCCTCTGACCTCCCTGGACCCCTCCCCAGAAAGCTTACTTAGCACACTGGCAGCATCACTGAAATGTCCTCTACTTACAATTAAAGCTCCAATCAAGGTGATCATCAGTGCATTTATAATGTCATTGCTACAACCTCTAATGCCATCTGTTGGTAGTGGGTAGAGTTGATATGCTCCTGGTCCAGTGCATGGCTTTGCTGAATTCTACAGTGTATGGCAGATTATCTCCTAAAATGGTCACTAATCCACCTTACAATAAGTACTAAAGGAATTTCATTAGGCTGAAAAAAAATTATTCCCAGGTGGTAATTCAAATCCACACCAAAAAATAAAGTACATACCAGTAAAGGTAATTATGTAATTATAAAAGATGGTATGAATTCTTATTTCTTTTACTTTCTTTTCTTAACTAATTTAAAAAGCAACTGTACCAAAAATACATATATAATTGTATTCTTAGGCCTATAACGTATAGAAGTATAGAGGGTTTGAAAGTAAAAGTAAAGAAAATCAGTGAACCCAAAGGCAAGTCACTAGTAAATCCTCCTTCCCTGTACACACACGCCATTCCTCCCATCAGGAGGTGGGGGTCTATTTCTCTTCCCTCTGAATCTGGACTGTCACTGTAACTTGCACTAATCAAATATGGCAGAAATGGCCACTAAAGAGGCCGTCGTGCTACATAGGTCCAGACTAGCCTGTTGTGAGACAGACCTCAAGGAAAGGCCCTGGAGGAAGAGGGGACACAAGGTGAAGAACGAGGGCTTCCAAACCATCAGCCACTGAGACATCCGACATGTGAGACAGAAAGCTGGAGGCTTAGAGCCCAGCCCAGCCACCAGCTGAATGGAACTTCATGAGATCTCCCAGACAACTCCATGTTGAGCAAAATAACCACTCAGCCCACTGACAGAATTGTAAGAAAGAACACAGGGTTGTGTTAAGCCACTAAGTGATATATAACTGAAAACAGTTTTGAGGTTTAAAGCTCTTAAGTTGAGAAACTTCTAGTATAGTAAATGTTGGCTGAAGCTCAATCTCATTCCTCTATAGTGTTGGAAGACAGAAGGCACCTGATCTTCTGGCCCAGAGGTCTTCAACCTCCCAGAGCTGAAACTAGATGACAGTTGAGTTTCTCTGCTTGAAGTAGAGGTGGTGGCGGGGAGACACCCAGAAACCCACCTGTTCAGCCTCTCTAATTACCTCTTAGAGGTTTCTCACTGCCAGACCTTTGAAAAACCAAATGTGATTAACACCATTTGAAGACCTGTGATGTGAAGTCAGTACTGTGATTTTACAGACAACGCACATAAGAAAGGGGGTTACTCAAGTCATATAAAAGTTACTGGCTGACTTGTAATCAGAGTGAGGTCTCCTGAGGCTTACTTAAGTACGTCCTCCTCAACACCAGGGTCTTCCTGAAAACTACTTCAGTTCGTGCTCACTTTGGGGACCATTTCTCACTGTGATGAGCCAGACAGAGTTGTACCAGTTACGACACAGACTCAGGAGCCACATTTCATTTCTAGCTGTGTGACCTTGACCTCTCCCAGCAGCAGAGAGTAACACTGAGTCCCTGATATGGCACCATTCCCCGGGGTGCATGTTGATTACACTGGAGCACTTCCATCATGGAAGGAGCAGCATTTTGTTCTTACTGGAACAAACACTTAATCTGGATATGAATTTGCCTTCCCTGAACTCAAAGCTTCTGCCAAAACTACCATCGGTGGACTTAGAGGATGCCTCATCCACATTCATGCTATTCCACACAGCGTTGCTTCTGACCAAGGAACTCGCTTCACAGCAAATGAAATGTGGCTATGGGCCCAGGCTTGTGGAATTTACTTGTCCTGCCATGTTCCCCACCATCCTGAAGTGGCTGGCTTGATAGACTGGTGGAATGATCTTTGGAAGACTCAGTCACAGTGGCAGGGAGGTGGCAATTTCTTGCAGGGCTGGGGCAAGGTTTTCCAAGAGGCTATATACGCTTTGATTCAGCATCCCATAGCCAAGATTCCTCCCACAGCCAAGACTGATGGGTCCAGGAATCAAAAGGGGATCCACTGGCAAAAACCCCTAGCGATCGACTAGCAAATTTTGCTTCCTGTTCCTGGAACATTATCTTCTACAGATCTACAGGTCTTAGTTCCAAAGGAATGCTTCTACCAGAAGCCACAACAATGATTCCACTGGACCAAAAGTTAAGACTGTTGCCCAACCGCTTTGGGCTCCCCATGACCCTGAATTAACAGGCAAAGAAGAGAATTACGTGCTGGCTGGGGTGACTGATCCTGATTACCACGGGGAAACTGGACTGCTACCCCACACCGGAGGTAAGGAAGAGTACATCTACAATACAGGAGAGCCCTTAGGGCATCTCTTACTATGTACTCTTTTGCTTTGTAATGTAAGTCAATAGAAAACTAAAACAACTCAATTCAGGAAGGACTACTCAGGGCCAAGACTCTTCAGGAATGAAGGTTTGGGTCACCCCACCAGGTAAAGAACCACTACCAGATAAGGTGTTTACTGAGGACAGACAGTGAGCATAAAAACAGGTAGTTAAGTAGTTATAAATACCAACGATGGCCATGAGACCAGTTATAGAAACAGGGACTGTAACTGTCATGAATATTTTCTCATTTTGTTACAAAGGTGTGTTTGTATTAAGCAAGTATCTTTTTCTTCCCTCTCTTATTGACTTATCATATAACATAAGATGTATTAACTTTACATAATAGTATTTATGTATTTTTAATTTTACATCATAGTATTTAAGTTACAGGATACTCAGGAGACATCACACAACGACTTTGTATCCTCTTCTGGGGAAATTATTTGTGCATTTTTTGTTGTAAGCAAGATATTTGCATCAAGGTAGGCAGAAGTATGACCTTTTTATTCCTTTTATTTTGAAATTAAATGTAGTTTAAGGGGACGTGTATAGGTGCCAAGTTGAAAAGGGCAGACTATAATAACTAATTTTACATGTCAACTTGGCCAGGCCATGGACCCAGTTTTCGGTCAAACACCAGCCTAGATGTTGTTGTGAAATTATTTTTTAGACATGACTAATACCTAAATCAGTAGACTCTGACTAAAGCAGATTACCCTCCATAACATGGGTGGGTCCCATCCAATGAGTTGAAGGACTTAAGAGAAAAAGATTGAAGTCCTCTGAGGAAGAAGGAATTCTGCCTCCACGCCACCCGCAGATTTGAGCTGCAACATCACCTCTTCCCTGGGTCTCCAGCCTGCCAGCCTGCCCTGCAGATTTTGGACTTGCCAGCCTCTAAGTTTTCTGAGCCAATTCCTTAAAAGAAATCCCTTTCTCTTCCACTCCTTCTCCCGCTCCCTCTTCCCATTAGGAAAAAATATTTATTGATTTGTTTGTTTGTTTCTTACTGGCTCCATTTCTCAGGAGAACTCTGACTGACAGAAACACTACATAAGCATGTACTATTATATTATTACGATGTACTTCATTATTTTAGATATCTTTGTACACCATCTCAATTTTCCTTTGGACTATGACATCAACTTCTATCCATGGAACACTGCAAATCACGTTATAGGTATCACTCTCCCTTTACTAAATATGAGACCTTAAGGACAGAAACTGTTTCTATTCATCTTTATATTCCCATAGCAAATTGCAGATGATCAATAAATATTTTTGAACAAATAAATGAATGGATGGATGAAAAAATTCTGCCCCACAGCAGGCAAAAATGTCCACTTGTTCTTAGCTCATGTCACATTAGTCTGATCAATTCTGTCAGTATAACTGACGGCTAACTTGTGGTTATGCTAAAAGAGAGACTGTAGGCAACTATTTCAGGGATGAGTCACTTATCATAGAATTCATAACGGCCTTGTCATTCTTTAGCTAACATCAACTAGCTCAAAGTTCCCCGAAGTTCTTAATCATAATACAGAAAGAATCTATTCCAGTTTCCAAAGTCAGTTACTATAGTCTCAGCTGTCTTCAGGCTGAAGTTGCTTAGGAGCTAGGAGAGCATGCTTGGAAGAAGTGTGAGCAGCCCTCAAGACTTCATGATTTATCAAAACCAAAGAGCCAGAAAGAAGCCAGAGCCCCAAAACCCTCAGTCCATCTCCTTCTTTAACTTGACGGTGTGGAATCTACATGGTGAGCGCTTAACTTACTGCAACTGGGTTACCTATTCTTAGAAGCATGTTCTGTCCTCCAATTTTAGCCTATTTGTGAAATCAGTACAAACAAGAAGACAAGCAGTATATCCAGAATAATCAATGTACACTTCCATGGGCTAATGAGAACAGTTGCTGGAATTTCAACAGAAATTGTCCTTTATTTGTCATTATAATAATTAATAATAATGACAAGTAACTTTCTAACCAGCAAGGATGAAATGACTCAACACTGAAACTGACACATCGTCTCAGCCAGAATTACAGGCTCAACTTTTTAGTTGTTTGGGAATCTAACAGTTTTCTTATCACTTTGAGGAAATGAGCTTGAGGATTTGGGAAATCTGGTTCATAATGAGTCATAGAATTCCAGAGTCTCAGAAGGTCAAAGCTAAGAAAATCATCTATATTCAATCTCTTCACAAGAGGTTAATATGCATAAGCATGGAAATATGTTCAAAATATACTGTCAAGATGAAAACAATAAATATATATAATATCGATTTTTATAAACATAAAAATAAAAACAAGTTAAAAATACATTTGCTGGGAAAAGTGTTCTAAAAATAAAAATAAATAGAAGTATTCTGGACAAATCCAGAAGAATATTAAAATATAAACAGTGATTATTTTTGAGAGAATAAAATTCTATAGTGATTACAATAAAAGCCCACATTATTTTCCCTTTCTGTATATATGCTGCTTAAAATGTGACTTTGCAACTCCTGCCACCAAAATATGGAGTCAAGTTCTCTCCTTGCATCTTGGCTGGCCATGAGACTGCTCTGGTCAATAGAAGCGGGAGGAATAAAGGAGTGCCAGTTACAAACCCAGGCCTCAAAAGGCTTCCACTTGCTCTCTAAGGGCCCTGCTCAGCCACGATGAGGCCCTGCCCAAGCCCCAGACCAGCCTGCTCTGTGACAAAACAGACACAGCCCAGACACCTTCACTGCCCCATCTGACAGCCAGCTCCACCAGATTTGCAAATGAGGCCACCGTAAATCAGTTAGCCCCAGCCAATATACCAGCTGACCACAGACACATAAGCAAGTTCAAGTGTGATCTTCTAAGCTTGGACCAGATCAGCAGAACCACCCAACAAATATTTAGAGTCATGAGCAATAATAAACACTTCTTATTTCAAGCCACTGGATTCAGGTGTGGTTTGTTACGCAGCAATAGTTAACTGATACCACCTAAAAATGGTTATGTGGACACAACCTAATAATCCTTTCCTACAATGTTATCGTTTTACAATGAGCATATATTGCTTTTCAAAGCGAAATAAAGATTTTTAAACTATCTCACCTTTTAAAAAGAAGAAAACTAAAGCCCTGAAGGGAAACTGCCCAATTGGCAAGAGCTCTGGCTGCAAGCGACAAAAACCTGATCCAAATTTAAGCAAAGCAGCTAACATACTGATTCACAGGACTGTGAGGCCTTGGGTGGACTATTTCCAGTTCAGTAATGGTTGAACTTAGATGATCAAATATATTTGTCCACAATAAGTTTTTCTCTTTTTTATAGCTCATTTCTTCTAGTTTGGCTTCATTCTCAGGCAGGTAATTCTAACAGTGAGAAGATGGGAGGTTTAGCAGACTCCCAGGTAAAAGAGAATTCTCCTTTCCTAGAAATTCTGGCAAAGTTTCAGGATTCACTTTAATTGGCCCAGTTTGGATCACATGCCCATCGCTTCTGCAGGCACTGCTGTCCTTATCAGCCAGGCCTGTTCACATCCCATCCCTTACTCAGGGTTTTGCGCTGAATGGAGAAAGGGCACTTACTCAAAGGAAAACTGGGGCACTGTGACCCTAAGAAGGGGAAAGTGGGAGTTTGGCGGGGAATCAAAAACAGAGGCTCATATCAACTGACGACATGTAAGTGAGTGAGTGAGTGACCAAGCTGGGACTAGCTCCCAGGTCTTCTGGGTTCCAGCACAGCACCAGGAAATACCATTCCACATCCTGTCACAATACGGTCTCTAGCTCTCTACCCTTGGACTCTTCCTCTATCTGGTCAGCAGCATAAAAACAAATATGAAATTCTCTGCTGCTGTGAAAACTCATGACAAAGTACTGTTTTCACAAATTAAAGTGAAGTAGCCATCATCCATTCTGGGGCAGCAACAAAACGTGCATTGCCTCCTTCCATAACTATCTCATGGTTGCCGACCACTACATGCCTTTATTTGTTCTATGACTCTTATTTAAATGAAAAGCAATACAGACATCCTAAAAGGGGGGTAAGTTTAATTACCATCGCACAACCCATCAGTTTTGCAAACCCTCCCAAGTAGAGTGGAAAAGATGCCTTATCACAGCAGAAAACATAGGGAGGCCATCACTTGATACACGGGATAAACTGGGTCTGTGAAAAGAAAAGCTTGAAAGGGGCTTTTACTATACTTAAGTGCTTCAGGCTTTTCTGTTACAGTTTCAAAATACTGACATATCATCACATTTGCTGCAACCTCTGATGGCAAAGCCTCCCAACTCACCATAAAGGAAGAGAAAATTAAGACCCACAGGGAGAAACCAGCATGTTCCCGTTCACCGGTTGACTAGATATGTCTCAGCTCTGTTCACCCAGAAGTGTAAAGGACTCTGACCTGCAAAGTGGGAGGCAGAGACATTTTTCTTCCACACATCTTGACATGGCAAAGACAAGCTGGTACATATTGGAAACTATGTGATATTCTCAGCAGCCCCAAATAAAATGCCCCCTCCTCTGATTCAGTGGGTAATTAATCACAGACTGCCCTGTGACACGTCTTTCCCTGGTTATTTTGAACCAGGAATTTAATCTTTATACTTGACTTCTCTTACGTGTGCTTTGTCTCCCAATTAGATAGTGACTTGGGGACAGGGACTCTATGAAAAGCCAGTGAAGACCAGCTCCCTTTGTGCCATTTCCAGTCAACTGCTGGTCACTCGTGGGATGCTGGGAAGTCTGAAGCCAGGGCTCTGTGGGAAAGAAGGCTGAAGTCATTGGTCACGCCTGACATAGGTCTCATAGGGCGGGGAGTGGGTGACCCCAAATTGGCCAGGCACTTGCCACTCTGTCAACCCTGTTCCCAGCTCCCTTCTCATTTGACACCAACAGCCTCATGCTGTTCACGAAACACTAATCTGTTTTTTTTTTAATTAATTAATTTATTTATTTTTGGCTGTGTTGGGTCTTCGTTGCTGCACATGGGCTTTCTCTAGTTGCGGCGAGCGGGGGCTACTCTTTGTTGCAGTGCACGGGCTTCTCATTGTGGTGGCTTCTCTTGTTGCGGAGCACAGGCTCTAGGCACACAGGCTCCAGTAGTTGCAGCACGCAGCCTCAGTATTTGTGGCTCGCGGGCTCTAGAGCGCAGGCTCAGCAGTTGTGGCGCACGGGCTTTGCTGCTCTGCAGTATGTGGGATCTTCCCAGACCAGGCCTCGAACCCATGTCCCCTGCCCTGGCAGACGGATTCTTAACCACTGTGCCACCAGGTAAGTCCCTAATCTGTTTTCTTTATTCAGGATTCCAATCTTTGTAGAGGTGTAGATCAATAAAAGCTAGATCAGTACCCAATGTATGTGCAGGTAATCTTTAAAAAATCAATTTATTTTGTTTTCTGATCAGAAAGTTATCATGTGCTTTGTGTAGTAAATCTAGAAAATAAAGGGAAATTTACAATAATTATAGTAAGATAAAGAAAAATGACTGGGCTTCCCTGGTGGCGCAGTGGTTGAGAGTCCGCCTGCCGATGCAGGGGACACGGGTTCGTGCCCCGGTCCGGGAAGATCCCACATGCCACAGAGCGGCTGGGCCCGTGAGCCATGGCTGCTGAGCCTGAGCGTTCGGAGGCTGTGCTCCGCAACGGGAGAGGCCACAGCACTGAGAGGCCCGCCTACCGCAAAAAAAAAGAAAAAAGAAAAATGATTGTAATTATGTGATCCAAAGATAACCACTGATAATATTTTTGGAGTGTTCCTTGCCAGCCAATTTATTTTTCTATTTGGGCTCCCCCCAGATTTGGTTTATGCGGTATATATTTTGTAATTGTTTTTCTCACTTAGCATTGAATCTTAAACATTTTAAAAGTCATCCTTGTTTCCCCAAAATGTGTTTACTCCAAATAATATTCCTTTACATGGATTTCCGTGTGTTGATTTTCAATTTAACTGAGGATTTATTTGTATTAAATTATATTGGTTTTCATAATTTAGATAGAATTTTCTTAACAGCAGGGGGCTTTTTACTGCATCATCACAGTAAGTAAAACATTCTCAGGGGTTCTGCTTCCGAAGTGGACAAATGTTTGGATTCAAACCCAGCCAAGCTAAGAGTATACCTTGTTTATACAGTGTTCAAAACATGAATGATCTTATAAGGAGAGGAGAATCATAGTGATGTGTATCTACTGAAATATAATCTGGAAGCAAATTCTATCTTTTTTGTTTCCTTTCTGAATTAAGAATGAACACTAACACCATCTGGTTATCTTCCCCCTCCCCTTAACTGTTTCTAGAGTCTTCACATCCTTCAAGCCAGAGGAGAAAGAATCATATTATCAGCAGAGAATCTGATTAATCTCATGGCAAGTAACATCGTCTTCACATTTCATTCAGGGAACATTCTACAGAAGCTGTACTCAGGGATAACATCAGGGAGAAAGAAGAGTCAGCAAGAGCTAGAACATTCTAGCAATCATCCAAGGTAGGTCACTCACCGGCATCCTTATTGTTTCGTTGACTTAAAAAGAAACTTTAAACGTATTAAGTTTTTTAAGTTACTTAATGTTGAACTACATTAGATGTTCTTAAATTTAAATGTGCATAATAACTGCCCGGAGGCTTGTTAAAAATTCAGATTCCCGGTCTTTAGCCCAAACCTAGTTACTAAATCAGAATCTTGGAATACAGGAAAGAAGGAAACCAGAGATTCTGTAGTGTCCAAAGTTCCCCAGGTGATTCTGATGCAACTTGTGGGAAACCATGGCCTCAAAACAAGCAAGCGGAACTGAAAATCTCAGTCAATAACCTGTTATTTGGTCTGCTTGATTCAGTGTCAAATAAATCGAATAACTTATCTTGATGAAATAAAGGTTCCCCCGCCCATGCCAACTAATATATATTAAACATTAACATTGTGTTCATATATGTCCTCAGCCAATGGATGGCAATTCCTTCAAACAACCCATAGGACTCTGATAACTAGTTCTCCACACCCATCCCCGTAATTTCTATAACGTCCTCAGCAGCCAACTGGCACACCGAGCAAACAAAAAGTAACTAGGATTATCACCCTATCCTCTTTGTCAGCAAAGAGCAAAGACAATCGACATTTTAGTTGGCCTAAATGGCTTTAGGATGGGAAAATATACCATGTCTGGTTGACACTCTGAAATACTAGAAAAGCCAAGGATTCTCATCCACTACTTCCTACTCATGAACCCCTAGCTGGGCTTCAGTTTGCTAGGAAAGTATAAGGCATCTATTAGGAAATTCTGTGATGAGATGAACAGAATTTATTCCAAATAACAAGGGAAGAATAAAAGACACTGCCTAATCAAGGGCTCGATTGTGAAGAAAAGATCCTGAGTACCAGAGGAATCTGGTGAAGAGAAAAACTATATGAGATTTGGTCTCTATAATTACATTAGCCTTGCAGATGGCAACTTGCCTGCAATTTAGTTTCTCATGATCTTTATTTTAAACATCTCATTATATTACCATCTCTGGAGTCTGGATGGGTTAACCATTTTTGTCAGCTGATGTATTTGGGAACTTTTTTGAAAGCCTGATTTTTACCATAAATCAATCAGATAAAACTCTCAACATAAAATCCATTTAAAGAATCAATTATAATTCACCTGCTCCTTCTGCCCGTACTAAGATAATTTTTCACCCCAGCTATCCAATTGTGAATTGCCCAAAAGATGTCACTTTCAGGGACGTCCCTGGTGGCGCAGTGGTTAAGAATCTGCCTGTCACTGCAGGGGACACGG
Source organism: Stenella coeruleoalba (assembly GCF_951394435.1). NCBI lineage: Eukaryota > Metazoa > Chordata > Mammalia > Artiodactyla > Delphinidae > Stenella > Stenella coeruleoalba. The sequence continues at coordinate 80,430,296 of NC_137156.1, forward strand.
GCTCGAGCCCTGGTCCGGGAAGATCCCACATGTCACGGAGCAACTAAGCCTGTCCTCTGCAACTACTGAGTCTGTGCTCTAGAGCCCGCGGGCCACAACTACTGAGCCCACGTGCCACAACTACTCGAGCCTATGCACCTAGAGCCCATGCTCCACAACAAGAGAGGCCACCACAATGAGAAGCCCATGCACTGCAATAAAGAGTAGCCCCCTCTCAATGCAACTAGAGAAAGTCCGTGCAGCAACGAAGACCCAACACAGCCAAAAATAAATAAATAAAGTTAAAAAAAAAAGATGTCAGTTTCAGAAAGTTTGTCACATATAATAAAAAAGGAAACTTTGATCACTTGTACCTAGCTTCATTTTACTGTGTTACTGCAGAAGAGAATTTTTGTCTCAATGTAATGGAAACATTAGCATTTAGAAAACAAACCCTACTGAATATAGCTTTGGATAAAAACATTTAAAATTAAATATAACTTCATAATATCTTTGTTACATAAAAAAAGAATTTTTATGCTTATAATTCCACCAACCAGAGAGAAGCACTGTTAACACCTTGGTATATAACCTCCAAATCTTTTCCTAAGTGTATCTCTCTCTCTCACACACACACACACACACACACACAGAGATATTTGTATTACACATATAAGAATTCTAAAGAAATATAAAATTACACATAATATATTTTTATAAATAAAATAATATTTTATTATTATAAAATATCAGAGAATAAGAAGAAGAAGAATATTATTTCTTATCGAAATAATACGGATCTCCTGTCCTAGCCTACACTGTAGTGCTGAACACATCACTGAGCTGAAAAGCCTCCTCCGCATCACACGTCTGGTAGGGGAAGATCACTAAGGCGAAGGGGGAGCAGAACCTCCACCAGGCACATTCCACTCATTCATTCCAGAAGCACGTATTAAACACAGACTTCATGCCAGGTACTATGACTGGTGCTGGCCAATTCAAAGTTTACCAATGAGCATTTTGAACAGAGATAATCACAGATTCATAGATGATCCTGAAAGGATGTGATATGTGCTATGAGGGTGCCCTGAAAACACAAAGGACAAGGCAACAGGGTCTACCTGAGAGGTCAGAATCACAGAGAAGGTCAACAATCCGGAGCTTAAAAAAATAACCCACAAGTTTTTCAGGTAAACAGCAGACAGGAGAAGGACATCATAGTCAGTGGGAACAGATATGCAAAGGCTCAAAGGCCTATGAGAGAATGGCGTGTTCTGGGAAAGAAAACTACGGCTACACAGTAACAAAGCACAGACCCCAGCAATACTAGGACATGAGGATGGGAATGTGGCCTGGGTCAGCCCTCAAAGGCCTCTAAATGCCATCTTAAGGATTCAGAAAGATATTTAAGAAAAGATATTTAAGAAATCTTCTGAGAAAAAAAAATTTCATCTTTAAAGACGCGATCTCATTTGAGCAGACAGTGAGTGGTTAAACCTAAGGTTTTGGACTCACCTGGTGCTGAAGATACTATCTATCTCACATTTACTAGGTGCTAGGTACCACACTCTGACACATTACACCATGTAACAAGCCCCCAAATTAAGTACTATTCTACAGACAAACTGAGGATTAGAGAGGTTCAACAACTTGCCCAAAGCTACAAAACAATAAGTGGTACAGTCAAACGAGAGCCACATCATTCATCATTCCTAAGCCAGTATTTTTATCCTTTGTAAACATTTTGTCCACACAAGCCCATCTCTTCAACAACAGAAAAGAAAATTCTACATCTTGACAGAAGCCATCATCAGCTTTGACACAGGCTTTTTGCAGAGCTGAGGCTTCTGTATTGGTCCCAGGGATCACTGGCTTCTTAGGCCACAGAGTGGCCCTGGCATGTTGCCATTCTGTGTCTTGAAGAAGGACAATCTCCCATTTGAAAGGCTGCATTGGGAAAAGGCTCTTCGCTTCTGTAATGGGCTGATAGGAACATCCACAGCTGAGTATCACGCCTGGCAGTATGTCTGAGGCTGGTGATGGATGGAAGGGGAGAGTGACATTTACTAAATCGGGTTGTATCCTCCATGAGGAGGAACGAGGAGCGCCAGTAAGCGGCAGTGATTTACTGAACTTGCTTCCGCAATCTGCAAAGACTTTATTCCAGGCTCACAGCAGGGGAAAACAGACTTAAATCTTGTCCACAGATCTCTCAGGGAACGAAATCTATCATATCACTGGAGGGGGAGAGAGAGAAATCAACTCTGCAACTGTGGCCTGCGTCCAGCGACTAGTCACTGCTGTCAACGTTCAAACTACCCCTGGACGCTTAATGAGCTGCAACCAGCATCGTCTGCGCATGCGCAAACTATGGGCCAATGGGGCGGGGAGGCTCCGCTGGGCAAAGAGTCACTTTGATGTAGTAGGAAACAGGCTCAGTGCACAGAGAATGAGAGGTGGGCTTGGTTCAAAGGCTATAAACTGGCAGGAGGAATAACAGCAGGATTCTAAGAGAGAGAACACACTGCACCCCCCTTCCCTCGTGGTCAGCCACTGTCTTCTTAAACTGAGTGTGAGCCTGCTGGGAGTCCCAGCCCCCTGTGCAGGGGATATGGGTCAAATGAATAGAGGTCCCATAGGTAGAGGAAGGCAGGAAAGCTTTAGCAACTAGTTACCATTCCATCTTCCTCTCTACCCTTAGTGCCTGCCTTAAACTACGAGTCCTAATCGTTACTGAGCCTTCACTATGTGTCAGACACTGTGCCAAGTTCTTTACGTCTATTAATTCATTCATTTTGTAAAACAACCCTCCAAAGTGGGAACTATTATTATCCTTAATATACAGATGAGGCTTTTGGAACTTCCTTGGGGTCACCCATGTCATAAGTAGCTTTGCCAGGATTTATGTAGCACCTTATACCCTAACCATCAGGCTCTACCACCTCAAGTGTTTACACTTGGTTCTGCTCTCCAAGGTCATGCTAAATTACTATTTCTCCAGAAGGGGGTGACACCAAACCATTACTGATTTCCCAATCCACTTCCTTCATAATATTTATCACAATGTGGTCATATTTATTTCCTCTTTGCTTGCTTACTATTATTCCATTCTCCCTGATAGACTATAAGCTCCAAGAGAGCAAGGATCTTATGTGTCATGTTCACCAATGACTCATCATACTACAACCATGCCCAGCACGTGCAGAGCTCTCACTACATACCAATATTTGTTGAATGAACAGTTTGCAATTATACTCTTGGTTTAAGTAGGTATACAGGTCATGAGCTTCACAGACAAGATGAATTAGAGAGCAAGGATCTTCTCAAAATGATTCACCGCAAGATCTCCTTTAAGAACAAGAGTCAATTTAGCAAAGTGTGTTTACCCACAATCTTTCATCCCACACTTAGCAGAATAAGATACAATTATAAAAACCACTATCCTTGAATCAATCATAGTCCTTTTCTTCACCACATAAAAAGAGCTGCTTATTTATTAGACATTTCCCTTTGTAATCTTGTTTTAAAGTAAATTAATTCATTGAAGTATAACCTACATACAGAAAAGTTTCCTACATACGTAACTGTGTGGCTCAGTGAATTTTTACAAATTGTTCATACCCATGGAATTAAAAAGAAATAGAATATGATCAGCATTCTAGAAGTCTCTCTCCTGCCTCCCTACCAATCACTACCCCTCCCCCATGAGAGGCAGCCACCATCTTGACCTACATCTTTGATCATTTTGGCCCGTTTTGAATGTTATATAATGGAATCACAAAGTATTTACTCTGTGTTGGCTTGTTTGCCCAACATCTCTGAGATTTATCCATGTTGTTGCATGTACGGTACTTTGTAGTTTTGTATTTCTGCGTAAACATAACACTATTTATCCATTCTACTGCTGATAAAATTTGGGTTGATTCCAGTTTTGTGCCCATAAAATGATGCTTCTATGAACATTCTTATATGCACCTCTCAGTGTACGTATGAACACGTTTCCTTCCGGATATTCAACGCATTAGTGTTGAATTATGAATGCATTAGATATCCATACATGCAACAGGCTTTCTGACATAGTCAATTTTAGCCGTTTTGATGGATTTGTAGTGGTATGTCACAGTGGTTTTAATTTGCATTTCTATGGTAACTAATGATGTTGGGTGCCTTTCAAATACTTTCAAATACTAATTGTCCGTTCAGTAATCCTCTTTGGCGACGTGCCTGTACACGTCTTCCCATTTAACAACAACAACAAAAAAAGGGTTGCCAACTCTAACACACTTTTAGCTTCAGGTTTTCCATGTAAGCGTTTTACAAAGATCATGTGATAAACATTTCAGCTAGCCGAGTACTGTAACAAGAGGCTGAGAAGAAGAGGAATTTCTGTCTTGCTATGTGGTTAGATTTCCTCCCTTTTTTGTTGGACAGACGACAGCCTTGAAAAAAGACATGGGAGCTGGGACTTGAGGATAGAGGTCCATTTGGGGCCACAAAACTGGAGATATGGCTGCAACCATGCTGTGGAATTCCCCTGGAAGCCAGCTGGAGAATATTTTAAATCCTTATAGTCCATGTCAGCAGCCACATCTCTCTCCCTCTATCTCCTTTCTCATAAGTAATCTGAAAGCAGCACAAATGATTCAGGGTCCTTTTTCTCAGCTTGTGGGGAACTCTTTCATCTGTGATCACATAGTCTTGATACATGGAGGTAAGGTTTTTTTCAGCATGAATCCCTGCAATGTTCTTCTATGCCCTTTCTTTTCCTAGTGAAAAGAACTGATTTTCTAATTTTTACTTCGCTTTTAGAGAAAATATTTTGTTCTAAGAAACATGATTTGTTGGCTTAGATCTGGTTTCTGTCCATAATGATGCTCTGTGCATCACTGGAATGACCAATTTGAACTAGTTTGTCTTTGTTGATGGTAAAATGATGCAATTTTCCAGAATTCAGGCTGTGCAAAAAGTACCTAAAATAGTAGTTTGAGTTCTCTTGAAGAGTGAAGAAACTTTTATACTTAATAGAGAGATCACCGCTCCTATCGGCATTTCAGACCTTGGGTTTAAAGGTCAGCTGTGCACGAAAGCCCTGGGGAAAAGATCCGCAGACTTGAAAATGCAGTCCTCAGGCATTTTTATTAGGTAAGTTTCCCAAATATTATTTTGAAATGTTACCTTTGAGACACCCCAGAGCAGTCTCAGTCTCAGTCTCAGGGGAAGCTACATGTAATTCAGGAAGGGCAAATTTTCACCACAGAGTAAGCCTCTGCCCCAAGGACAGACCTAAGTTTCTACCTGGGGCTTACACCCTGAATCTAGGGCCAGAAATCACAACCAAAGCTGGTGACAAACAGCTTTGTTGGTTCTGCTTGCAAAATATATCCTAATTAAATAATAAAGGATATGCATAAAGATTTGCAGACAAGGATGGTCATATAAGCATTATTTATAATGGTAAGATATTGCCAATTACCTAAATATTAAACAACAAAAGATCAGAGTTATATGTTGTTTTTGCTTATATGTATTTTCTTTCTGTTTTTCTTCAATTTCTTATTTAAGATTTTTTTTAATTAAGTGATATTAAAAATCAAACTAGGTTACTAAAGAAAAGAATACAGGAGAGCAATTGCCAAGAAGTATTTTGTAATCTTTGAAATAGACCTTTAGGATGGAGCTGTGTGGGGCTGGGATTTCCAGTTTGAGATAACTTCCTTCAGAAAAGGAGGACAATGAAATAATAGATGAGGCAGCTGGTTGCTGCAGAGCCTTTGGTTTGACAGAGAACAGTAACAATAGATTTGTTCTTGGGCCTAGTGATAGTTACCATTTAAGCGCTAACAGATGTCAGGCCATGTGCCAGATATAATCCTTACGTGTATCACCTAATCTGGGCAAAGATGTGATACAGGTACATTTCATGATCAACACCTCCGTCTCCCAGCAACTCCATCCTTCCTATCTACACTATGTTGCCGATCCCCGACTCCCAACCCTCTAAGTTAGGGGTTGAGTGCCACCATGCTGCCCTCCTGTTCATCAGAATTATTACCTCATCTCTGATAGTCATCTGGAGTGTTCTGTATCTTCTCCCCTGCCCCACAGTCACCTTATACAGCAAAGTCACTCGTTCATTCATTCTTCCATTCAACAGTGAGTCAAGACCCAGCAGGCCATCTCCAGAATCAAGCACTTCCTCTCTCCGCCCTACTAGCCTTGGCACACACACAAGCCCTGATCTACACAGACAGGGCTTCACATCCCTGTGCTGCCAACTTCTAGCTGGACAGGACCTTGGGCAAATCACCAACTACCATAAGCCACATTGCCCTTCTTTGTAAGAATGGGTTTACTAACGGTAACTCTGTTTTACAGGCTTAATGCGAGGGTTAAATTAAATAAATCACTTCACCGAAAGCTCTTACACAAAATCCGGCATACAATTTAGTTCAATTGATTATAACTGAACTGAAAGAGTGGCCCATCAAATCAGGTTCCTGAAAGAAAAATTTATTGTGTTAGTTGCAATATTTGGAAAGTGTCAGAAAATGAACCACATAAATGGAGCCTTTTGGTAAGTATATAAATACTGAGTTTCTGTTGAGGTCACTTTGTCCCCAATCATCCCAAATTATCATTTTATAAAGGGCTAATAGAGAGCCTTCTGTTCTGGGAAGTAACTAATGGAGAGCCTTCTGTTCTGGGAAGTAACCTCCTCTAGCAAACGTTTCTCTGACCTGCCTTTCTCTCTGAGGTATAATCGTCTGGTTTCCTGGTTGGATTCCTCCCAACAAGATTTAAAATGAGATATTATGTTGTATCATACTCAAAAAATTTGGCAGAGTACTTGAAAAAAGGAAGGACCCTCTGAGACGATCCCTCCTATTGCTCCTCCATCTTTAATATGCACACAAATCACCTGGGGTTCATATTAAATCAAACACAGCTGCTGATTCAGCAGATCTTGGTTTGGGCCTGAGTTGCATTTCTAAGAAACTCCCACGTGATGTGATGCTGCTGGTCTAGGGATCATACCTTGAGGAGCACAGCCTCAGAGCTGTGAACAACCACAAACAACAACAAACGAGACTCGTTTCCTGAATAACTTCTCCCTCTTTGTCCTCCACTTGCCTCCCTATATCCAGCTCTCCCACTTCCCCCCTTATTTTTTATAAATTTATTTATTTATTTATTTTTGGCTGCTTTGGGTCTTCGTTGCTGCGCACGGTCTTTCTCTAGTTGTGTCGAGCGGGGGCTGCTGTTTGTTGCGGAGCACAGGCTCTAGGTGCGCGGGCTTCAGTAATTGTGGCACGCAGGCTCAGTAGTTTTGTCTTGTGGGCTCTAGAGCGCAGACTCCGTACTTGGCAGCGCACAGGCTTCATTGCTCTGCGGCATGTGAGATCTTCCCAGACCAGGGATTGAACCTATGTTCCCTGCACTGGCAGGTGGATTCCTAACCACTGCACCACCAGGGAAGTCCCCCATGCGCTTATTTTAAATGCAAGCTTTTATATTCAACATCTCTGTTTCCCAAACAAATACAATCTGATTCTTTTTAAATGAAAAAAAATAAAATCATACCAATCCGTAAACTTTACTTAAATAACTTTTATGGTGTATTTATTTTTATTATGATATTAATAAAATGCCAATATAAAATCAGGCAAACATTTATTTTACTTATAAATTTTATGTAACTATAAAAATTAAAAACTAAATCCAAACAAAACTAAAAATTCACACTAATATAAATAATAATCGGAGAGGTATTGCTGTTTGCTGGCCCTGAATCACCACTTGCAAATTCACCTGAGTTGTTCATATAGTGCGCCATGCTATTATGTGGCCTTCCCTTGGCAGGAAATCAGAATTTATGTGTAAGGTCTGCCTTTACTCTTTAGCCTGTGACAATCAAAATAGTTCTTCTTGGCTCCAACAGAGTCATAAACACCAATGCAAAGATAGGCCTTGGCATTGCATGGCAATACTTTGTTATAAGGAGAAACAGATGATTCAGAACATGCTTATATTGTTTTTGTTAGATTTTCATCGAAACAAAAAACACAGTACTGAAATACCCTCACAGAAAACAAGTCATTCCCTACTACTCAGCCATAAAAAAGAATGAGGTAGTACCATTCACAGCAATATGGATGGACCTAGAGATTATCATACTAAGTGAATTAAGTAAGAAAGAGAAAGACAAATACCATACGATATCACTTATATGCGGAATCTAAACTATGACACAAATGAACCTATCTATGATATAGATACAGAATCATGGACACAGAGAACAGACTTGTGGTTGCTAAGAGGGAAGGGGCTGGGGAGGGATGGAGTGGGAGTTTGGGGTTAGCAGATGTAAGCTATTATATATAGAATGGATAAACAACAAGGTCCTACTGTATAGCATGGGGAACTATATACAATATCCTATGATAAGCCATAATGGAAAGAATTTAAAGAAAAAAGAATGTATATATTTGAATCACTTTTCTGTACAGCAGTAATTAACACAACGTTGTAAATTAACTGTACTTCAATTTTAACATTTTTTTTTTAATGAATTAAAAAAGCAAACAAGTCATTCCCTAAAGACAGGGCTACGGATTCCAGGCTTTGGCGAACACCACAGGTAGAAAAGCTCCACTCTGTGACAGGGAATCCTGAGCTTGTCTTGACTTGACCAGACACGCCCCTCGAACCCTAGTCCAACACTCCTCGCACTGTCCCGCGGTGCTAATGACTCACAGTTTGCTGTGTTACTTGATTCTCCCCCTCACGACCCTGCAAGGAAGACAGAGCATCACCCTGGATTGCAGTGAGGAAATGGAGGCTGACAACTCTAGGTGAGCCCTGCATATTCCCATAACAGAACCTGATGCTGTCAAGACTAAAACCAGTTCTTCCACGTCCAACTTACATCTTCTTTCCTACATCACAAGACTTCCCTGGCATTATCACTAGAGGAAGCGTTCTGGAGAACATATGAACCTGGGACTTTTTTAATAGCTCTTCTTATGATCAGACAACCAAATGTTTTCTACCCATTTCATTGCCACTAATCCAAAACAGACTCAGTGCCCTTTCCCATATAATTCATGTCTATTTTTCCTCTTCTCTTTATCCTCTTCAACAGGAAACACAAAGTCCCGGGCACACAACTGGGTATGACACAATCTAGCTGCCACCCACCAGGCTTCTGCCCATCATGTAAAAACAGACATCCCCTTCCTCCTTCATTTCCACAGAACAAGCACTGTGCTTTTATAATCACACCAGCTTTCCATATCCTTAGCACATTCACAAATGTCATTAAGGAGGACACATTTCTTTTCCAGGTGGAACTTTTCAAACAAAGCTCTAAAAACAATTACAATAAAATGATGACATCTGCCACTCACTGAGCGTTTGTTTCCTGCTAGGCGTTATGCTAAAAACGCGCATGTGTCTCTTCTCAAGGCCACGTCCCTAGGAAGCAGATACTAACTTACTCCCATTTTGGAGACAGTGAAGTGAGTTTAGAGAGTGCCAGTGTTACACAGCTGATAACTAGTGGAGCCAAGAATCAAACTCTAGTCTTTTAAGTGCCAGTAACGCATGCATTTCATCATTAAGCTAATATTACTTGTGAAAGATTGCCAATTTCCCCTGGCTATAGGGCATAGCTCCTTCCCCTGAAAATGTGCAACCTTCAACTGTATCTCTCACCCTATTTAGCACTTCTGACCTTGCACTATCCTGATTTGTGAGTTGTGCTCAACAATCCTTGAGGGTCTCATACAGGGATTAGAGCACTGCTGTACCTATGATATACTTTTAGTAAATATCTATCCTTCTTTTTTTTTTTGGCTAGCTGGCTGGATGGGTAGGTGGGTGGATGCAGAGGACCCAGTTGCTCTCCTCTGCCCAGCATTCTTATTTCTGGAACTGCATCCCCAATGACCACCACCTGTTCTATGAGTGGTCAACCATGGTGTCCATCCCTTCCTTGGTCACATGAACAAAAGTATTTCCAAATTTCCCTGCAATAGCAATTGACCCAGAAAGGGCAGCTGATCCCAAGCAAACTCCTTCCCTGTAGACATTTTCATGATAAAAGGTTGGTAGAAAAAAGAAGGTATGGAGGTCATTAGTGTTAGTCACCAAGTATTTTTAGCTCTCTGCCTTCAAGGCATACGGGGAGTTTATACTTCCCAGCTTCTCTGAACTTAGATGTGGACAAGTAACTTGCTTCGGCCTAGAGATGTAAGCTAGTGTCCCTTCTGGAAGAACCCGTGTAGGCCTATTTGTGATTCTCCAAGCTCCCATCCCACTGCTGCAATGATCAAGGAAGCATATGTTAAGATGAAACCTCCTTCAACCTGGGTCTCTGAAAGACTGTATGAGAACAAGCCCCAGACAAAGCACAGTGGACATGCAGCTAAGCATGAAATAAGACTGGGGAGTTGTTTGTTATAGCAGCAACACCTAGCTCATCCTGAGGGACAGAGAATAGATGCTACACAGGAAAAACAATACTTCATCCTCTAAATAATAAGAAGCTTTAACCAAAAAATCTCAACTCCTAGACCCTTCCTAAATAGGAGCTTTGAAGCACACACTCAGAGCAGGCTAAAGATACTGATTTTGTTATTGTTTCAAAGGATCGATTCAATTGTGGCCCAATATCAAACACGATGTGCTCATTCTCTTAAGATACCTCTGTTGTTAAATAATATTGAGGAAATGATTCCAATTGCTGTGTTTCCTTCTTTGCTATCTGCCAAGAATATACCCCAGAATGGTGTCAGAACAGCTGGCAAGAACCTTTGCAAAAAGCTAGAATCTCCACTATTAACTGGTTGCTTGTGACTCAGAGTGGGGGGGGGGGGGTGGGGCGAGCAGCCAGCACAAGGGAAGGCAGATCACTGCCCATTAAATCTAACAGTGAGACAAAGAAAAGGGGCAAATGAGGTGGTAACAGGCAACTGGAATTAGACTGAATTCACCAGTAATACCAACCAGAGAAATAAATGGCTTCTCTCCACCACTTAGAGGAAGAAGAGGTAAAGGGTGTGATGGATGGGTCTGGATTAGAAAACAAAGGATCACAGAGCTTTTGGTTAATGATGGCTCCCTGTCAGGCACAACATGGGAATGGCTCTCACCCACCTTTGAGAGCCCGCACCTTGTGTTACCCCTCAGTAATTCCTTCAGCAGCTGTGTCTGAAAGCTTTGTCTTTGTCTGAAGTGACTTAGTGGTCATATGATCTCAGGCTGATTACCTAAAATCTCTGCGCCTCAATTTCTCCATCTATAAATCAGGACTAAGACTGTGGTAAAGGTTAAATGCAATCAAAATGTAAAGAGCTCAGCAAGGCCTGGCACGTAGTAAGGGCTCAAGAAATGTTTAGTTAACTATCATTATAGTTTTTACGTCTTCTTTGGAAGGATCTTGTGCATACCTGTGTTGGCTAGCCCTTTCCCTTCTAACTTTTCAAGGGCTCAGGCCTTTATTTTCTTTCCCTCTTTTATTCAAGGACACTGCATTATGCGCCAGGCACTGTCCTGTTGACAGTGATGAATGAGACACACTTCCTCGTCCCCAGTAGACAATATATAGAAGGTAATGCAATCAGAATGTAATGCAAAAAAGGGCCATGGCACCGGGGAAGAGGGTTCCAGTGGTCTTACCCTGAGTAGGTGATATCTGAACAGCACCCTCTTCCCGGGCTCAGCTCCATCCCCAACAGGAACTGCAAACATCACTCTACAGATATTAGGAAACTAAAGCAAAACTCCCCACCCAGCTTTCAGTGCTATGAAAACTGGCCTGAAGGAAAGAGCTCCAGGAGGCATGGGTAAACTCTAAGGCACTGGGATTGATGGCCTGAGATAGGCATGGTTTTCCTGCTTGTGTACTGCAGATATTCATACCAACATCCATAAAAATAGAGCTTCTGTTCTAATAAAATTGGGAAAATGGTTCCAACTGCTGTATTTCCCTCTTTCTACAATTTCTGCGATAGTTTCTCACTGCACGCTCGTGTCATAAAGTTTCATTTGACAGTCTCCCTACATTTAGAATTTGTACGTATTGCTCCAGCAAAACTTGTACATTTTATTAGCACGACCATACATCCTGATTTGGCTAGGATAGAGCGGCTTGATTCCTGTTGTCCTAGGGTAATTATTAATAGCATTACCTTTCACTTGCAAAGGTATTCCAGCTTGAATGGTAAATGCAATTATACAGTCAACCTAATTTTAGTAAATCTAACATTTAAAAGAAAAAGTTTAAGGATATTCTGATGCTGAAGATACCTTAAGGGCTTCCCTGGTGGTGCAGTGGTTGAGAATTCGCCTGCCAATGCAGGGGACACAGGTTTGATCCCTGGTCCGGGAAGATCCCACATGCCACGGAGCACCTAAGCCCGTGCGCCACAACTATTGAGCCTGCACACCTAGAGCTCGTGCTCCACAACAAGAGAAACCACCGCAATGAGAAGCCGGTGCACCACAACAAAGAGTAGCCCCCGCTCACCGCAACTAGAGAAAGCCTGCACGCAGCAACGAAGAACCACTGAAGCCAAAAATAAATAAATTAAAATTTTTGAAAAAAGATACCTTAAAATTATAAGAGAAGTTGGACTCATTTTCAGTATCATTCATATATATCATAGATTGACAGAACCATAGTGATAATAAAATTATTTACCATTTATTAAAAAGGAAGTATGCTAGTCATTATGATAAGGACTTCGCTCATTTTATTTCATATATAAGCTTTATGGTTTCATTTTTAACAGGTTTCTACAGATGTGGAAATAAGGTACAAGACAGAGCAATGGCTCATTGAGGAATCATCCAGGGGTAGGTGGAACGATGTTGTGGGAGGAAGACACGATCATGGTACCCAGAGGGGATGGAGAATTTACTAGAAGCAAAAGGGGCCAGCAATTAGGCACAAGGCAGAGACAACAGAGTCTGCTTCATTCAAGGCCAAGCATACTCCTTGGCTAGCACCTTGCAGAAGTTGAAACACTAACACTTCTTGGCTTTGGAGCTTGAGTCAAATATTCAGCTGCCCAGATGGTTACTTGAAGCCCTGAAGTCCACTGACCCTAGAGCAATGGGATACAAGCCTTTGCAATAATAAAGTTTCTTCTGATTTCAACTATCCTCCTCCCCTGTCCCCACTCCCAGCTTTTCCTTGGCCATACACCACCTTTTTAGAGCTCTCTAGAGCAATATCAAATTATAAAGAAAAGCATGACATTTAAAAATCCAAGGGTCATTAAAAATGGATTCAAAAGTTATCATGGCCTGCAAAATCCGTGATATGGCTCAGTTGCAGAAGACTAATTTCCCATCTCCTCTCAGATTAGTCTACTGGCTAATACCATGAAGTGTGGTCAATGGATCTGAGCAGTGGGAGATGGGTTCCGATCTCTCCTCTTGCATTTTTCACGTTCTCACTGCCACTAGCACCGGATCCTCATTTCCAACATCATGATTCATCTAATCCCTCCAGGTTTCCACAACTAATCACATCTTCATAAAGTTTAATTTAATGTAATTTAACGTAATACTGCCCTCTTGTGCCTCACCACATGAGGGGCTTTTTTGGGCAAAAGATTATCTTTAATTAAAAATAAAATTTATAATTTCAGTACCTTATCGAAAATTATGCTGAAGAGCAGAGGGTATATTTCTTGTTTATCTCCCTTCATCATTTATCCCAGTCTTTTTTTATACTGGTTTCCATCATTGATAACTGCAGACCAAGAAAATCAACTCTAAAGGCAGATTTTAACATAAATCCACATGTGATTATTTTAAAGTAGCATATGGACAGAAATAGCAAACAATGAATCCAGGCTGCCCAGGAATGAGGAGTGCCGGAGAAACTGAGTAAGAAATCAGGAAATGAAAAGAAAGTTAAATAAACTCAACCACAGCTGGCTTAGTGATTTCAATATACTTGGTTAATGGGAAAAACAATCAGAGAGAGTCCTTTAATTGCTTTTCTGCTGAGTTCCTTTCCACATCTCCATGTTTGCAGAGATCGATTAGGAGCTCCAATGACAACCTAAAACTAAACTCAATAAGACACATCAGGGAATGTTTTTTTTTTAAATAGTGGTGTGCTCTGGAGACTTCGGAGCAGTGTGTCTCATAAAACTGACGGTCAGTGCTTCCAGTTTGCAAAAGATTATTTGTAAAAACTAAGTAATGTAAGGGCAGAACCTAACATCAAATAACACACAAATTGCCACTTTCTGAGTCATATTCCTGCTCAAAAATTGGGTCTTAGTATTTTTCTCTTGATTAGTCATCACTCAGCACTCTGGGCAAGAAATGATGGGCAAGAAAATGATCCAGGAAACCTTGAATGCTCTATAAATCACAGATGCAAAAAGGATGTAACCAAGCTGACTTCTAAGATAAGGTGAAACAGAAAGGTACTGCATAAATGCCTTTGGTGGTGAGCTCTTCTCTTGCAGGGATAGAATTTCTGAGAATTGATCTACTATTTCCATTTGATTTTTTAACTTCAGCATCCATCTCTGTGGTTATCTTAGAAGATGGACACTGGCTAGGATAAGATGTCTGAGGACTGCATACACAGCAGGGATACCTAAAAAATCCACTCTATGTGCTTCTCTTCCACTCCCTGACTTATCCCCTACCAGGCCATACTTTGCTTTCTGACGAACTCTTTCTACCAAGTCCAGAAGTTTCAGCTTTGCCCAGGGCTCAGTATATTCCCCATGTCTTGAATGACCAAGAAGCCCCCTTTCCCTTTATCTTCTATTTCCACTTTTTTGTTTTTGTCTTAAATATTGTGCCCCCTGCTGGTCTCTTTCACACAGAGCCCCCTCAGTGTGAGACAAGCAAAAGTATTTTGAGAGGTGATAATAGGGTCATCTTACCTGGTTTAGCAGTTGGGGACAGGTTTCCCTGAGAGACTTTCACTCTCCATGAGAAAGGGCGCCTGATAGTGGGTAGGGAAAAGGAGAGGAAGATCATTTCCAAAGAGAAGCACAGCAAAAGTGAAAATCATAATAGAAGAAGCAGCTCAATGTCTTGAGAGAATTTAAAAATAGAGTTAAAATCAAATAAGCAGGGAAGGGAACCAATGTCACAAAATGAAACTGGGAAGGTCAATTCTGTGCCATTTTTCAGGGGAGAATAAGAATTCTTATCATCATTACACTATCAGGCTCCTCTGTCTTGATTCTTAGTGCCTCCGTTTTCAGGGCACACAGAGTTCTGTACCCAGCAATTCCCTCCACCTATCAAAACTACATCTCAGTCACACAGCTGATAAAACTCAGTCACATGGAGAAGCGACTGCAAAAGTATGGTGAGTCACAGTAGTTTCTGAAGTCTCAGGAAACTACAGAACCCATGGAATCTGTAGATGGCCTGACTTCAAACCCAATGTTTCACTCTGGCCTTCAGTTTCCTCATCTGTAAAGTGCAAGTATTAACGGCACCCTTCTCACAAGGCTTTTTGTGAGGATTACCAAGATGTTAAAGTAAACTGCTTAGTACAGCGCCTCGAGCGTCACAGCAAAATAGTCTTAGCCAATATTGCATTTCAATTATGGACAGAGCTTTAGGCAGGAAGAACAAATCCTGGCGGCAGTTTAGGTAAGAGTGAACTGGAAAAGGGATATGCCTTTTGTTCACCTTGGAGTCACGTGCAGATCTCCAGCTTCGCACATTGGAAGACCAGGTTTACCACCTCATGAAGCAGAGCAAGATACACTTCATAAACCCACAGCAGTCGAGGCTGAGCTTGGAGCCAGCTGGCCTGGCAGCCAAGCCCACCCACCAGTGTCCCTATAGCAATCGCGACCAAACCACAATTGAGAGGCAAACACAGGGGATACCCCTGGCGCACCTGGCTCCGGTGACCCAGGGGTATTGTGCCACTGGGCCACACAGGACACCTTGTATATAAGGCCACTCTTTCAAGACTGATAGATTGTAGGTAGTATACCTAATACATAAAAACAAACACAGAGAGTTCGGCAAAATGAGGAGACAAAGGAAAACCTTGCAAAAGAAAGGACAAGACAAAAACCTCCAAAATAGAACTAAACAAAATGGAGATAGGCAATTTACCAAATAAAGAATGCAAATTAATAGTCACAAAGATGCTCACTGAACTCACTGAGAACTTCAACAAAGAGAGAGAAAATATTTTTTAAAATCTGATCTAAAGAATACAATAAGTGAAACGAAAAATACTTTATAAGGAATCAACAACATATTAGAGGATGCAGAAAAACAGATCAGCAATGTGGAAGACTAGTTAAAATCACCTAATTGGAATAGCAAAAAAGAAAAAAACAAATTTTTTAAATGAGGATAGTTTAAGGGACCTCTGGGATAACAGCAACCATACTAACATTCACATTATAGGAGTCCCAGAAGGAAGAGATAGAGAATGGGGAATAGACCCTATTTGAAGAAATAATAGCTGAAACTTCCCTAACCTGAGGAAGGAAATAGACATCCAAGTCCAGGAAGCACAGAGAGTCTCAAACAAGATGAACCCAAAGAGACTCACGCCAAGACACATTATTATTAAATTGTCAAAATTTAAAGATAAAGAGAATCATAAAAGCAGCAAGAGAAAAATGACTAGTAAGGTACAAGGGAACCTACATAAGACTGTCAGCTGATTATTCAGCAGAAATTTATAGGCCAGAAGAGAATGTCATGATAGATTCAAAATGCTGTAAGAAAAAGACTAACAACCAAGAAAACTCTACCCAGCAAGGTTATCATTCAGAATTGAAAAAGAAATAACATTTCCCAGAGAAGCTAAAGGAGTTCATCATCAGTAAACCAGCCTTATAAGAAATGCTAAAAGGACTTCTTTAAATGAAAAAGAAATGGGAATAATTAGACACAAGAAAATTGTGAAAGAAAAAAATCTCACTGATAAAGCAAACATATAATAAAGGTCATGAGCCAACCACCTTTAAAGCTAGGATGAAGTTTAAAACACAAAAGTAGGAAAATCATCTATATCTCTAATAATTAGTTAAGCCATACACAAAATAAAAAGATGTAAAATATGATGTCACAAACATAAAACTTTGGTGGGGGCAGTAAAAATGCAGTGCTTTTAGAATGAGCTCAAACTTAAGTGACCATCAACTTAAAATAGACTACTATATACATAGATTGTTATATATGAACCTCATGGTAACCACAAATCAAAAACCTGTAAAAGATATATAAAAAATAAAGAGAAAGGGCTACAAACACAAAACTAAAGAAACTCATCAAATCCCAAGGGAAGACAGAAGAACAAGGGAAGAGAACTACCAAAAAAAGAAAAAGAACACAATGAACAAAATGGCAATAAGTACATACCTATCAGTGATTACTTTCAATGTAAATGAACTAAATGCTCCAATCAAAAGACACAGGGTGGTTGGATGGATGAAAAAAACAAGACCCATCCATGTGCTGCATATAAGACATTCACTTCAGATCTAAAGACACACACAGACTGAAAGTGAAAGAATGGAAAAAGATATTCCATGCAAATGGAAATAAAAAGGTGATGTAGCAGTACTTACATCACACAAAACAGACTGAAAAAAAAAAAAAGGCACTGCAACAAGAGACAAAGAAGGCATTACATAATGATAAAGGGATCAAACCAACAAGACAATACAACACTCGTAAGTATCTATGGGCCCAACATAGAAGCACTTAAATAAAAGAAGCAAATATCAACAGACATAAAGGGAAAAATGGACAGAAATACAATAAAAGTAGGGGACTTTAACACCCCAGTTACATCAATGTAAAACAGAAAGTCAAGTAAACATGGGACTTAAACGACACATTAGATCAGATAAATATACACTGTATCTTACTAGATATATAAAGAACATTCCGTCCGAAAGCAGGAAAGTGAAAGTTCATTTAAAGCGCACATGGAACATTCTCCAGGAAAGATCACATGTTAGGCCACAAACAAGTCTCAATAAATTTAAAAAGACTGAAATCATATCAAGCATCTTTTCCAACTAAAACAGTATGAAACTAGAAATCAATTACAAGAAGGAAAGTGGAAAAAAACAAAAACACATGGAGGCTAAATAACTGCTTCTAAACAACCAATGGGTCAACGAAGAAATCAAAAAATACCTGGAGACGTAAATACAACAATCCAAAATCTATGGGCAGATAATCAACAAGGACCTACTGTATAGCACAGGGAACTCTACTCAATATTCTGTAATAACCTATATGGGAAAAGAATCTGAAAAAGAATGAATGTATGTATATGTATAACTGAATCACATTGCTGTACACCTGAAACTAACACAACATGGTAAGTATACTACAATATAAAATAAAAATTAAATTTAAAAAAATCTATGGGCAGCAAAAAAAGCAGTTCCAAGAGGGAAGTTTATAGTGATATCACAGGAAACAAGAAAAATCTCAAACAATCTAAACTTACACCTAAAGGAACTCAAAAAAGAAGAACAAATAAAGCCCAAGTTAGCAGAGGAAGGAAATGTAAAGATCACACCATAAATAAACGAAATAGAGACTAAAAAAAAGTAGAAAAGATCAATGAAACTAAGAGCTGATTCTTTAAAAAGATAAACAAAAGAAGTTACAACCAAACATCACAGAAGTACGAAGGATCATAAGGGATTACTACAAAAAATTATATGCCACCAAACTGGGCAACCTATAAGAAATGGATAAATTCTTAGAAACATAAAATCTTCCAAGACTGAATGAGGAAGAAATAGAAACTCTGAACAAATCAATTACTAGTAATGAAACTGAATCAGCAATCAAAAACCTCCCCACAAACAAAGTCCAGGACTAGCTGCCTTCACAGGTGAATTCCACCAAACATTTAAAGAAGAGTTAACACCTATCCTTCTCAAAATATTCCAAAAAAATGCATAAAGGAAGACTTCCAAATTCATCCTACATGGCCAGACTTACCCTGATACCAAAACCAGATAAAGACACTACAAAAAAAGAAAATTACAGGCCAATATCACTAATGAACACAGATGCAAAAATCCTCAACAAAATATTAACCAACCGAATTCAACAATACATTAAAAGGATCATACACCAGGATCAGTGGGGTTTATTCCAGGGGTTCAAGGATGCTTCAATATGTGCAAATCAATTAATGTGATACACCACATTAACAAACAAAGGATAAGAATCATATGATCTCTCAACAGATAGAGAAAAAGTTCTGACAAAAATTTAACATCCATTTCTGATTAAAAACTCTCAACAACATGGGTACACAAGGAATATACTTCACCATAATAAAGGCGATATATGACAAACCCACAACTAATATCATACTCAACAATAAAAAGCTAAAAGCTTTTTCTCTAAGGTCAGAAACAAGACAAAGATGCTCATTATCGCCACTCTTATTTAACATAGTATTGGAAGACCTAGCCAAAGCAATCATAAAAGAAAAAGAGATAAAATGCATCCAAACTGGAAAGGAAGAAGTAAAACCATCACTACTTGCAGATGACATACTATGTATAGAAAACCCTAAAGACTCCACCAAAGAAAAAAAAAAACTATCAGAACAAATAAAGGAATTAAGTAAAGTTGCAGGATACAAAAGAATATACAGAAATCTCTTGCATAGCTAAACACTAATAAAAAACTATCACAAAGAAAATGAAAACAATTCTAATTACAGTTGCATCATAAAGAATAAAATACCTAGAAATAAACTTAACCAAGGTTAACCAAGAGCTGTACACTGAAAACTGTAAGATGGTAATGAAAGAAATTGAAGGCAACACAAATAAATGGAAAGATATACTATGCTCATGGATTGGAAGAATTAATATTGTTAAAAATGTTCATACTATCCAAAGCTAGCTACAGATTCAAGGCAATCCCTATCAAAACACCAATGGTATTTTTAATAGAACTGGAACAAATAATTCTAAAATCTGTATGGAACCACAAAAGACCCTAAAGAGTCAAAGCAATGAGTATGTAGAACAAAGCTAGAAGTATCATGCTCCCTGATTTCAAACTATATTACAAGTACATAGTAATCAAAACTGTATGGTACTGGCACCAAAACAGACACAGATCATCGGAACAGAATAGAAAACTCAGAAATAAACCCACATTTATATGGTCAATTAATTTATGACAAAAGTGCCAAAAAAATACAGTGGGGAAAAGACAGTTTCTTTAATAAATGGTGTTGGGAAAACTGGACAGATGCAGAAGACTGAAATTGGACCACTTTCTTGCATCATATACAGAAATAAACTCAAAATGGATTAAAGATGTAAATGTAAGATGAAACTGTAAAACTCCTAGAAGAAAACACAGGCAGCATGCTCTTTGACATTGGTTTTAGTAATATTTTTGAAATGTCTCCTGAGGCAGGGGCAACAAAAGCAAAATTTAACAAATGGGATCAAATCAAACTAAAAAGTTCTGCACAGTGAAAGAAGCCATCAACAAAACAAAAAGGCAACCTACTGAATGGAGGTTATCTGCAAATGATATATTCAATAAGGGGTTAATATCTAAAATATATAAAGAACTCATATAACTCAACATCAAAAAACAAAAACTCTATTAAAAAGGGGGCAGAGGACCTGAACAGACATTTTTCCAAGGAAGACATGCAGATGTCCAACAGACACCTGAAAAAGATGGTCAACATCACTAACCATCAGGAAACTGCAATTCAAAACCACAATGAGATACTAATCAATACCTTACATCTATCAGAATGACTATTCTCAAAAATACAACATAATAAGTGTTAGCAAGTATGTGGAGAAAAGGAAACCTCTGTGCACTGTTGGTGGGAATGTAAATATATGCAGAATATAAATATATGCAGCCACTATGGAAAACAGTGTGAAGGTTTCTCAAAAAATTAAAAATATAACTACCATACCATACAGCAATTCTACTTCTGGGCATTTATCTGAAGAAAAGAAAAACACTTATTTGAAAAGAAAGAGGCACCCCTATGTTCATTGCAACATTATTTACAACTGCCAAGATATGGAAGCAACCTATATGTCCACAGATAAATGAACAGATAAAGAAAACGTGGTATATATGATGGAATATTTTTCAGCCATAAAAAAGAACGAAATACTGCCATGTGCAACAACATGGATGGACCTACAGCATACTATGTTAAGAGAAATAAGTCAGACAGAGAAAGACTGATACTATATGGTTTCACTTATATGTAGAATCTAAAAAACAAAACAAACCAACCAACAAAACAAAACAGACTCATAGATACAGAGAACACAATGGTGGTCACGACAGGGAGGGGCATGAGAGGTTGGCGAAATAGGTGAGGGAGATTAAGAGGTACAAACTTCGTGTTATAAAATAAACAGGTCACAAGGATGTAATAGGCAGCACAGGAAATATAGTCAATAATATTGTAATAACTTTGTATGGTGGCAGATGGGTACTAGACTCATTGTGGTGATCAATTTGTAACGTATATAAATGTCGAATCACTATGTTGTACACCTGAAACTAACGTATGTCAGCTATACTTCAATTAAAAAAGAAAAACAAAAAATATATTAAATGCTAACATATAAAACAAATAATGATAATAAAACAAAGAACACATCTGACCATACCAACTCCCTAAACAACAGCTTTTCAGTGGCATGCCATCCCTAGTAGATAAAGGATCTAACCATGACTGACAGACCATTTACAATGTTACCCCTGACCAGTAACTCCACAGAAATCCTTTACAAACTTTAATGGGCATCACATTGCTTGACGGTCTTGTCAAAATGCAGGTTCTGATTCAGAGGGTCAAGAGTGGGGTCTAAAATTTTGCATTTCTTACGAGCTCCCAGGTGATGCTGAGGCTCCGACCTCAAGGACCACACTTTGGAGAGCAAGGGACCACAGCTGTCTCTTACAAGCACGCCAAGCCTTCTCGGCTGACTGCCAATCTGGAAGGAGTACCCTTCTGTGCTGCTTTCAAGCATCCCATGAATACTTTAATCCTAATGTTCAGTACACTTGCATTTCTCCCTCACAGCTTGTAAGCTACTTTAGTACAGGAAATTCTTTATCATTTATAAACCATGGACATTACCCAGTGCCAGGAATGGATAAATGGACAGATGGATGGACAGACAGACAGATGAACAGAGATAGACAGGTAGGTAGGTAAGTAGGTAGGTAGGTAGGTAGGTAGGTAGACAGATAGATAATGAATGCATCAGGGGCAGATCAGTCTTTTCATCTACACATGTACATAAGTTCTACTTGAATGAAATTCTTAGTTGTTTAAAATACATCTAGCTAAATGCATGGTGACACAATCACCGTGTGTGCTCATTAAAATCTCACCAAAAAATGTCAAGCATCTTTAAAAGCAGAGCTCCTCTTCCCAAGAAGGGCACTATGCCCTCTATTTTGGTTTCCAACCATGCTAGAGAGGTCACAATATAGCCTGTTCTTAAAAAGTGGTTTGAGAGAGTCTTCTTCCACAGTGCTGTGTGTGGACTTTTTATTCACCCGTATGTAATCCACAAAGCACATCTCAATTTCTACCACCACAGCTGCTGTGTTATAAGCTAAAATCACAGTAACAAGATCAGCCTTTATTAAGCACTTTTCACCTTCCAGGAAACTCTGTCAAGCACTTTTACTTTAACTACCTCTTAGAAACTGCGTAATGACCCTGATATATGACACAGTTAAAGAAACTGAGATTAAAGAGGTTAAATTAGCCACGCAAGGTCAAACAGCTGGAAGTAGACTGGAACTTGGAGCCCAGGACTCTCTGACTCAGAAGCCATAATTTTATTCTCTACATCACAGTACCTCCCAAGGAACATGCTTTGGTCACCCATGGGCACATCAAAGCCTTTGGGACATCTGCTTGAATAGAACTTTGGATTTGTTACCACTTCAATGGATGTCCATTGGGCATGTTCATCATTGAAAATTCCTTGACAGAAGAAAATCTCTGCATTAGTTCCTAGGGGGTAAATCACACTCAACTTAGCCCCAGCTCCCATCCAGATCTCTAGAACCTCACCCTCCTGGATAGCCTTGCATTTCTTTACTTCCATGTCTTATTTTATTAAAGCAGTGAGGGAGAATCAACATGTACCTGGTAGTAGGTGGCACATTAAACTACTCAAAGAATTCCACAAATCCTAAGTCTCCCCCAGACTAAAGGTGTTTTTCTTAGTGCTACAGTTTCTGGAATGATGATGCTTTCAGGTAAAAATCCCCAAATCTGCAGGTGTCCTCTTGTTTTCTGTATGGCTGCTGCTGAGACCTCTCTTCATCTGACATTTAGACTAACTCAGTTTTAACCCACAATTACATTGCCCTCCCAATGTCTTCTACCACTTCTCCATCTCTCCTATATCCCCAGCTTCTGCATGTGTTCTGTTTCCTCTGTCAACCAAGATGAGAAATTCGGTCCCTTGCCAGCTTCTGCAAAAGCAATGCTGAGAGCAAGGAAGAATTTATTAGAGGACAGGGGACCAGGAGAACAGTCACATCAGAGCTCCTGCCATTTCACCAACCTTTCTCCTTACTGCCCTTCTCACTCACCTCCCAGAGAAGCCAACCTAGTCCCTCTGGAGTACGCAGAATACACACACCAGACACGGATGTTTATATAATCAGCAACATTTCCCTCTTCTGCATTCTAATAGAACCCTGAAATTTTTAGGAATCCACGTATACAAGCAACTCTTGTGCTTCAGAGGACGTTCCCTCCCTCCCCAGCTCCAACAGCAGGCATGTCAAAGAGGAATCCCATTCCCCTTCCAGGGATATGTGCAGGTAGGGGCAGCAACTGATGGTCAATAAGAAGTGAGGGACGGTTTGCTGCGGGGCTTCTGGAAAAAGTGTCCTCATTCAAAGGAGACAACCAAAAAAAGAGACAGCTTCTTTTCTTCCCTCAGCCATGGTGATTAGATGTGACACCTGGAAGTGATGGAGCCATCTTGCTACCAGAGGAGAAGGAAGGTGAACTCATGAGATAGAGATAATACAGTAAGCTCACCAAACTCATTTTATTTTCCTCCTGGGCACCCAGCAAACCTCAGTTAATAGCCTCCCCTGAAATCAGGCAGTGACCTAGTTTGTTTGGAGCACTGAAGATAAAAGGGTAAAAGAGATAAATACTCATATAGCATAATAAAGGAAAAAACACAAATTAACTTTATTATGATGTGATAAATCTAATAAGAGGAGTGTCAAAAAATACATTCGGAGCTTAAAGGAGGGTTTGATCGTAATTGTGAACATCAGGTCATTGAATAAGTGCTACCTGATCCATATCTTGAAAAACGAGTAGGTAAAGAAGTGCATCCGTATCCAAGGGATTTGTGTGAGCAAAGGTAACGGCGGTCATAGGGAGTGGGGGGAATGAAGGCTTGCTAAGAGGTCAATAGCACAGTACGCCTGTCACACAAACTCTCTGAGAAAGTACGGTGGGAGCTGTGGCTTTGAAGGCACATTAGGATTGGATTGAGAAGGACCAAAAAGTTGACTTTTTTTTTTCTAGGCAATGTGGAGCCATTACAGTTTGTAAACAGTGGAGTTATACAGTCACTCCTTTGTTTAAAGTTAACTACACTCATCCCCAGAGTCGAGATTCCAAAATACTGAATGAATAAATGAGTCTTACACCTAAAAAGGTGCTTGTTAAAAAAGACTCCTGAGAAAAGTACAAGATACAATCTAACATCCATTGCTGATATGGTCACCCCAGTTTTAAATGACACAACCTCATTCACCCAGTGTCCACTCTACCACCACAAAAGGGCTGAACTGTCCATACTCCCACCCACAAGGAGCTCCAATGTGTGCCTGAAGTGAGGCTCTCAGAATACCTCCCACAATGAAATGTGGATTTCTGTGGCAAACAAGATGCTACAATCTCCATGATCATTTTTACAAAAAGAGATGGTTTCTAGCTATAAATTTAGGAGAGGGAACATCAAATCATGTTAAGTTACATAATTTGAGTCAGAACTCTATATTACAAGTGACAGAAACCCAGTAAAACCAGTATAAGCAAAAGGAAATCTATAGGACCATAAAACTGAGAAATCAAAAAGTTAACAGACTTAAACACAGTTTGACCCAGAGGTCCAAGCAAAGTCAAAGGAATTCTGTGTCTCCCTCCATTTCTTCTATCTTCCTGAATCTATCTGGCTTCACCTTCAGATAGGTCCAGTCTTCATGGTGGCAAACCGTCACGAGCGGCACCCACATTCACACCCTACATGTTTAGGATTCCACGTAGTTAAACCAAGCCTTTTTTCATAGCTTTGGCAGAGGAACCTCGGTGGATGGAGGAGGAAGACTCTTACGGAACTAAAATGGATCAACGGCACACCTCTAAACCCATCACGCTGTCTAGGTGGACAGGCTTGCCTAGTAGGCAAATCTGAGTCAGCCCAACTCAGATTAGAGACTCAACCAAAAATTAGAAATCTGTAGAGTACGTTCCAACTCTTTTACCCTAAGTGGTAAAAAAAAAAAAATCAGCCTGCGTACACTGAAAGGATGAACCAACCATTCTGAGGAAGCTAAGGGCCAAGAACTTTTGTCTCCCCTCCAAAAAATCAAACGGTGACTGCGAACTCTTTTGTCAAGGAGCACTCTTTTTGTGCTAAGACAGGCAGGTCTCACACAGGAGGCAGCTGCTAGAATGACTTCATTACCGACAACTGCTCTGCTTTCTCCTCACTGCTAACAAGCTGAGAGGTCCTGGAATAGTTCTCCCATGAAGCTTTCTTTGGTCATATTTCTTTTTTAGTTGGCAGTTCAGAAAAGATACGTGGTGGGTAAAAACCATCTCCTCTCAGTGAGTAAAAATAAAAGCAAGGAGGGGGCTTGACTCAAACATGTTTTACAAAGAATTTAAATTTGAAAGACGTGAGACTTTATCATCTTTTGCATGTCTTGCTTTGGCATTTGTAACACACTCTCCTCTAAAGCATATGCCTACTTTAATACTCATCAAAAATCTGAACTGGTCTACGCCTGGCTCTCCTAATGGTCACTTGAGAAATTATTTGCATCTGCCATGATGCAGAGGGATAACCACCACAGAGCTTAAAGCCACTGCAGCAGTGAAAACCCATGAAATAGCACTGAGGGAAGCCCCAGATTTTCTGGTTTTATTTCATGGGCAAAATTTTTCATCCCATTCTACAGGAAATAGCATCCCTCCAGGTTGTTCCTCTGGCAGACAGATTCATTACTGCTGAGAAATCAAAGAGCGGTTCTCACGAAACACGAAGGGCTGCAGTGTTGATTGTATTTATTAAGCAACCGAGGATAAAATATTGGTTGCGATGTTTCAGAAATCACACAAAATGATCCATGGAAGGCAATAAGTTTTAACAGGTGGGGGAGAGGGCTAGAGAGCCTGGTCATCAGAGTTGCCCAGAAAAAAAGAGAGAGTTATTATTTGTTTTTAATGAGAGACCTTGTAAATTATTGACTTAGAGGTGATATACAGAGCAATGAGACATCATCGAAGGACTAAGAAATTAAAAGTCATATAAAATGAATGTCAGAAAGCATAAAATCTAGCCCTTTGAAGATTAGTTTTTCCACATGTGCGTTCATAATAGAAAAAAAATTTTCCTACGAAAGTGTAATAAAAGTGAGCTCAATGACCCAGCTTGGTCACTTACTAATTGTATGAGTTTGGGCACATTTCACAGTCTTTCTACACCTCAGTTTGCTCATCTCTAAAGTGGGCTTAATAATGGTTGCCATCCTCACAGCCCAGCTGCATACAAAGAGCTTAGAACAGTCTTCGGTATGCAGTAAGTGATCAATATTGTTAGTACTGATGCTACCACATTATTATTGTTAGTTTGCCATGAAATCAAAAGCACAAATGTCAAAATGAAGTGGTCCCCATTTAAACTGATATTAGCCAAGGAGGAAAAGAATACAGTGTTTGAAGGCATTATGATAAAACATCTTTAAATCAAAATCCACTTCTTCAGATACAGCAGAGTTAAGGAAAATGCCTTACTGGCATTTCCCTTTGAACTGCTGATTTTTAAAAAGTGTTTTTAAAACAAACAAAATAATTATACAGATTGGAAGCAAATTATATGGATTGCATATGACCAACTTCAACAGAAAAAGGAGGCTATGTGCCTGGTCAGTATGCAAAGGTGACCCTGCCCCAAGACTTACTTAAGAGAATAAACCATATTTGCCTTGGCAGACAGAGCTCTTTGTACAAGCACCTGTGTGGGTTCTCCTCCCGTTTCTCTGACATTTCCATTTTTACATCCCTCACAAAGTCCTCTATGTCCACTTGCCTCTTAATTTGTACTGTTCTCAGGAGTCTGAGTGGCTTACTCTGCTGAATAAGATGTACCAGTCAGCCCTCTTCACTTACACATGGCAGGACCTCACCTTGACCGAGTTAAACTGAAAGGAGTATTATTGCCAACATAACTAAAAAGGTCAGCAGGTCTGTGGGCATCAGCAGGGCAGAATCCAGATGCTTGGATGGCATCCATTAGGAACGTGCTTTTTTTTCATAGCTCAACTTTGTTTTCCAAGATGGTGGCTGGCTCTCCTCACAACAGTAAATTGACCACCAGATGCTGATCTACTTAGAAACACCAGCACAAAGAGAGAAACCTCCTTTTTCTAACATGTCCATCATATATCTTAGGGCTGACATTTACTGCACTGAACCAATCACTGTGCCAAGAGGAAAGAACACACATTTGGCCAGACCCCAATTACATGCCCAATCCACACAAATGATATTCGAAATAGTTAACAATCTGTAAATTCAGGAACCAACCAGAAAGGATGCTGGCTGCAGGACTGGGGCAGGGCCTGGAGGCACCCTCCAAGGGCCAATTTTTGTCACGTCACCTGCTGGATCATGGGGAGACCGTGGGTTACACAGTGGCAAGCGGAGCACATGAAAGCAGCAGCTATTTACCAAGTGCTAGGAAAATATGTCAGCATTTCATCAGCTAGTATAATTGTACTGGTGCATACTTGGTGATTACCAGCTGTATATGTGTTTGTGTGTATTTACATGCATAATATAGTTTATATACAGGTGTATGTATGAAAAATAAGGTTTCCATCAGTTTGCATTTTACACATTCTCTTTTCCAAAAACTTCCAAAAGTATCCACACAGGTATCCAGATTTCTGAGAAATGTATCTTTGCCCGGAAAGATACAATAACTCTCTTTCCCATTATTCTTTCCATCAAAGAACCATCTGCTTTGACTTCAGCTCCCAAAGAAACAGTCCCTGAAAGATCCCTTGAAAGTGGCTCCAAGGTGATGCTAGTCTCAGGGTCTCCTGGTCCTCTCACAAGCCATCCAGTCATACTCACAGCCCTCCCCTGAACTCTCATTCATTTCCCAAAGGGTTCGAAACTCTCCTTTTAAAAGATGGAACAAACACTATGAATCTTAAGTGATCTAAAGGCAACCAGGGAAGCTAACTTTGTATTCACAAAGGAGGCAGCAATGGTCAGGTCCTGCCAGTGGGTGAATTTACAACATATAATTCTTTCAGAATGAGATATGCAAATTAAATCAATTAAATCCTGGCTACCGCTTGGCCATTCAAATGCGCACACTCATTGCCACATTAACTGAAACATCGCTGAAAGAGTCTTAAATTCAGGGTACTAAGTTGTGTCTGAGATAATCAACAGGTAATGCATTCATGTTAGGGCTGAGCAGGAAGAGCCGATTCTCCATCACTCAGTGACCCAGCCCTGCTCACAAGAGAGGCGAGTCACGCGGTGCTGATAACCCAAAAGGAGCTCCATTTTTCAATTCTATTGGCAAGAGGCACCACTCGCTCAGGAGACAAGCTGGGTTTTTTTTAGTCTCTGGACACTGAGCAGGCATAAGAGTGAGGAAGAACGACGACGGAGACCTAGACTTAGCAAGAGTCTAAAGGAATAAAATGTCAGAATAACACTGGGCCAATAGCTAGAAGTCAAGCCAGAAAATGGCTCTACCACATACCATCAGTAGCTCAAGACAGAAAGCTGGGTATTATCCTATCTTCCTCCCATTCTAATGATCCCTCTCCGCCAGCCAATCCATCACTAGATCCTCATTTTTTGCAACCGAATTATACCCTTCATCCTTCAGCCTCTCTCAACCTCTATTGGTACCACCACCCTAGACCAAGCCATCACCGTGTCTCCTCCTGAGTTTTGTAATTGCTTCCACACTGGTTTGCCTGCTTCCATTTGTTTCCCCCCAATCCATTCTCCTTGTAGAAGCCATAGTGGCTTTTACTAATAGAAATCTCATCATGTTACACTTCAAAAACCCCTCAAGAGTTTCCTATTGCACTTTGAGTAAAGTCCAAATTTTTTTATTGAGGTATAGTTGATCTACAATATTAAATAAGTTTTAGGTATACAACATAGTGATTCACCGTTTTAAAGGTTATATTCCATTTTTAGTTACTATAAAATACTGGCTATATTCCCTGTTTTGTACAATATATCCTTACAGCTTATTTATTTTATACATAGTAGTTTGCACCTCTTAATCCCCTACCCTTATCTTGCCCCTCCCCCTTCCATCTCCCCCACTGGTAACCTCTAGTTTGCTCTCAGTACCTGTGAGTCTTGTTTCTTTTTTGTTATATTCACTAGTTTATTTTTTTAGATGCCATAAAAATCCAAACTTTGTATCATGGTCAGGTTGGCGAATCATAATGCTTCCCTTCCTGCCTGTCTACCCATGTCTGGTGCCCAATCTCCCCCTCCCCCTTCATCGTCCTCCCACACACACTGATTTCAGCCACACTGACCACCTTTCAGTTGCTCAAATATACCAAGCTCTTTCCTCCCAGCACTGTTCCCTCTGCCTAGAACATTCTTCCCTACCACCCCCAGCCTCATCCCCAACCTCTTTGCATGGCTGCTGCTTCTGACCTTACCGGTCTCACCCTAAATATGACCTCCTGAATGAGCCCTTCTCTGAGCAGCCTACCAAAGAACATTCTCTATTCCTCCAAGTCCAACACCATGCACCACCATCTCCCCAAAAAGGTTTGACACCTTCTTCTAGGGTTTTCACATCATCTCCTTTCTTTCGCTTGTCTCAAGAGACTGAGAAACAGAAACCCCAGCTTTTATCCTGGCTCTTTGAAGCCCATCAACGCTGCTGCAGCAGCAGTAAGAGATTAAACACTTCGAGATCTGCTCCTGCTGGGATCCATTTCCTCTGTCGGCTGGCACTCTCCAAAAGGGATAGCATTCGGATGGTGGGGGACCCACCTGAGATGATTTGCTTTCAATGCAGTCAACAAGGCGAGGCACTTCAGCCTCCCATTTAGTACCACTTGCTTTGCTAAGGACATTCTGACAGAGTTTTAACAACCTAACTTGGGAACATTCTATCTACATATCAGTTGATTGGTTGAGAACTTTGATTTCCCCACCAGAGACCTCACTATTAATCCATGATTTATTAAGCTATTAGTCAAAGATTTCAGCACCCCAAACATGCTGTCATTAACACTTATGCTACCCAATCTCTCACGTTTCTCTTCCACTTCTTGGAATGACTTCTGGGGGCTGGTGCCTCTGTGTACCTGCCCCAAGAACCAGTGGCATCCCCAGCTTACTTCATGTTCTACGTACACCCTTCAGCCTGCAACTCTGATTTAGCAGAATTGCCACCAAAGTCTTAACCAACTTCTATGCTTCTTAATCTGACTTCACCTATCTAGGCCCTGTAGAGGGTCTTTACTTTTTATAAATTTATTTATTTATTTTTGGCTGCGTTGGGTCTTTGTTGCTGCACGCGGGCTTTCTCTAGTTGCAGCGAGAGGGGGCTACTTTCGTTGCGGTGCGCGGGCTTCTCACTGCGGTGGCTTCTCTTGTTGTGGAGCACGGGCTCTAGGCACATGGGCTCCAGTAGGTGTGGCACGCGGGCTCAGTAGTTCTGGCACACAGGCTCTAGAGCACAGGCTCAGTAGTTGTGGCACACGGGCTTAGTTGCTCCGCGGCATGTGGGATCTTCCCGGACCAGGGCTCAAATCCGTGTCCCCTGCATTGGCCGGCGGATTCTTAACCACTGAGCCACCAGGGAAGCCCCCTGCAGAGGTTTTTAATATGCCCAGTGGCAGCTTCCTATTTTTCTCAACTGATTAGCCTAACCCACTTAATCAGATCCATCTTCTGAAAACTCACTCATTTTTGCAAATATGCTTGAGAATATGATGCAAAAGGGGCATACAAAATGTATGCCACCTCTGACATAGTCCATCAAATTGCTCGTTTTGTGTAGTTGTTTTTAAATACATTTTTTAAAACAGAATCTTATCTCTTTTTTTTTTTTAATCCCTTTTTGGGGTTAAAGAAATGAAGTCTGGCGGAGGGGGTTACTAATAATCAACTTATTATTACCATTGTCATATCGTGTTAAAAAGATACTTTCTTCCTACTAACACTAGCAAAGATAATAAGCATCACTCTAGAATTTAGCTTTCCTTCTTTCCTCTTTCTCTTTTGACATTTATTGCCTTTATCAATTAGAATTCCCAATTCCAAGAAACCAAAATTTACTCTCAATGTCTGGAGATAAAATGGAATTTACTGGCAGGAAATTAGAAACACAATATCAGAGATTCAAGAGTCAGGACTGAGAAAAGTTAAGGAACCATGAGACACTGGAAAGCTGGAATCAGGCATATTTTGGCTAGTTACTGCTCCCACAGACCTCAAAGACAACCATGCCTGTGGCTGCTGCCAACGCCCTGAGTGAATGCGAATGGACCCTTCTTTGCGTTCTTTCCTCAAGATTTAAAGTCCTTGGTGAGAGAATACGATGGGCTGAGCTCACGCACGGGCACATGCCATAGCAGCCAGGCAAGAGGGAGACAGGGAAACTGGCTGCAGAAACGGACGCTGTGGTACATCACCAGTGCCTCCCTTCAGGGCCCAATCCCTCATCCCCCAGCTGCTGGAGATGTTGCCTGCTGATGCCTCACAGATGATTCCCTCCCAAGGAATCATCATCCACTGGGAGGAAATGCCTCACCCAAGGGTACACCCTCTACTAGAGGCAGCCTGTATCCAATGCCAGTGGATACAAGGACACAAAAGTCTGGCCCCTGTGCCTCAATCTGGGACATCTCTGAAGGACCATCCCAGACTCAGAGCTCCTTGTGGCGTTGGCTGACATGTCTACGCAGACACGGTTCAACATCATCCTGTTTTCCTCTCTCCCTTACAGGCATTGTTCCTAAGAGTGCACCCCGGTGAACCACACACAGGCAAATAAATGTCTGTCTCAGGATATGTCTTCAATCTATGATGGCCGCCCTCACTTTCCCAGAAAGAACTGCCCTTAATAGGAGAGTCTGTGGTAAATATGACAGGCCTTGGATACTAGGTAACCAAAGAAAATGGCATACACCCACTATGTCCCATACTTTTCCATGTTAGACAATGCCATTAGCAAATAGTTCTCAATTTATAGTTCTATTCTTAAAACGCTAGTAAATTCCTATGAAGTCAGGTGAGTTTCCTTACCCCCACTCATCCCCTCCCTCCCTTCCCTGTTCTCCCTCCTATATTTCACTCCTTCCTATACCTGCATCTATCTATTTCTATGTCTCTATGTACAGCTATCTCTATCAATGATAGCAATGGAGATGGAGAGAGACAGATAGCAATAGAGATAGAGTACAGAGATAAGAGACAGACAGAGAGAGAGAGCTGTCCTCAGGATCTTCTCTCTTCCTGGAATTCCTTCTCCTTTTCTCTCTCTGCCAGTATAAATCCTACCTATTCTTACCTGGAAAACCAATCCCTTAGGGAGTCTGGGATTGACAAGTACACACTGCTATATTTAAAATGGATAAACAACAAGGACTTACTGTATAGCACAGGGAACTCTGTTCAGTATTACGTAACAACCTAAATGGGAAAAGACTTTGAAAAAGAATAGATACATATCACCTCACACCAGTCAGAATGGCCATCATCAAAAAATCTACAAACAATAAATGCTGGAGAGGGTGTGGAGAAAAGGGAACCCTCCTGCACTGTTGATGGGAATGTAAATTGATACAGCCACTATGGAGAACAGTTTGGAGGTTCCTTAAAAAACTAAAAATAGAACTGCCATACGACCCAGCAATCCCACTACTGGGCATATACCCTGAGAAAACCATAATTCAAAAAGAGTCATGTACCACAATGTTCACTGCAGCTCTGTTTACAATAGCCAGGACATGGAAGCAACCTAAGTGTCCATCAACAGCTGAATGGATAAAGAAGATGTGGCACACATATACAATGGAATATTACTCAGCCATAAAAAGAAATGAAATTGAGTTATTTGTAGTGAGGTGGATGGACCTAGAGTCTGTCATACAGAGGGAAGTAAGTCAGAAAGAGAAAAACAAATGCCGTGTGCTAACTCATATATATGGAATCTAAAAAAAAAAAAAAAAAAGGTTCTGAAGAACCTAGGGGCAGGACAGGAATAAAGACGCACACATAGAGAATGGACTTGAGGACACGGGGAGGGGGAAGGGTAAGCTGGGACAAAGTGAAAGAGTGGCATGGACATATATACACTACCAAATGTAAACTAGATGGCTGCCTTTCCACCAACCATGCATCTAAAATATGGCAGCCATTTGTACTTGCTATAGACCACCACAGTCCATTAACGTATTGCATTACACGTATTACCAAAACAAGCATTTTATAAGTCAGGAGCAACTCTCATTTTGAAGATGTAGTAACTTCAGCCCAGAGAATAAGTGATTGTCCAAAGTCATGTAGTCAAAAAGTAGCAGGAAGAGGACTAAAACTGAGTCCAGAACCAATATCCCTTCCTCTAGTCCACAAATGAACAGGGTTATTTCTCATCAGGTTAGCTTACTCTCAAGCCCCATGGTGAAAACTCTGGGTTGTGCAGCATAAGAGTTTAATGTTAGTTTCATTTTAAGAAAGGTTCAGAGTTATTTGGTTGCCAGAAATGGAAACCCACCCAGACTGCCTTAACTAAGAGGAGATTTTTTTTTTTTAAGGTTCAGGAGTATCTCTTGGAATTTTAAGGCTGTTAAGAAACTGACACTAGAAAAGCTAGCTCAAACCAAGGAAGCTATTTTCTGTCTTGCTCTTCTCCATTCTTCACTGCAATGTCATCTCCTGGTCTCTCGCTCTTTCTTCTCCCCTACGTGTGCACATTCTTCTCAAGTCCAGCTTTCTCTGTTTCTTCTTAACCGTGAATGAAACACAGCTGCCTGAACGCCTTTACTGCTTCCCAGTTCCGATGCCACCAACTAGCTCCCTATCATCCCTGTGTCCCAATTACAAATTCCCAGGTGAGAATGTCTGATTAGCTGAGCTCAACCAATGAAAAGATTCACTTTACTCAGGTGTCTATCCTCATCCAAGCTGCTGGAGTCATGGAAGAGTATAGTTACATAATGTAATCATGATTGCAGGACATCACTTCTTTGTGTGCTGAGAGGGACAATTTCTCAGAGAAGGAGCTGCCCAAAAGAAACTATTAGAGGGGCTTCCCTGGTGGCTCAGTGGTTGGGAGTCTGCCTGCCGATGCAGGGGACACAGGTTCGTGCCCCGGTCCGGGAAGATCCCACATGCCGCGGAGTGGCTGGGCCCGTGAGCCATGGCCACGGGCATATGAATATGAATATGCTCCTTGAGGGCTACGGGCACACCTTTATTTATTTCTGTATCCCCAGCACCTGCCAGCACTTGGCAGACAGGACATGCTCAGGAAATGTTTGGGCAAAGAAAGAAGGTCAGGCAGGAGGGAAAGAATGAAGGAAGAAGGGTTAAAGGACAGGAACCGTTTTTTATATATCTCTGCATGTGTCCAAAAATGCTCATGCACAGGCTGCAGTGTATACAGTAGTCTCTACCCTTCCTGTCACCCACCCAACTGTTACCAAATATATACTGAGTGCTTACAGTGTACCAGATGGACAGAGAACATCTCCACCCGACTCGTGCATGTGGTCTCTATCCCGAGCATCACAACACAAGGGCAGTTGATTCCCAGCATTATTTGGTCAACAAAGTATCCTCTGCGCACTGTGAGTTTTGTGAGGAAGAGTGAGGGTCATCGCTTGGGAAAATGGACACTGATGTCACTGACAGTTCCCCCAGCATGGTACAGGGCGACATTCCACTCAGTGAGTCACTAGTCATTTCCTGGTACAGCCTGAGCTTTCTCTTCACTAATCACATTGACCTTTCTCGAGGCAAAGATTGACACTGTGAATATATTACCTGTTTCAAAAATCATCTGTTTGTAAATGAAATGGTGGCGTGGTGCCTGCAGAGGTTTGCAGACATGGCCACATGAGTGTGCCTCCCATTTGGAAGATTTTACCACATTTAAGTCATCTGAGGCTTTTAAACCAATTGCCCCGGGACTTCGCTGGTGGCGCAGTGGTTAAGACTCCACACTCCCAATGCAGGGGGGGGCCTGGGTTCAATCCCTGTTCAGGGAACTAATCTCACATGCATGCCACAACTAAGAGTTCGCATGCCACAACTAAGGAGCCGGCGAGCTGAAACTAAGTAGCCCGTGAGCTGCAACTGAGGCACACACGTGCCATAACTAAGGAGCCAGCGAGCTGCAACTAAGGAGCACACGTGCCACAATTAAGGAGTTGGTGAGCCGCAACTAAGGAGTCTGCCTGCTGCAACCAAGACCTGGAACAACCAAATAAATCAATTAAAACAATTGCCCCAACCATCACCAAATCTTGAGACTTTCTTCAAGAAGAAATACTACTAAATATAGCCAGATTTTAGCTCCATCTTTAACAATTTGTTTTGCTGACTCATCCTAGCTTTGCATAGATTTCTGAATTCCGGAGTGGAATGACCAGTAATGATGGAGACTGCTTCAGTTCAGTGTCCCTTAGCAACCATCACTTCACTTTCCTGTTGCCATAACAACTATAGCATGAACATCAAGGTCATCAAGCCCACTGAGCCTCTCTCGGGAAGCTGAATCTTTCACACTCTCCAGTACTCTCTTCTCTGTTTGCTCTCACAGAAGATGTTTTCTGGAAAATGACATTTGCTTCTCCCTTCCTCCACTCCATACTACCTCAGAAAGCAATCTATTTAAAAGGAACAAGATAACCCCTAAGAAAGGGGATGCAAAGACCCAACTTCATAGATTGATAAAGCCACCATAACCTGGTATTTAAACTGTGCTGTATCTTCAAATGGTTCTGTTTTTCAAAAATGGAGAGACAACATGGCTACGGGAAGGATTTCAAAATTCTCAAAGTCTTCGATTCCGGTATGACATCTGTCACCATCTTAGGACTCACTTAGGTCCTCCAGCTTGTAGTTTCTGGGGAAAACGTGTGTGGAGCAGGGTGGGTGGGCGCTATATGTGATGATCTCCAAGGTCCCTCCCAGTTCCCACATTTTGTGAATCCACATTCCGACATGTCACCTCTTGCAAAGGCTTGCTTTTAAGTGGTAAACGGAAGCCAGTCCCAGCAGAGGGAGGCTTGTCCACCTCTCATTAAAACAATCAGCCTCGTGGAACAAAGGTAAAAGGCCCCTCTCAACACAAGCTTTTGGGCCCACTCTCATGTGCCACTGGTAGAGCTGGCGCTCCAGAAATACTTAATCACTGTGAATAATTAGGCAGCAGCGAAACTTTCCCTTCTTTGTGTTCGCTTAAGAATTATAAATAATCGACATAAACAATGGCTTTTCACCTCAGCTCTCACCCCCGAAATCAGAAGAATGAGCTAGATACTAGCACTTAGAGACAGCATAATTTTGTAGTTCTATTAAGGCCGACAAATAAATCTCCCAGCAAAATTGATTCTATTTTAGGGGAAGAAAGGGTCTACTTAGACCCTTTCTTCCCCTAAAATACAAGAATAAGTGATCCTTAGCCTGTTCCACATAAACCCCACTTGCCAAGCTTTCCAGGTCATCACCATTACCTGCAACCACCTTCTAAAATTCTGCCCTGCTGATCACACAATGTAGCTTTCAATGTATATCGAATAAATTTCAAGACTTGTGCATTGCACTCATTTACTGAAGACCTCACCTTTTTTCTTCACTTTTTGATGACTTTTTGTCAGAAAAAAAAAGATTTCATTAGTTCAGAACAGTTCTTACGGCATTGTGCCTTTTTCTATTTGCCAAAGTGTTTATGATATTGTTATTTATGTTTCCTTTCTTTTTTTCCCCCCAAACAGCAGTGCTAGCTGAGGTTGATGCTCTAAATTATCATCTGCCCCCTTGCTTGTTCTGCCAGTCCTTGCTGACATGAAAGTCTTAATGCTAGCTTATCAGGGTCCTCTCCCCCTGCCAGCATGGACACCTTGAGAAACTACTGGGGGGCAGGGGGTGGAAATCGGCACCAAGGCGTACCTAGCTGAAACTTTTTTCGTTGGGTAAAGCGAAGACACGGCCGGAAAGAAAGGATGCTTCCTGATGGCCCTTGTTTCATCAGTGCTTTCTCAGGAGGAAAAAGGTGACTTGGCAAAGGAGGAAGAACACCTGCAAACTAGTCGATGATTTCATCCTGCAGGCATGGAGATCTGAATAGTGTATTCCGTAGAAGTGGAAGATGCCAGCCACGCAGCAAATGATAAATTCCTTATAAAAATGCTCATTAGAAACTGGTGCCTGGCACATAGTGGGCACTTAATAAAAGTCTCTGGAATGAATCCATGAATCCCAATGTCACTAATTAGCATGTGCTGAGGAGAGGTAGAATAAAGCTGCAACTCTGAAGCATTCAATCAAATTCATCCACTCATGGACGATCCACATAATTCTATCTCATATTTATAGTTTATATGGTATTCTTCCTTCTCAGTGCTCTGCGACACACTCTCACTGGCACTCACAACATCCCTATGAGCAGAAAATTTTCGTGAAAGCGGGGGCGGTGGCGGTGGTGGAATGAACTGGGAGATTGAGATTGACATGTATACGCTAATATGCATAAAATAGATAACCAGTAAGAACCTGCTGTATAAAAAAATAAAACTTAAAGAAATGATTTCAAAATAAATCCCTTTCAAGCCTCTGTCTACTGAGTCAGATATATCTGCAGGGAGATAATGATGTAACAATTATCTGCTCATTTGTACTATAAGTTGACTATTTAAATAATTACTCTAACGGAATTGTGGTCTTCATAGAATCTGGGGGAAAAAAAGAATCAAAAGGTAGGATTGGTAAATATGTTTCTTGGAGTTACCCTGGGTACTCAGAACAGTATAACAGGTACAGGTGTCACAGTACATGAATATATTGGCATCAGACTTTATAAATCATCTCTTACGAATTTGGCTAATGTGAGTTAGGTCACCAGAGCAAAGTTAACTTCGAACCCACCATACAGAGAGCCAGAACCTGTACCATGATGAATCTACGAAGGCATGAAACAATATGAAGCTCTGCCTGAGGTCCCAGCTGGCCTCTCTGACACTGCTCTCTAACTTTGGTAGTAATCCCAATTCTCCAACTGCATTGACTTCTACAGTAAGCATATTGTGTAAGTAATTTGTTTTATAGATCAGTTTCTCTCTTTGAGTAACTATAACATACCTACCATGTATTAGTTATGGCAATGCTAACTACTGTAAGACACAAATCCCCAGATTTTAGTCATGTAATAGGACGAACTAAAAAAAAAAGGAAAGAAAGAAAGAAAATTATCCCACTCCCATTTTATAGGTGAAGAAACTGAGATGGACATTACATGACTCACTGAAATCCTATAGCTAAATGGCTAGAGCACTGGGGGTTAAATTTAGTGCTCCTGACTCCCAGCCCAGTGGCTTCACCCTAAGGTCTAATCTTTTCTAGAAAGTGGATGAATTTGGAATTAGAATTCCTTACCTATAAAATACAGTCAAAGCAATCTTTTTAAAAAAACAAAGGCATCAGTTAGGATCCCTGGTTGCAAGGAAAATAAGCCAACTGCGATGACCTTTAGCGAGAAGGATTCGTTGGAAGCATGTAAATGGCTCAGTTCCAGGGGGCAGCTGGAAAGTGGGGTTTGGTGATGGCAAGGGCTCCAGGGGCTGATGTGCTAGAAATAGGAAGCACA
This sequence comes from Stenella coeruleoalba, assembly GCF_951394435.1. NCBI lineage: Eukaryota > Metazoa > Chordata > Mammalia > Artiodactyla > Delphinidae > Stenella > Stenella coeruleoalba. Next base: position 80,469,448 of record NC_137156.1, read on the forward strand.
GCAACTCTCTCTCTTCAGAAATAGTCTAGTCCGAATATTGTAAGTGATACCACTCTTATCGCTGCCATTGCCAACAGTGGCCATGAAAATTCCTCCAAACACTTTGCTTATGCTAATATCACGACTTCAAGATTTAAGCCCCAGGAGAGAGCATCTGATTGGCTGAACTCAAGTCACACAATGAGTTTCTGGCTCTTTCAGAGAACAGGTAGAGGTGGTATCTGCTCTCCTCTCCTCACCCCTTGGTTTCTGCAGCAAGAGAGAGGTACATGGAAGCCCACATCCAATGGAGGAGGGATAATTCTCCAGAAAAAAAGCTGATGGCATTAAGAAGATGAATGATTACTGAGCCAAAAATGAAAGTCAACTGCTTGCCATTCCAGGTTTTAGATAAATACATTATTCAAGACAATTTCACTCGGAAGTTAAAGCCTAAATGTAGAAAGCTGGGCCACCTCTCATCACTTGGACCCTTCTTGGGGTCCCTGGAGTGACATAATGAAAACAAGCTAATAGCACACACAGAATCCTAGAAAACCTGGCTGACTTGGTGAGATGTGGGTGGAAGGAGGCATTTCAATGCCCACTTAAGGAAGCACACGTCTACAAATCCTTGTGTTGGTTAAGCCCTGTTCCATCCTGCACTGTCCTGCATGAACAGTGTACTCCTCCCAGTTCAGTGTACGGCTCTTCCCATAATAAACCACAGCTCACAACCAGAGTGAGGTTCTGATTAGGAAAGAAGTGAAGAGTAAGCTGGTACAGGTAATTTCTTCCTTTACTTTGGATTTTGCCATTGAGGGCCTCACCTGGTGACCTAGTGAGTTCTTTTAGTCAATGAGCTCTTCTTTCTAAGATCTTTTCTACCTCTTAACTTCAGGGACACTCATCAGACTTACAGGTAGGTTGGCACCACAGTGAATAACCATGAGTTTTGTCTATCCAGCACCCCGTCTTCTTCCTTCCAGAGATAACACCTGGGTCCCAGCAAGGAGGAAAACAACCTCCCAGACTCTCAGAATACACAGTGCTGGTGGGGCTGAGCATACCCTCCCTTGATCCTGGGATGGGCATGACCAAAGCCTGGACAACTCACATGACCCTCCCTGCAGGCAACAGTGACTGGTTCAGGACACGAGCATGTTACCCAAGTTGGGCCAATAACATTCAAGTCTGGGACTTCTGATGGAAGAATCGAGAAAAAGGAGGCTTTTTACATTGACAAAATTGTGAGGCTAGCCTCCTGCAGCTGGTTGCAGTCTATTCACCATAAGATAACGGGCTGTCTAAGCATGAGGAAAACAGAGAGAGGCAGAGCTGAGAGATGGAGATTTTGATCCTCACTGTTTGAGCATTTGCCTCCTGCGTCCATTCAGGAATCTAGCCCCTGAATTTTCAATTATATGAGCCAGTAATTCCCTTTTTGTGACTGAGTCCATTTGAGTTGTATTTCTCTCCACGCTTGTTTTTCACAAATATATGAATAATAAATCCATCTATTCACTCAGCAAATATTTTTTGAGTGCCAGGCACTCTGATAGGTACTGGGGATACCATCCTGTGCAAAACAGACACAGGTGCTGCAGTGCGCGGGTAGAGACATGAGTCAAGGCACAGATAAATATGCTTTGAAAAATGGTGAGGAGTGCTAAAAAGGAACATATAGAGCACTACGAGACTATATAGAAGACCTATCTGACTACTCCCTGACACAAAAGGGATTGTAAAATGCCTACAGGTCAAGAGGATGTTGACATGAGACAGCAATACAGGGTCACCTTCAGGAAAGACCAAGGCAAATGAGAGGCAGCCCAAACCAGACAGGTAAGGCAGTTTCACTCCCACTTTATGTGAGCAGCCCTCTTTTTTTTAATTGTGGTAAGAACACTCAATATGAGACCAGCTCTCTTAAATTTTTAACTGTACACCACAGTATGGGTAGCTATAGGCACAATGTTATACAGCAGGTCTCTAGAACTTATTCATCTTGTATAACTGTAATTTTCTACCTGTTGAACTATAACTCCCCATTTTGCTTTCGCCCAGCCCCTGGCAACCACTATTCTACTCTCTTCTATGTGTTTGACTAGTTTATATCCCTCATATAAATAGAATCACAGCGTTTGCCCTTCTGTGACTGACTTATTGCACTTAGCACGGTGTCTTCCAGGTTCATCTGTCACATATGGCAGGACTGCCTTCTTTTTAAGGCTGAGTCATAGACCATGGTCTGTGGACCACATTTTCATCATCTGTTCATCTGTGATAGACATTTAGTTGTGTCTACTCTTGGCCACCGTGAATGATGCTCCCATGAATGTGGGAGTACAGATCTCTCTTCAAGGTCTTGATTCCAATTCTTTTGGATCTTTTTAAGGCTCCCTAACATAGACCGTGGATACAGAGCTGAGAATAAGAAAACTTAAGTGTTCCAGAGCAGGGAATACAGTCTCAACTTCCAATGGAGACATTTCAGAGAGAAAAATCCTAAATGAACCCAAACTTGCTCAGCTTGTTTTCACTGAAGGACTCTTTGAGCATCTGCCCATGACATCTTATTTTACCAGCATGGTAAAATAAGATGGGCTGGGCCATGAGAGAGGCAAAAGAAGGACCACAAACACCCTCATTGCCCTTAAGATGCTCACAGTGTTTGTACAGGAGAAACAGTAAGTCAGTTTATCCAAGGGCATGGTTGTGTGAAGCAGATAAACCATGTTCAAGGACGGTGATTCTCAGCAGAGAGGAAGAAGGTGTTTGATATTTGAAAAAGCATTCAATACCCTAAAAACATAAGACTTTATTAAACAAGTGTGTAGCCGGTACAAAACACAGAAGACAGCAAAAAGTATTGAGGAAACATGAAATTTTTACAGTTCTAGAATTTTTTCATCTAAAGGAGAGGTTCATAGCAGGTACAGCAGCAGCAGAAGGTAGCACTTATCAGGTACAAGGGCTTTGGGGTCAGATGGTCCAGGGTTCAAATCCCAGCACTGTCACTCACTAGCTGTAAAGAACGGGACTCTGGGCATACACTTTTCTGCATATCAGATACCTCTTTTAAACAACAGGGATACTAATACTGCCTACTTTAGGGAGTAGATGTGATAACGAGATGGGATAATTATTGGAAAGAACCTTGTGCTTTCTGGCACACAGTAAATACTCAATAACTCTTAGCTATTATCATGACTATCATTGTTCTGGTCTTTGCCGGTGTGAACAGATTTGGCTCTTAAAGACTAACATTGCCCTAATAGCTAATAATAATAGTTAACTTATATAGAGTATGGATTGCATGCCAGACATTATGCTGAGTTCTTCCCACACTAATCCTCACTCATGCTCCGTGGGGAAGTACCATCATTACCCCCGTATAACAGGTGACAGCACAGAAATACAGAGAAGTTACTAGTCTAGGCTCACAGCTGAGAAGCTGCAAGGCAGGGATTAACCCTATACAGTCTGACTCAAAGTCTCCACACTTTACCACGATGCAACACTGCTCAAGGCAGTTATTAATTCTGTCCAAACCTCAAAACCTTCTGCAGAGATGTTTTTCAAAGATTTTTATCTCAGGCCCACACCAAAGTCTCCCATTCAGTAAGTCAAGGTGGACCTAGGAATCAGTATGCTTAAAGCTCTCCAGGGGATTCTGAAGATCAAAAGAATTTAGAAACTCCAGCTTTAGAGGACCATGACCCTGACGACCCTGACGGGGAGTTAACTGTAGCTGCCCCCCAGCCCCATCACTATGGTCTCTAGAATAGACAGTGCTGCATCTTCCACTAACATTAAAGAATCGTTTTCCTGCAGAGCTTAACTCAGCTGGGACCAAGGATATAACTCAGCAGTCAGGGACTCATTCCAGGTGTCAGTTTTCTGCATCGAAGTCAAGAGCTTTCTTTGCCCAGACTTAAGAGCCACTCAAGTATTAATTTCGGTTCCATTATAAATCACAAGTCGTAGCCCATGCCCACAGTCCTTGAAAATATTTTGAGCTCTCTAGACTCGTGAAGTCTGTGTTCCACTCCCCCCAACTTATCCCACTCCCTCCCAGAATGTTACGCTGTCCATTAATGACCATCCCGGTCCCCCAGATCACAGTCAGGCACCAGCCCCTCAATCGCCGCAAAGAGATATAGAACATTCTCCACCTGATTCCGAGCCAAAAGGTCCCATCACAAGTCTCTGTGCAGGCTCAGAGCAGAGAAGGTAACCACTTAAGTGGTCTTTGTTGTATGGTTGGCACTGACTCACCACAACGAGGAAAAGCTCTATCTGATTTTCTGGGAACATTTAGAATGAACATTGCCCTCAGCAGGCCACCTAACCAAGACCAGAAGTTGTTCCCTGAAAACTGTAAAAACCACCTGAGCTGAGGGCTGTATACCTGTGGCTGTCAGCTCAGCCCAAATGAAGCTATCACTTTCACCATATGATCCCAGCAAGTCATTAAAGACGAGTGGCACCCATACTTGTAGATCAATAACCCAGGCAAATACATCCGACAGCAGCCGGAGTCAACGGGCACCAAGTCCATGTTTAATCCAGGCCAGGTATTTGCATACGGTGGAACCATACAATTGCTAAACTACTCCCCCCACCCCGCCCCACCTTTTCTAGTATGATATCCCGGCAGTCATTGCTGCTGCCTGCAGCAGCAAAAAGCCTTGTTTAGACAAGTTTTTGAAGCACATTGTTCACACAACAATGGAAAGAGAGACACTGAGCAAAAGCTCCGTGCTGTGACTGGTGTGTGATACAGCCTAAGGTGACATATTATAAAAAATTTAGTTGAAACAATGCACATAGCTGGAGCTCTTTTGCAAATGTAAACACAAGTACCTTCACAGCAATTTCCTCATTATCTACTGGTGGTCTTTCTGCACTCTTGCTTTTGCTCCGCCCTCCTTGACAGAGTACTTTGGGGGACTTCTGCGGCTGACTTTAATGTATTTGTAATACAGATTTTCAGCTCTATTAAAGATAAATCGATTTTTAACTCTATTCAAAAAGTCTAGGGGCAATGTCTTGTGAAATCAAAAAAACCCTTATTTTTGGCACAGGGGAAATTATAAGGGTAAACAATGATAGCTGGTGGCAACTGACTTCAATCTGTGAAATCGACCTCTGCAGGATGTATGTGGACAAGCAGAAAAGTGAACTGCCTTCCAGCTCACCCCACCCCTACCCCCATTCCCTGGAATACACATTGAAAACACATTCTCAGCATGTTAAATACTGAATCCCCATCCATGAATTTCCAGATGAACAGGCAAACCATGAAGTTAAATGTAAGCAGGTAAACTTGGGGAATGTCTACTCTAAGATTTTTCTCTCCCTATTTCTGATTCCTCTCCATAAATGTGTTAAATATAACTATGTGCTATTATTCATGTATCCTAAAACTTATTCTTTCGTGCCACTGAGGAAATTTATTCTCCTTTAGTAAGAGTTATTTCCATATTTTTACAATCTATTTCTTACCCCTATTTTTCTTGGTTAATGGCACATTCATGATCCACTTTGGAAAGGCTATTTAATTCTCAGTGCTGCAGTGATTAAACACATTCAAGTGACAAACAAGTACTGAGCATACTCTTCGTGATGAAGACACAGTGTCTACTCACACCAAAAAAACTAAAATCAAAGGAAAGCATGCATCTCAATCTTCCCTCATCCTTCCAAAGGAGCAACATGCCCTTCACAACGGTCACCAAACCATCATTTGAGTACCACCGTTTTCTAAGATGTAGCAACCTCCTGGTTTTGCTGTTTATTTATCTGTTTGGACTGCTTAAAGCCAACAACAATCCCTGAGCTGCAAGCAAATTAGTCATGAGAGCTACAACCAGAATAAATAGAGACAGAGAAAGGAAACTAAAGCTTACTGGACAACTGGTGGTAGTTTCCACACTTCCTCCCTCTCCTTTCTGCACAGCCTTCGATTTGCATTTGGAGATCCACATGGTTCCGGGAAGCTGACTCCACCCAAAACTCCAGCAGGGAAGCGTGTGACCATGCATTCCACCCTTCAGATCAGTGATTGCTTCAGGATTAGGTAGATGTTTTTAAAAGGATGTGACTGTAAATGGGACAGAGACTCAAAATTAACAGTGACTTAAACAAGATCAAGGTTTGTTTCTCTATCAGATAGAACTCAAGCTGGGATGATGACTGTGCTCTGTGGAGGCAGCAGGGGCCTGAGCTGCTTCTACCTTGTTGCTCTTCTAGTCCTAAAGTCCGGCTCTTATCCGCAGATTTCCAAGATTGCTTACAACTAGAGAGCTCCCATGTTTCCTCTTCTTTACTTTAGGGGAAAAACACGAAAACTGTACACAGTAATTTTGCTTATATCTCATTGGCTAGAACTCAGTCACATAGTTACATTAGCAGCAAAGGAAGGTGGAAAATATAGGGTTTTTTTTCAGGCATAAATGTGCCCAGATAAAATTATGTTACTAGGAAAAAAGAGGAGAATAGATATTAGAGGTCAACCAGTAGCCTCTTCCTGGCATGTGAACTAAACTATTTCAGATCCTTGTGCTGTAACTTGGAACCCAAGAAAACAGGTGAATATTCTGTTTTTGGATGCATGGTTTGCTGATGTGGGAACCTGAGTGACAGTAGCAATTTTTACAACCATAAGGAAACCAATAATAGGATGAAGCTGACACCTGGAAGAGGGCAGAATCAAGGAAATCCCAGATAAAAGTATCTAGATATCTAGTAACATAAAATTCTGAATCAAACCACATCTGAAGCTCTATCTTCAGACTTTTTCACTTACGTCACCCCATAAACTCTCCATATTTTCTGAAAGCTTGAATTGAGATGTTCTTATTTTCAATCAAAACTTCCTAAGATGGGCTTCCCTGGTGGCGCAGTGGTTGAGAGTCTGCCTGCCAATGCAGGGGACGCGGGTTCGTGCCCCGGTCCGGGAGGATCCCACATGCCGCGGAGCGGCTGTGCCTGTGAGCCATGGCCGCTGAGCCTGCGCGTCCGGAGCCTCTTGCTCCGCAACGGGAGAGGCCACAACAGTGAGAGGCCCGCGTACCGCCAAAAAAAAAAAAAACTTCCTAAGACACAGAATGAGAAAGGGACAGAGAAAGAGATGGGGAGAAAGACCCAGATAAATACTGAAGGATGCGAGATAGCCATTAACACAAAATTTGACCAAAGTTACTTTGAGAAACATGAAGGGTATAAACTAAAACAGAAGTGCTGAATATTAACAAGAGCAGAGAATGACCCAAATATTATCAAAACTTCTTAGAACAAAGAAGAGATGACAAAGAATAGCTGGTATTGAGCAGCCGAGAAGTATGTTCTGAATAATTCTTTCCCAAACTGCTAGTGGGGATTAAACTCTACTGCCACATCACCCTTTACTCCACCCTCTTCCATAGAAAAGACTTTGTTGGGTGAGATAATGCCTTCAACCTAAAAGCCTCATTAAATTAGCAATTATTCCAGATCAAAGCCTTGGGTAGATGCCACTGGCCTTAACTCTTCAACAAATTCCATTGTGATGGTCAGTGTGAGCCCTTGAACACAGCTTTGTAAATTTCCAAGTATGTCATCTAGGCTCCTTTAACTCCGGGCCCCATGAGAAGATCAAACAATTACGACCCTTTTGGCCTTTATTTTCCCCTAAGATCATCGGAAGTTATTAGTCAAAACTCACAATATAAGTGAAGACAAAATAGGCACAATTTTTAGAAACTATGAAAGAAGTATGTTTTTCCTCTAAGATAAAGTTGAATAAGACGTGTTTGAATAAAAAGGAAACTGAAGAGGTGAGAAAAATTAAGTTGGAAGAAATTGTGTTCTTCACGGTCACAAATAAATGAGACGTGGAGGTGGAATTAGAATTGGGATCTACTTGTTCTAATAGACATCGTACCTAAAATTCCTTCCATTTTACTGATTTCCAGATTGAGAAGAATTTTAGTACGGATAAGTACTAACAGAAATATGGCTTAAAGTTGGTAGTATCCTACTGCAAAAGGCCATTCAAATTTGTAAACAGAAACAGACATTCCAGTAGGTATTTTTATATATTATTTTGCATATGAGACAGGAAGCAGACAAAAGAAGACTGTTAACAGTAGAGACTGTGGAGCGGGACATTTGTTCATTTCACAAATACTGATTGCCCTTAGTATGGGCCATGAACCACTCTGGGCGCTGAGGACACAGCGTTAAATAAAACAGACAAGAAACTTCTGTCTTCAGAGGCTTTAGGTGCTAAGGGCTAAGAAAAAAGAAGTATAAGGAGGCTGGGGAGTTCTGTGATAGCAGGGGAAGGAGTCAATTTTAAGTAGGAGAGTCAGGGAAACACTCCCTGAGGTGACTGTATTGGTTGTCTATTGCTCCACAGAAAATTAGCCCTTAACTTCGCATCTTAAAACAACAAACATTTATTATCTCATAGTTTCTGTGGGTCAGGAATTTGAGAGCAGCTTAGTTGTGTGGCTCTGACTCAGGGTCTCTCATAAAGCTGCTGTCAGCTGGGGCTGCAGGCAACTGAGGCTGGGCTGGGGCTGAAGAATCTACGGTTTGGCAAGCCTCGGTACCTTTCTACGTGGATGGCTCTATGTGCTTCTGAGGGCCCTCACAACCCAGCAGTTAGCTCGCCCCAGAGCAAGTGATGAAGAAGAGAACCTCATCTCAGAAGTGACAGACCACTCCTTCTGCTGTATGCTCTTGGTCACACAGATGTAACCTGGGCCACTGTGGGAGATTACTACAGCATGACTACCAGGGGGCCAGTAACACTGGGGGCCTCCTTGGAGGCTGGCTACATTGATATTGAATAAATAGCTGAAAGAGATGAGTTCAACAACACAAAACTTAAGACAAACAACTTAACTTTTATAAATTTTCATTTTCTCATCAATACACTAGAAAGTTTTTAACCATCTACACCATCATCATGTTGAGAAGCCTTAGATAATGTCCAAAATTTCTTTGGCTCAGTGCCTGGCATTTCATAATGAGCAACACATGTCAGGCTACTATCATTAGTGTGGATGTGGTTGTCATCATCCTCCTCATTTTACAGATGAGAAAACTAAGCCTTCAAGATTTAAATCCTCACTGATGGTCATGCCCCTGAAACAGATGATAATCATATTCAAGCCTTCTGAATCCAATAGCTTCTTTTTTTATTTTACTGTGCGGCCTCATAGATACCATGGGAAGGATGGATAAAAGAGTTGAAGGTTATTCCAAAGCAGGAATAAGAAAATTAAAATTATATGAGGAAAGAAAGGCAAAAAGACTCAAAACCTACTCCACTGGCAATTACCAAACAGGGCTATCAGGAGTGCTTTTTGGCTTAATGTAATAGAAAACCCAACTCTCCAAGGCTTACCCAAGAAGTATGAATGTCGGTAATTGCTAGCTTTCATTCTCACAGTTACCTTTTGTCCTTTTGTCTTCATGCTTGTTGCTTCATAGTTACAAGATGACTGCTGTAGCTTCTGGCATCACATTGACAATTCAGGAAGAGAGGAGGGTGGTACGCACAAGTTCTGCTTTCCAAGATGCCTCAGCTGACTTTCATTTACACCCAATCAGCAAGAACTGTATAGATGACTCTCCTAGTACATGGGTAGGTGGCAAAGGCATGGCTTCAACCAATCACGATTCACCGCTAAGCCTAGTCACGTTACTGCCCAAGTAAAATCTGGGTTCTGTTTTTGGAAAAAAGGCAAGTCTTTGTCTACTGTAGGCAATTGATCGGTTCATCCATAATCAGGTGGATTCCCCAAGAGAAAAGCACCCACCAGCATGGTTGTTTGTTCCCACTTCTCAGGTGAAATCTATGTAAATACTCTCTGTAGCTTCTTTTTTTTTTAATTAATTAATTTATTTTTGCCCGTGTTGGGTCTTCATTGCTGCCCGTGGTCTTTCTCTAGTTGTGGCGAGTGGAGGCTACTCTTCATTGCGGTGCCCAGACTCCTCATTGCAGTGGCTTCTCTTGTTGCGGAGCACGGGCTCTAGGCATGCGGGCTTCAGTAGTTGTGGTGCACGGGCTCAGTAGCTCCGCAGCATGTGAGATCTTCCCAGACCAGGGATCAAACCCATGTCTCCTGCATTAGCAGGCAGATTCTCAACCACTGCGCCACCAGGGAAGCCCTGGCAGGTGGATTCGTAACCACTGTGCCACCAGGGAAGCCCACACAAGCCATTTTAGACCTTACAGTTTGGGGTGAATTATCAGAAGATGAATAAAATGACTGATACTGATTAAATTGAAAAATATGAAAGGAATAAAATTGCTGAAGTTACAAAACTTTTAGAAGCCAATAATCTTCTAACAGAGAGGCTAACTGACATTTTGGCTAGATATGGAAAATCAAAGAGATTGGAATTATGAGGAGAAAATTATTCTGCCTTTTATAAAGGAGAGGAAGGAGGGGGGGAAAAGAGCAGCATAAGCTAGGGAAGTAATTATAGCAGGATACATTTCATTTCAGAAAAAGTTCTTTGATAACCAGAAAACACCACATTTTAAACTTAAGGATTTAATACTCCTAAGTCCATTACAGATAGACTCTTTACCATGCTGGAAATAACTGAAAAGCAGAGGCATGCAATTGACCACTTCATGGCTTCTTTGATTTCTCCAGGCTGTTTGAAGAGTTGAATTCTGGAAAGGATTTGAAAACTGGGCATACCAACCCTGACCAGCTAATTGCCAATGAAGAAGAATGAATTACTCTGCAATTATATTAAAGGTGAAAGAGGTCCCAAGGAAAAATTCGAACCAAAAAAATGGACTGACTTGGGATAAAAGCTTGATTGGTAACAGCCATGACTATTAAGATGTTGAGCCTGAGTTCAAAGGAAGGACAAGATCAACTTTATGTCTGACAGTCTTAAGATAAGGTCACCACCTTCTACCAAGTATATGCCAACTTATTCAGATATGTCATTCCATGTCACACATCAGATCTGTTTACCATGACTTGTTCCTGGATTTGCCCTTAAGGTTTTGCATCCAGGTCATTAGTTTGACCATTGTCAAGTTACAGACAAATTTATGACACAGGAGCACAGATGGACTCATTCTTCTGGACTTACAGGTGGTTAGTCACCTTATGGAACTCATTAATCCCAAAAGCTGATAGAGCTTGAAAATAGAGACAGATTGCAAGCAGGTTTGATAATTCTTGGATGACAGATCATAATGGGTCCTAAAGAAAAAAGAGGCCCAACAATTCTTTTGAGCATCTAATAGGGTTGCCACATAAAATACAGGACACCCAATACATTTGAGTTTCAGAAAAACAGTGAACAGTATTTTAGTGTAAGTATATCCCATGCAGTATTTGAGATATACTTTAAAATGTATTGTTTATCTGAAATTCAAATTTAACTGACCATCCTAGTTTGTTTTGCTTTTTCTTTTGCTTGTTTGCTTACTTGCTCGTTTTTGCTAAGTCTGGCAACCTTAGTCTCTATTAGTGTAGGGTCCAATCTTACATAGTAAGGAAAAATTGCCTGGCTTAAAAACTATCACGAAAAACCATTTAAATCGGTCAAAGTCTACTCTACTTGATATTATATCATTGTACTATCTCCCAGTGATTCCAAAACAGACCATTTTCCCTCAATGTTGAAAAGTTCTCAGTTGAACACCAAATGAAGTCTGGGTTGTGTTTATGGGCCATGCTGTATAAAAAAATATACTGTCTGACTTTTTAAATTAATGTTTACCAAAACAGTTTCAGTGCATGGTTTTAAATGCAAAAGAGTACACTTAATTTAATGGCATAATGAAAAATAACATTCCTCTGCCTAACCTCTCTGCATACTTCAGACCAACTCTCCACAGCCAACACTCAACTCTTCTAAATGTTTTCCTTAATATTTACTTCCACATTTATAAATAATAGACCTATACTATTCTTTCTTAACTTACACATTTTAGACATTACCTACACATTTTATGATGCTTCTGAGCCAACCTGTATTTTATGAATATGCCTTCGTTTTTGGACAAGCCTTCATAGTCCTTGGAGTCAATCATTGCCTTGGGTTTGTTTGTTTACCTGTTTTTGCCTGGTTTTCTAAGTGAGCTTTGTTCATATTTTTCAAATGGTTCAACATCTCTGCCACACACCTGTGAATAATATTTTCCATTTACCCAAACACATCAGTTCCATTTTCTTTCTTCTCTAAAGATCTCCCTCCCAGAGCTTTCCACCCACTTTGCTCCATTCCGGACCTTCATTTCTCAGCCTGCTACTCAACTGTTATTCTAGGTCTTTTCCTTTGCAAGTCTCCTGTGTCGGAGTGTGCATTCCTGAATTCCATGTTTGTTTGTTTTTTTTTGTTTCCTAACCAATTGTTTATAGGAGTACACCCTCCAGAATTTTCCCCAGGAAGGCTATCTGAGAATATTTTGAGTCTTTGCAAGCATGACAGTGTCCTTTCTCCAGAAAATAAATATCCTGTCTCTTGTCAGGGGTGCATAGGGAAGGGTAGTCTACTGTCTGGGCTGAGTGGAACAGGGAATCTGGGCTCTAATAGCTCCATATTATTTTCTTTTTTAACCAAACTCTGTTTCTTCAGCCCCATTCATTGCCCTGCTCTTGGTAATAGCTTTTTTGAATACAGAGTAAAAGGAAAAAAAAAAAAGTTACTAACTTTAGGGCTCAGTGTGTACCAGACCCTTTAGCTAATTTTAAGAAGTTCTAACATTTGTGCCTGTCATCAACCAAATCATGTCCTCAAATATTGTTTTAATGATGATAAGAACGACTCAAAAGGTCCTACCCTATATGATATGAAAAGGGAGAGCTAGCACTTGCTAACAGTCTATCAAAGCTGTATTGAAGAATTCGAGAACAGGTATGAGGTGAGGATACAATGATAAATAGAATTAAGAAACCCCTAAATGACTAGGGATGCAATACTAGTTGGTAAATAATATTGGCACTGGACTATAGCTAAGGGCAATAAAGGCTCGTATGTGGGAAGGATGGAGGCTACCATGCTCAGGACTCCAGTGGTTAAGAACAGGGATCCACATTCAAGTCCCAGCTTACGTATCTTCTCACAAACTCTGGTTCCAGTTTCTAGCTCATGCTAAATTCTCCATCACTACTCTGAATCTCTCCCTTCTTGTGCTTTTCTGGACAGTATGAGGCCACGATGAATACCATTCCAGTGCCTTCACTCCACAAAGTACCTCAGACAAAAGATAATATAGTATATGAACTCCTCTACAGATGGTTTAGAAAAGAGTGATGGGGCAGAGGCAGGGAAGGCGGCATTCACAACATTTTTGTAGTGACATTCACTAAGGATTGGATTTCGGCCATCATTTTTTTAAATCCCTCTGTAACTGCCACTGGCTCTTAGTTTGTCTCTAGCTAATTTGCTAGCTAGCTCTCTTTCCTCCAGAGCCCCTGTGCCTCTTTCCACAGTGGCTCCTCAGAGCTCTCACATTCTTTTTTTTTTTTTTAATGAGTGGAATTTAATTCTCTTTGTTTCAATTTTCTACCTTCAGGACTTGTACAGAGACCACCGTTTTGTTGACAAACAGCCTATGAATGTATTTTGCTAAGCAAAAGGTTATCTGATCCAGAAAGAAGTGTTGCCACCTCTTAAAGAGATAGACGTGGCTGTGTATTATTAGTAAAGAACAGTTTTGTTTTGCTCACACCTTCTTATATAGTATGATTGCATTTTTATAAATGCATACGTGTGTATGCACGTACACATACATACTTCATATACATAAATACATGCGCATATTATACACACAACTTTAGATACGTGTATAGAGAGAGGGAAAGAGAAATTTGTAATTATATTTACCAAAAACCCTTAATAAAGGGCCAGTGAAATTCTCTCTGGAAAGTGCTGTTAAAGAAGGGCTTTGGACAGTGTGCTCCGAGGTCCCGCGGATCTGTCTTTTGCTTCAAGAGCGTTTGGACAGAACAGACCCAGGGACACCCCTTGCTCCTGCCTCCCACCACACTCCAACCTTTTTTCCAGTCACAGCCTTTGGAATCAGCCACTCCGCTATCCTCGGTCACAGGGAACAGCCAACACCATTTTTTGGAGCTTAACTCCTCATTACCGATCAACCACGAGCTCCCGGATTCCTCAGAATTACTCCACCGAGGTGGAGGCCAACACCTGGCCAACATGCATCTGCAAGCCTCCTACACCTACCTCGCTCTGAGCTTCTACTTCGACGATGTTGCTCTGGAGAGCGTGGGCCGCTTTTCCGGGAATTGGCCGAGGAGAAGCACGAGGGCGCCGAGCGTTTTGAAAATGCAAAACCAGTGCGGCGGCCGCCCTCTCTTCCAGGAGGAGCAGAAACCTCCCCAATACGAGTGGGGTAAAACCCAAGACGCTGTCGGAGCCGCCGTGCTAGCGGAGAAGAACCTGAAAAAGACCCTTGAGGACCCGCCTGCCCTCGGCTGTGCCCCCGCATACCCCCGCGTCTGTGACTTCCGGGAGAGCCGCTTCCGGGAGAAGCAGGTGAAACTCATCAAGAAGATGGGCGACCACATGACTAACCTCCGCAGGCCGGCTGGCCCCCAGGCTGGGCTGGGCGAATATCCCTTTGAGAGGCTCACCTTCCAGAACCACCAGGAGCCTCCGGAGCCCAGCAGGCTTTGAGGAGCCCCGCTCTGCAGCCACTAGGCAGCTTTTTAACCACCCTGGAGCCCTGTCCCAAGATGTGGACCAAATGGAAACAATAAAGCTTTTTGCAGAAAAAAAAAAACCAGAGCTTTGGTTTTCTGCATTTTTACAGGGATGTATTACTCAAATAATGAGAAAATGAAAGTGAAATTATCTCCATTTAGAAAAGTAAATTGAGTATGTGTCAGATGAGAAATAAACATGAGAAGTCTAAATAGAACCACAGAGAATGTTTTTAAAAAAGAAAGAAAAAAAGACATTTGTAATAGGGAGGGAAGTCATGATCTGAAAAAACAGAAGATGACACATCTTACGTCACATTCCCATAATAGCAATACAGAGGTCCTAAGTGTGTTTCATGAAGCATGAAAAAAAAAAAAACAGCTAAAGGTTAATGAAAACCTAAAGTGAAGGAAGTTTGTTGTAAGATCTGCAAAATCCATGCAATCTGGAATTGCATTCATATTAAGTAAGTGGGTGGTTCATACTCTCCCCGCCAACCCCCCCCCCCCCGCAATTTACCTCTTCATGGATAACTCTGGTTTTCTACCAGATTAATTCAGCTCAGATCACTTTCTTTATGGAAACATACTAAATAAATTAAGGAAATTAGCCAAGTTGGTCGACTTTATAAAGAAATGGTGATTATGTATGCAATCCCACATCTGGTAGAGACATGAGTAAAGGACCAAATTTCATTGCAGTAGTTACCATATGCTCACTCCATTTCCCTTAGCACTCTGAAATTGATGGTACCATTGGAAAAAAAAAAAAAAAAGAATCCCAGAGAGTTAGAAATAATCTCAAAATTAAAAAAAAAAAAAAACAGAAAAGAATAGAACATAAGTCAGACAAAAGGAAAGAAAAATTCCTGAATTTCTTAGGGTTTTTTTCCTGATTATAAAAGGAAAAAAGTTATTAAAGATGTTTAAAGACGATTCTTTAAAAGCCTGATGAGGTGACAATGACAGACCAGGTTATTTGGACTAGCTCTCCCACTGAAACAGCTAAAACTGCTGAATTAAACATTTGTAACCCTGTAACAGCATCAAAGAGCTGACAAAATAGAAAGGAAATACCAAGTAAGTATTAAAATTAGAAAGGTAAATGGAAAATTTATGGATTGCTTTACCTCTGAAGGCATTTGCCAATCTGGAAGAAACGGAGCTGTGTTTTTGAAGGCCTTGTGGCACGAGGGAAACAAAAGTTAAAGCATGGGGCCCATTCAGTGTTGTGCGTCTGGTAAACCATCTCGCATTTATGCATTAAGCTGAGATTTTAAAGGGCTACAGCATCACAGAAAGGATCAACCATCAGTATTTCCACCCTATTCCTTCCACCCCAGTAGTTTTTTGGGAGAAGTACCTTGGTGCTAAGCAGAGCAGGAGAAAAGAAAGGAAGGAGAAAACAAAGAGAATTGTCCTTGAGAGGGTGTAAACCATGGATAAGCTCTCTTGAGGGTCTACAGTCCCAATTTTGCAACACCTAAGTGATCAAAAACATATATGCCATGGTTTTAACTTAAAATAGTTCTCTGGTCATCAGGAAGTCCCCCCCCACGCACACACAAATAATTGTTTAAGGGCAGTGAGCCACACAAAGACACCAACTATATAAAGAAAAATATACCATGAATGAGAACCAGCAGAAATAACAGACACCTAAGTACTTCAGATACTGCAATTATCAGACACCGAGTATTAAAAGAAAACCATGCTCCTTTGTTTAAGGAAATGAGATAAGTTTGAAAATGAATGAAGGGTACAGGAAATTCTAAAAAGTGTTACTGCAGATTTGCAAAAGAACCAAATTGAACTTGCATAAATTAAAAATACAATAACTGAAATTTAAAACAATATATAGATTGGGCAGGAGCTCACATATAAAGAGAATAAATGGACTGGAAGACAGAAGGCACTTATCCAGAATGCAGCGCACAGAACACATAACTGGAAAAATAAGAGAGGCTTAGGAGGGACCTGGCTCAGAATAGGTATTCAGCAAACAGTTGCTGAATGCTCTGACTATAATTTTTACTGATGAGATTATTTTCTGGCTTCAGATGTGAGCTGGCTCTTCTAGACTGGGACTTAGAGAAGATCCTGTAAAAGGAGTATCAATTTCAGTGACTGCAACTGAAAAAATTGATATGATCAACAGACATTTACTGAGAGCTTGCTAACTGCAAAACACTGTGCTAAGCATCAGAGTTAAGAACACGTATGTTATTACACATAATTTATATGTTTTCTTATAAGAACAAGAATTTCATAAGGGTTTTATAAAGGCACAATGTTCTAACCAGATTCTTCTACTAGCTTGCTGTGCAATTTTAAACAACTTATGTAAAGTCTCTCTGAGGCCTATTTTCTCTATTTTTAAGATGAGGACAATAGAAACAGAAAAGATAACACAGAAAGCAAAGGCTTTGCTCATGGCATATCATAGCTGCTCGGTAAATATAAGTATATTCCCTCATTAACTAAAAATGTTTTTTGATGCACTGGGCTTGGAGAAACCTATATATGATATTTAATGCAAATGGATTGTGAATCCACATAATCTCCAAAGCCAATGAAGTACTGGAATCTCCTTTTGATTACGTCATAGTTACTTAACAATATGTGGAGAATATTGCTAGTGACCTGTCCAGTATCCATCCCCCACTTCTTCCTAACAGAACCCAAAATCTATTTGTAGCAGTAACATGATGACCTAACGCTTTATCTCCCCGACCCTCGGAAGGCAAGTGTGTCCATGTGCCAGCTGTAAGCAAGTTAGTAAGTCCGGCAATGAGGTATTTATCAGCCATGCTGCCACATGAGGCTTCCCATGAGCCCCTTTAGCCTTTGTCCCTCCAACAGCCGCCTTGTGAGCATAAGAACAAAGCCACACAGAGCCGCAAAGAAGGAACAGAGAGGGAGCCTGGGTCCTTGATCACCGGGCTGCCATGTTGACCCAATACTGACGGCTCCCAGACACTTCTTCTGTGAGGCAAATGCCTTACTATTTAAGTTTTACAGGCTTTTTCATTACAAGCTGTATTAGTCAGGGTTCTCCAAAGAAACAGAACCAACAGGATACATATAGATATATAGATACAGATAAAGATACAGATATACATATAAAGAGATTTTTTTTAATAAGGAATTGACTCACGTGATTATGGAGGCTGAAAAGTCATAAGATCGGCAGTTAACAGGCTGGAGACTCAGCAGAACCAATGGTAAAAGTCCAGGCCAAATCCAAAGGCCTGAGAAACAGGAGAGCCGAGGGCATAAACTCCAGTCCAAAAGCCAGCAGGTTGGAGACCTAAGAAGAGCCAATGTTTCACTTCAAGTTCAAAGCCAGGAAAAAAGCAATGTCCCAGCTCAGCAGTCAGGCAGGAGGAGTTTGCCCCTTCATCACGGGAAAGTCAGCTTTTTTGTTCTATTCAATTGATTGGAAGAGGGCCACGCATTAGGTAGTGCAATATATGCTTTTCTCAGTCTCCCAATTCAAATATTACTCATCTAAAAACACACAGACACACCCACAAGAATGTTTGACCAAATATCTGAGCCCCCTGTGACCCAGTCATGTGGATACAGAAATTGAACCATCACACAAGCAGTCAGATACAATCCTGATATACCAGTCTGGACCACTTCATGGGCACCTGTAAAAGAAAACCCAAGATTTCATTTAAGAATAAGGGTTTTTGTGAGGTATCCCCACCCCCTACAATTTGACATTTAAAAAACCCACAGGAAGGGTAGTAGAACATGAACACAAATATTAAGCGAGTTAAGAATAGTGAAGAAAATCAGCTATTGTGGCTTAAAATGTTAACTAGCCCTCAAAGAATAGCTATAGTAAAAGTCTTGGGAATAGGCAGAGAAAACATGCTAGCCCCTTCCCCATGGAGTTCTTCACAATTGCTCCCTAAGGAACTTTGAAATCGCCAATGCTCAACCTGGAAAATGAGACACGAGTTGCTGGCCCCACGAGAGAGAACAGAAGCATGTACCTCATCAGCATTACAATGTGAATGTAATTTTCCTGATGTGAAATTCAACATCCTTTTTGATCATTTTCCCTGATACTTTGGAATCTGTGTATAATGAGCATGTAAAGCACAAACTTATTTTTATACATTAAAAGTGGTTTCATGAGCCCAAAGGAAAGGTCCTAATTTACATGTGACACTTGCTCACTCATGCATTGACTGGTTGGATAAATTACTGAGCGCACTCTAAGTGTCCAGCTCTGGGGACACAAAGCCAGGTACTTTGTGAAAAGGTTTAGGAGCCAGCTCTGTCCTTTAAGAGTTAATAATCTAATATTAACACTGATAGACAGGCACAGACCTCATGGCACAGAATAAAAGAATTAATCTGGGACATTCTCAGACAGTGAAGTATTTATGTCACAGACAAAAGAGCTTAGCATTGAAGTTAATGTTTGCAAATAAGAGTAATTGGACATGTAATGAAAGTGTTTCTGTGTAAACTTCCATTCCCAATCTAGCTGAACAACTTGGGCAAATTGCAGAGCCTCTGTGAGCCTCATTCTCCTTGTGAGGAAACAAAGATAATGATATCTAACATTGCAGATTCTTTGATGTTTAAATAACAGCATATAAAACATATAAGACAATGTCCAACACAGAGTAAATAGAAAGTACTTTTAATAGACGCTCCTGCAATATGACAATTGCCTGAACAATAGTAATCTCACTAGAAAAGTAAAGGGTTTACATACTACATGTATGTGTGAATTTCACAGACTTACCTTTTTTCAACCAAAGAGCCAGGGTCCCTGATACACCCCTAATGACTCAGTTCTCATCAAGGCAAACTACTTTATTGAAGCAAAGAGTATGGGGGCTGAAAGTATAGGAAGAAGCCAAATTAAGTGATTGTTTAAATGCTTTTGCCAGTCATAGAATTAGCTATGTCTGTTTCGCATTATCAACCAGCGGCCTTTTGAAATTCCTGTCACTCCATCTTCTCTTTAAAATGAACAATTATATATTGCTAAACAATATTTTCTATGTCCTTCTTTTAACATATTCATATTTCTGATTAACATAACACTACTTTTATTCATCTGTTCACTTAATTCATTAAAAATATGATTTGAGCACCTACTAAGAGCCAGGCACTGTTCTGAATGTAACATGTTAAATAATATCATCAAGACAGACACAGCTCCTAATCCAGCTATTTTAGTCAAGGCTGCTGTTCCAAAACGTCTTCCTTTCACATCACTCACTTTCTTGGCCACTTATTGTAAAATGTCAGCCTTTAAAGATGGTTCATAACATAAGTATCCACTAAATTCCCATCTTTATTTATAGACTACAATTCATCAGGATGATTTTGATTTTCACTTCTATTCTCTCATCCACAGTTTCTCGAGTTAGTGGGTCCCAGGATGGACAGAAGTATTGATGCTTAATTTTGGTGGTTGGAAAAGTGCTCGTGTCAAGGTTGACTGAACAGTAAGTCATTCCCCTGACACAAATGAGGTCCTAATGCAATGTGATGATGACACATGAAAAGGAACCTTTCTGGTAAATTCTCTAGAGTTTTCATCAACTCAGCAGGTAGGAGAGATTGAATACCTGCTCAAAGCATATGTTTATCAGGGACATATGCACTAAGACATGAGCTATCATTTTTCCAAGCAAGATTTTAAACTCCAAGTGCTTTCATGTTACAAGACATTAAAGGCACTGAACAGTCACGGCATGAATTGCAGCTGTTTACTGTGTGGGGAACCAGTGGGTAATTCTCTGAACATCAAAAGATGTTGCTACCAAGTTTTCCATCTCTCTCTGGACGTTAATGCTGACCCTGACTGATGCCCCATGAAAGACTAGTATAATGCCTTTTTAAATAACTTTTTTTGCCTTATGTAACATTCACAGACCAGGTATTCAGAGAAAAAAATTAGCAAATTTCTAGGAAGAGTTGAAAGCATGTTTTGTTTTAGATGTTCATCCTCGCATTCATGGAGAGAAGAGGTGAACACATTTCCAGAAGTTCAGCAAGACTTTTTCAGAAATTCAACAAAAACTCCTGGAAGGCTAAGAGGTATCCATCAATTCCTTCCATCCCAGCAGCACAGTCCCAGACAAGGGCTTAACAAATGGCAGTACAAGGTCTGTACTGATGTCCTTCCTCAATTGCCTAATTTATACCTAGGAAGTAACTCACCCAGCCGGGCCTGGCCTCTTTGTTTAATCATCCGCCAGCCCCTTCACAGCCCAGACTTGGTGATAAAGCACAGCACTGCTACCCCGCTGCTGGTAAGCAGATAGGAGCACCCCCGGGTGTTCACAGGCTGGGAAATTCTCTGCCCGTGTCATGCTTGTCTGTCAGTCTCCACAGCAATGGGACTGACTGACTCTGTCCCTGGCTCTATCTCTACTTCTAAATCTTCCTCCCTCCCTGGCTCCATTTCTGTCTCCATGTGAATCTCTCTATCTCTGCCTCCCTCTGCTTGTTCATCTCTCTCTTTATGTTCCTCTCTACATGTCTCTCTCTCTGTCTGTCTCTCTCTGTCTGTCTTTCTCTGTCCCTTTCTCTCTTTCTGGCTCTCTCTGTATCTCTGTGTGTCTTCCTCTGTTTCTCTGTCTCTGTCTCTCTGCCTCTGTATGTGTGTGCCTTTTTCCAGCTCGTTCTCTTTCTCTCTCCGTCTCTTTCTCTGTCTATCTCTCTCTCATACCTGTGCACGCAGACACAAACAGCCAATGGCATTATTATTTTATCTTCACTATTAACTCCAGTAAACTATTACATGGCTCCCACACTATCATGATGAAAAACAAAGTTTCCCCGCAGAGAAATGCACACATTATTAGAAAACAAAATTCCGATATAAACACAAGGCAGGGTCTTCAGTATCCTCTGCATCCAGGATTTACACAAAGACCAAAACATGTACTGAAGGCTCTTTCTTGTCACTTAGATCAGTAGCCCAAAATATCCCCAGAGCGATTCTCAAATCCATAACTATGTCTAGCATTGGGTATAGGCTAAGTTATATATTTTATATTTCAATTTAATATTTTTTCCAAATATATGTAACTCAAGTTTTCCTTTTTTTTTTCACCACGCCATGTGGCATGTGGGATCTTAGTTCCCTGACCAGGTATCAAATCCATGCCCCCTGCAGTGGAAATGCACAGCCTTAACCACTGGACTGCCAGGGACGTCCCAAGGTTTCTTAATGTAGAATCCATGGCTGTCCACGATAGGTGGTTTCAAGGGGGTCTGTAAACACTCTGAAACAGTACGTCATTTTCTATCAGCATTTTTCAGGAAAAAGTCCATAGCTTTCAACAAGATTCCAAAAAAAAATATCCTTATCAAACAGACAAAAAAAAAATTAATCACCAATGGGGTTGTCATTTTCAAAAAGTTATAGATTCGTTATAAAAATTTTACTTTTGGTCAACATACATCTTATCAACCAAGGGAAGCTGATAGGTACACGCCCACCATCATATGGAAGTTCACAAAACATTCTGACAATTGAAGCGTGCAAATCACTATGTGAGAGGCTTATAAATTCCACCTACTGGGAACTTCTCATTCGGCACTGCTGGTATTTTTCAATCCTTTTTATAATCCTTGAGAACTATTTATGACACAGTCCAAATGAGCTCCATCTACATAAATTTTTACCTTCCTGAACACTTCCAAAGAATCTTTCCTTTTCTAACAGAGCTCCTTAAACAGACACAGGAGAGGACAGACACAAAGCACTGAGCAAGCAGCACATTCTATTCTCTACAATTAGTTCCACAGAGGAGTCAGGGTACAGAAAAGGTTGAAAAGGTTACCTATTGTCTTCCTTCTCAATACAGGATGAGTTTGTGTATTTGACTTCAACAACTGCCCAAATAACGAAACCACAGAAAATGGTCAAGGTTAATTCAATGTAGATACTTCACTTTAAATGCAATTGTTATTTCGTTTCTAAAACACTTCTAAAAAGAAATGACTGATTGGGAAATTAGTATCTAAGCAGAGAACTGAAATAAAAAATGGGTTGTTTAGCAAGGATGCTAGTTTCAGGAAGAACCATGAGGCCAAGGATGGAAAGGTCCTTTAAGAACTCCACATGACAAAAGGGCAAATCTCTCAAACTGGCCTTCGAGGCTCCTTAAAATGTAGTGTGGGGCTTCTCTGGTGGCGCAGCGGTTGAGAGTCCGCCTGCCGATGTAGGGGATGCGGGTTCGTGCCCCTGTCCGGGAAGATCCCACATGCCGCGGAGCGGCTGGGCCCGTGAGCCATGGCCGCTGAGCCTGCGCGTCCGGAGCCTGTGCTCCGCAACGGCAGAGGCCGCAACAGTGAGAGGCCCGAGTACCGCAAAAAAAAAAAAAAAATGTAGTGGGAAACTTCAGATCCATCCTTATCTCCAATAGCCGTCAACAGCCATTTTACCTCTTCCCTTCTTTCTTGAAGCCAATATTCTAATAACCTTCCACGTCTTTGCTAGTGCGGCAGACAAACTACAAGGGGGCCACCATTGTCCCCAGTGTTCCTGGCGTGTTTACATCTTTGTATCATCTGATCCCCTTAAGTGTGTGCTTCCAACCAACAGAATACGGCAAAGGGGATGGGATGTTACCCCCACGATTATGTTATATAAGATTCTTTATTGCTAGCAGATTCATTCTGGAATCTCTCTCTCTCTCTCCATTGCTCACTTTAGTTTTTGTTTGTTTTTTTGTTTTTTGTTTTTTTTTTTGCAGTACACAGGCCTCTCATTGTTGCGGCCTCTCCCATTGCGGAGCACAGGCTCCGGACGCGCAGGCTCAGCGGCCGTGGCGCACGGGCCCAGCCACTCCGCGGCATGTGGGATCTTCCCGGACCGGGGCACGAACCCGTGTTCCCTGCATCGGCAGGCGGACTCTCAACCACTGCGCCACCAGGGAAGCCTCATTGCTCACTTTAAAGAAGCAGTCTGTCCTGAACTCTAGTGCGTCAAGGAAATAAATTCTGCCACCAATTTAATGAAACTTCGAAATGGACCCTACCCAAGTTGAGCCTCTGATGAGAACAAGCCCTCGTTAACAACTTGATTACAGCCTCGTGAGATTCTGTGCAGAGAACTCAGCCAAGCTTTGCCCAAATGCCTGACCCACAGAAACTGTGAGGTAATAAACGTGTTATTTTAAGATGCTAAGTTTGTTACCCAGCAGAAAAAACTAATACAGTAAGTACTGTGCTGTCTTTCTAGAATGCTCTTCATCTTCTTTGAAATCCTGTCCCTTTGTAAAGGATCAGATCCAAAATTTCTCCTACCTTTTTCTTACGTAAAAGGTAACAATTTGTCCCAGGGCATCCCTGGCAGTTTGATATTCAGCCTCTTCCCAATAGCCCTTTCCCACAAGGGTGAATCTGGGCCTATTTTCTTACAGGGATTTCTCTACCTGTGCCCACACAGATCACAATGACTTCAAATATATCTACACAATCTGCTCTCTCTGCCTGGTAAGATCTTCGTAGTTTTGTGGTCCTGCTTCCCTGGGCCCATCACTCCTCCTTTTCTTACCACTCAACTCTCTTCCTCTCTCCACAACAAAGGGGACCCTTAACATCTTCCTGAACTTTAGTGAGACACCCACCTTTAGACTTATGGCCTGGTTTCTTCTTGGCTCTGAGCCCAGTCTGATTTTCCCAGCCAATCAAACCCTTTCACAAGCTTGAGAAGGGCTTGGTTATGAATCATCCCATCAGTGGACACAGCTCCCTAATCAACTCAATGAGGCCCTCACCACTGGTACACTGAAGCAAAGAGCTGTGGGACCAGCTTCTCATCAGTCACCTGGCCAGCTTTTTAAATGCTTAGCACTGAGATTCAGGAAAAGATGAGCCCGTGTTTGAGCCCACATAAAGGTCACAATAGATCTACCTGACTTTACTTCACCTGCATCTACTAAACATCAGGTGAGTGTAGAGTTAGCCTTCAATGCCCATAAAATATTATCTAGTGCATATTAGGATGTGTAGGAGTGTAAACTGGGAAAGCCCTTTTTGCAGAACAATTTGGAATATCTATCAAAATATAAGACTTTATTCCCTTTTATACATGGTAAATTATAATGCTGTACACCTGAAACTTGCATAATAACAACAAAAAAAGGGTTTATAACCTTTGATCAAGCAATTCAACTGTGGTTAATATCACAGAAAAGCATCTTCATGGGAGCACAAAATGACGAGTACCGGGCCATTCCATGGAGCATGGTTTTTTGAGTAAAAATGTGGGAAAATGTTGAAGATGGATGACATACACTATGATATATCCATACATTCATACTATAGGGTGATACTCACCAGTTAAAAAGACTGCTGGGACTTCTGCTTCCAGGATAAGGGAATAGACATAGTTTTCCCTAGTCTTCCTGCTAAGTATAAATAAAAACCCTGCACATTATATATAAAACAGACATAAGGAAACTCTAAAAGGAATGAAGAAGGCAATTCAGCTAGGGATCAGAGATCAAAGAAATGACACAGTGGTAAATGCCCTGGCTTTTCTTTTTGCCTTATATATCCCCCAACTGGAGCTGAAGAAGCCAAAGTCCAACCTGTATACAAATGTTTATAACATTCCTAATGGCCCAAGACTGGAAGGGAGCAAGATGACCTTTAATGGGTGCAAAAAATTAAAGTGTGGTACATCCATACTACGGAACACGACTCAGCAAAAAAAGGAACTGCGAATACATGTGATAACCCGAACAAACCTCCAGAGAATTATACTGAGTGAAAAGAGTAGATCCCAAAAGGTTACACCCTACAGTATGCCATTCACATAACATTCCCGAAATCATAAACTAATAGAAACAGAGGACAGATTAGCAGTTGCAGGTTTAAGGAGAGGGTGGGGCAGGAGAGATGCAGACGGAGCAACATGAGGGGTCTTTGTGAGGGAAATGTTCTGTATCTTGATGTATCAATGTCAACATTTTGGTTGTGATATTTTACTGTAGTTCTGCAAGATATTACCACTGGGTGACACTTGTGAAAGGGTACCAGGATCTCTGTATTTTTTCTTCATGTGAATCTACAATTATCTCAAAATAAAAAGTTTAATTAAAAAAGAAGAAAATACTGTCTCTAAGCTCTCCGAGATGTATTGTTTTTAAAAAAGTCAGTTGTACAACATTACCTAAGGTACGACCCCATTTGTGCTAAAAATAAAAACTAAATTTTATAATGACTTAGTGAGTGGCAGGCACTGCTTCAAGCCCTTTGTAAATATTCATGCATTGAAGCCTCACTATAAGTCTATGAGGTAAGCACTATTTTTTTTTTTATAAGTTTTATGGAGCAACTAAGCCCGTGAGCCACAACTACTGAGCCTGCACTCTGGAGCCCGTGAGCCACAACTACTGAAGTCCGCATGCCTAGAGCCTGTGCCCTGCAACAAGAGAAGCCACCGCAATGAGAAGCCTGAGCACTGCAACGAAGAGTAGCCCCCGCTCGCCGCAACTAGAGAGAGCCCACATGCAGCAACGAAGACCCAACGCAGCCAAAAATTAATTAATTTTTAAAAGAACTCAT
The DNA here is from genome assembly GCF_951394435.1 of Stenella coeruleoalba. Lineage (NCBI taxonomy): Eukaryota > Metazoa > Chordata > Mammalia > Artiodactyla > Delphinidae > Stenella > Stenella coeruleoalba. The sequence goes on from NC_137156.1 coordinate 80,495,697, forward strand.
TAAAAATGTATTAGTTATCTATTGCTGCATAACAAATTACCCCAAAGGTTAGCAACTGAAAACAATAATATTTATCTTTCGTGGTTTCTATAGGTCAGAAGTCTGGTTACTAATGAATCTCTGGCCCACATGCTCTCACAGGCTCTAACAAGGGGTTGCTGGGGCAGCAGTCTTATCTCAAAGCTTGACTGGGGAAGGGTCTGCTTCCAAGACACTCATGGCTGTTGGCAGGACTAGGTTCCTTGTGGGCTGTTGGACTGAGGGCCTCAGTTGTTCCCTGACTGTTGGCTGGCACTTGTGCTTCTCTCCTTGCCACATGGGCTTCTATATCAGGCAGCTCACAGCATGGCAGCTTGCTTCATCGGGAGAGAAAGCAAGAGGAGTCGGAGAAAGAACGTGCAAGCAAGAAGGAAGCCACTTTTAAAACCTAATCTCGGAATGCTATCCCATCACTTTTGCCAAATCTGATTTGTTAATGTGAGTCACTAGGGCCCAGCCTCACTCAAGGAGAGGGGATCAATTACACAAAGGGATGAACACCAGGGGACAGGGATCACGTGAGCCATTTTTGAAGCTACCTATACAAAGAGTTACACAGTGGCTGAGGGGCAGAACACAGATGTGCAGGACACTTTCAGTATCTCCATACTGATACAGCATCTTTTCTCTGTCTGTGTTCATGGCTAGTGTTCTCTATCTTGCCATATGCATCCTTTTAACAAATATGTATTGGACACCTATGACATGCCAGGCACTGTCCTGGGTGCTGAGGGACGGCAGGGAACAAACAAACAAACTGAAAAATTATACCAGATGTAAACTGTATCGGATGATAAATGCAGGAGAGGAGAAAAAAGAACCCTCCGCCACTGTTGGTAAAAATGTAAATTGGTGCAGCCACTATGGAGAAAAGTATCAAGGTTCCTTAAAAAACTAAAAATAGAGTTACCATATGATCCAGCAATCCCTCTCCTGGGCATATATCCAGACAAAAGTCTAATGCAAAGAGATATATGCACCCCAATGTTCACTGCAGCACTATTTACAATAGCCAAGACATGTAAACAACCTAAATGTCCATCAACAGATGAATGGATAAAGAAGGTGTGGTACATATATACAATGGAATATTACTCAGCCATAAAAAAGAGTGAAATATTGCCATTTGTGGCAACACACATGGACCTACAGATTATCATACTAAGTGAAGTAAGCCCGACTGAGAAAGACAAATATCATATGATATTGCTTATATGTGGACTCTAAAAAAAAACGATACAAATGAAATTATTTACAAAACAGAAATAGACCCACAGACATGGAAAACAAATTTATGGTTACCAAAGGGGAAAGGGAGGGAGGGAGAAATTAAGAGTTTAGGATTAACAGATACACACCACTCTATATAAAATAGATAAACAACAAGAAACTTCTGTATAGCACAGGGAACTCCACTCTGTATTTTGTAATAACCTGTGTGTGTGTGTGTGTGTGTGTGTGTATAACTGAATCACTTTGTTGTATACCTGAAACTAACACAACATTGTAAATACTTCGATTTAAAAAAATTACATAGACAATAAACAAGGTAAGATAATAAAAAGAGATGTCGGGCTTCCCTGGTGGCACAGTGGTTGAGAGTCCGCCTGCTGATGCAGGGGATGTGGGTTCGTGCCCCAGTCTGGGAGGATCCCACATGCCGCGGAGCGGCTGGGCCCGTGAGCCATGGCCGCTGAGCCTGCGCGTCTGGAGCCTGTGCTCCGCAACGGAGAGGCCACAACAATGAGAGGCCCACGTACAGCAAAAAAAAAAAAAAAAAAAAAGAGATGTCAAGGGAGGTAAAGGTCGAACACAGCCACTCTGCAGAGAGACGTGAAGGAAGTTGGGGAGATGCAGGGGAAGAGTTCCAAGTAAAGGCAACAGCAAATGCAAAGGCCCTGAGGTAGGACCATGGCTGGTGTACTTAAGGCACAGAAAGGAAGCCAGGGACGTACCAGAGAAGTCAACAAGAAAGAGAAGGTCAGAGAGGTTGGCAAGGCCTTGCAGACCGTGGTAAAAACTTTGGTGTTTTACTTGAAAGGTGTTTCCTTTCAAGACCAGGTCATAGAGTAAGAGAACAAAGTATTTTGGGGGCCACTTTCTGACCCTTACCATTGTCCTGACTTTGACAGTTTTTCTTTCACCTGTTTTAAAGGACAGTTTTGTATCCAGCACAAGGTAGGTACTTAATAAATGCTTAATAGTGTTACATAATGTGGTGAGGTCACTTTAAAATCAGACCCTGTACTAATTCAAAAATGTTCAAGGTAACCAACTTTATTAATCATTTGTAATGATCCAAGTTCTAGACACATGGAAATGAATGGAACATGGCTCCTGCCCTTCAAAGAATCATCCTGTAGTGTCCACTCTACAATGAAAGATGTTACCGTCAGGATGGCAGAGGATTCCAAGGATAATTTTGCATACTTTGGCCAAACTTTTCCTTGCACGGATTCCCAGGGTAAGGAATTGCAGAGAACTGAACCATATTAATGAACTATATTTTATAGAAATTAGGTCATTTCTTGGCTAGCACTCTTCATGAAGTGGGTCACATATTTTCCCACCTTTCTACCTGAGTCATGACATAAATGAATCCAGTGATGGTTTCACCTTGAGTGCCAACTTTGACACATATTGGCTTCCAGGAAAACTATGTTAAGAATGATTCTGAGGCCACATTCAAGCCCATGCTCAATGTCTACCATGGACCCAGCATGAAGAAATGGTGGCTGACCATCTCATCAAGATTACATTGTAAATATGGTCCACCATGTCAGTAAATGGCAACTCCATCATTTGATTTGCTTGGGCCAACATCCTTGGAATCATCCTGGACTCCCCTTTCACTTTTATAGGCCACATCCAAATTGTCAGTAAATGCTAATGGCTCTACCAGCAATGTATATCACCTCCACTGCTTCCATCCTGTTTCCATCTCCTACTACTCTCCTATGCACCATACTCATCCCACTGTTGTTCCTTGAACCTACCAGGAACGCTCCCAACTCCGGACTTTTGAGTTTCTAGTTCTCTCTAGCTGACGGGCTCTGTCACCAGGTAACCACAGCTTGACGTTCCTCCTTCACCTTCTCAGTGAGATCTTCTCCACCTTCCTATTTACAATTGCAGCTCCCACATCCCCTCCTCCCAACACTCTTCCCTCACTTGTACATATCCCTCATCATCAATTTACATCCTATATGTTTTTGTTACTTATTTATTTAGTGGATACATCCCTCCACTAAAATATATGCTGCATGAGGACAAAGATTTCTCTCCTGTCTGTTCACTGTTCTATCCCCAGCACCGAGAACAGTGCAAGCACGGTAGCTGCTTAATAAGTGTTTATCAAGTAAAGAGTAGATAAACAAATGGATGCCAGGGCTATAATTCAATGAGGTTCAGCAATTGTTGGTATTTTAGGAGCCTCTTTGTCTCTACAGTAAATGGCCTTATGCTGTAATGCTCTGGTTACTTCACTATAGCCAATGAGTCTGTTTAGAGCTGCACTGTCTAATATAGTAGCTACCAGCCACAGGTGGCTTTTTAGATTTAAATTTATACTAATTAAAATTAAGGAAAATGGAAACTTCAGCTGTTCAGTCACATTAGCCATATTTCAAGTACTCAACCGCCACATGGGGCTGGCAGCTACCATACTGGACAGCACAGGTACAAAACATGTTTATCAGTGCAGAAAGTTCTGTTGGCCAGCACTGGTCTGGAATATCCACTCTGACTACCCCAGAGTAATTACTATAATTAATCTTCTAATTTGAGAGACCAACTAAATCAACTTGTTAAAATTATATCCAATAAGCACAGACTGAATATTGATCCAGGCCTGAAAAATTCTCCTATGGGATTGTGTGCCTGGGCTTTCTGACTCCATTCCAGAGGGTCCCTTCTTCCTTCATCTTGGCTTTTCTCTGCTGTTCCAAAGTGATGAGTTTTCTGGGTAGAGGGCTTATAGATAGGTGAGTTGATACAGTAGCACCTCTACTGCATGAAAATTGACTCCTTAACTCAGATTGTATTTTGCCAATCTTCTAAGATAGAGGACACATGGCAATTGTCAGAAATAAAGATAGGAATGGGATAAGATTCTCTGTGTGGCCTGGGATCAGAATAGTAAGTGGGTAACCAAACAGGAAGTGGACCAATTATGAAGGTAAGTGGACAGAACATTGTAAGGTCAACAGTAGTTGACATTCATAGTCTGAGATAGACACACATTGTGTGTTTTCAGTAGAGGAGCATGGTTTACACTGTTATTTACAGCCTGGGGATTTTGGTAACCCAGGCAGAAGTGCCCATCACCAGTTTTTGTTTCAGTAGGTCACGGGACCCACATACTGCTTCATCACTGATACCTCCCATAGGCATTACTCCCAGTGCTCTTTAAATAATCCAGCAAACCACCCGCAGAGGTTGGGATGGGCAAACATCCTTCAGAATGAAGTATTTTCCCCTGCCTGCTTTCAGCTCTCTCCTCTCCGGAGGACAAAGGGAAGTCCACACTTCAGCACTTTTAACTGTCACCTTCAGGAACAACTGCAGTCTCTCTCCCTCTTCCTGCTTAATTACAAACTGCTTTCACATCCATCTAAGGAAATGTACCTATCCCTAGTAGACAACAAGCCTTGAGAGCCCTCCAGGCTAAGATCAGAGGTTAAGTTCAAATGAGATACCAGCACAATCTGACCTAATTTTAACCCTGCTAAATAATTAAAAGAAAAAAAAATTAAGCAAGTTTCTAAAAAAATTCTCTCCATCTTTTAATTTGCAACTAAAATTAATTTATTTTGAAAACATGCCACGTTTTATCCCCTTCTTTTTTTCTAGTCTGAGGAATGCTTCTGTTATTTCATAGACAAAATGTTCCTTTCATTTTCGGAAGGCCAAATATTTGATGTGGTTTACTTTTCACTATTTAATGTTTGTTTCATGATAGTATCCTAATTTCATTCCATGATTAACTGGTTTTTCCCTTATTTATGCCTCAGTTCCATATTTTAGAAAGCTGGCCAGTGGATCTTTGGGGATTCTGAATGTCTTGTTTATCTGTTGTGTTCCCCATCGTGACTCAAAGGGAATCTGACCATGAATTGGTGTGGAATTTTTCAATGAATGTACCAATGAATGAATGAATGAATGAGTGGATACAGAGTCACTAGGCAAAGAAGTCATCACATGCTCAACATTGCTAACATTAGGAAAATATAAATCAAAACCACAATGAGATATCACCTCACACCTGTCAGAATGGCTAACATCAAACAGACCACAAGTAACAAACACTGGTGATGATGCAGAGAAAAGGGAACCCTCATACACTGTTGGTGGGAATGTAAACTGGTACAGCCGTTGTGGAAAATAGTATGAAAAAACTAAAAATAAAATGACCATATAACCCAGCAATTCCACTCCTGGGTATATATCCCAAAAAAGCAAAAACACTAATTCAAAAAGATAAAAGATACATGCATCCCAATGTTCATAACAGCATTATTTACAATTGCCAAAATATGGAAGCAACCTAAGTGTCCATCAACAGATGAATGGATAAAGAAGATGTGGTGTATACACACACACACACACACACACACACACACACACACACACACACACACTAGAATACTACTCAGTCATAAAAAAGAATGAAATCTGCAGCAACATGGATGACTTGGAGAGCATTATGCTAAGTGAAATAAGTCAGACAGAGAAAGACAAATACTGTATATCACTTATATTTGGAATCTAAAAAATACAACAAACTAGTGAATAGAACAAAAATGAAGTAGGCTCACAGGTACAGAGAACCAACTGGTGGTTACCAGTGGGGAGAGGGAAGGAGGGAGGGGAAATATAGCAGTTGGGAAGGGAAAGGTTATTATGGGATTATATGAAATCATATTTAGATTTAAAGAATCTTTCATTCAATTAAAAAAAAAAAAATCCATGCAAGACTGCATGGCCAGTCTTGGCCTGTGTCTCTCCACTTAGAGAATGTTCTCAGATCCTATATCCAGAAGCACTTTTACCAATGGGACTTGGTTGTGCAGAATAATCCTGCTTACCCCAGCTCAAGAGTAACTGGGTGAAGGAGAGATACTGTGAGAACACTGGGATACAACACAACTTTCAAACAATAACAAGGACCCAGACAGATGCCACGTACCTGAATGGGTTTAAAAAGAAAAAAGTCTCGGGACTTCCCTGGTGGCACAGTGGTTAAGAATACGCCTGCCAATGCAGGGGACACGGGTTCGATCCCTGGTCCGGGAAGATCCCACATGCTGCAGAGCAACAAAGCCCGTGTGCCACAACTACTGAGCCTGCACTCTAGAGCCCATGAGCCACAACTACTGAGCCCATGTGCCACAACTACTGAGCCCATGTGCCACAACTACTGAAGCCCACATTCCTAGAGCCCGTGCTCCGCAACAAGAGAAGCCACTGCAATAAGAAGCCCACGCACCACAACGAAGAGTAGCTCCCGCTACCAGCAACTAGAGAAAGCCCACACGCAGCAATGAAGACCCAATGCAGCCAAAAATAAAATAAATTCATTCAAAAAAAAAGGCTCTTTGGACTTTACCATTTCTTTTAGGCAAAAAGCATTTGCAATAAGTAGAATGTACCAGGGAACAAAGACAACATGGAAGTGTTCGCTTTCTAGCCACATACTGGCACCTGCATCATCTTGGCTGAAATGGCTCTCAGTCACTCCTCTGTTGGTTTCTAGGTGGCACAGGGAAATGCAGACTGAGCTCTAACTTAGCAGGACACCGTGAAAATGCAAATGCCAAAGCGGTAAGTACCAGAGACTGGAAAGGCAAACTGGTGGTAAAGGAATGAGTATGGGCTCTAAGTCAAACTCCTCGCTCTGCCCATTACTCGGTTGTATGCAGCTGTGAGACCCAGCCAAGTTACTCAACATCTCTGGGCTTCAGTTTTCCTATATCTAAAACAGGAATAATAACAGTACCTACTTCACTGGGTTGTTGCACAGAGTTAGCAAGTTGACATATGTAAAGCACAGAGAGTACCAGAAAAGTAGTCACTCATCAAAAAATGACTGATCCTATGATGACAATGACAATGACAATGATGTTGGGAAAACTGTACTTTAGTTAGACATTCCCATCCTAGGACACAGCTTATATTATGGACAGATCTAGGCTGCATCCATAATCCATAGGTCCTATGATACTACAGAAGAAGTGGTTCCACCGTATTTCCACATATACACCCACATGTGAGAGGATTCTATAGCACAGATGTTCTGGGCCATCACCACAAAAGTGGACGGCAGCAGAATATAGCATGTATTAGACTGGCACAAGCTCGAACCTCAGCTCTTTCCCTTATTATCTATGCAGCATGGACAAATTAGACAATTTTGCTCTGTTTCCTCTTCCACAAACTAGAGATAAAAGCAGTACCTGTTTCCTTGTACTGCCACAAAGATGAAATACAATATTGCATGTAAACTTTCTAGTCCATCTCTGCAGAGGAAGTGTTCACTAGAAAGTAGCTCTCATGATTTATCTCTGGTTAAGGTGCTGGTGGGGTACATCAACCTGTTCCTTTGAGCCCATAATGGGACTTTGATCCAATGAACCATTGACTCTCCAGGTTGCAAGGGGCCTCCAGGATCATTTACCCCATGTTCCTTTCTTCACAGATGAGGAATTCTGAGGCTCAGAGAGGGGAAGTCACTCGCCCAAGCTTACCCATCTGCGTAGAGGCAGACGATTCGAAACTGGTTCTCCTTATTTCCTGTTCTGGGGCTCTTTTAGCAACAACTGAATTGATCCCCTCTGGGAGCACAGCCCTCCTGATTCTCAGATGCTGTTTTCTTCACCTTATCCCACTGTCTCAGATGCTATTAATGCCCTAGCCATCATCTCTCAGCATCTGTTGCTCAGTTTATGTCCTGGCTTTTGGTAGAACATCTCTGAGGATGCTACACACTGTCTTCCAGGGATTCGCCCCTGGGACTAAGCCCCAGCTGCCCCCAGAGGCGGCCTGATCACTAACCTACCTTGTGTGGGCTTCTTTCTTTTCCACGTCTCACTTCCCCATCACCTTCCCAGCGCTTCTCAGGATCACCTTCCAAATCAACTATTTGCATTCGGTGGTTTACCTTGTGGTCAGCTTCTGGGGAGTGCAACCTAAGACACATACGGGATAATTGTTTGAAGACGGGAAAAAGAGGAATAACACAACAGGAAAAAAATCAGTACAAAACAAAACACATTGCTTGCCGAGTGCACAGATACAATCTGGGCATCACAAAGAGTTGAATCGGAAAGTACAAACTGGTAATTGGGAGTCACGCAGGCTAGAGAACCTCAAGGGCCCTGGCATGTCTCTGGGTCAGACCGTCAGCCGATGGTAAAGTCACCGGACTCCTTCTATGGACGGTCCCACAGCACAACACAGCATCTCATACCCATAACTCTGCCAACACATAAAATATCCTGTTTTCTTTCTCCCCTAAAAACCTCCCTCTCTCTACATGTTCTTCAAATGTAAATTCCCAGCCTCAGAAACCTCAGTCCTTCATTTGCCTTCCCGAACACATCAGTGGTGAGGGTCATCATTCAGACTGTCTCTAGATGGAAACAAATACACTGGGCATTTCGCAGAAAACGAATCTTCCATAGTTAAGGTTTTCAGTAAAATTACAAATGCCAGTCCGTTTATTAGGCACTATACATAATCTATTCTTATTCTTGCCCCAAACTGTAAAATGGTGGGTATAGGAAATCCCATTCTGTGGGGCAGTTAAAGCCCAGAGAGGTTCGGTGATTGAGCCTGGGTCACACAGCTCGTACACAATGGAATAAAATGTGAACCAGTGCTTTCCCCCGAAGCTTGAGTTCTTTCCACCCTGTGACATCCGGCCTCATGTTCAAGATATACTACCTCCTTGAAACATGAACTGCCTTAGTCACTTTCTCCTGAGCTTGGCTAATTTAAATTTTGCAGCTAACACAACAGCTGCTCGAATGTGATTCAGAGAGCTTCAGGGCCCCTCTCAAGTTGAAGACCTCAGAGGGATTATGGAGGGGGAAACAAATGCAGCTTGTCTCCTAAACAAGAGGTAATTCAGACTAAGAGATGCTGGAATCAGGCTAGTCTGCAGGCTACTTTCCCAGCCAGAGCCAGGGGAGGTCAAGGTCGACAAGAAATCCCAAATGAGAAAATGAAGTGCTCAGCTGTATACCAGGAGGGTTGCCAAGAAATTCATTCATTAAAGAACAGGCTTCAGTGCCATGAAAAGCACACAGCTTTTGATAAGGCAGAAAGGCAAGCCCACAGCCAAACGTCTGGGAGCATCCTTGCAAGGAGGAAGCGGCTTCTTCCATTTTGCAGCCCTGGTGGTGTCCAGTTGGGGGCTCCCTTTGACAACTGGCTCTCTCGGTCAAGATTATTTCCATGGTTACGATGGCTCTGTATTCATCATTAGAAATGACGCGTTGCGGGGTAGGGGAGGCTGGGGGAGCAGAAGTGGGATTGAAGAAAATCTAGAAAAATGGGCCAAGCCCAAAGTGAAAATGTCCAACGTTAAAATATAGAAATGCCAACTCTTTGAGAAATAAAATGTGAAGCCATTTTAAGGTACAGAAAAGTCAAGAAGGGACAATAAATGACTTTTTTTAAGCTTCTCACTTTTGCAAGAACAAAGGACACTCACTATTTTATGTTCATGAAAAAAGGATCCAGGCATTCCTGCTGTCTTTAAAGGAGGATAATCATTTCAAATCTCCCTCTGTGAGTGCCAAGCTGGTGCTGAAGGAGACTGGTAATTTTTGTCTGGGAGTGAAAAGCTACAGAGAACTCAAGGTTAAGCAAGCAATTAACGCAATATTGACGGTGGGGTTTGCTGACAGACTGATGTGGCTCCCGGCAGCCTGGCGTTTCCACCTCACTTGCATTAGCCATTTTTCGATTAGGAAGAGAAGGTACAAGAAGTAACCATTTGCCAAGGGGTCAGAGGATCTGAGTTTTAATGGATCAAGAATTTCTACATAGGAGGGATTTGCGATAGGGCAATGGATAGAGTGTGGAAAACTGGAAGGGGAAAGTTGCGAAAACTGCCTCGAAGCTGCATTTGCATAACCAGCATAAAGCTATTCCTTGGATTGTATATGTCTGTGCAGGGCCTTAAAGGGGCTGATAGACGCATGGGTGGCTTTGTTTCCTACTAGCCATGTGTGATCTTAGGAAAGTTACTAACCTCTCCAAACCTCAGAGGTCTATCAACATGTACTGAAGGCTTACTGTGTGTCAGGCATTGTCCCGGACACTAAAGGACCAGTGGTAAAGCAGACAAAAATCCTGCCCTCAGGGAGCTGACATTTAAGGGATGAGAGACACAAAACCTAAATGGGTACTCTGATGCCACGTGGTGTTAAAACTGAGTAAGAGAATAAGAAGTGAGCGGGGTCAGAAAAGGGGAAAAGCTGTTTTGGAAAGAAGGCATCAAAGAAGTTCTTTTTCTGAGGAGAAAACACCTGGGCAGAGAACTGAGCAGGGCAGTGTTCCACATCCTTTGCGGCACTACTGACATTTGGGGCCAGGTAACTGCTGGTCATGGGGACTGACCTGTGTATGTAGGAAGCTTAGCAGCTCCCCTGGCTTCTACCCAGTAGATGCCAGTAGCACCTTCCATAGTGTGACAATCAAATATGTCTCCAGACAGCTGCCAGATGTCCTCTGTGGGGCAAAACTTCCCCAGTTGAGAACCACTGGTGAAGAGTAAGGGAGAGAGTGATGTGGTTGTTCAAGGGCAGAGTATTCCAGGCAGAAGGAAGGGCAAGTGCAAAGGCACTGACAGGGTGGGAATAAGCAGGTGGTTTGGAAGAAGAGGAAGGAGTCTAGATGGTTAGATGCTGATGTCAGGGAAGAAGAAAGAGGTTGACGGTGAAATCGGAGCAGCAGTGAGGGGTGACATCACGCAGGGCATTAGAGATGGTGGTAAGAAGTTTGGAATGTGAGTGGCAAGAGAAACTACTGGAAGGTTTGGACACGGAAAAGCTCTGACTTCATTTTCATCTCACTGGCTGCTGTGGGGAGGACTGACTCTCGAGGGTAGAACAGAAGCAATGGGACCACTTACGGAGGCTCGCTCCAGCATCTAAGGAGAGATGCTGGTGCAGAGACTGTGATGATGGCAATGGGCATATGGAGAAGTTGTCAGAAAAAGATTATATTTTGATGGAAGAACTGCCAGAATTGGGTGATGTACTGGATGGGAGAAATGAAGGGAACAGAAGCCAAAGAAGTGCTTAGTCCGGGGTATGAACATCTGGGTGGGACTGCTGTCATTACACTGAGCTGGGCAAGATGGGGCAGGAACAAGTTTGGGTGGAGGAACCGATAGTGCCAGCTTGGATGCGCTGCCTTTGACATGCTTCTCCAGCATTCCAAGAGGCATCTGAACACAGCAAGAGTTCAATTAATGGAAAGAAAAAGAGGGGGGAAACACACAAGGCTGAATAATCATAGCAGAGGGTTCTTTACTTTACGAAGGTTTATGAACCACTATCTAAATTACAGACATTTCAGTTAAGACAAATTTGGGAAGAAAATTTCATCCATGTCACTTACCCATACCTTTCACTCGCAATATTTTCTTGCTAAAATAACATAGTTGATAGGAGGAATTATTTGAGTATCTAGGATCCATCATCCATGAGAAGCTGGGTTAATCTTCACGACTCTCCCTCCATTTATTTATTAGACAGTAAATCAGTGGCAGAGTTCTTTGGAACCAATCTCTTTACAATATTTTTCTCTATGGTTTCTTACATTAAAAAAAAAAAAGGGGCTTCCCTGGTGGCGCAGTGGTTGAGAGTCCGCCTGCCGATGCAGGGGCCACGGGTTCGTGCCCCGGTCCGGGAAGATCCCACATGCCGCGGAGCAGCTGGGCCCGTGAGCCATGGCCGCTGAGCCTGCGCGTCCGGAGCCTGTGCTCCGCAACGAGAGAGGCCACAACAGTGAGAGGTCCGCGTACCGCAAGGGAAAAAAAAAAAAAACGTTGCACTCCAGAGAGGATTATAGACTCAGATGTTGACTACTGAAAGAAGTGATTTTCAAGGAGTTTAAGGGTGACTTTTATATTTAGAACAAGCTGGGCTTTCTGTCGTTGAGTAGAGAAACTGCTGCTCCTCATTAATTAAACAAACCCCTGCTGTTTCTCTCCATGGAGCACGCTGCATGCATGTTTTCCTGTGAAAAACACCAGTGGGTGGTTGCCATTTGGAGCATCAAACTCTGCGACTTCAGGTTTTTGCTTCTTATTTGTCATTGTTGTTTCTCTGCCCTTGTAGTCTTAACCCACACGGCACATCTCTTCCAGTTACTGGGACATGGAACCTCAGTTTTAGATTCTCTGAAGGATCGGCAAATTTTTCCTATAGAAGCAAGAAAATGTATATTTTAGACTTTGCAGGCCATATAGTGTCTTTCAAAATTATACAACTCTATCATTGTGGCCCCAAAGCAAACATAGGTAACATGTAAACAAGTGAGTATGACCGTATCCCAATAAAACTTGACAGAAACTGGCCACAGGTGGGATTCGGTCCATGGGCTGCGGTCTGTCCAGCTCTGCTCTGTAGGATGAATCTCTTTCAGATGACACGTGAGCTATCTGTAGAGTGACTCTCATGTATACAATAGAGCCCCTACTAAGACAATCATTTAGAATACAGCCTCCTAATCTGTTGAAAAGTTATAATAACACATGTGAACAGAATTATAATATCTTTTTCTTTCAGGTTTCATGAGAGAGACTTAAGCATTTGTAATTCCAATGGAAGAAAGTTTTGGTAGCATATCAGCTAGATCTATCCATGATTACCATGAGGCTATAAAACAAATCATCCGAAAACTCAGTAACTTAAAACAATACCCATCTATCATTTCTCCAACATCTAGTGACCCCCTGGATGGTTCTGCTAATCTGGACCTAGTTTGCTGATCTTGGCTGGACTTGCTTATGTATTTGCATTCAGCTGGTGTGTTGGCTGGGGCTGGTTGGTTTTGCTTGGTCTTGACTAGGAGGACTTGGTTCTCCTCCATGGGGCCTTCATTCTCCAGAACACTAGCCAGGGCTGGTTCTCATGGCATGGCTGGAGTCCAAGTGGAAGCAAGAGAATAAGTCAAATATGTAAGCCCCCTTGAGACCTAGGTTCCAAATTGCTGCACCATCATTTCCACTATATTCTTTTGTCTAAAGCAAGTCACAAAGCTGGCCCAGAATCATACCGAAATGGAACTATAAAGTTTCTGGGCGAAAGGAATAAATCCAGAGAGACCATGAATTGGGGTCATCAATGCAGCTGGTCCACCCCTCTGGCCACTCAAATACCAGCTCCTTACAGGCATGTGCTCTCTGGACTGAACACCTCATGCTATCACTTAAGCAGGGGAAAGGTGGGAGAAATCAACTGATTCTGATTCTTTCAAAATCAACATTCCAAATATATCAAATTTGTCTTTCTTTCTGTCTTCTCTCATCTCTGCCCACTTTATTTTCCTCTCTCGGCGGACGAGCTTCTTCTGTTGCTTAGCCTACGTGGTAGAAAATGCGGAGTGGAAAATGGCTGTCCCACTGTTCCTATGGTGTATTTTTCTCAGCTCAGACTGAACCAGAAAGTCTAAGTCCTAACTTCATATTCCTGAGCAGGTGGGTTTTATTGGTTCAGCTTGGATCAAAGGGCCACGCTTGTCCAGTCATGTATGACTAGGGTTAGAGACTATAAACATGGTTCCCAGCACCCCTTGTTTTGTGGGTGAAGGAGGCACTTAAGAGGTTGTTGAGAATTGCACAGGCATACCCCCAAAGTGCTTATGATAACGATTCTCCCCATCTTTAGGAATGAGTTTCAGTAAGAAGGAGGAAAAGAATTCAATCTTGTGATATCATAAAAAGGCATTCATTTGTCTGATTCTTTGAAAATCTTCGTTCCAACATATCAAATTTTTAGAATAGCTGAAAGACGGCATTGCTTATTTTCCTCTATTTAACTAACCATGCTTAAGAGAAGTCTCTTAGTCTTAGTTTGGGGGTCCCCAGCAGCAGACCCTGAGTCAAGGATTCAAGGGCAACTAGTGTATTTGGGAGGTCATCCCAGGAAAAGCCAAAACAGGAGTGAGAAAACCAGACAGAGACCAGAAGGAACAAATGAATGGTGAATTAACAAGCAAATTACCATTGTGGGCAACTGACCCTTAATTCTGCTGGGGAACTCTAAGAAACAGTGTCAGTCATACACGTAAGGCTTGTCAAGCATTGGTTGAGGGAACGCTAGGATTGGATTGTTTAATCCCTGGCCCTGCCAGCCTGTTGCTTACATGGTAAGAATGGTTCCACTGACCAGAGATCGCTCACGGGCTTCAAAATTCAGGTTCCGGCCATTGAAGTCCAGCTGGTGTACACTGACCATGACCAGCCAGGGGAGAGGGTATGATGAAGCAGGGAGGGGCCACCCAGATAGATACAGACAAGATCTGACCTACTTCTAAAAAGGCCCACACTACAAGGGGGCAAGTGAGACCTTTTAAGTTATTACATTAGTCCAGGCTCAAGATGTTAGTATCTTGAAAGAGCATGAATGGTGAGGCTGGGAAGAAGTGGTTGACAGCTGCTAAGAGCTAGAAGGAAGAGTCTACAGGAATTAATAATGGGTTAGAAAGTGACACAGGTGACTTCAAGGTGAGTTCTTTATTTGTCTGTCTTTGTTAGGAAGGGGATGGCACTCGAGGCCAAGCGGCACCCAAAGTGTAGGCAAGTGCCAGGCTGTGATGTTTTCTAAGACTGGATGCCTGGGGGGCTCGAAGAGGGGTGGGGGGTAGTTTCCTAACTGCTGGAAAGTTAGGTCGGGATCTGATTCTGTGGGGCGCACACTGCCTTGTCTTCAGCAGTGAGTGACCCCAGGAAGCTTTTACAGCAAACAGTGACATGATCAGAACTGCGCTTTATAAAGTTATTTTGGCAAATTAAGGAAATCACATCATCTGAGGAAAGAGTAAATGTGCAAAGGGGTCCAGCTACAGAACTGACATAATCCTGAAAGAACAAGGGGAAGAGGGCAGGCTTGAGGTAGAAGCACCGGCAAAGAAGCGAGAAGGAGAGATGTGGGAAGCATTTCAGGACTGCAGAGGAAGAGTCAAAAGAGCTGGAGACTGGATGTGGGTTGGAGGAACTGGGTCAAAGAAGGCTCTGAGGTTTATTCCTCGTTGATAGGGAGGATGGGGAAGCTCTTCCCCAAGCTAAGGGGATTCAAAGAGAGAGATCATTTTCTCTTAGGTGGGTTGCCAGATAAAATGCAGGAGGCCTAGTTACATGTGAATTTCAGATAAACAACAAATAATTTTTTAAGGATAAGAAGGTCCCATGCAATACTTGGAACATGTTTATACTAAAAAGTTATTCACTGTTTATCTGAAATACACAGGTAATGAAGCCTTCCATATTTTTGTGCTAAATTTAGCAACTCTACTCTTTGGATGAGCTGACTTTGAGGGGGGCTGTGGGACACAGGGAGCAGGTGGAGACATATATCTCATACTGAGGGGACAGGTCGTGGCTAGAAGGGCATACCTGGGAGTCACTTATGGAGGATGATTTCACGCTTCTGCTTCTCACACTTGGCTGCACTTGGGAATCACCTAGAGAGATTTTTAAAAAACACTGATGATCAGAGATTCTGTTTTAATTGTCTACGGTGCAATCTGGGCACTGCGATTTTTTTTTTAACATTTTATTGGAATATAATTGCTTTAAAATGGTGTGTTAGTTTCTGCTGTATAACAAAGTGAATCAGCTATATGTACACATATATCCCCATATCCCCTCCCTCTTGCGTCTCCCTCCCACCCTCCCTATCCCACCCCTCTAGGTGGTCACAAAGCACCCAGCTGATCTCCCTGTGCTATGCGACTGCTTCCCACTAGCTATCTATTTTACGGTTTGGTAGTGTATATATGTCCATGCCACTCTCTCACTTCGTCCCAGCTTACACTTCCCCCTCCCCGTGTCCTCAGTTCCATTCTCTACGTCTGCGTCTTTATTCCTGCCCTGCCCCTAGGTTCTTCAGAATCCTTTTTTTTTTAGATTCCACATATATGTGTTAGCATATGGTATTTGTTCTTCTCTGACTTAACTTCACTCTGTATGACAGACTCTAGGTCCATCCACCTCACTACAAATAACTCAATTTCGTTTCTTTTTAGGGCTGAGTAATATTCTATTGTATATATGTGCCACATCTTCTTTATCCATTCATCTGTCGATGGACACCTAGGTTGCTTCCATGTCCTGGCTATTGTAAATAGAGCTGCAGTGAGCATTGTGGTATATGACTCTTTTTGAATTATGGTTTTCTCAGGGTATATGCCCAGTAGTGGGATTGCTAGGTCACTGGGATGCTTAAAAGCATCCTCAGGTGATTCTAAAATGTAGCAAAATTTAGGAAGCACTGATTATGGACATAGGTGGAATTACCAAAGTAGAAAAGAATGCCCAAGATGGTCCCCTGGGGAGCCATGTGCATCTAAAATGTACATAGGAGCAAGGAGATAACAAAGAGGAGTGGACAGTACAGGTCAGAGGGGAGGAAGGAAATAGCAAAGTGGAGAATCAAGGAGGGAGTGGTCAGCTGTGTTCAGTGCTGCAGAAAGTGGAGAGAGGCTAAGTAGGAAAGCGGCATTGAACTTGTCTCCTAGGACTTGTGTATTGGACTTGTCTATTAGCCTTAAAGGGCTCTGGGTCATAAGGGGTCAATGTGGAATGCCAAATTGCAGAGGCTGAGGAATATGTGAGGTGAGCAGATAAACTCACCAACATTTGGTGACATTGTTGGCAAACTTTTATCTCCTGTCTCTTTACCTGGAGAACAGAGAAAATACCACCTTTCCTGCTAGACTCTCAGGGCGGACAAAAGCCAGATTGGAAAAGAAAAAGTGCAATGAAAATTCTTTTGCATGAAGTTCTGGAAAGAACACTGACTTTGAAACAGTCTCAGCATCACGGCTTCCCAGCTGTGACCATGGTCATGAGAGCAGCCTCTGTGAGCCTCAGTTATGGCATCTGTAAATTGAGGACAATGGTACTCATCTTAATAGGTGTTGTGAGGATTAGATGAGGCACGCAGCCCCCAGGACAGGGCCTGGCACATTCTGGGTTCAACTTTTTTCCAAACTGCAAAAGATTATTCAAACATAAGGTGATGATGACAATGACAATGACAATGGTGATGGTTATAAGGGAAGAAAGAAGCAAATGCCAAACAGGTAAAAAAAAAAAGGAGTCTGCACAGAATATAAAGATTCCCTAATATAGGTTGTGGTTTACTTGAGAGATTTTTAGCAGATTCTCATAATCATACTTTCCTCTTTATGGGGGTTAGGGAGGAGGGGACACAGAGTGAATGGATAAATATGAACGAGAGAGCACACACGATTTCTCTAATTTACTTATTGGTGTTTAAGAAGCACTACCTTGAAGTCTCCCATCACTACTAAGGGATTTTAATTTCCCTTGGGGATGCTTTTTCTCCTCATCTCACGACTAAAAGAGAATCTGAAAATAGCCATCACAAACAAGGTTTGCATTTTTCCACTACAGGTCACTACTGCTTATTCCAATATACTTCCCCACAGCAAACTAACTGCTCAGGCAAGGAAGAAGGCAGACAGGATCAAAGCTACTTGTAATGGCTAAAAAGTGCCTGATTTGCCTAATTATAAAAGTTAGAATGCAAAGTGGGTTTTTTTTCTTATCTTTAAATCACCTTACAAAAGTTAACTAATTAATCCCCATAACACCTTCTGATGTGTGCATTATTATTTAACTCAAGGTGAAGCTTCAGCTGGTGGATGAAATTTAAATAAAGGCCACTTGATAGTGAGAAATAAGCCAACTGAATATGTAACCAAACTTAGGAGAGCTGTAGATGTCACAAACTGTCCTCCAAGAAACCTGTGTGTTACAACTAAAAAATTTAACAGACTGCCTCAGTAGCTATCTGAATAAAAATAAAACGAAATTGCTCACTGAGATGTCTACCATTTCAAAGAAACATTCAAATCAGCAATTTTGGAGACTTGTCTAAAAATTACATCTTCTGCAAAATGAAGATGTCAATATTCTTTAAAATTATTTCCCCAAATTCTATCAAACATACAAAGAAGAACTTATACCTATCCTTCTTGAACTCTTCCAAAATATCAAAGAGGAGGGAATACTCTCAGAGACGTTCTATGAAGCCACCATCACCTTGCCCTGATACCAAAACTAGACAAAGACAACACCAAAAAAGAAAATTATAGGCCAATGTCTTTATGAATATAGATGCAAAAATCCTCAACAAAATATTTGCAAACTGAATCCAACAACACATAAAAAGGATCATACACCATGATAAAGTTGGATTCATTCCAGCATCACAAAGATGGTTCAACATATGCAAATCAATCAGTGCAATACAACACATCAAGAAAAGATAAAAACCACCTGAATATCTCAATAGGAACAGGAAAAGCATTGGATAAGATTCAAAGTCCATAAAAACTCTCACCAAAGTGGGTATAGAGGGAACATATCTCAACATAATAAAGGCCAGCTATGACAAACCCACAGCGAACGTAATCCTAAATGGTGAAAAGCTGAAAAGTCTTCCCACTTAACTCTGGAACAAGACAAGTATGCCCACTCTGACCATTTCTATTCAACGTAGTATTGGAAGTCCAATCAGAAAGGAAAAAGAAATAAAAGGTATCAAAATTGGAAGGGAAGAGGTTAAATTGTCACTATATGCAGATGACATGATACTCTATAGAAAACCCTAAAGACTCCATACAAAAACTATTAGAACTGATAAATGAATTCAGCATGGTAGCAGGATACAAGATTAATATGCAGAAATCCGTTGTGTTTCTTTACACTAACAAGGAAATATCAGAAAGAGGAAGTTTTAAAAAATCCCATTTAAAATTGCACCCAGGGACTTCCCTGGTGACACAGTGGTTAAGAATCCGCCTGCCAATGCAGGGGACATGGGTTCGAGCCCTGGTCTGGGATGATTCCACATGCCGTGGAGCAACTAAGCCTGTGTGCCACAACTACTGAGCCCGCGTGCCACAACCACTGAAGCCCGCAGGCCTATAGCCTATGCTCCACAACAAGAGAAGCCACCGCAATGAGAAACCTGCACACCGCAACAAAGAGTAGCCCCTGCCTGCTGCAACTAGAGAAAGCCCACACAGCACCAAAGACCAACACAGCCATAAATAAATAATAAAAATTGCATCCAAAAAACAAACAAACAAAAACCAAAAGAAACCAAACACCTAGGAATAAACCTAACCAAGCAGTTGAAAGACTTATATGCAAAGAACTATAAAACATTGATAAAGGAAATTGAAGATGATTCAAGGAAGTGGAAAGATATCCTATGCTCTTGGATTAGAAGAATTAATATAGTTAAAATGGCCATACGACCCAAAGCAATCTACAGGTTTAATGAAGTCTCTATCAAATTACCCATGGCATTTTTCACAGAACTAGAACAAATAATCCTAAAATTTACATTGAACCACAAAAGACCCAGAATTGCCAAAGCAATCCTGAGGAAAAAGAACAAAGCTGGAGGCATTACCCTTCCTGATTTCAGACAATACTACAAAGCTGCAGTAACCAAAACAGTGTGGTATTGGCACAAAAACAGACATATAGATCAATGGAACAGAACAGAAAGCCCAGAAATAAACCCACACACCTATGGTCAATTAATCTTCGACAAAGGAGGCAAGAATACACAATGGAGGAAAGAGAGCCTCTTCAGCAAGTGGTTTTGGGAAAGTTGAACAGCCATATATAAATTAATGAAGTTAAAACACTCCTTCACACGATACACAAAAATAAACTCGAAATGGCTTAAAGACTTAATTATAAGACGTGACACTATAAAACTCCTAGAAGAGAACATAAGCAAAACATCCTGTAACATAAATCGTAGTAGTATTCTCTTAGGTCCATCTCCCAAAGCAATAGAAATAAAAACAAAAATAAACAAATGGGGCCTAATCAAACTTATAAGCTTTTGCACAGCAAAGAAAATCATAAACAAAACGAAAAGACAACCTACGGACTGGGAGAAAATCTTAGCAAACAATGAAACCGACAAAGGTTTAATCTCCAAAATACACAAACAGCACACACAGCTCAATATCAAAAAAACAAACAACCCAATCAAAAAATGGGCAAAAGACCTAAATAGACATTTCTCCAAAGATGACATACAGATGGCCAACAGGCACATGAAAAGATGCTTGACATTGCTAATTACTGCAGAAATGCAAGTCAAAACCACAATGAGGTATCACCTCACACTGGGTCAGATTGGCCACCATCAAAAATTCTACAAATAATAATCTGGAGATGGTGTGGAGAAAAGGGAACCCTCCTACACTGCTGGTGGGAATGTAAATTGTTGCAGCCACTATGGAAAAGAGTATGGTGGTTCCTTAAAAACTAAAAATAGAATTACAATATGATCCTATAATCCCACTTTTGGTCATATATCCAGAAAAGATGAAACTCTAATTCGAAAAGATACATGTACCCCAATGTTCATAGCAGCACTATTCACAATAGCCAAGACATGGAAGCAACCTAAGTGTCCATCAACAGATGAACAGATAAAGAAGATATGGTGTATATATATATATATATATATATATATATATACACACAATGGAATATTATTCAGCCGTAAAAAAGAATGAAATAATGCCATTTGCAGCAACATGGATGGACCTAGAAATTATTGTACTAAGTGAAGTTAGAGAAAGACAAATATTATATGATATCATATGTGGAATTTAAAAGTTAGTACAAATTAATTTATTTACAAAACCGTAACAAACTCACAGACATAGAAAACAAACTTACAGTTACCAAAGGGGAAGAGGGGAGGGATAAATTAGGAGTATGGAATTAACAGATATACACTTCTATGCATAAAATAGATAAACAACAAGGACCTACCATATAGCACAGGGAACTATATTCAATATCTTGTAATAACCTATAATGTAACATAATCGAAAAAAAGAACATATATATATATCTATCTATATATATATATATATCTATATATATCAGAATCACTTTGCCGTACACCTGAAACTAACACAACATTGTAAATCAACTATACGTCAATAAAAAATAAAGAAAAAATAAATAATTTCCCCAGCTGCAAGTCCCCAGCAAATTTCTATTATTTGGCTTAGAGCAGTTTTTCTCAACCTTGGCACTGCTGACATTTTGGGCTAGATAATTCGTTGTTGCTGTACGGCGCATTGGAGAATGTTCGGCAGTATACCTGGCCTCTACCCACTAAATGCAGTAGCACGGCGCCCCTCCCCCTCCCCTATATATGACAATGAAAGTGTATCCAGATGTCACTAACTGTGCCCTGGGGGTTAAAATTGAGAACCGCTGGCTTAGTCAAGAGGTCAAGGTATTTCTCTCCAGTAGCACTCACCTCCAGAGGGCCCTGGTAGATTAACCAGGGAAAAGAATTTTTCTTTATCTTCCCTGGGTAATTACTCTTTGATCTAAATGAACAAAGAATGCCAGATTTTCCCTTGGCATCAAGGGACTTGGGTGTGCAAGCACACAGAGGGTTCCTAAAAGATGCACAGAATAGTGAACACGGCATTTTGTAACTGGATGCACATCTCTCTGGACAACTGTGTCTGGATAGTGGCTAGAAACTGAGTTGGGGGTGTCTGCCTATGGCCTGGAGCTTTTTTGGTCCTCCTAGGTTTCCCACTGGCAATGCTAACTTTTTAAGGAAGGCTTGCAGCCCATACAAGACATTTCTGGCCTTGCCTACCTCCTCCAACTTTGCATCCTGAAATGCCAGATTCGCCCACTTTCTTAGCAGGGAGAGAAGAAGCTGAAAACTCCGTGGGCTAATGAGAATGAGTAACTGGGTATCAGCATTTTACAAATCAATCTCTTGCTTCCCTATCCCTCCCCATCTCCATGCCCTCTCCCTTGACTTCCCACCATCCCAGAGGTGAAGGAAATCTTGGTCTCTTTTAGACCAAGGGGACAAAATTATGCTGGAGTTAAACTTAAAAAAAAAAAATTTAAGGAATTTCTCCCATGGCAGATAAAGAGATGAAAGAAAGTGTAGCACATCCATACGAAATGCTGTGGGCTGGACTGTGTCGCCCCGAACTTCTTACGTTGAAGCCCTAATCCCCAGTGTGACTGCATTTGGAGATAAGGTCTTTAAGGATGTAATTAAGCTTAAACGAGGTCATAAGGGTGAACCCTAATCAGAAAAGATTAGTGTCCTTACAAGAGGAGGAAGAGATAGCAGAGAAAAGGCCATGTGAAGACACAGTGAGAAGACAGCTGTCTGCAAGCCAGGAAGAGTCCTTACTAGGAACCAACCCTGGGACCTTAATCTTGGACTTCTAGCCTCCAAAAAGAGGAGAAAATAACTTGCTGTTGTTTAAGTTATTGAGTCTACGGTGTTCTGCTACGGCAGCATGAGCAGGCTAATTCACTACAGAATACTATTCAGCAGTTTAAAAAACAAGAAAAAAAAAAGCATGAGAACACTCACTGAACTGGTTAAGATCTACAAGATACATTTAGTGAGAAAAAGCAACACTGACAAGCAATATGTACATTACTGTGCACTTGTCATTTTAGAATCCCACAGATAAAAACTATCTACATATATGCATTTTTATGCCTTTGCACATGTACAGTGATGTGTCTGAATGGAGAGAGCTGATTTGACTAGCTCTGGGGTAAGACTGAAATTTGGGGGGAGGGCATCATCAAGAGGGTCTTTTATACTATTTGGATTTTTTAAAAAAAAGCTAATGTAGTATCTATTACTTGTGTCATAAAACAAATAAAAAGTTAAGGTTTTTGTCTCACTTGTCCTTCCCGTATTTTCAAAGTTTGGGTCATGTTCTAAGTGATGCCCACATCTGGCTTCTTCTAAAAGTATTATAAAATAGTAGAAAATAGGGAATCCTTTTTGCTCTAAATTCTATGAATGGAGCAGACCACTTCCCAATCTTTGAATGTCACTGTCCACGACATCATGGGGGAGGGGCACAAAGTAACAAACCCTTCCTCAAAATCCAAATTAAAGTTCATTAACAGGGAGGACAATTAAGACATTTTTATTCTCTAGACATGCACCTTTGGGATTTCTCATTCAATTCATTTCAGTGGAAGTCAGGAAGAGAGAGAAACAAATTTTTAGTAAGAATAAAGACTGAAACAAAAGCCATCCAAACAGAATACACCCAAGTGATAAAAATAACCCCCCACGAAATAGATTTCTAAAATAAAACTGAACCACGTTGAGAGGAAAAGACATCATAAACCAGACTGGGTGATTTCATGGAGTTTGTAATCTTGCTCAAAAATTTTGCCCATCTATCTGCAGGAAATGTTTCCCTGTGTTACAAGTTTCCAGTAAGACCTGCCTGGTAAAAAAAAAGTGACTGACAGCAAAGCTACTCCCAGCCCAAGCGCACTTTCTATAACCCAAAGTTTGGCTCTTGTAGGAAGAAAAAATAAAAGATTTGCTTCTTTGTAAGAAGGAGACTAACACATGACTTTTCTTGCAAATATTTGTGGTTATTCTAGTAGGTTTCAGGATTATAGAGATGTCAAATGTGGTCCATTCTCACTGCTTTGTGGGAGATATTTTAGTGATGAGGGGATCACTTGGTCCTCTGTCAATTGCTCCTTTGGGCTGTCTTTTCTTACCCAGTGGGAAGCAGTGGGTCTCTCTCCTTAAGGCTCACAGACACATTCCAAGCCTTCCTTCTCTCTCTTCCTCCCTTGCTGGGCTAGATCTTTAGTCTTATGGGTCTTTGATTCTCTGCTGGAACAAGCTGCACTCCCTTTGCCACGAGGCCTCTGCAGAGGTCTCCCTTCTCCTTGGCAAGTCCTTCCTTCTCTTTGCCTCCTTTCTTTGGACTGTCCAGAGTAAGCTGTCCTCTTACAGACGGTCATGGGCACCACATACACACCTGCAGCTCTTACCACAATTGGACTCAATCATTCAATGTCCATCCACCATGTCAGACTAAACTTCAGGAACGCCGGGATTTTTATTGCCTTTGTTTGACAGTGAGCACCGTGCCAGGAAAACAGTCATCACTACATATTTGCTAACAAAGTGCTTTGAACTAAGCTCTGTTTTCAGGAGATTATGGAAGGAGTTAAGGTCAACTAAGTTACCATTTCCAAGGATACGTGGAGAATCTGCCTCAAAAAATTCCTCCAAAAAAAAAAAAAATGCAGCAGCCAACCCACAGCTGCAGCCAGAGGAAAAAAAAAAAATCCTTCCACAAGGGGCAACTTTAGGGAGGGCTGTCTAGTTGATAGGTTGGACACATGAAATTTGTTCTAGATTTCATGACTATTTCAAGTATACTTCCCTTTGGTCCAGAGTTAGGGCTGGTCATATCAATGGTGGATCCCACACACTTGCCTGGATCAATGTTAGAGTCTTCTTATGATAATCGAGGAGCTGCTAGGTAAATAGCATTTATTCCCAGCACTATTTTCCCAAGAATTTTATACCCCTTAAAACCTAAGGCATGTATGTTGTTTTGGTCTTAAGAATGTCACATTGCCCTTACTCAGCCATGGCATAATTACTTTTCAGCCCCAAAGTTGTCTGCTAAAAGGAGCTGTGTGGGAGGTGGCAGGTAGAAGAATCATAAATACTTTGGAAGAACTTGTGAGAAAACAATTTTTCATCCTGACGACTGCTAATTGCTAATTATTTGCTATTCTCTCTCTCTCACTGGGTTTTAACATACCACATGTCCCATTTCATAAGACCATTAAAATATTTCTCAAATTAATTTAAGTGAAAGTACTCTGGCTAAATCTTGGTTTAAATGATGTTGTTCAGATCTCTTGTTGACAATGCAGAAATCTCTCCATTATCGTTATTAATGAATAACTTTAGTGGTGACAGGAATATTAAACAGAATTCACAATTGAAATATATATACTTATTATCTCTATATTTGGCTAACAACTTCCTGGAATCGAAAGGCTTTTGAGTTTACCCTGGGAAAATAATCTCTAACCATCTTTCCTTTGAGCTGCTGCTATACTGCAAACTAAAAAAAGACAACAGTAGATACTATAAGGCAGAAAGAAAGAAACACAGCAGACCCATTCAATCCCACACAGTCTGAGGTTAAAGCAGATGAAGAATGCAATGGCGGCCAATTAGAATCACCTGGGACCTTTAAACAAGCTAGGCCACACTGCAGACTAATTGTATCAGGATCCCTGGGGGGTGGGCGCAGGCATCGGCATTTTTTAAAGCTCCTGGGTGCTTTCCATGTGTAGCCAAGGCTATGAACTGTTGGTTTAGTGGCTATACCGTGCTTGGTAACTCTCTCTGGTGAGATATGGGTCTGTAGCCTGCAAGCACGTTGCTCAACACGGCTGTTCCCAATGAAAGCAGGCAAAGCCTCAACAATTCCGGTGTCACCAGAAATAAAAAAGAACTAGCAGTCACCATGTATCCCTTCAAAAGTATTTATACCAAACCACTCAAGGGTACCAAGTTTTTGTATAAGGTTATTTGCTGCAGCATATTTTTGTAATTCGTAAGGGACTACGTAAGTAAATGTTCAACTTCAGAATATGAAACTACTAAGAAAATACTTCTATTCACTGAGTGCATATTACGTGCCTCTACTGTAAATAAGATCATCTTCTGGGAACTTGAAATTCATCAGAGCTCAGGACCAAGATCCTTGCTCTTGTGAAGCTCGCATTCTAGACAAAGCAAACTACATCATTTGCACGGCCCAGTGCAAACTGCAAATGTGCTGCTCCTTATTTAAGAAGTACTAAAATTTCAAGATGATGATGGCAGAGCATTAAATCAAGCATGGGGCCCTTCGAAGTGCAGGGTTGCGTGTCCATAAAACTAACCCAGTTTCTAGAGGAGGGAGACAGGTGATAAACAATAAAGATAATAAGTAAGCACATAAAGTGCACAGCATGTTAGAAGCTGGTAAGTGCCATGGAGGGGAAAAGAGGAGAACCAAGAAAGGAAACCATGTGAAGTAGTGGGCCCCACTGGAAGGGTGAGATTTGAGCAGATTTGAATGAAGCGAGGGAGTCAGCTGTGAATATTTGGGGAAAGAGCTTTCCAGACCAGGGACTAGATAGAGCAGAGGCCCTAAGTGAGGCTGGGAGCGTGCCTGGAGTATGGATGAAGAACCGGTGAGCGAGGGTCAGAAGAAAAGGAGTCTGCTGTAAGGACTCTGACCTTTCACTTAACATTTTAAAAGATTTGCTGTGGTTGCTATGTGGAGAAGAGTCTGTAGGTGAGCAGGCAGAACAGGAAGGAAGTTACTGCAGTGATCCAGGAGGAAGTACAGATAGAGAATTAGAATATATATATATATATGTTATATATGTATATATGTACATATATAATATGTACATATGCACATATATACACATATGTACACGACACATGTATATATTATATATATGTAAAAATGTGAAAAATTGTCCTCAAGGAACAGTATATAAAATAGTATGTACTTAATGGCTAATTTTTTGTTGTATAAAAACAAACCCCCAAACTATATATATATATATACACACACACATTTGTATATAAGTAGAAGAAGATCACAATTGTCATGAATCATGCTGTTAATGGTTACTTCTCTGGTTTGGGTTTGACAGGTAGTAAGAAACAATGTCACCTTTTATTCTATACTTTCCTGATACACTTGAATATTTTAAGAATGAATTACTTCCGTAAATTAAAAAAAAAAACAACAAAAAAACACTGCTGGGAATTCCCTGGCGGTCCAGTGGTTAGGACTCCGCACTTCCACTGCAGGGGGCACGGGCTCGATCCCTGGTGGGGAACTAAGATCCCGCATGCCGCGTGGCATGGCCAAAAACCAAACAAAACCACACTGCTTTTCAAAGTAGGATATCCTAGGAGTGGTTCCTCTCTCAATACAAATATGGGGATGTTTCCCAAAGATGGGATAATATCTAACCAGGCTTCTACAGCTTGAGAAAGATGTAGTTAATCTCAAAAAATAAAAATAGAAAAGAAGTGAAAACAAGATTACATGGTTTGAAGCCAGAATCTGAAGAAAAAAAAAAAAGTAGTGAGATGGAAATTTGTAAACTTGGAGAAAACCAGGTAGAATAGTAAATGAATGACTTTAACATAAGAAACTGGGCAGAGAGTGTTCTGCACTTGTTAACAAAGGTCTAGCGAAGGGGAAGTAGGAGGATTAGGTTGAAAAGAAAATGAATTCTCCTAACAAGAGGATGTTAAACATGGGCCTGGGGACTTTTCAGTTATGAGCAATCCTGCCTTATCCAGGATGCTGTTTCATGACAAGCATTGCTCTCTGGACTCGCACTGGTGCTTTACTGGATTCTCCCCCAACACACATACAGCTCACCAGGGGCCCTGTTACCCTCCCCAGTTGTCTCCTATTACACTTCAGTCTAAAATTCAGAATAACTACCCCCCACCCCCCCACCCCCGCCCCAATGGCCCTTCAGAGCACCACCCCTTCCATTTTGGACCACATTCCCTCCCTCTTTCACCAGTTAACTCTTCTTCCTTCTGGAATTATAACCTTCCTCAGCCTGGCTAAATCTGTGATTATTTTCTCTCATAACAGCCTGTGCTTCTCCTTGAAAAGAGGTTTATATGTATTGGACTGTTCACCTTCCCCAGCCAAAGTGTAAGCTTTCAAGATCAGGAAGCAGGTGTTTCTAGTCCCAGGATGTACCTGACCCACAGTGGTCCCCAATGTGTTGAAAGAATAAATGTTCATTGCAGCTCTATTTACAATAGCCAGGACATGGAAGCAACCTAAGTGTCCATCGACAAAAGAATGGATAAAGAAGATGTGGCATATATATACAATGGAATATTAGCCACAAAAAGAAACGAAATTGAGTTAGTTAATTGTAGAAAAACAAATACCGTACGCTAACATATATATATGGAATCTAAAAAAAAAAAAAGATTCTGAAGAAACTAGGGGCAGGACAGGAATAAAGACGCAGACATAGAGAAGGGACCTGAGGACACAGGGAGGGGGAAGGGTAAGATGAGACGAAGTGAGACAGTGGCATGGACATATATACACTACCAAATGTAAACGAGCTAGTGGGAAGCAGCCGCATAGCACAGGGAGATCAGCTCGGTGCTTTGTGACCACCTAGAGGGGTGGGATAGGAAGGGTGGGAGGGAGACGCAAGAGGGAGGGGATATGGGGATATATGTATGCATATAGCTGATTCCTTTTGTTATATAGCAGCAACTAACACAACAATGTAAAGCAATTATACTCGAATAAAGATGTTAGAAAAAAAAGAATAAATGAGTCACAGTCTTGCCTCTTACACATATAGAAATTAATTCGGCAGCCTTTCTGAGCTCTTTTCCCTTCACCTCTAGGATCCTAGGAGATCAAAGAGAATTTCTTACCTGAGAGATAAATATAAAAAGGGCAGTGTTTACCGGTGTGGTGTGGCATTTAGAGGGCCAGGCTGTGCTGAGCAAGTTGTTATTTCCTGATGTGTCAATGAAGATTTATCAGTTAGTCGGAAAGGTGAGAGTACAAGGTAGCAGTCACATGCAAAACTCCAGCGTTTACTGTTAATACCACTGAAACTGGAGGGAAGGGGGCAGGGCACGACATAGAGGAAACTGGTTAGAACCGACTAGGTCTAAGATGGCGGAAGGTTCTACTTCCTGTGGCCCTTGAGCCTCATTGGACATTCATTATAATACATCAGCTAAACGACACGCCCACCAGTGCCATGACAGTTCCGAGGCTAACCATAAAAGGCCGAAAAGTGGGCAGTGGCCCAATCCCTGGAAATCCCCGCCCCTCCCCCCCAAATAGTTGGAATAATCCTCCCACTCATTAGCCTATGACATTACCCACCCCAGGGAATTCCCTGGCGGTCCAGTGGTTAGGACTCAGCGCTTTCACTGCCATGGCTTGGGTTTGATAGCTGGTGGGGGTAACTAAGATCCCTCAAGCCATGGGGCATGGCCTCCCCCCCAAAAATTACCTAGCCCATAAAAACTAACCACCCCATATTTCGGGGCCTCTTGCCTTCTGAAATGCTCCACACGCTGCCGAGTGTTTTTCTCCCTTGGCCACTCTCACTTTCTGAGGTGACCCCATGCCCTGGGGCCGCTCTTGCCTTTTGAGATGATCGCATTCTGCCTACAGAATGTGGATCTCTCTAAATAAATCCACTTCTTACCTATCAGTTTGTCTCTCACTGAATTCCTTCTGTGAGGAGACATAAAGAACCTGAGTTTCATTAAGTTCTAAGACCAGTCCTGAGATCTCAATTAAAAGACAGTGGGTTCAAGTCCCAACCTGAGTTGTGCGGTTTCACCACCTTAAACCTTAAATCTATGTACTTTCAAAAAGACCTTGCACTTTGGCTTTAGTGATCACTTAGTACCTGCACTAGAGAAGTAAAATCATACCACTCCTGCCCCCACCAACGAGCACAATCATTAAAGACATCACTGGGTGGAACTAGTCAAAACATTTTCACAGAAGGCCCACTCCTGCAAAAAGAAAAAGAAAAACAAATAACTGTGTTGGAAAGGGCCAGCTTTGTCATTCGTTTGTAATGACACATATTCCAAAAGCCCTAGCGTCTTATTGTGCTGAACACCCACATGCTGATGATGTTGAGGGATGATAAGAGAAATCACCTGGAGGAACTTGGAAGGGCTCTTCCTTTCATGATTGATGCAGACCACCTAAGGTGGTCTCAGGCTGCCCACAAGCAGGAAAAATCCTGAGAGCTCTCACTGAGTCTCAGTACCTTCTTTTTGGTGTGACCATTTATGGCAGGCAAAGAACTTGTGCGATGTAAGGGTTTTACAAATAGTTTCAATTGTCAGTTAAGCCAGGGACCATCTTAGATACCAAAAGAGATATTTGGGAAGTGAGCAGTGTCCATAATCACCATGCCGGTGACAAAATAAAGCAACATAGTATCACACACAATACCGTTTGGAGTGCCCAGGCACTCAGGTTCTGTAGGAAAATCCTAATTACTAAGCCACACAAAGGAACAATCCAAAAACTGCAAGGAAATTGGAAAGGGTTACAAACATGCTCAACCAGAATACATGTTGAATCACTCACTAACTGATTAGCCTTTTCATCTAGTTAAAAGTATGTCTAGGGCTTCCCTGGTGGCGCAGGGGCTGAGAGTCCGCCTGCCGATGCAGGGGATACGGGTTCGTGCCCCGGTCCGGGAAGATTCCACACGCCGCGGAGCGGCTGGGCCCGTGAGCCATCGCTGCTGAGCCTGCGCGTCCGGAGCCTGTGCTCCGCAACGGGAGAGGCCACAACAGTGAGAGGCCCGCGTACCGCCAAAAAAAAATGTATGTCTAAATCCACATACATCTCTGTCTCCAAAAGATACGTTTTGAGATTATTTTCATCTTAACTTTCAAAGCAAGGCATTTTGGACTCCCATCTCAAAACACTGGTAAGTGTAATTTTTATACTTGTGAAGTAGTTTGAACCACATTGTTCATTAACTTTATAATTAAAACAGAAGTCCTTCTTCCTCATTTTAATAGAGTGAGAAGGTATTTCTTCGTTTTGATTGGAAAATAAACAAGGACAATGAAAAGGAGTAGAATACCGACCGCCATGAAGAAAATCCTCCTCAAAAAAAGTTTAGTGCATTTACTGGGGATTTTTCTGATTGTCAGAGGTGTGCTAAGCACTTCCATTTCCTTTTACAACTCCATGACGTCTGCCCCTTCGAAGATGAGGAAACTGATTCTTAAAAAGAGGTTAAGGAACTGGCCCAATATCACAGTTAGGAGGTGATGAAACTCTTGGCTTGGCAGGTTTTGCTTTATCGCCAGGGTTCTGTGCAATACCATGCAGCTCAAACTTTCACATGCATTCATATTAGCTGGGGATCTTGTTTAAAGCACATTCTGACTCAGTAGGTCGAGGGCGGGGCCTGAGACTCTGAATTTCTAACATGCTCTCCACTGATGAGGAGGGAGCTGGTCCATGCACCAAACTTTGAGTAGCAAGGCACAATACTATCGCAAGACCATCATTCCTTCCCTTTCAACAGAATGGTATGACATTTCATCGCATTGGGAGCCAGACACTCTCTCTTGGTTACGTGACCCTGATATATTTGAGATAACACGGAGACAAGAAAGATATCAATCCAGAAGCAATCGTGGTTATGGAATGCATACATTTCCATGTATTTTTTACAGTAAAAATGCATTAAAAAATCTTTCACAAAAGAAACTTAAAAAATACAAGTAGGGTGTTCAGTTCTCCCCACAAAATTCTTTCAGGCATTGACTGTGTCATGGGTGGGAGGGAAGTTCCTATAGGGTTTGATTTAATCATACAAAATACTCATCCATATCATCTCTCATCAAGACATGTACACGAAGTGTGGAACTAGGGAAAGTAGGCTCAAAAGAATCAGTCTCCAATTTAAGGTTACAGTAGTTCAGAGAAAACACTACCTTTCTGCTTAATGCATAGTCCCTGTACAGTACGATATTTCCAAAGCAAATCTGATATGTGGAACTCAGACGGCACTGCCACATCAAAAGTCTTCACAGACGGAGCCAAGCCCAGGTGGGTAGCACACAGATTTTAAGATGTCAAGTATCATCTCTGACAACAAGAAAGACATCAAAATGTTAACTTCACGATGTACTCCAAAAATCCACCTCTTGATTTCATTTATTTAAAACTCTGGACCACAATTGAAAGCATCGATCATTTAACATCATGGATTTGGCTAGAAAGAGTGAGAGAATTTCTAGCAGTGGAGCCTTAGGAATAAAATCCCCAAGTTGGCTCTTAGGAAATTGATGAAAAAAGAACATCATTATTCAGCTCCGCCTTACCACTGTAGTTCAATGTATGCTCTGTATGGAAAACTCTGAAGATAAAAATAGCAGTCACAGACTTTTTCCTCTTTTTTAGCTACAGAAATGTACAATTGTGTCTGTTCCAGGAAAGAAACTTGCTTTGTGCGTGTCCACACAATGACAGCTATTCATTCTAATGTTATGTATAAACCCATAAGTCAAATAAAGCTATGAACAATGTAATATTTATATATGCATAGTGTTTTATAAAAAGATTGGCCCACATACTGCTTTTCATCAATACAGAAAGAGCATTAAGTCCATAGCACACCACAAGAAATGAATGAAGAACAGAAATGCAAACAAGTGCTTAATAAATCACAAGCAGGCTCACCATGGAGGAAATGATGATATTCAAACCAACTCAAGCTTCAGAGAATTACTTATATAGTCTCCCATTTTTAAAACAGCTTTACATACCTGATTTAGTTTACAGTAAAATATATCCCAATGAATCACTTTGTTCCATATTCAGAAATATAAACACATATCACATTCCTCACAGCTAAATTTTGTGTCATAAATTCTCTTTTATACAAGGAAAAAAGGCAACAGTTGTTTGTTTTTAAAACAGGCTCTATTAATTACAATTTTTAACTCTGTACACATGGTAATTGGCTGGTTTTCTCCATTTTTTTCTTTTTCCTTTTTTTTTTTTTTTTTTAAACAGTACCATGAGAACAACAGTGATTGACTTGCAAAGTTTTGTGTCTGTATGGAAAATGCAAAACAGTACTATGGAAATACACAATGCATCGTAAGCAGCAGTTTGCTGCAGTGGTCCAACAGGTACAAGCAAAGGTTTTGGCTCAGCTAGGCAGTAATCCATTTCAACCGCATCCTGGGGCTACAGCCGACCCAACCAAACCTCCTGTGAGATAGTAAAAGAATGGGTCTTTTATCAAAGAAAAATCACTATGTTTTGCTCTGTCGAAAGACTAAAAGAACAGGGTCATAAGGGCAGAGGTTTGCCAGCTAGATCTAGAACCACTGAAATTGCATCCTTCTCTCCCTTTCAATCATCCTGGAGACTTTCATTATGGTTCCAAAGGAAAACTGGCATTTCTAAGAATGAGCATGCCCAACCCTCATTTCTTTTAAACATTAACAGAGAGGTTCCTTCCAACAAGGCTTACTTACTCCCTTCTCTCCAGTTTGGCAAAGGGCAAGCGCGGGCTTACGCTAAAATGGGGGAACATACTTTCTGTACTGGCAATTCTTAGGACTCCTCACGCCAGGCACACTGTCCCCCATTCCATCTCCTGTTCCGCCTCAAATCAGGCAAGACAACACACAAGGTGTTTGTTATCCATTCCTTCCAGTAATTGGGCAAAGCTGTGATGGCACTGCCTTAATGAAATCTTATTAGATGTTGGTGATGCTAATGAACCTGAGCATCTGTGCTTGGGCTGCACTGGGGTAATGGCGGCCAACCTTCTCCTCCTGGCACCTTTCTACGGCCAGGGAGAGTACGAACTGTTTTCTGAACCAACTATAACTTGAGAACGTAACATTTCTTTGTGCTGTGTCGTTTGACTATAAATATCCTTCATTTGCGATAGTAGTCTCTTCATACAGTTTGCTTAACTTTAGGATCGTCGGCAATCCTGATCCATTCCAAAGAGTCCTCAGCTTTTACAAATATAATTTTTGCCTTTTTGCTCTTTTCTTTTTTTCAAGAAAAACTCCTAACTACAGTATAGCACTACATCACTACACAAGTCTCTATCAAATTAATTAAACTTGATCAATGATTTTCCTTACTTAGAGAAGATGATCAACAGCCCCATTTTACCAGGAGAGAAAAAGGTCGCTCCCCCCAGAAGGGAACAATTCTTGACAATTCTACAGTTTATGTAGAAACAAAATTTATATCCCTTGGGGGCAGCATTTGGCAAATAATTTCCAAAAAAGTATGCATTTAAAAATACTTTCTTTAATATGATACATCAGGCACAACACTTTTCATATATATATATTTTTTTCTTATAAGATTTCAAATGCATCAAATGTTTGTCGCAAGTCAGAGAATCATCAGGCTGACGTCAGACGCTTCACTGGTAAGAAACTAAATCATTTCAGGTCTGTGAGCTTCCTCTTAGAACCTTTGACACGGTAAAGGCTGGAATGTGATTCAGGGTCTCAGATACTGAGGTCGGTGCTACATTCTTTGTAAGGTCGCCTTCTCTGCTCCGGGGGATGTCTGGAACTTCGGCCGGCATCCTGTTTCAGACTTGTCTCGTCCCTCTCTCGGTGGCCGCCTTTGTCCTCTTTGCTCCTTTTCTCCAGGGACCGCTCTCTCCTCCGCTCGGGGGACCTGGTCCGCCGCCGGTCTGTGGATTTGGCTCTCCTTTCGGGCGAGCTTCCTCTCTTGCGCTCCGGAGATCTTTTCTGATCCAAGAGTCTCTCGAGAGACCTCCTCCGCCGGCCGGGGGAGCCGTCCCTCCGGCGGGTTGGGGACCGCTCTCGCCTCCTCTCCGGGGAAGCCTCCCTCTTCTCCTGCTTCTCCCTCCTCTCCAAAGTGTTGTCAGCGCTCCTCGTGCCCTCCCTCCGCTTCTCCGGGGGCCTCCTCTTGGGGCCATTGGTCACCATCCGCTCGGGTTGGGCATCTCTTCGTCCCTCGGGTGCCCGGTCCTTGGGTCGGCAAGCCCCACTGTCGGGTTTTCTAGAAGTTCCGTTCCATGTGTGATGTTCGTTGGGTTGTCTGCTATACTCTCTGCTGCCTTTGGGATCTCTCACGTGTGCCCGCTTTTCCCCATGTGGTGATGATTTGTGAAGATCGGGTGGATAACTGGACTCCAATGATGGATGTTGTCGGCGGTCGGGGGGCGCGGCCCTCATTTCCGGAACACCTTGTGGACCGGTGGGAGGGCCGTTCCCGTCGCTGCTGGGGTCTGCGAGGAAGAGAAACCAGAGCAACAGTTTGGTACCAAGGACCTCGGCTCCTGTCTCCACCCGCACACGTGAAATCCCATTAGTCACAACAAACAAACGACTGTTACAGCAGTCAGAATCAAAGCCAACTGGCTCTTGGTTAATTTAAGTATAACTGTAACTAGTCAGGGTTAAAAAACTGGTACTTGTGGCTTTCCACAGCTAGTCTACTGTTCTTTATACTCATAGACCATTAAAGAACTTGTAACATCAGTCATGAGTTTAGTCTTTAAAGGCACAACCCAAATAGTCTGTCTAAAAGTATCAAAATGTCCCCATCCTATCTCCTGCTCTTTTTCCCCCACTCTACCCCCCTTCCTCCCCGATCCACCCCCCCCAGCCCCCAGCCCCCATGACAGAAAATATTCCTTTCTTTAAAGAATACTTGTTTTAATTTGCTTTAAAACAACCTGGGCTATTGACCTGGAGGGTCATGAGAGAACTTTCTGGGGGAATGTAAAGAGTTGATGTTTTGATCTGGGTGGGGATTAAAGGCGTGCATAGAGAGGTAAAAATTCACTGCACTGCACCCTCAGGCTTTATGCATTTTACTGTAAGCAAAATATACTTCTCTTAAAAAAAAAAAAGTTATCCAGCCTGGTGATTACAGAGGCAACACAGCCAGATGTTGATGATGGGCAATTGTGACATTATGGGAGGGTCCATTTAACATTCTCTCTACCTTTGTGAATGTTGTTCAACTATTTTCCTTACTTTTGCATAAGTTTAAGGAACTGTTTTTAAACTGTAGAGTCTGCTGACAGATAAAAGGGAGTGGAAGAGAGGCCGTCAGGATCACATTTGACATTAGATGGGGTTCAGATAGAGGCGCTTTTCTGGATGCTATAGAAGCAGCCATAATTACATCTTTGAGCCGTGAAGTCTCTGGACAGCTTCTTACAACCTCAAGTTGTCTATAGATTGAAAAGCAGGGCAACCCATAGGGCTCCTATTTACTGTTAAACTACTTGAAATGACGCTGCAAATGTTTTAGGTAGCATCCCGGATGTATGACAGCTCTTTTCAAAACAGGGATGCTTCGTCACACCTAAACCCAGTAAGTCATACACACTATTGCATTCCAGGCAAAGCACCTGAAATGATGTGCTGCAGCGTGGAGGGCAAACCAGGGCCACAGTCACAGGGGCGAAGGAATCACGGGTGCCCCCTTAAGGATCTTTCATGAGCCAACAAGGTCAACGTTAAGCAACTAGTCTCTTTCACGAACCATCTCCCAAAATCTAGGGTGGGTTTTAACAAAAGCAGGAATATAGCCTAGAGCGGGAATCAGTAAACTTTTTAAAGGAAAAAGTTGTAAAGGGCCAAAGAGTAAAATATTTATGGTTTGGCAGGCTGCATAGTTTGTCACAACTGTTCACCTGCCACTATAGTGCAAAAGCAGCCGTGGGCAACACATGAAAGGAACGGGCATGGCGATGTGCCACTAAAACTTCACTTACAAAAACAGGCTGCGGACCAGACTTGGCCCGTGGGCTGTCATTTGCCAAGAGATAACTGAGTAGGAAATCTCATCTTCCTGTCTATCAAAGCCCTATCCCTCCAAGTGAGAGCTTTGTGATCTGAGGTTTGTTTTTTTCTGAATGCTGGGTAGACTTCTAGAATTAACACACGCAGAAGCTTATGAAGTCATTTTAGGATCTAGGTGAGGAAAGGGGCTTCAATGACTATCATAAATCTAACCTTGGGATTTCTTACACCTACTTTTAAGAGAAGGGAGGGTAAGACTTCCATAGGGTCAGCGGTGTACTTACAATTCAAAGAACGCAGGGTGCTCAGAATGAATTGCCAAACATATCAAAATAGAGCTAAAGCAGAAGCAATGAGGAAATTAGGCCACAGCACAGAAACACCTAGTATTGATTGAGCTACAAACCGTAGTTTGATTATGGCCCATAAGGTAGAAGCAAGCCTCCCCGAGCTTTTCATTTCTCATACATGCAGCGATATTAGGAGGTATCATCGCTGTAGGAGGGAGGGCCCAGCACCAAGAACAGTCAGAGAGAAAGAGAAAGAGAGAAAGAGAAAAAGTTGAACGTTTAGATTCCCTATAACAAAGAGGAAAGAAAAAAAAAAAATCTGCATTTGTTAACATAGGGCAAAGAGAGTTTATTTGTCCAGTCAGACAGTCTAAGGCAACACTCAAATAAGGCTGCAGAGACCAAAATCGGAACAGTGACGTTTTCAGACAGCCAGATAAGGTGACTCGAGAAGCCAGACAATGGATGCATCCTTTTTTCTTTTTTTCTTTTTTTTTCTTTTTCAAACAACTGGAACAATGACAGGCTGGCATAGGAGAGCATTAACAATAAACAACAAAGGAACAAAGTTCCCTCCCTCCATCCCCCCTCCCCCAAGACCACGGCAGTTAAATTAAGTACAAAAAACTCATTACAAAAATAGCCTCACAGAGAAGCAGGTTCCAATCAAGTCAGAAAAATATTGGAACTTAACATATTATAACCCATTTGTGATTCTAATCAATAGAATTAGAGAGATTTAGTCCCAATGACACATGGAGACATTACAGTAGCACAACCCTGGCACGTTCAACCCTTCTTGGAAAAAAACTGTGTATTTCAATGATCTTTATTTTTAGCCCAAAGAACATTTGTTAGTGTTGGATTTTCATCCTCAGTGCAACAGACATAGGTTTTGAGAAGGTACACAGGTTACTGACGATGACTCGCAAATGAAAGATCACATCCAACAGAAGCATAGGGAAGACAGAAAAGGGAGATAATGTTACACAGTTTTAGTGGCATCGATACACCTATGGTCAAGGTTTAGTACAGTACACAGCTGTGGCATCTTAATGTTGTCAAAATACCTCCCCCATGGTTGGCCATGTCTCAAGGGGCCTCATCTGATCCCCATCCCATCCCATCCCACCACCCCACCCCCCGGCCCCGGCCTTGGGCCCCTTGTATTTTGCGCCTGCATGAATGCCCAACACCTGGGAAGGCTGTCCTTCAAAGGGGTTATCCTTCTCCTTGAGCTGCATCTGAATTAAGTATCTCATCAAGTCCAAAATGCAACTGGGAATTGTGCCAAATGACTTTCAGAGAAGAGGGTGACAACAGATAAATCCCTAATAAAGGGGACCAACGTATATGGGGACCATTCAATCACAGTTTCTATAGAAACTTTTGTAGACCTTTGGTTGGGAAGAAAAGCCCTACATCTAGGGCATAGCTTTTTTTTTTTTTTTTTAATTTTAAACAAGAATCTCAAATAAATAGGATGTAATTATTATAATATACAATATTTCACTATCAGAACACTAGGCTAGGTGAAGAGCATTACTGTTTAGTCAAATCATGTCTACAGATATGACAAAGGAACTCTATGTAAAAGCTGGCTTTCCTCACAGGAAAGGTATAGTAATGTGTTTCCCTCACGATGGGCACTGGGAATCGATTTCATCCTTTATCACCTAAAAACATATGGTTAATATACCAACAGTTTTGTTTGTTTTGTAGCAGTGGGCTCAGGTGGTCTGATGTGGGGTAGGGACCAGTGGGGGGGGGGGGATGCAGAAGTATTGCATACAGAGCATCAAGGAGGTGAGCAAGGCCCCCAAATCATCTCCAAATTTCACGCCTCTTGAATAAAGATATCAAGTAACCAAAAAAGAAAGAGAGAGAAAAAAAAGAATTGTGCCTCAACATATCACTCAGGAAACCTGCTTTCCTGCTTCTTAAAAGGAGTAGAGTCATTTTGTGCTAAGAATTGGATCTGAGAAACAGTTTGGCACAGTTCAAACAAACATTCCTTCGCTCTTGGTCGGACTAGACAAAATGTTCTCTCTGATTATCAGAAAGGGGGCTATAAAGAGCTCGTCTTAGGCCATGCCCCAGTCCACGTAAGCAAGCAAAAGGATGAAATGTGTAGAGATTTCAGAACAAGCGAGGCAAATAATCACATGGTGCGAGAGGCTGGTAAGACACTGGTGAATAGGGGAAACAAAAAGACTTTCCTGCTGCAGTTCTGGAGACAAATTCATGGAGTCATGCCAGGGAAGGAAGGAATGTTTTCATAGTTTGACCCACCATATTCTGGTACGGAGCCGTCTCCCCGCTTCAGAAACAGACGCACTCTGCGGCCACCATTCTTAATCAGTTCAATAGCCCGAGAATGCTTCATGTTTTTGGTGGTCTCACCATTGATCTCTAAAATTTCATCACCAACCTGCCAAAGCAAGAGAGAGCCAAGGGAGAAGATCACAAAAGGGTTTCACCAGCTATTGAGGTGCTTTGTAATTTTAAATTCTTTCATTTATTGACTATTTACTGAACATGTTCCAGAAAAATCTTCTATTGTTTAGGATACAGCAGTGAAAAACCCCCCAAATCCCTGTCCTCATGGAGATGGTATTCTAGTGGGGTAAAGACAATAAGAAAATTATAAAAATGCATGTACACTAGACAGTGTTAAGTGCTAAAAAAATAAAGTAGCAAAGGGAATATTAATTGTTGAGGGGAGGCGGATGTGGCAGACAGTTTCTAGGATGGCTCCCAATGGTCCCTGCCTCCTTGAATTCATATGCTGTGTAATCCCCTTTCCTTCGGATGTGGGCTGGAATTAGTCACTTACTTCTAACAAACAATATGGCAAATGTGATGGGAGGTCAATTCAAAGATAAGGTTACAACATGGTTTTGGCTTCTGTCTTTTTTAAAAAATATTTCATTTATTAAAAAAAAATTTTTTTTCAGCCACAACTCACGGCATGCAGGATCTCAGTTCCCTGAGCAGCGTTTGAACCTACACCCCCTGCAGTGGAAGCACAGAATCTTAACCACTGGACCACCAGGGAAGTCCCTTGGCTTCTGTCTTACTTGTCCTCTTTTGTTCTCTCAATTGTTCATTCTGATGTATGCTGTGAGCTGCCCTACAGAGTCTACGATAAGGAAATGAGGGATGGCTTGGGCCAACAGCCCAAAGCGCACGAGTCCTACCAACAACCCTGTGAGTGAGCTTTAGAGGCAGATCCTTCCCCAGCTGAGCCTTCAGATGAGACCACACTCCTGGCTGATACACTGATTGCAACATTTACTGGGAGTCAGCGACTATGCCAGGCACTGGAGGCAAAGGAGTAAACAAGACAGGCCAGATCCTTGCTCTCATGGAGCACATATTCTAGAAGGTAGAAGAGGAAAGGACTGGCTTTGGAGTTTAAAGGACTAAATTTGAGTCCTACCACTTGTTAGCTAAGTGATCTTGGCTAAGTCCTTTACTTTTTGGAGCTCACCTCCTCATCTGTATAAGAGGAGGATAACAACCCATGCCTACCACGCTGAGGGGGTCCAATCGAATATTACAATATGTCTTGTGAACTGTACAACATTATACAAAATATCAGAATAGTGGTATTTCTTTCAATCGGAAACTTTTTTAAGTGAGTAAAGACATGGAAAAGCATATGCCATGTGTCTGAAATATAAACAAAAGGAATATAAACCACCATATATGCACAACTTATGCATGTGTGTGCATAGAGGAAGGATATACAGGAAACTGGTATATTAGTTTGACCCTGGAAACTATATTTTTACTATGCACCAGTTTCCTCTAATTTTTAAAAATCACATTCATGGTCTACCTTCTCAATTAAAAAAAAAAAAGCTCATTAAAAAATTCAGTCTGAAGAAACATAAAATTCAAGATTCTGTCTTAAGTTACAAGCATTAAATTCCCCACCTTTGGTCACTCTTTTCCCTCTTTCTGCTCAGGGCTAATTTTAATCACTTTTTTGATTTCCTGACCTGACTCTCAATTTCTTTAATTCCTTGCAAATTGTTCCCTATGTATGTCTCCATCTCTGCCCCCTATCTCTAACGAGCAGATGATTTTTTCTTTTCTAATCATCTGATCTGCCCAGGAGAGCAACATATTCATACGTGTAAGAGGTATTAGATATCTAAACAGAACAGATTGGACTTCTGGCACATATGCATTTAAAATTTGCAGCTTTGATGACTACCTAGTGACCCTGAATAGTCACGCCACGGACTCCTTGGCCCTCCGCTAATGCAGAGTGTTAAATCATTCCCGAGGCCTAGGGGGAGGCGGCAGTGGCTAGCTAGAGACTGCATGGAGCTCACCACCCAGAACCTACAGAACCACAAGGCTTCCTGCTCTTGAAGCATGCTGGGATACCCAGGAATCCCTGGGAAGTGATGTGCCTGCCCCATGAGATTAAGTAAAAGAACTATGGAGATGGGATTCAGACAATATCCATGTTAATAAGTTCATAAGTGACTTTAATCCTTCACTCAACCTCAGAGTTGGAAGAGCTCACCTAACTTTAGCAGTTACAGCTAACTATGCTTGAGGGAGAGATTTATGCTAGGGTGGGAGTCCTGCACTTGGAGTGTCCTGAAAGCTTTAGAAACATGTAATTCTCATGAACGTGCAGGTTCTAACCATAGGATGTCAAGAAGTCACTGCAGATGACTTCTTTATGTCCACTCCAGACGCCTCTCCCTACTTACCCTCATCTTTCCACACCTTTCTGCAGGACCATCCTCTGCTAAGCGCAGAACATAGAGGTCCATGTTATACTCTCGGCCCCCTCGAAGACTAAAGCCAAATCCCTTGGCACCTCTTTCCAGTTCCACAGTGTAAAAATCTTGCTCCTGTTCAAAGAAATTAAGTGCAGTCATTCTGGGAGGACTTAAATCCACACACATTTCTCTCTCCCTCTTCCCCAACATTCTCCATTATGCTCATTTGACACAGAGGCACAGTTTCTATCCCCTTCTTGGTGGTTCTTGATTGTTTATTAA
The DNA here is from genome assembly GCF_951394435.1 of Stenella coeruleoalba. Classification (NCBI taxonomy): domain Eukaryota; kingdom Metazoa; phylum Chordata; class Mammalia; order Artiodactyla; family Delphinidae; genus Stenella; species Stenella coeruleoalba. Next base: position 80,537,556 of record NC_137156.1, read on the forward strand.
TATCAATTAACCTTAGGAGTTTGGAGATCTGGAATTCATGAGTGTGCATACAGATTGCGTGCCAACACGCATATATTAAAGTTTAATCGGTGAGGCTGCAACTTGCATTTGGGGCAGGAAAATCCTTCATTAAATAATACCATCCAGCACATTGCTGGGTACTCAGCCTCCCTGCCCAACGTCTGAAAACATCTCATCATTAGGATACCAACAACTACCTCCACACATCTGGACAGTGCTACCCATGCTGATTAAGGAGAATCAGGAATGGATTAGGGAAGGCTCTGAGAAGGCCAGTCGGGGGGGAGAAAAAAACCTATTAAACTCCGTATCACCCCATGTTTCCCAAATTTGCTTCACCTGCTATTACTTGTGCACCCTGCATTACCACCTTGTGTGACAGTTGGGTAGCTTTAAGGGGTCTCCTCTGAAATTCACAAGTCTGAGAAACACCTTAACAAAAAGACATTTTCTTGACATAACTGCCTTTATGAGTACCATGACGAGACATGAGCTGTTTTGCTCTTTCTCTGATCACCAATCCTTGAGACAATTATAGCTTTTTATTTTGTTTGGGTTTCCCCCCGAGCCCTGCCTAGAAAAGGATGTCTAGGAATATCTTTCAAAGGTAGTAAAATGTCATTTCCTTGATAAACCAATATGAGTACATGTTTAGTACATACCCCTCACAAAAAGTTATTTATCTTAATTGAGGGTACCTTTTAGAAGATACCTGGTAAAAACAGCTTTAGAAAGTTGGAAGGAAACACACCAAGCCAACAAGGAAGAAAGAGAAATGGCCCTCACCTGTGTTCCCTGGGGTGCTTTGAACTCAAACTGAGACTCCGGCTTTGGTTTGGTGGTATTCCTGCTGAAGCGAGAGAAAAAAGTGTAAGAGCAACCCACGGGGAGACAGAGAAAGAATCAAGGAGGAGCATCGTCACAACAGGAGTTACTTTTTCCCCTTGAAAGTAACAAAAGAAACCAAAGCCATGTCTGACCTGGTCTCCTGGGCCCCTTGCTGCGAAGGGGTGTGTGTGGTGGTGATGGTGGCAATCTTCTCCGCATTGGTCAGCAAAGTGGCATTCGAAGACTCTGCAGGGTAAGACAGAGCATCAGGAAATGAAGGCCCCAGAGAAGACACTGTCACACCAGGAGGTGTGCAGAAGCCTCACCTGTGAATTCTATCTGGCTTCTCCGTCACCACTTCAAACATTCAGTTTTGAACTGAATTTCTCAACAAGAGTTTAAAGGACCATTCTAAGATCTTCTATGATGTGAGCCACGTACACTCCCATTACCCTCCTCCCAATCACACATCTCCACAAACGAAAGAAAGAGTTTACCCGAGAAAATGGTACTTTAAAATTGTAGCCAAGGTAGGTGCCTTTCACTCTTCCCCCATCACTTATAAAGGGCAGGCCCATCAAATCATAGCACCACACCAGAATTATTTCCCATAATTCTACAGGCTGATGATGTCTCTGCTAATGTTTCCTGCAGTTTTTCAGCGATCTTTAGTGAGTCTGTTTGATTTTCTCATGTGACTATTAAAATCAAAAGTGCGCTAACATCTTGTTAAACACACACGCACATAACATCTACTTTCTTCCCCAAAGCTTTTATAAAATGAAGCACAACTAAAAATGTGGAATTCTTGTGAGACCTCGCCTAGATTCACTCATGAAGAGTTCATTTTAAAACTTGCATTAGTTAGAGCTGGAGTTCATAAATCTAAGTTGTACAGATCAGGAAGCCACCCTAATGTAATGGATATGATTATATTCTTATGAAAATTGCCTTTCTTCTCCACTAAACACATTCATAAGCAACTTCATTGATCTCTGGGAGTTTGGAGACCCCGAATTTGAAAACACTCATGAACATGCCTACAGATTGCAAACCAACGTGCATATATGAAAATACAATCATTCACATTGTAATAGTTATATGTTCTATTACTAATTATTTCTCCATTAAGGTCAAGGCAGATAGTAAGCAACTATGAGCAAGTTACACTATTAATATTTATTTTTAGGTTGACTGTTTGGAACTTGGCACACGTTTTCTAATCAAGAAAATGCTAAATGTGGTGGTGAAGTTCTTAGATTAGCCTATAAATGCCCATTTAATTCACAGTGTGCTGTGAAATCCAGAAGTGTCTAGGCGCCCTGTGGTTCACAGTAGGCACTCCAGTGTTTGTGGAATACATGTAGCTACCCATCACGTATAACCGAGTTTCTATGGACATCTCACTAATCCTAAGTTTTTGGGATTTTACTTTCCTAAGGTAGAATCCCCCAAAATCTTCCATTTTACTTTCCTAAAAATACTACTCAGATTAGGTCTGACTTCCTGTTATTTTATTTTCATTACACATAGGCGTTAAAAGCAAGGGCTGGAGATCAGACCCAGGTTCAAATCCCTTTGTCCCCCACTCATTAGCTGTGTGCCTTGTTTTCCTCATCTGATAGAAGGGGATGATGACAATAATTCCCTTTTCTTGGGTAAAAATATATGAAATGTTTAGCACAGTACCTGACATGCAGTAAGCACTCAATACACACTGACTGTAGCTGTGGCCCTTGCTACTACTTCTACTTTGTATTTATTACTGTGGTAACGTGTATAAGTTATTTAAACTCTGCAAAATTAGAAAGTTGAAATACAATTTTAACAGTTTCTATTCCAGCTCTAAAGATTATGATCTGGACAGTGAAGGCGCAAGATTAGTAAGAAAATGTAACTAGATCAGATGAACTAAAATGTGAATCCAGTTCGTGCTTTAGGGTGATGTCTCCCACAGAATCTGTTTTACCAAATGTTGCTCCAGATTCTGAGGGAGCAGTAATCTGTGGTCAAATAGGGTGAAAAATAGTGGGTGACACAGAGAGAAATGTTTTTGTGTGTCTGTGTTTTGTTTCTCCTGTGGACCCTTAACTGTGCCAATACGCTTTGTGACCCTCCAAGGTGGGGAAGTGGTACTTCTTAAGCTTGTCAGGCATAATAGTTATAAGGTCAGATTCTAGAGTCAGACTACCTGGCTTTGCAACCCAAACTCTGCAACTCACTGGCTGGGACTTGAGGCAAAGTTACTTAAACTTTCTATGCCTCAGTCTCCTCACCTACACATACAGCATAACAGAAATATCTAAGAACACTGGTGCAAAGATTACCTGGGAGGAAAGTGTTTGGGCTCGTGCCTGGCACATAAAAACTGCTCAAAAAATGATGAGCATCATTTTTATGGGTGGCATGTATTTATTACTGTTATCACAATATTGAGTATATTATTAGTCCATTTTTATGACTGCAGTTAAGCGGCACAACCAAGGCGATAAATCTAAGTGGTATTTCATAAAGTCTGCCTGCTGTGCCCATACAAAGGACTAGGAGACCGCACAGCCTGTCAATGTGATTTGCCAGTAGTTTCACAAATGTGTATTTTTAAAAACTTCATATTGCTCATTGTAACTAATTTTATGGAGACTCTCTGGGAAATCACAAGATTGCTAGGGCCATGGGGAAATCATCATCAGGATACCAAAAAGAATGTTCCCTTGTAATTAAAGTGATTATAATTACTGAATTGTGCAGAGGTTCCCCTTTAGAGTTCTTGGGTGTTTTTTTTTTTCTTTAAAAGCTTAAAATCAGTAAGATTTATTTATTTATTTGTTTGTTTGGCTGTGCCAGGTCTCAGTTCTGGCATGTGGGATCTAGTTCCCTGACCAGGGATTGAACCCAGGCCCCCTGCATTGGGGGCCCGGAGCCTTAGCCATTGGACCACCAGGGACGTCCCTCTTGGGTGTTTTTGGCAGCCAGAGTTTCCTAGGCAGGGCAGATCCCATTCTCAAACCATTTTAATACTTATGCCATTTTCAAGGTTTGATGAGATATAATAGATAATCACTCAACATACATATAAATAGAATTTTTATTAATTTTCCTTCCATCATTCCTTTGCTACTTTTCACATATTTATATGCAAATCTGTTTTGGATTGAAGCTTAATTTTAAGCATTTCAAAAATTTACATTTAATATGCAAATGCCTAGCTGAGCCCACTGAATTTTTCTCCTTTTGCTTGTTTTCCTTAATCTATGAACAACCACCATGTCTCGATTGTTTCCAACACGCCAAGCACTGTGTTAGGCGCATTATCACATGTACTATTTCATTTCATCCTCACAACTCAATGAAATAGGTGCAATTAGTTACCCCCACTTTATAGATAGAGACACTGAGGCTTAGAATAAGTAGGCAACACGTCCAAGGTCTTCCGGAGAGCAAGTGGAGGCAATGGGAATTAAACCAAGGGCCTGCCTGATAGTTAACTTTTAGTTTCATTCTGTTTACAAGGGAATTATGCACTGGTATCAGGGAAATCGTATCGGATTGGTACATTCCCTTCAAATAAGCAAGTACTTTTACCTTCCTGTATAAGTACCACCAACTTCACTAAGCAGTATCAGAGATTAATTAAGATACAAAATACCCTGGTTTTGAATTCTAGATTTCCTGGGCCACCTCCGAGCACTAAAATAACTTTTAGTATACCCTAGATTTCCAGGATGCTTTTTTAATATCTATTAATATACACTTATATGTTTTTAAATGAGCTTTTACGTCTTCATTTAGAATTAAACCAAGACAGTATGTGCTGAAATTCTCTCCAGCTTTTTAAAATACAGAGATGAAGCCCATTCTCACAAATTTATATCTCTATCCCAAAGCAAAATTTGCCCCATATAATAGAAAAAATGTAAAAGAAGGGCTTGATATAAGAGTACACCGTAGAGGCAGTTTTATAAAGGGGTGTCAAGGTATTTGACTTTTAAAACTCCAAGGCAGATAGATGGACAGACTGGCTGTTTTCATGATAAATTCCAAAAAGTGCCCTACATCCTTTCTTAAACAGTGTTTACACCTGGCTTTAGCTCTCCCAGAGGAATGAAAATGGATATTACTACACTTTCTACAGCAATCGTGCATCAAGACGAGCATATCCTAGCTCTCAAGGCACTGTCACGGTGCCATGCTAAATCAGGGCACTAACTTCTGACAGGAGCGCCGCCTATCTTGGGTTTCAAGTTATCTCCGTGACAAGTGATTACAATTCCAACCTTGCTCCCATGTTAATATCCTTAGCCATCCTTATGGAATCCACATTACAAGGCCAAGCAAATCGACAACGGATACAGCCATTCCTTTCATAAATATGTTAATGCATAAACACATATGTAATAAATATCTGAAGGGAGCATTTGAAAATTTAAATGCCATAAATATATGAAAAGTTTTGGGAGACATTTAAAATGTATATAATGGAAACCCTGCTCTTCCTGCCCGAGTATATGCTAGCTATCATATCCACAGAGTTTTCTGTTAAATAAGTAAACTCTTTTAGGCCTTTGCCAAGGAAATAGCACTATCTATGTTGCCAAGCCCTATTACCTATACAAGCAAATACTTTAAATCAGAGAGATGTGAAGTACAAAAATAGATACATGTATATGCATAAATGAATCACTTTGCTGTACACCTGAAACTAACACAACACTGTTAATCAACTATACTCCAATAAAAAATAAAAATTAAAAAAGACTTCAGGAGAAAAAAGACTATATTTAAATAATATATTTTTATTTTATTTTTATCCCTTCTTTCTTTCTTTATTTTGGCCGAGCCAGGCGGCACGTGGGATCTTAGTTCCCCAACCAGAGACCTAACCCAAGCCCCCTGCAGTGAAGCGTGGAGTCTTAACCACTGGACCACCAGGGAAGTCCCTAAATAATATATTTTTAAGCTCATAAATATTTTCATTACCTTGAACTTGATTCAGTCTGATGATTTTCCATGTGAGCCTGGCTCAGTCAGGGTCTGCTCTGTCTGATTAGAGTCTCATTCCACCCAGATTTCACAGGGTGTTTCTATAGAACACAAGTGGTAGGAAGTATGTGTGGTGTAACTAGTCAAAATTCAAGTTCAAATGCAGTATGTTCAGCCATTCTGTGGGCCTTTCTGTGTTGCCATGATCAATTTCCTATCCCTTGTCCATCTCTCACAGGAGAAGAGGCTCTGCCCCCACTTCATCTCCTATCCTGGTCCCAAAGGTAGTAAAAGCAGAGATGGTGAGAACTCTGAGCCAGGCCTGTCCTAGAACTGTGAAGGCAGGACTTCGAACAACACGATAGTGCCAAATCAAGGGGGTCGTATTTCAAAGTTTTTGTTGGAGCCAGAAAGGTGAGAAGGAAACAAGAGAGGTACAGTGAGGGAAACTACTTAGAGAGGAGTGAAGCTGGAGAATCACGTGACTGATGATAAGAAAAAAGAACATGAGCATGGGACTCCCCCGGTGGTCCAGTGGTTAAGACTGCACTTCCATTGTAGGGGGCACGGGTTCGATCCCTGGCCGGGGAACTAAGATCCCACATGCCGTGCAGTGTGGCAAAAAAAAAAAAAAAAAAAGAACAAGCAGCATGAGCTAGATAAGGCAGTGGATGGGGAGTGGGTTCTAAGCACTGCCCAACCAATGGTGCATCTTCCTTTTTTTTTTTCCTTAAATTTGATCATTTTTTTATTTAGAAAACTAAAACAATTTGTTGTAAGAAATCAAAATGATGGTTACAATGCCTTATGTAGAACAGAGGGAAAGTATATAATAAAGTCATTTGGGGACTAATACCAGGTATAGTTTAATCCTTTAAACCGTATATTAATATTTTGGTTGTGAATTTCATTTGGGGACATTCTCGGTCATTAACTATACGCAAATCTCTCCTTAATTCATGACTCCATTAATGGTAGATGGGGGAGCTCTTAGAGGAATCTCTGGATACACATTTTGCAAATATTTATCCTGAGTTGAAATAAGATTCACATGACAGGATAAAGTCAGAGAACACAAATATTAAATGACAGTTTGAAAATGATGACTTCACAGTTCAATCCTTGTCACACCTTTGACTTGAATGTCTGATAAAAATAAACCTCAAGAACTTAAAATTGCTCAACCACATTGTGACATTTCAAGACTACCTTGCTTTGTAAGTTTCTCTTTCAGGAACTGTGCAAAGAAAGGATGAGTTAGTCTTCTTCAACTCAGTAATGGACAAGTAACTGTAGCCCAGAAGCTCATATAAAGTGTTTAGCCTGATCTCCTCCAAGTTTGGTCAGCTTATCTCCTGTCTGACTCATAAGAGAGCCTCTTTGTGAAGTGCCTCGTTGGGTTTCTGAGAACAGTACCCTGGACAAGATGTATTTCTAAGAGCTCCAAAGCCACTCTAATGAAGAACTTCAGTCTCCTTGTGAGGATCATGGAACAAAATGCCTCTGGGCTACTGGATCCATTAAATACTAGAGTGAGAGACTGAAGGAGATCAGAGGTCCCTAACATGGAGAGAACACCTTCCTTTTACCTACAATCTACCATGTCCAACACACTTTCACGGAGAGGAAGTGGATCCAGCATGATTTTCTCTTCATCAGATTGTAATGGTCACTCTCTGTCTTCTAGGTTTTTGCAAAATCCTTCTGGATTGCTCCAGCATCTCTCCATCTCTCCAGAAACCTAACTCCCCTGCCTTCACTCTAATTTCCAAGACGGCAACTTTTGGCTCCATTTAAAAGATGAGCATTACAAACCCACCCTCTGGCTGCCAGGCTTGATTTGCTTTACCTGGACTTTGAAAATTACAACGTAATTGGTGAAGAGTTTTATTACCATGGTGATGAATTCCTGAAATATCATGGAATGAAATCACATCCTCAGCAACACGTCGTTCCTTAACTACACTGTCTCAACTGTAATGTTTACTTTCTTCTAACCAAGATGGCCTGTGATATGCCTGTCTGAATTCTACACTGTTGAAAGACTGAAGTTTTAAAAAATGTCTTTTTATTCACAACTGTCATTGGATGATCTATCTTGCTTTCTATTTTTTGGTGTTCAGGTTCTCCAAAACTATTTTCCCTTGCAGAACATTAAATTAAGTCAACAAGTATGTGCACAGGAGTATAAGTTGCTTCTGCATATCTACATCTTTCCCGATTGTGAAGTCTTTTTCTAAGCCCTTCCCTTAAGGAGCACTTTCTTTCCTTCCTTCCTTTTTGGAAATTCTCATTCCCACATTAAGACTGACCAACATAGACCCAGCCAGTCAATTCCTGTGTCTCTTTCTTTTGGATTAATTTTTTTGAAATCTCTCCACAGCATGGAGATAAATATATCTGAATTTATAAACTACATTAGGCTCTCTCAACCATTTGTCACCAAAGTTTTCTGGCCTCCTTCATCCTTTCCATTAGGAACCTATGTTCTATCATCTTGTGATCACTTTCCTAAGTTGTAATAGCTTTCCAGTGTGGTAAATAGGTAGAATGGACTCTAGACCAGATGGTAAATTACTAACCATGCATTTGAGGCAGGCTGAAATAGACCATCATTCAAGGAGCTATTTTTTCCTCTACATTTGGTATGGGGTATTTTGGGTACAGAGGAACCTCTCTGTTCTTAGGACCAACGATGTTCAAATATTTATTGTTCGGTTTTAGATTTTCTTCTTCTGAAAGGCACAGTCTACAGCACTCGAGTTTTAAAATAATATGCCTCACTTTCTAGCAATTAGTATATAAAAATGTTGATCTGCTGAATTACTTTCAGATAAAATCTCTGATTTTCTTATTTTATAGATCAGTGGCAGAGAGTTTTATCACAGTTCCCCCATAAACCACAGTTTCCTCTTGAGAAATACTCATTGACTTTTAGAATATATTTTATTTTATAACATATGTAGCAAGAATGAAAAAAAAAAGACACTGAAACATTCTAGGACAACTATCACTTCTTTCCCAAGGGCAAAGTCTGCTTAGAAGGAAGTCAATACACAGGACTTAATTCTCTGAAGGATCTATACTTAGTGACATTAGCGTATCAACTTCATTTTTATTAAATATGAATAATGAGTATTGACACTTTTTGCTGGATAATCTTTGACAGTGGGGGCTGCCCCATGTACTGTAGGAGGTCTAGAAGCATCCCTGCTCTCTATCCACTAGAGGCCATTAGCACCCACTCCAGACAATGCCAAATGTCCCCCCAGGGGGCAGAATCACCACTGCTACAAAAGAACCAAAGATTTGAATTGAACCAATCAAACAAATAAACAAGAACAGGCCTAGTTTCATGGAGGCCGGTTAAAATATCAAAAACACAGAGATTTTATTCTTTTTTCATCTACATGCAAAAATTAGGGACAAACCACATAGGCACAAATCCTAATAACCTCCCATTAAATAAAAAACTTTGATACATTCACTTATTCAGATTGGAAAAAAAAAGAGCACTGGCTCTGCACTGTCCTTACGTAAGTTCTGTGATGTCGCCATACTACGCATTCAGATTTCAGTCATCGTTTTAAAAAAAATCTTTTAATAATCGCCAGGTAGACTATCAGACGAGCTTCACCACCCGTACTCAAACTTTTCTGCTGTTTCAAAGACAAGGGCACCACAGCCAAAATAAATCGGAGAAAGTTAAAGATTTTTCTGAAATGTTTATCTCTGTAGCAAGACAGGGTCCCAGGGCTAGAGGATGAAGTCAAGAGGGTGACGTAAGATTTAGTACCAGTGGCTCATGTTTGCTTGATGGGTATGTTCAGTTAGACATGGATAAGGCTGCCTCTAGGTCAAAACTATTCAATTACATGAACACTAATGATAGAGACAGAGCTGAAGAGAGACACACACACAATAGGTATACTTTACCATCCCCGGGAATGATGCGGAGGGTAACTGTGTTTCCCGCTTCCTTGATGAGGTTGACAATGTCGGAATGGGACTTGTTGGTGATGGAACATCCATTTACCGCCAAGATCCGGTCTCCTACTTTCAGCTTGCCACATCGGTCAGCAGGGCTCCCCTCAATAATCCGACCTATTTTGTGAGGCATGGCCACACATGCATTGCCTGCTTTGATAGTCAGTTTTAATTTTTTTTTAAGTTACATGGGAATAGAGTGAAGGGAGGAGAAAAAGGGTTGAGAAGGGAAAGAGAAGGTTAAGTGTTAATTAATTAAAGCATTAAGCAAATGTTATTAAAGGAGAACTCTGTGCCGGGGCTCAAAACATTGGCAAAGTTCCGGGCGTTTGTTTAAGAAGTTACAACCCTGAAAAATGATAGTTCATTGCTGCAGTCCTTTCCCGATTCAAAAGAAGGGGGGACCCCAAGCTTCCCTCCTTCAATCAGTGGCAAAATTTGGGATCTTTAGGAACTTCTAAAGATTCTCAAGAGCCCCAAAAATAACTTGCCGTAGGCTTATTTGGGGGCTGCAAACGTGAAACCCAGAGCTGGGAGGGAGGCTTTTGCGCATTCTGTGTTCAAGTCACATCATTTTCGCCAGGTGTTGCTTACGCTTCTGCCAATGTTTTGTTCTTTCTCCATTTAGAAAAAATAATCACTGGGCGTCTGGTGAGGCCTAGGAGTCTGCTAGCGCCAAAAATCCAATCTGAAAATGCCTAATAGACAAACACTTAGACTTTCTGCCTTCTATTCAGAATGATGAAAGGTTTAGCAAAAGGGCACATATGAGATGAGCCAAGAAGGCACCCAACCTTGACACGTATTTTTCCTTTTATGACCTTTGCTCAATCAGCCTCTCTCATGTGCTTTCAGAGAAGGGCCCAAATGGCTCATTAGCTCTGAAATCCTCCTTGTTCTCATAAAAATCCCCTCAAAGGAATAAGAAAATCTAGTACATACTCAAGCTGAGGACAGTGAACCAAAACTAGGTTCAAATCATTCCTCAACCCTTTTCCTTTAATCATTTCCTTTGTCCTGATCAGTTACTACACAGCTACGAAAGGAAAAACCAGGAAAAGTGCATTTGAAGAAGAAGGTTTTACTGTGTGCTCTGAGGCATTTCATTTCACAACCAAGAGCGTTGGTAACTTTTAAAGAGAGGTGGAAAATTGGCTTTGACGCCTGACACAGGGTTTCCAGATAATTGCATACTGACTTTCAAACTTTCTTAGGCATATTCACTGATTCTGAGAGTTTGTCTTCCTGCGGGCTGTAAAGATAGTTGTATACTTGAGCCACTGTGGGAAAAGGTGTCAAAACTAACATGGGAGATGTTGAAACTAACTGAGAGGACTCTTCTGTCCTAATTTAGAGAAAATGTATGGGAAAATGAGCTACAATTCCTTTGAATTTCAGCATATTTGCCTGCGTCTGTATCACGGGATTTAAGGTCAAGGTCAAAGAATCTTTCAAAAGGCAGTTAAACAGTCTTCTGGAACAAGCAACAAGCAGGTGTGGTGGAAAGCCTCCATACCCAAATTCAAGGTCTTGATTAAATTTAGCCCATCTCCAAGGACAAGTCCCATGGGAAAGGTATCATACAGCAGGTGGGAGGAAAGCTTCGCATAGCTCAGAAGTCTCATGCAAGGTTAGGGAAAGTTTAATTTGTTTGTATTAAGAGCCAGAGGAAAGCAATCAAAGACCAAACTGTGGGTGAAGTCATTCCGTATTCATTAAATAACACAGACATAGCTGCTATTTCATTCTAGAAAGGGAAACTGAGAACTCTGAAATCCTGAGAACATCACAGGGTACATGGGGACAAACTGTAGATCTAAAGAAAATAACTTGAGATTTCTTCCCCCCCCCCCCGCCTTTCTTTTTATTTTTAAATTAAGCAGAAAAGTCTCCAAAACTAATGGAAAAGCCAAAAAACAACCTTGCCTTGAGGTCAAGTCACCCACCACCCGTGACATGCTGTGATAATGTTATTAATGGAGCTCACAGAGCACTGTTAGTAATGGGTGTTTGTTTCGGCAGCCACACATGCATGGAACTGGCTTAACTCACTGTCTCCTAATGAACGCACCTTAGTGGGAAATGGCTTTAGCAGGAAGCAATGTACCAAGACTAAATGGAGGCAAACGGAGTTGTACCGGGGCAGAAAGCTAACGGGAGGGAGCACCTAGCTGATGTCAGCCAACAAACGACCTGGGCCACGGGTCCTCAGATTCCTTGTGGGTAAGTCATTTGGAAACAGAGGTGAAGTACATTTCAAAGCCTGCACAGCCCTTCCCTGTCTCCCACCATATTTCAGATTAATTAACAAATGTGCTTGGGGAAAATAACAAATGATGTTTTATTTAATGAAGAAGGTGATCAGTTTTGGAGTACATACTTATAATCCATCCTAATAGGAAACAGATTCATAGATTCCTAGTTCCTGGAATCACCTGGCTTCCTATTTGTCTCAGCTATTGCACCCAGCAGAGAGTTAACCTTCTGAGAGGGTGACAGCCGTGTTTCTCCATACTCTGCTGAAACCCCCAACATCTGGATGAGACAGGACGATCATCCCTGCTACAATTCAAGGGCAGTGAAGACAAGCGGCTCTGAACTCAGATTTTAATTAGATTCTTAACCAGGCAACAGTAAACATATTATTTTAAATTAAAATTTTAAAATTTCAGACGGGGATAGAGTAGAGAAAGGACAAGATGAAGGGGCATTTCATATATATTTTTACTCCTTATACCTGTTTTTTTCCCCTGGCATTTATTTCTACAACCATATGCTTCTTTTAAAAACTCCTACACCGGGACTTCCCTGGGGGCGCAGTGGTTAAGAATCCACCTGCCAATGCAGGGGACACGGGTTCCAGCCCTGGTCCGGGAAGATCCCACATGCTGCAGAGCAACTAAGCCCGTGCGCCACAACTACTGAAGCCAGCTCTCCACAACTAGTGAAACCCGCACGCCTAGAGCCCGTGCTCCGCAACAAGAGAAGCCACCGCAATGAGAAGCCTGCACACCGCCATGAAGAGTAGCCCCCGCTCGCGGCAACTAGAGAAAGTTGCGCGCAGCAACTAAGACCCAACGTAGGCAAAAGTAAATAAATAAATTTATTAAAAAACAAAAAAAAAAAACACTCAGACCTTCTGAGGCAACTGCTATGATTGATATCCTGCTCAGAACTTTGCAAACGGCTTTCTCTAGCAAGAATTTCTCACACTCAATCCTGTCAAGGGTCTGCTTTGCAAATTTCACCTACGTGTGAAATTGTCTGCCTGTGAACACGCAATCAGAATGGAAGCTGAAGGGTTAAAAACAAAAAATCCCAGCCTTCAGGAGGGTTTGAAAAGCCACCCAACTAACTCCATCCTCAATTAAGACTTCCATCATCTGAAGCGGAAAGCATGAAAAGCGTTTCTGTTAATGAGATTCTGGCTGTCTTTTACTTGCCATAGAACAGTCCCGGGCATCCCAGGAAACACTGGGGAGAAGTGACCGCACTCACCGAATGTAGTCCCTGCCTCAGGCCTGCTCACCGACGACACAATGACGAAGCCGAAGCCCTCGTTCTCCCCGCGCCGGATCTCCACGTCGTAGGGCTGGACCACGGTGCTCACCACGCCGGTGCTCACCACGCCGCTGCCGCCGCCACCGCCGCTGCCAATGCCGCTGGTGCTGCCGCTGCCAGAGCTCACCGTGTTCAGGGAGTTCTGGCTGCCCTGCGGAGTGCGCTTCTCCTCGGTCAGTGAGGCCGGCTGGTTGCTACTGTGATGGGAGGAGGCTGGCGAGGGCACCTCGTTCTCTGTTTTGGAGGCTGTGCAAGAGATTCACTTCTCAGTTACCCGCCTTTGCGAGAAACGTGCCCTGCCTGCCACCCCTTCCTCCTTCCCCCAAGGCTCCGCAGCTATGACAGCTATGACAGCAACTGGCCTCACAGAACTGAGATACAGGGATTGAAAAGAGCTGATGGAAAAACAGCAAAGGGGACACCCCAATTCTGTATCATTTACAGCAATATTGTATCTCAGCATCTGCATACAGACTCAAATTTGCAGCAAGATCGGCCCACTCTGAAATATTTCCCGGTTCACAAATCAAAAACCAACCCCTGGACACTATGATGACTGAAATGAGTCAGACAAAGACAAATGCTGTATGAGATCACTTATATGTGGAATCTAAAAAAATACAACCAACTAGTGTATATAACAAAAAAGAAGCAGACTCACAGATATAGAGAACAAACTAGAGATTACCAATGGGGAGAAGATGGGGGGTGGGGCAATATAGAGGTAGGGGATTAAGAGGTACAAATTATTAGGTATAAAATAAGCTACAAGGATATATTGTATGACACGAATATAGCCCATATTTTATGATAACTATAAATGGAGTACAACCTTTAAAAATTGTGAATCACGGCCTTGCACACCTGTAACTTACATAATATTGTACAGCAACTGGACTTCAATGAAACAAACAAACAAAACTGACCCACTGAAGGATGTATAGGTGTGGCCCACAGCAAGGGTGACTACCTTTTTTGCCTCAGAGATATGCCCTTCACTGCACTCAAATTGTCATTACCCTCAAGTCACATTCTGCTCAGATGTGCAAACAGTTTTGCTTTGCTTTTTCCATCACCAGAGACATGGCAAGCTGACAGTACCATTAAGATTTCCCTACTGTGGGATTCCTGACAACACCCGTCAGAGGTATACTTAGCGTCTCTTCCTCGCTTCCAGATGTCAATGATCTACTCCGATCACGCAACTGGATACTTTAGCCTCCCTCAGAATTCGTTTGATCAAATTTCAGTTTTATTGCTTTCTCAAGTGACAGGGTAAAGCTCTCCTAAACAGCCACCGTAGTAGGTGGGACCGACTTAGCTTTCATGTCAACAGCAAAATGTGTGTTCAGGGTTTGGATAGGACTACTAAATTTATTCCCCAAAGCATCCCCTTTCACAGATTTCATTTGTAGTGTAGTAAAATATACAGAACATAAAACTTATTATTTTGACCATTTTAGGTGTACAGTTCAGTGGCATTAAGCACAGAAACACTGTTATGCAGCCATCCCCACCATCCATCTCCAGAACCCTTTCATTTTCCAGAACTGAAATTCTGTACCCATTAAACACTAACTAATCACTCTCCCCTCCCCAGTCCCTGGTACAGCCAGCATTCTACATTCCGTCTCTATGACTCGACTACTCGAGGTACCTCATGGAAGTGGAAGCATATAATATCTGTCCTTTTGTGACTGGCTTATTTCCCTTAGCCTTATGTCTTTTCAAAGACTGAACATGCCTTTAACCCAGAGCTTAAAAACCCCAATATTTAAGATCTAAAAAATACATCTGAAACAAACAAAAATCACATTGCTCTACTATTTTTATTTGGACCAGTGAAGTCAGAAAGTTTTCATCTCATCTCAAAAGCCATTTCTGATTGCTGCTACTGGTTGCGTGGGATACTACGTTAAGATCCTGAGGCCATAAATGAGCTCTAGGGACGTAAGTGATTAACACTCTTTTCATGGCTGCAACAGGTAGGGCTCTCACACTGGAATCTGATATCTTAATTCTTTTGTAATTAATTATATACCATTTAAATGAGCTCTATAATTTTTTTTTGGGGGGGGGCATGCCAGGAGGCATATGGGATCTTAGTTCCCCAACCAGGGATCGAACCCATGTCGCCTGCAATGGAAGCGAGGAGTCTCAACCAGTGGACTGCCAGGGAAGTCCCCATGAGTTATTTATTTATTTTTTTTAAAACAAGATGCCAGTTGATTTTATCTGATAAACAGGTGTTTCACTAGTATTACAGCTATGGAGAATTCCTAATATTTCACGTCATCCTGCTTCAATAATTCAACTGATACCACATGGAATCTGCCTCTTCTGCATTCTGGGTTCTGTCTTGAATACCTGGAGGCAGGGGCTGCAGGCAAACATGGTGAATGAATGGGAAGGGCAGACATTTACCCAATACTGCCTCAAAATGGCAGATTCTGATACGGAAGTGAACCACGATGCCCAAGGATGGCAAGAAGGGAAGGCTAAACTCAGCAGACAGTTGGAGGAAGGAGGGAATTTCTGAGGGTTTTACAGATAAGGTTATCTTTGAGTTGGGCCTGGAAGGATGTATACGAATTTGAGTTGCAGGAGGAAGGACTGAAACATGACCTAGAACTGGCCAGCGCTACAACTTGCTTATAGTGAAAAACGTAAAAATTAAAATAGTTTAATACATATGACTGTCAACAACACAGCAGCTTTTTTATGAGCTTATTTGGCGGTGCAAACCTAATTTTTGCTCTCTTAATTTGAAGCTACAATTCTCCTAACCTCTTTTGCTGAGAATTCCCATCAAGTGAAGAGAATGACTAAGTTCTGTTTAGCAAGGGGATGGAGGGAGGTGACATATATATTCAACTAGGCTTCTTCTAAAAGCCTTTGCTGACCATGTACGGATGGCACATTAAAGTCTTTATTTATTTATTTTTTTTTGCGGTACGTGGGCCTCTCACTGTTGTGGCCTCTCCCGTTGTGGAGCACAGGCTCCGGACGGGCAGGCTCAGGGGCCATGGCTCACGGGCCCAGCCGCTCCGCGGCATGTGGGATCCTCCCGGACCGGGGCACGAACCCATGTCCCCTGCATCGGCAGGTGGACTCTCAACCACTGTGCCACCAGGGAAGCCCCATTAAAGTGCTTTTAAGTGACAGTAGTTTTGAAGGGTTCCATCTGGAAATTCTGAGCTTAATCACATTCATAAACATTTGCTAAAATACATGCTTGAGGAGACGGACACAAGAAAGGGGCCTCTTCTGTGCATAAAGTGACAAGGCACTGTCTAAAGGGATGAATGAAAAAACATACCTGCAAACACCACTTTACGCCGCACTGTGAGATTGACGTGACCTTGCTTGGCGGCTTGTTGCATAAGCTGGACCACAAGCTGGTGTGATTTGCCAATGACTGGTGTCCCATCCACACAGATTAATTCATCCCCAGACCTCAGGCGGCCGTCTGTGTCAGCAGCACCCAGTGGTACGATGTGACCGATATAAATCTGTTGAGTAATTGGACGATGGATGAAACACTGACCTTTTGGTTTACTATTACAGGCACACCTCGGGGATATTGCAGGTTCGGTTCCAGACCACCGCAATAAAGCTAATGTCACCACAAAACAAGTGACATGAATTTGTTGGTTTCCCAGTGCACATAAAATTATGTTTATATTATACTGTAGTCTTAAGTATGCAATAGCATTATGTCTAAAAAAAAAGTACATACCTTAATTTAAAAAATACTTTATTGTTAAAAATGCTAACCATCATCTGACAATGTAGGGCTGCCATCAAACTTCAATTTGTAAAAAAATGTACTATCTGTAAAGCACAATAAAATGAGGTTTGCCTGTAAAACGATGGCCTTCACAACCTCTGAGAACAATTCAGTTCATTCATTCATGTCTGCATCCATGCCACAAACCCTTACTGAGTGCCCACTGGGTACCAGGTGCTGTGCTAGGTGATACAATAATTCTTAAATGGAAAAAATAACTTTTTCTTGTTTAGTACCCTGACATTTATCTGTAGTTTGCTGACTCGTTTTTTCCCCTTTGCAAAAATAAATCATTTTACTCCCTTCATTGGCAAAACTTTTCCCCCTTTTCTATCCACCTAAGAGGCCTCTGTTCAGAAAACTCTACTAATTATAATAGTCATACAACTTTGCTTTAAAGGTCAGCATGTGCCTAGCAAAAGGGAATGCATGATGAGTGGTGTTAAATGAAGGGATGAATCAAGCCAAGTCTGGTTGGGCATCCCTGTTTTCATAGTCTATAGCACCTGCATGCAGAGCAGGTCTTTATATTTTGTGTCTTGCTGTTGTTATACTAACCATTCACTAAACTTTAGCTAAAATATTTGTGCCTTGCTTGCCTTCTCTCTAGATAATGATGCTACAGCGATCTTTACATGGCATTTATCATTTACAAAGAACTTTGACAGAAGAGTGCTTAAGAACATGGACTCTGGAATCACACCCTTTCCAGTCCCTCCATTTACTAACTCTGCGATGCCAGGCAGGTTCATTAACCTTTCGGTGTCTTTATTTCATGATTTGAAAAATGGGACAGATTCATAGATTTGATGGATACATGAGAAGAATGGGTGTTAGAAGCCTTTAGCATAGCACCTGGCACATAGTAAACACTCAAGAAACCACAGCTATTTTTACTGTGATGAGGAAATGAACAATACTTGTCTTTAGTTCTCTTTTCCCCTTTCAAAAGAATCCTGTGACGTTCTCCTCAATTTATTCTAAAGATGAGGCCTGGAGAGGTTAAATGTCTCCTGATCCTTGTTCAGGGTTCTTTCCCTAATTTTGTAAAGAGCGTGGTCCTACTTTCTCTAACCTTTCATAATGCCTTGTCAAGCGCTCTCTGTCCCAGCTACTCAATATACAAAGCCAACTACCTGCTGGCAGATTTAACAGAATTGGCCAGAAGGATCAAGCCACTGTATTCCCAGTTGATGTCTATTCCTATTTTGCTTTTCGGTTCCCTTTTCTCTGATGGGGAGCTCCAGACGCTGCAGCTGCCGCTTTCCACAAACACAAACACACACTTTTTAGAAAGGATCTAGTCCCTTCTTTATCAAGACAGAAAGAGTTCACAAAATCCAAAGAATAACCCCTAGTGCTTAAGATGAAACAGTCAGGGAATATATATATATATATATATATATATATATATATATAAAATTATATTTATATACAACTGAATCACTTTGCTGTACAACAGAAATTAGTACAACATTGTAAATCAACTATACTCCAATAAAATTAAAAAAAAAAGACGAAACAGGGGTGCACCTGGTGGGACTCAAATCTTGGTGATTTGTCACTGCTGCCAATTTGCTTTGAAGTCTTAGAAAACTGCACGGGGTGGTGTGGGGTAGGGTGGGATGGGGGGCAAGGGGCAGGGAGACAAAAGACTCACAGGTTCCCCCGGTTCATTGCCACCCAGAATCCTAAATCCAAATCCAGTCTCTTTTCTCCAGAGGAAGATGTCCTGTTCTTGATAATCTGGAACTGCAGAGAGGGATGAGGAAGAGAGAGATTATTTCTCGGATAAAAGGAATCAGAGCCCTAAGGCGAACACAGTTAACAGGACCGATACTGATGGTGTTTGAGCAGACGACAGCGTTCCAATACACACAAGTAAACAAAATAATCTGGACGGGTGCAATAACAGAGGACACTGGGTGAAAGTTAATGGTAGGAATAGTCATTGAGCCTTAAGATTTTTTTCAAAGGACTAATCACTGTTTGATAATTCCTAATCAAGCCATTATCCCTGACGAAGGCTGCAGTCAGCACTCACCACTCTCCTGGGTATTGTTGCAAGGGGAATTAAATAAATTAAAGTCATCAGGCTCTGCATCACAAAGTGGGTGCCCATGTCTGAGGAAGGAGCTCATGCTGTCAGAGTGACCTCTGAAGTAGAGGTTGGCTCCGAGGATTTAGAAGACCTGTTAAGTGCCTGATGTTATCAACTAGAAGATGCAAGAAAACAGCTTGAGGTAAAAAGTGTTCTCAATTAAAAAAAAGAAAATCACTTCTTTTTTTCCTTAAAGTAATCAAGACTAGCAATGCCAAGAATATGATCTGTTAGATCATTTTTGCCAAAAGAGTTACTCTCAAACATCCTAATATTTCCAAATTTATAAAATTTACTATGATTTCACTGCTATTATGAAAAAGTAGTCAGCCTTCTATATCCTTAAGATCACTGGTGAGAACAAAATTGTCCTATATCTATGAACCATATTTCATCACTAAAATAAGTGCTTTATTCCAGTATTTGCCTATAATATTTCACCACTATAAGTATTCATTTATTATCTAACAGCTTGATATTTTACTTTTAAAATTCAGTAATAGTCCAGGGCTTTCAAATGGAAATCTCATTTTTTTTAAAAGTATTTTCCTTAAGAACATGCTTACTGTACATGAGATTGTCCTATATAACACTCTGTTACTTAACTAAAGTAATAAAAAAAGGGGTACTTCTATTTAATTCTTACTTAATATTTTAGTGTTTAAGTAAGTGTTTAAGTTTTACAGTCTGTAAAATGACAAATCTTTTATTTAAAGAAAAAAAATATAATTTAGTGGCCATGAATCCTAAAGGAGATTTTCAAATACTGTTCTGCAGAATTTCTGGTTTCTTTAATTCCTTGGCTTTGGGGCTGAAGGAGCTGTGTATGTACTGAGAACTTAATTCCCATCTTCTCTGATTTTGGACAGTGGAATAGGGAAGAAGAAGGTGGTTGTTTAGACTTCAAGCTAGCGAGAGATGTCCCTTTTTCGGGACTCACCCACGAGCTTAAAATGTATGCCGAGAGAGAAGAAACTAAATGAACACGTAAGCACCAGTCAGAGAATCGAATATTCGTGCTTGAGCTGTCTTAATGCCATGCTTTCAAGGGAGCTTCTTATCCAATGCTTTTTTATTATAATTGCTGAGGCTAAGCTGTAAGATGCCATGGTACATGGAGTTAGGCTACAGCACGGGACACAATTCGAGAATGGTATTTTCTTCAGCATGCTAAGGTAACAATATTTTCTTTCTGTTTGAGTAGCTGGCTATTGTTTCAAGAGCCTCATTGAAACAACAAATTAAATCAGGTTGAGTCTCCGTCGTCTTTGGTTCACTCAAGCTGGAGGATTATTACCAAAACAGACCACGGGTGCTTTCCAGCCAGCACTAGGTTCTTGGCAGTCTGCTTGAAATCTGATGAGCCCTTCTGTGAACAAGGGAAAGACCTCTGCAGAGACCTCCAGCTCAGACCAATTTTTTCTGCAGCATCGTTTAACACAGGAACACCTGCCCATCCTACAGTGTCACCAAATGTAGCAAGTTTCTGCCTTTTATTGCTCAGTTAGGAGTAAGCCACCATGGGATGGGCAATTATGGCCAACAGACTTAGGCTTATCATACAGTCAGTCCATTGGAAAAAAAATTGTTCCTCTGAGAATTAATAAACAGAAGGCAAATTTATTTAAAAAGCCTCCTATTGAAAACGAAGATGCCCAATGACAGACACCAAGGATGTAGAAGATGCCAATGATGAGCCTTTCAGGAAAACACACACAAACACAGATGTGTTACAAAGAAAGTCTTTTGGTCCTTGAACTTGGGCATCTCGACAATTATATTCTTCTACGAACCAAATGCCATGTTCTAAATATATAACTTTGGTGATCAATCAGTACCGAAACATATTAGAGAATTATAGAATGATGTTTCTCTTCTTTGTCCTCTGCTGTCCCTTCTTAGCAAGGGCACTAAAGTTTCTAAACTATTCCCCCCAAACATTTTTTGTTCTCTTCTTTATTTCAGGCAGATTTTATTAGAATTAAGTTTTCAGGAGGCAGCAGGGTAGAATCATCTTTCTGATGTTACTATCACCCCCCCTTCTTTTTGAGACTAAATCAAGAAGAGCTAAGAAAATCTCATCCAGCTCTCTTCACTTCTAAGCCCTGGTACAGGGGACAATCAGAGCAGCTCATTTCCTTTGGTAATTCCACCAATGACCCAATAAAGCAGTCAAAAGACTTCCTTTGATAATTAGAAAAAATGGAATCACCATGTTTGCAGAGATCTCCCCTGGCGTCTCTATTACTACAGACACACAACACATTTGCAGACTTGGCTAAAAAATGCCCATCACTTTTAATTTCATCTTGTCTTTGCTCTAGCCTTGGTCAATAAAAACACCCCAAACACTTCTGTTCATGGCATTCCTCTTTCTTCCCTCCTTTTTCTGAGTTTCTTTCTAGCCCCCTAGACCAATGGGAACATCAAACAGGATGAGTAATAATGGAGAAATGAAAGTTTTCAGCATATCCTTACTCGGACATTCTCCAAAATTCGTGGAATTGATTTCTTTGTCTCTTTCACCCTTGCTCAATCCCGATGCAGGCGAAGGTGACATAGCTGGAATAGTAATGTCACAATTTTGCAAAGCTGAATGTACGTGTTTTCTCTTAGTTCATTTTAATTTAGTTTTGATTGATAAGGAAGGTGCAGTTAAGCTTTCACAATAAAGGTCAAGGCTGCTGTGGATTTTAAAAGACTATGGTTTGATTCTTTTTTTTTCCCACCGTACTTCTCTTGTCAAAAAGCTAGAATTTACAACTGTACCGCCGAGAATTTCACAGAACTACCTTTACCATCTTAGACTCTTCCTATTTAATTATACCCTGAAGTACCCATTCTCTTATGACCTTGTTTGAATCATGTCATGAACTTGAGATTTGTCTAACCCCTTATTTCCTTTCGAAAAAATTTAAGCATACTTTTGTCAAGCCACATTACTGTGTTTATTTAAAATAGTATCAAGTTCCTGGTGGGATTAATTCTTGGGCTAAAGTCTGTTCAGATGAATTCTAGGGCAGTTCAACCAAAATAGTCTTTTGTTTAGTGACACAAATCATCAGATCTGGCCAAGAGCTGAACAAATACACAAATAAGAACTGTCATAATAGCTCTTAAAATCTAGACGTACACCCAAGCTCCTTAAACTATGATAAAGGAGCTGTACACCAATTCCAGACCATTAAGCATGTCTCTCTCGAGGGACACGTGTACGCTGGTTAAAATGACAGCTTTGTCATTTTTCTTTCCCAACTCTTTTGTGAACAGGCAAAGTTTGAACTGCAAGCTTTAGATTTTGTTTCACAATAAACACTAGTGGGTACTAGCTGCTCTTCCTGAACACTTATAAATAAGATGGTATCGATGCCATTTTTAAAAGATGTACACAACTGCCACGTTATCTAGAGAAAATACAAACAGGCAACATGGCTTTTAAAGGGCTTCCAAGCATGCTTTTTCTTTCTTTTTTTTTTTTTTTAATAAATCTCGGGTTTTTTCGAATTTTACTTTATTATTTTTTTAATACAGCAGGTTCTTATTAGTTATCTATTTTATACCTATTAGTGTATATATGTCAATCCCAATCTCCCAGTTCAACCCACCACCACCACCCATGCATGTTCTTAATTGAACACTTAAGCTCTTCAGAGGAATTTATTAACACATCTGTAATTCAGATTGATTCAACTGGACACTGCTGTTTTGACAGATGGCCACATCAAGAATGCTGTATTTTGCATGGTATTCAGACCATGTGAAGGAACTGGATCAGAGACTTTGTTAAGAATCTTCACATTGTCCTTTACAATAAAATGAAATATGAGGAAAATATATTTTCCCAAAAAAGGAAATTAAGGTGTAATTAAGATGTTACTGCTGACTTTAATTTTCTTGGTTTTTTTCCTGGAGTACTTTGCTCATTTTAATATGTCTTGGGGAGAGGGGCAGGGAATCACATCTAATGAGGCTACATGCTTTACTTTTTCATTTTTTTCCAAAAGACAAGATAAAAAAACAGCCTAAGGGAATGGCAGAAACTGATCTGGGATAAAGCCAAATACTGATTAAAAGACAAGATTAAAAAAAAAAAGACAAGATTGACGTAGGTTCATTCATACGTACTGTGAAAAAAAGAAACTCTGTGACAGATACTGAATAATTATCATGGAGGGAAAAGTCTCATCATTATCCTGATTTAGTGGTGAGGAAGAAATCTATGTGAATTTTAACATTGGTCAGGTTGCTACAATCACTCAATTATGGAGCGTCTAATCAGCAAAAAAACCTGATTCTCATTTGTGCTGCTAGATCCTGTTCCTTAGATGTTCAAGAAAGTTAAGGCCTAAACTGGCACCATTACAAATATCTCAGTCTGCCTCTCATTCAATGCTTAGAGCAGCTGGCTGTGGCAGAATTACATATTTTTCTTATTTTTTTTCTGGTGAAAACTTTTTTAAAAAAATGGATTAAATACCAAATTCTGAAGAAATACTGCTTCGATCAAGGTAAAAATGCCATCTGAGCTACAGCCTCCTATTCTTTGGGTGCATTAGAATTGTCTGTCAGTCCATGAGGCCCACACCAGCACTTCAGAACCTGATTTACTTTATTGCAAAAAGATTCATACATGGGAAACTCAGTCATAAATGTGTACTCTACTGAGAAAAGCAGGGGCATAGTCAACAAAGCAGTTATCTCCACATCAACTGAAGTTGGGTCAGTGATTGGAGGACCTGCATGATTAAAGAGAAATGTGAAGGGAATGTGAAAATATTCCTCTTTGGAAAACATTTCTTCCATGAAATCATTCCAATTAGTGAGAAGACACAGTGAGAACAGACACCAGGTTCATGCTTAGCAACTACTGCTTACAAGGGATGTTCCAAATGGAACTTCATTTCCTCTGGCCCGGAGTGAGGTGTACTCAGGGGTCTTTCTAGTCCAGGGACTAAATAAACCCTTCTCAAGTTATCAGGCTTTTGCCAGCACAGTGAAGCCTTAGTCAAACAGCCTACTTAATTCCACGCACTATGGTAGTAAGAAGGCAATGATTTCTCTTCCTTGAAGAGGAAAAGCAAAGAGGGAGCCTCAGTGACTTCTAAAACTTGATCATCACCAAGACTCCAGTCATGCCTCGTGCCTCCTAAGTGCTGACTTGCACCCAGCAGTGTGGGCCACTTTCCTTCTCAGGCAGGGATGCTGTTCTCACTCCCCTGTTTGGTTTGGGTCACAGAGGAGTGGCTCCAGCCAGCAAGTAAAATGCTTCACAGCCAAGTCCAAGGGGGTGGGTGGGTGGCTGCAGTGCCCCCCCCACTCCCCCACCCCACCCCCCATGCCTCGGCCCTCCACGGGGCTTTGCTAAGAGAACCACAGGTGTGGCTCCAAATGAAACCTGTGCTGAGGGGGCTGGGGACCAAGAGAAAAGGCAGAATGCTTGTCTTCTCTCTTCCAGTTTGAATCTGACCCTTCAGTAAACCCGGCCTCCTCCCTCGTTAATCATTCTCTCCTATCCTATGACAAAAAGGGAAAATGAAGTGCATGTTCTTCATAGATGCTTCATCCCAACCAATCATACTCAGAAGAAAAGGTCAGTGAGAGCAACCGCCAAAACAAACAAACGAAAATGGCCCATTTGTATCCCCTAAGATGAAAGCATTTTAGGAACTCTGATTGGTAACAGTAAGATAAGTGAATACTGTTTACAGTGAATAGTTTTTGGAAATCATTTCATAATAAAAAGTAAAACATTAAATGTGAAGGGATTACCCGGTTTATAACAGCCCAAAAGGTACTATGTATGACATCACTAGGTCATATTTTTCAAAAAGGTGAAGCTAAAAGAACATACTTAACCACAGTATAAATGATTAAAACACAAACCACTCACTACTCTTTTTTTTTCTTTTTAAGGGGAATGTTTAGAAAGACTGATAACGTTTTAAAAAAATTACCAGTATTCTTAAAAACCGAGACCACTAAGAAAGCATTTAATTTCTTCTCATCACTCCTGCAATCCAAACCAATCGTATTTATGTTCTATTGTATATCCGAGCTGCTTCACGAGACAGGAGCTCAGAGGAGGCCACCATCTCCATGTAGGGAAGAATTAACGGGGCAGCAGCACTTATCGGCCACTTCTTTTTGTTTTTTTTTTTGGCCACTTCTTTTAATGGAGAGGAAAAATAAATCCATTTTACCCAGGCCCTTCATCTGAGGACCATCCGTGACTACCCCACCTGCCCAAACAGAAGACGTAACGGGGCCTCAGTGAATATCCAGCAGATTCTATCACTGCTCTGAGATGCTGTCACCTCTCACCTGGATCCACCTCTCTCCTGTTCACACACTGACAATCTATTCTCAATAAGCCTCAAGAAGAGAGTTGGAGCCCTGCGGCGGAGTCCAGGGAAGACAGGAGCCAGGGTGCTACTCACGTCGGTTTTCATACATGCTCCTGGACTGGGCCCAGATTTTAAAGGGATCTGGTTTTTTCTGCCCAGAGCTGTCAGTCTGGTCTGGAGCCGGGGCCTCGGCGGGTGGGAACTCGGGTAGCACCTGTGTGCCGTGGCCGGGAGAGGCTGTGTGCAGGCTTCGGTGGCTGGCAGCGCTGTGCTGGGAGCTATTCTGGCTGTCTTTTCTTTCCAGTGGTTGCTGAAAGGAAGCGAGTGAGAGGGGCAAGAAGAGATTATTATTGGTTCCCGGAGTGGGTGTTTTCCATCAGCTTGGTTTTGTTCAGCACTTCTGCGCACACATACATAAATTTATCAACAACATTTTGGCTTCCACCTTCGGCTCATGCTGAATGCAGGTAAATCTGCTGGGGACTGGCAGACAGATAGAGGGGTGGACCAGACAGAAGGACGTCATGGTAAACCATACCGCTTTCAGGGTTGGAGCAGAAAACAAATCCAATTTTCATCACAGGTTCTCAGCTAAGTCACTGGGCTCATTTATTATGAAATGTACTCGTTTTAACATCTTCATTTTTAAACCAAACATGTGACACAGAATACCATGCGTGGTTCAAGTGGAAAGCTAGAATATCCAGAAGAAATAGGATCAGGGCTAAAAATGCTCCTTGGGACTCCACATTTTCCCTTTTTCAGTAGTAAAATACCCAACTTCTTGCTAAGGATTTACCATCAGTCCTGCTAGCCTGTAAGAAACATGGATCAGATCTTTAAAAAATCATGCCTAGCATTATGTGTGCACTTGTACTTACAAGTATATAAAAAACTATTATCTGAAGAGCTTTCATAATTCTTAGTGAATCAGTTTTGCAGACATCGCATTACACCTCTTGATCTCCTGATACTACTGTTGGTTGAAAACCAAGATCCAACTGTATATATGGGTTGACCTCGGGGGGTCAGCCTTCTTAGATTTGCAACTTGTCCAAACTCCGAGTAGTAGTCAAAGGCAAAGAATTTCATTTCAATTTCGGTAGAATAAGTAGGAGGTTCCTGCTCCTTAAATTCTGCTCAGCTAAAGACCCTTCCCATTTTAGGAGATGCTCTTTGTTGGAAGGGCCATTGAATCAACAGCAAAATCTAGTCGGAGGAAAAATACTGCATGGGAAATAAAATAATTTCAGCTCTTATTTTCTCCAATGAAAGATGTGGTAAGCCCAGGTGTTTAGTTCCCCCCATTCAAAAGAAAAATCCTGGAGTCCTGTCTCTCACACAACAGACACCATGTCACTACACTTAACTGCTTCAGAGCATTGTAAAGGGACATCTCCGGCCTGTCTTATAGATCCTGTATAGCTTATGATTTTTGAGTAGCATATAAGATCTCTGACCTAGACATTCTAGTTCCCTAAAGCTCTTTATAGCGTCAAAATCTTGCCCTCAGTCTTGCAATCAGTCCTATCATACCATTCTTCCTTATTCTCTCCCCCAGGTAGCCTCCATCTTCCATTCACATCTCCGTGGAAATTTCCAAGGTCCCGTTCATTTACTTCTCAGGTCCCTCTACTCCTTCCCTTCCAGTCCTTGCTTTGAAGTAAGCATTGAAGTAAGGCCAAGGAGGACAAAAACTTCATTTTCCCTTGACTGTTCAGATCACAGATCTGAAGATAGGTTTTAGCAAGGATTCAAAGTCGAAAATTGGGCATGTATTTCATGAAGGTAAGATAGACTCTTTAAAATTATACTTGATGTGCCTGCGGGAGAGATGTGAGGACCATATTCTAAACTAGCAAAGAGGTTTTGGGAACCAGCTATATGAGGGGCTTAATTCACTCAGACTCAAGGGGACAGCATACTCTGGGTGAAGAGGTCAGGAAAACACACTGATGTTTGGACAGGGACAACCATCTCCATTACCCCACATCACAGCGTTCCCTTTTGAGGATCAAGGGCTCCGCTCAGCCTTGGATGGATCCGCATTCCGAAGACTTGGGACAGAACCTGGTTCTGCCAACTTCCAACAGGGTCCTCTCCAAAGTGAATTCGGCTCTCAGGGCCAGCTATCCCCTTTCTATTCCCTAAGAAGGTCAAAACCTGCCTTCTTGCTTCCCCTGGAGACATGCTGAAGATTTTCAGAGTCAGAAAGACATTAACGAAGGATACAATCCCCATTCCCTTTTGCACGAGCGTGGGAATTTGTCTTCCTCTTCACCGTGGTCTTTGTAAGGGTCTCCATTATAAACAAGCATGTGTAGTGTACACACCTCAGCATAAATAGAAAAAAAGATGGGCTCTGGGTGGGTTTTCTCCCTCTTATACTTTCCTGTACTGCCTACTTCTTATTTCTATAATGTACAGAGAATGTTTTTTATAATCAAGACCAAATGTAAAGCTGTTTTCATTTAGAAATGAACCTTGGTAAGGAGAATTAATGGGACTGTTACTTTCTATTTTTTACATTTTGGTAGTGTTTTGTGTCCGCTCTCCTCTTGGAAGGGCAGGAAGAAGATATTTTAAAAGTGAAAGCAAATAATTCAATAGATGAAGGGCCTCTGGATTAACCATGAGAGTTTCATCCCTCTCTTCAAATGACCACCCTCGCCTGGTTTTTCAGATGAGTAGCAAATGCTAGATGTGGGGTCAGTCCATTGACACTAAGTTCATTTCATGGTTAGAGTCAGTCTCTGACCGTGGAAGCTCCAGTCTCCTTCGTGTAGAGGTTCCTCTTCACAAAGCCTCACGAGGACCCTGTGAGCCGCACTGCGGGATTACCTGAGGGCAACCGCACAATCTTCTTCTTCTTCCTTTCCTGGGGATACTCGGTAACCTCTTGAAATGTAACCTCTTCCAATCACTGCCTCTTCCTGAACAGGAGAGAAACACCTTACCGGCAACCCTGTCCCACTGAGAGAGTCTGGACCTTTCTCCAGCAGCGAATGCACAGGTGCTTCTACAGACACGCCCACAAATGCATGCACACAGACTCTGTACGTCACCTCAGGGGTTTCCAAGACCCTTCGATGGCTGTCCCAGTGTAACAAATCTGACACCGAGGACCTGGAAATCTCAAGTTTAAATGAAGAGACAGCTTCGCCATAACCAGAGGGTGCAAATGAAGTTTACCAGAAACGGCTTGGGCCATTTAAGAACTTTTATCCCCTTTTCTCACCTTCCCCATAAAGGATGCATTTAGGTCCAATTTATCACAAAATGACGGATACAGTCTGGACAGAGTCTACAAAACTGCCTCTCCATCAAACTGCACCTCTGCATCCCCTTTGAATGCCATCTAAACTTTGCTCCTAAATCTGGAAAATAAAAGTACAGCAGCATCCTGAGAACATGCTCTGAACACTAGGCCAGCGCTAACCCATCGCTAAACGCATGTTCTAACCCACCCTCACGGGCCAAACATATGAGCATCCGGAAACTTTCTGGATTTTTCCCTGATAAGATTTAACCTCGCTTTATGTTTCCTCTCAAGTTCAATTATGAAAATGACTTAATTTGAAAATGCATTCTGTATTTAGTATCCTGGCACCTAAGCTTTTTGAAGCTATGTTCTGTGTGTGTAGAAAAGTTCAAAATATACCTTTTTATTTTCTGAGAACACGTTAATTAGATATGACATTATCTTTTATTTGGTTAGGGTCCAGAACTGTCCAGGAGGAAAGCCATGTTTATATAGCTCTCAACTTAAAAGTCACCTCATATGCCTTTGCAGCAGTCTGGATTCCCTCCCAGAACACTTGGGCCATGAGGACAAATTCACTGCTGAACACAGGATCCGACTTGCACCAAATGTGATTGTCTCTCACCTCATTTTTCTAGGTGAGAAACTGGCCCTCAAATAAGCATTAATAAAGATACACTTTCAAGTCTGTTAAAGTAATTCTATGCATGCTAAGAACATGGCTGGCGCAATCCATCAATGATAGCACATCCAGAATGGCCCCTCTTAAGTAACCTGCAATACATTTATTCCCTCATCCAATAAATACACACTGATCACCTGCTATGAGCCAGATTCTGAAAAATACAATGTGTAAGTAAGAAAGAGATAGTACCTGAGAATTTGTACCTATGTATCTAGGTGTGTGTATGTGTGGAGATGGAATATTAATCAAATAATAATGACAGACTGATGGCAACACACTGCAGTGTCCTTAAGGTTAGTAATAGGGAGAAGCCTCTGGAAGAACATTCCATTAATGGAAACAGCATGTGCCAAGTCTGCAAAGCAAAAGTGAGCTTGGCCTGTTTGGAGAGCAGAGAGGTAGCTCGTGTGGCACAGCAGGGGGTGGCGTGGCTTGAGAGGAACTTGGAGACCAAATAATGCAAGGGCCTTGTGGGCTACTTTAAGGAGTTTGGGTTTCACTCTTAGTTCTGGGGAGGAGGAATCCATTAGTGAATTTAAAGCACGGATGTGCCAGGAGCCAACTTATTTCCAGAAAGTTTGGTCTGGCTACTGTCTAGAGAATAGGTTGATGTGGGTGGGAGCAAAAGCAGAGAGCCAGTCAGGAAGCTACTGTGCAGACCAGATGAGGGACCCAGGGTGGCTTATACAAGGGGAAAAGCTATGACAAGGGGGAGGGACAAGTAAAGTCAAAAGATATTTTGGTGCCAGATTTGATAGGCATTGCTGAAAGGCTGCATGGGGGAGAGGAGGAGTAAGAAAAGAGGAAAGGGGGGAGGGGGGAGGGGGAAGGGAAAGGGGAAGGGGAAGGGGGAAGGGGGAGGGGGAAAGGGGAAGGGAGAAGGAGGAAGGGGGAGGGGGAAAGGGGAAGGGGGAAGGGGGAAGGGGAAGGGGGAAGGGGGAAGGAGGAAAGGGGAAAGGGGAAGGGGAAGGGGGAAGGGGAAAGGGGAAGGGGAAGGGGGAAGGGGAAAGGGGAAGGGGGAAGGGGGAAGGGGAAAGGGAAAGGGGAAAGGGGAAAGGGGAAAGGGGAAGGGGGAAGGGAAAGGGGAAGGGGGAAGGTGGAAGGGGAAGGGGGAAGGGAGAAGGGGAAGGGGGAAAGGGGAAGGGGAAGGGGGAAGGGAGAAGGAGGAAAGAGGGAAGGGGAAGGGGAAAGGGGAGGGGGAAGGGGGAAGGGAAAGGGAAAGGGGAAGGGGGAAGGGGGAAAGGGGAAAGGGGAAGGGGGAAGGGAAAGGGGAAGAGGGAAGGGGGAAGGGGGAAGGGAGAAGGAGGAAAGGGGGAAGGGGAAGGGGGAAGGGGGAAAGGGGAAAGGGGAAGGGGGAAGGGGGAAAGGGGAAAGGGGAAGGGGGAAGGGAAAGGGGAAGAGGGAAGGGGGAAGGGGGAAGGGAGAAGGAGGAAAGGGGGAAGGGGAAGGGGGAAGGGGAAGGGGAAGGAGGAAAGGGGCAAGGGGAAAGGGAAAGGAGGAAGGGGGAAGGGGAAGGGGGAAGGGGGAAGGGAAGGAGGAAGAGGGAGGGGGAAAGGGGAAGGGGGAAAGGGAAAGGAGGAAGGGGGAAGGGGAAAGGGGAAAGGGGGGGAAGGGGGAAGGGAAAGGGGAAAGGGGAAGGGGGAAGGGGGAAGGGAAGGAGGAAGGGGAGGGGGAAGGGGAAGGCGGAAGGGGGAAGGAGGAAGGGGGAAGGGAAGGAGGAAGGGGGAAGGGGAAAGGGGAAGGGGGAAAGGGAAAGGAGGAAGGGGGAAGGGGGAAGGCAGAAAGGGGAAGGGGAAGGGGGAAGGGGAAGGGGGAAGGGGAAGGGGGAAGGGGAAGGGGGAAGGGGAAGGGGGAAGGGGAAGGGGGAGGAGGAGGAGTTCTCAGAAACACAACTATCCACCTCCAGCTTGAATAACGCTTGGAAAGGAGGACCATATATCGAGTTGAATGTCTCCAACACTAGCTGTTGTCACTATGTGGATATTTTTGAAGCAAGATTTTTACTTCTGAGTATCAAATCAGGGCCAACTAGGAAAAAAGAAACGATTTCAATTTTGAAAACTCCACAGAAATCCTTGGCCACATCTGGCTGTGAACTTGTGTCATAAGACCATGTAAAACAAAACTGCACCAACCTTCCTAAAACAAATGATTTCCTTATTACTGACAGGCCAGAGAAAGTGGGAAGATGCAATGGATTTTATAAATGGAAATGGGGAAAAAAGTCAGCTCATTAGTATTTCACAGAATGATTTCAAAACGGAGGTACTTATAAAGTGAGCTGAAAATATTTGCTCGGAAGAGCAAATGAATACAGACAGCACTTAGCTTAAATGATGAAAAGAATTCATGTGGCTTAAAAATGACAAATCAATCCATTTTTTAGGCAAAATTATTTACAGTTCATGTATCTGCCAAGACTGAAGGCCACTGCAGCGATTTACATGGACAACAGGAAAAACTACAAGTGCTGATGAGGTATCAGGCCAATGTCATTAAAGGTTGCACGAAAATCAGTCTAAATGCAAGCCAAAGCAGAGGATGGTCCTTCTTTTTGTCTCTTTCTTTTATCATTTATGGGTCTAAGTCAAATGATTTCTTCCAAAAGGCAAGAAAGAGGAGTTAATGGAGAAGAAAAGGAAAGTTCTGATTGGATATGAAAATGAATTTCAGTTCATACTGAATGTTTTAATGGACTCTAATACAACAGAAAATTCTATTTTTTAAGGCTCCAAAGGGCTGAGGGTATGAGCTGCTGTGAGCAACGAGAGGCAAGGAGACTTACTTAAGTAACCCTAGGCCTTCTCCCATCTACTACTCTCACTGCTTCCTTGTAGCTTGGAGCTTTGGTGGGTTCTGCTATGCCCTGGATCTGGGACAAGTGGCATTGGGGTGCTAAAGCCACCAGGAGAGTTTGAGAAAGAGGCAGCATTCAGGATGATTCAGGCCGGGGTCACTTACTGTGCACATTGTCTAAGATCTCTCCCTCGTATTTCTTAATGACTAGCTGTCAGCTATGTCCTTAGCATCCCTTCTGCGGGAAAGGGACAGAGGACCATGGAACAGAAACCTGTCACTGTTGCTACCTTTCAGCTTGCTGCATTTGCTGAGGACACTTCCTTGCCCATCACTTGGTGTCCCCTATGTGAAAACTTTATGTGAGAGCTCTTTTTTTTTTTAAAGTGTTAATTTATTTGGCTGCATCGGGTCTTAGTCGTGGCATACAGGCTCTTCATTGGGGCACGCGGGCTTCTCTCTAGTTGTAGCGTGCGGGTTCTTTCTTCTCTAGTTGTGGCGCACAGGCTCCAGAGTGCATAGGCTCTGTAGTTTGGAGCACACGGCTCTCTAGTTGAGGCGCACGAGCTCAGTAGATGTGGCTCGCGGGCCCAGCCGCCCCGCGGCATGTGGGATCTGAGTTCCCCAACCAGGGATCAAACCTGGGTCCCCCGCACTGGTAGGTGGGTTCTTTACCACTGGACCACCAGGGAAGTCCCTGTGAGAACTTTTTTAGGAACTCGGAAAACACTGTGTCCTTAGTGAAAACGTTATGCTTTTTTTTTTTGATCTGAAAATAAAAGCTAAGTAAATAATGTGGTTACCTATGCTGCGTAGGCTGCTGGGGAACTTGGAAGAATTCCATAGCTCTGTCACAGTATCTAATTCAATTTTTTTATAGCTTTTTATGTCTTTGGATGACTACTTCACTTAAGTTATTATCATTAAGAGCTGAATGAG
This sequence comes from Stenella coeruleoalba, assembly GCF_951394435.1. NCBI lineage: Eukaryota > Metazoa > Chordata > Mammalia > Artiodactyla > Delphinidae > Stenella > Stenella coeruleoalba. Next base: position 80,570,850 of record NC_137156.1, read on the forward strand.
TTTTATTATGTGAGTACTTGTTTTATGTTATATTTCTGCTTTGTTACCTTTTGAAAGTATATATATGCTCATCATACTTTAGGCCTCATGAGGAGGGTCTGTACAGATCTGCCTATTTATCTTTCCCCAGTTGTATGAGGACATGAATGTTTTCTGTTTTAGTTCCTGTTGTATACTAGCGCTGGGTCTGGCATGCAGGAGATACCCAATAAATATCTGTTGATGGAACAAATGCATAAAAAATTTTAGTGATTTGTGACAATAAATCCTTTTTTTGAAAGGAGCAATCAATAAATCATTTATAAGCTCCAAGAAGAAGGGCACCATCTTATTTATTATGTCATTTCCAATGGCTCACACCAAACCTGACACTTAGTAGTTTTTCAACACCAACTTGCTGAATGGAAGGATGAATGGATGAGTGGATAAAAGAGAAATGCACGGATAGATGAATGGATATATGGTGGATGGGTAAATGGACAAATGGACAGAGGAAAGAAGGGAGCAAAGGAAGCAATAGTTGGGAAATGAATTAGTGAAAAAACCTGGGTGAACACTGACCTAGAATTCAGGGTTTGGTGTGGTATTTAGAGTTTACAATGCTCATACGCAAAATCCTTGTGTGTGATCTCGACCAAGAGTCTCCGTTAAACCAGTTTCCAGTCAGGATGATTAAAGTGGACCACCGAGCCATTTTCCCAGTGAGGCCAAAACCTGACAGCAAATACGTCTTATTTTTGTCTCTGCCATTTGGCAGAAAAATCCCTGATGCTATGGATGTCCAGGTATTAAATTAGTTAAATTTTACTAAGACACTGCCGTTGTCCCCCTTGAGTATTTAAACCATAAATTTAACATGTACACTAAATCTAGCAGGTGAAATGGCTGCTTGAGAGTAAGTTATAGAGGCTATTCAGGAGGAGAAACGAGATCAAAAAGAGAAGTCCTGTTCTAATAAAAACCCAACTACTTAATTATTCAAAACCTTTATAGGAAAAAAAAAAGATATGAGGGCAAAGGAAGCTGTCAGTCACGTGAGCAAGCCAACAATTGCAGAAGTCTCTAAGAATAAAGAACAGACATGGTCCTGGGTTCAAACGGTATATCTCAGAGCTAATGGTAACTCTCAGCGTATCACAACCCAGGCACAATCGGTGTGCGTTTCATTCCGTAGCCCACCTGGCCCTGCCTGTCATCACAGGAATGACTTTCCGGAACCACGTCATCCAGCTTCCCCATGGATTCCCTCCGACCCTACCAGAACAATCCCATCATCAACTGTCTCTCTAGCAGGACCTCATCAAATTTCAAACTGGGAAAGGGAAACAGCTTTCAACCCACCTGTGCAGAACTCCCACTGATCACAGATGTTCGCAAGGGTCCACTGGCAACAGCAGACCTCGGCTGATATCCCCCTACTTTTGTACAGCAGCTGCCAGAGTGTGCCAGCAGTGCTGTGAAAGCCATCATCCCTGTCCTGGCAGAGAAACCAGCGAAGGACAAGCCCCAAGCTGGGGGATGGTTCTTTTCTAACCCAGCAACACACCAGTCTCTTAGCTTGTGGTAATTAAGAGCCAGCAGATTGTGGGCAACGCAATTAAGAGAGCTTTTTTTCCTAGGAATGCAGCCTGAGTAATTGGTTTGCTGCTTGTTCATGACATGACTTCCTCCAGAATAAACAGTCATGGGGAATTCTCTTAACTGACTTGGTGAATGCAAGCTCTGTACCTGTTTGATACCCTTTGAGTTCAATGGGGAATTCCAACACACTTTGGGGGAGAAGAGATGCAAATGACTCTACAAAAATCTTTTTGCACAGCAAGTTGAAATGGGATGCAAAATGAAACAGAACACCTTGCTACCCGATGTCATGCTGTGTGTGCCAAACTGTCCCCCCCCTCAGTATATGCTTCTGGTCAAGACTCCTTGCCATGTGGAGGGTGTAAAATAAGTCCATGCCTCAGGTAGCATGCTTGGGGCTGCAGGAGAGAAAAGGATGACTGTTGCTAATTCAAGCTCATGTGACACATCTCTCAGATGTGCTTCTATTTTTCTGAAGGCTGAATAGGTTTCTGACTGTGATCCTGGGAGGGGGAGACACACACACACACAGACACACACACAGACACACACAGACACACAGACAGGCACACACACACAGGCTTTGGCATCTCTGTGGTTCCAATGTAGACACCTACCAGCACTTCTCAGCCTGGACATTAACACAAAATGACAAGGGAAGCAGTCCCGAAGTCACGTGTTCCCATCACCATGGCACCATGCCACGGCAATCAATTACTGCAGGTTTTTCTCTTTGGAGAACTTAGGAGTAGGGTTTACAAATGCAGGAAGCTCCCTCTCTCATCTCCTGAATGAACTTCTGCCTCTTGCTGCCAGGCTTCGAGACAGGTGGAAAGAATTCAGCTGCAGCACTGTAAGCTGCAAAGTTTTAAAGTTCTCCGTTCCCGGATGGCAGAGGTTGTCAATTCCTCCTCCCCCCAATACTCTAAGCCACAAGGAAGTACACCCCTCTTTATCTTAATGTTAATGATTTTGGATGCTTCTTTCACCACATCAATTTCACAGGCATCAGAGTTCCAGATTTTGAGGATTTAAGTAGCATTTTAATTTGTTGTCAGTGCTCAGGGAGCAAAGGCTCACCACCACCAAGCGAAACGCTAGAGCCTCAAAGCTATTAGCGAACATGTCGACTAGGTAATGCATCTTCAGGGAAACCAGATTAGAAAGGACAGCATAACATTGATTTTTTTTTTTAAAGACTCCTATACCTGCAGCACAATACCACTAAAGCTGGCAAAACAACAAAGGATATTTCCACAACAAGGAAATGTCTTATTCTCAGGGCTGGGGCATTTTCCATGTGAGCATGGGCATATATACAGGACTGAGCAATTCTACCATAAACCTACAGGCTTTAAAATCCTTAAATAATTCATCACCCAGTGCAAAAGAAAGCTGAGGGAGGGAATCTACCCATGCGAATGGCTTGAAACACCAGCTGAGAGCAATGCTACTCAGGAAGCAGGTAGAGTTTTTTGGTTTTTCCTTCCCTCAAAAGAAACAGTAGTGTTTGTATCAAATTAAAACATCTAAGAAACTCATCCACTGGGATGAGAGTTGTGATGCATTTATACAGAGAAGATTCCAAACATGCATTCTTTATCCAGGCTCCCGCAGCCTGCCTGCAAATCACTAGACAGTTAAAGACAAACCCCAATACCTTCTATACCAAACGGATCCCCAGAACTTAATAAAACGAGCCCTGGTTTTTTGTCTCCTCCACCCACTGTAAAACACATTTAAGTCCAGCCAGATAGCGTCCCCTCCCACCACCAGCACCCCCCCCCCACCCCAAAACGAGCACCAAGTAACTGACAAGTCCTTACCGACTTTGGGCTCTTCTTGGGAACTGGCAGCCCTGGAAAAAACGCAACAAGGAGGGAAGCGGGGAAGAAATCATTAGCATATAAATGTTACCTTCTCCTTAAAGAACAATCCCCAGGTGCTTCATGGCAACCTAGCCATCTGCAGAGTTATGTCAGATTTCTCCCCAGCATCGGAGTTACCAGGCTGTTCATATCGAATCAAAGCAGAGGGAGGAGGAGAGGGAGAGGCAGGAGATCTATCTGCATTAGCTATGCTGACTGGTACTGCAGCAGCCTGGAGGCTGGGAAAAGAAATTCACAGACCTCAGCGGCCTGGGAAATTGAACACTTGGACAGAATCTCAAATGCTCTTCTGGATTAAGAGCGACTTAATTTACAGTTAAGTCCAGGATATTTCCTTTCCTGTCCACTTGTCAACTGAAGTGGTCCAATCAGGACAGAGGAAGGGGGTGTATATTTAGTTTCAGAGGAGCAAATGGTTAAAATTAAATTTTTTTTTGTCTTTCTTTTTTTTCTTCCTTTTTTTTTTTTTTCCTCTGCCTTTTAGGAGAGGAAATGCCTTCTTTACTTGAATGAGCTGAACACCAAAACAAAAACGGATGCTCTTTTGCCAGAACAGGACACAAATCCAAGCTGGTTTAGGACACCCTCTGGATCGTCAGCACACCCCTTCACACATCATTCATCCGAGCAAACTCCTATTCCGTTTGCTGGGACTAGCCCCTCAAAAGCAGGCTGCTGGGGAATGAAAAGAGAAATTTCATGGAGCTGAGAGAAAAAGATAATAATGCAGAAAGAGAAAGGCAGAGGAGAAAAAGGGGCTCACAGAACCTTGCTGGCTCTTCCAAAACCCTGTCTTTAGTGGCAGGGTGAGAGCTGAAAGGGGCCGCTGATCTCACTTCTGGGAAAGTCAGAAGCCATTAGGGGCAGACTTATAGAAAATCTGTCACCAAGGGAGTGTGGCAAAGGAGGGCTGGAAAGGAAAATAAAAACATTTATCAGTGTTTTGAAAGTAATCATTTCTGCAAGCAGTTCTCTCATTTTGTTTTTTAATTTTTGGTTTGAGCCAAGGTTAGAATACAAAATGCAGATTCCACCCACGTTAGGCACAATGCAGGACCTGACGTATTGGGATCTGATGATTTTGCACCGGAAAGGTCAACCTTTTTTAGAACATGATCCCTAGGCAGTGTAACGATTTCAACTCTCCTGGAAGTGACTTGTCAAACGAGGAGCCGTGCTAAGTTCAGCGCAAGTAACAGGAGGCCGCGGGAGTGGGTGAGTAGTAGGAAGCCACCCAGAGGAGCGCTGCTAATGGGCGCCCTGCACGAGAGGCGTGACAGGGACTGCTCATCCCCACAGGCAGTGGAGGCACTCTTCTGGCACGGCTCGTCACATCACCAAAAGGAGGTCACCACGGCCTGGCACAGGGGCTCTGGGACTTCAGAATGCACATGGAGGACGTGGTAGCTTCTTCTCAATGCAGGATCCCAGGACCCACCCTCAGGGGCCAAGGAATCTGCAGTATGAGCAAACATCCCAGAAGATTCTGACAAAGAAGGTTGGAGGACCCCATTTAAGGAAACCATAATACAGTAGAATGAGGATTATTACTCTTTCAAGTGCGGCAAACTCGGATAGGCTACCTTCAGCGAGTTGCTTTAAAGTCCTCTGCGCCTCAGTTTTTCAATTTATGAAGTGGAGAGAATAAGACTCATTGTACTCGTTGTGATAATTAAATAGACAAAATGTTTAAAAGCCTCATACTTGGCACAGGGCAGGCCCTCAAGTGTCAACCCCTTTTACTTTCCTTTGCTAATTTACACCATTCGGGGAAAAAAAAAAGTGGTTACGGTTATCTTACTCTAATTAGGAAAACTCATTTGCCTAGCATGCTAAAATGCAAAAAATACGTAGGGGAAATATTTTGCCTATGGATGAGAATAACTGTCTTGAGCAATTTAGATGTCATTTTTCTTAAAAATAATTATTAGGTGCCTTAATTTGTTCATTAATGTGATTCCCTTAAGGAATTCTATCAAGTTATATTAGTTTGGGTCACTGGGTACACTTCGAAATGGTCAAATATCACATCCTTAAATACAGATTTTTCCCTAATTCAGACTGACGTTCTTAGCTCACTGGAATAAGCAGCACTTCACTGGAGTGAGGTTTTACTAGACTTGATGTCACCCAAGATCCCAATGACCCTCTACAGAACTTTGTAAAGAATCTCCAACTAGTTAGGAGAAGTCTGGGAAAATGACCTCGATCCACACTCTGCTCATCATTTCTAAAACTCTGACCATCTTAAATTCTCAACCTGTTAAGATTTTCATGTATAAAATAAACAGCACCGTGGATTCTCTATCAGAGAGAAGCATTCGCACACACATCCAACGGTTATGCAGGTAAAAGGATGCTCAGTGCAGCACGGCTGGTATAAAGGGAACCTGGAAATGACTGGAAGTTCTAGATAAACTCAGGGACACCCAACCTATGAAGCCGTCCGCAGAGGTTAAAAGGTACGAGCTAACTCTATGGGTAACAGCATGGATGGTCTCCAAACTATAACGTTGAATGAGAACAGCATGAGGTAGAAGGGCAGCCATAGAAGACAGGTGTTAAACATATTCAGACACACACCCTCTCCTTGACTGTCACACATGAAAACTGGTAACTGAAGTACTGTATTTCCGGTGGGGAAACAAGGGGCAGGGACTGGATGGACTAATTTAAGCAGACTTCAGCCTTAATCTAGAATTCTTTTCAACAACACCAAATTCACATCTTGCTGAGGCAATAAAATATTAATTTAAAAGTAAACGTTAATTAATTCAGAGCTATTCAGATAGACTGAAAATAGCCGGGAAGACCTGATGGGAAGCACTAAAAGACATCACCGGAAGAATTCCCCAAGACCGAGAGGTCCTGGTATGTGGCCCTTGTCTAGCTGGAGGTGACTGCGGCCGTCCCACACTGGATGGGTGACAGAAAGCGATGGGTGACAGCACGATCCCACAATTGATGGCGCGTCAGTGGGTTTCCTTAGGGCAAAGGCACACTTTGTGCTCCCAGTGGAAGCGGGAAGCTTACTTGTAGGAATCGTGTCACATATTACATACGAGGCATATGGACAGAAACAGCACCTGTCCTAAGAGGCTCGTCTGCTCCCTTCGGGGAGAGGAAGGGGAATTTTGAGAAGAGGCAGCAGGAAGAATCCACGGAGAGCACCATCTGCTCTTAGAGCCTGGGAGGTGGCAAATGCTACTTCAAAGGGATCCCAGAAAATTTCACGGGAAAGTGTACCTTCAAAGTGGGAGTCTAAGTGTGATCTACAGAAGTGAGAAAAGCTTGGGACCTGAATTTCTCAAGTTCCCAATGAAAAAGGTGTCCCTTTGGAGAAAACAAATGGCAAATTCTTTGCTAGTGACTGAGATCTGACCAATCAACATGAGGAGGAGGAAGAATCTCTTTCCCTTAAATATCAAGGCCATAAACTACACTACTGAACATGTTCTCATATAACTAAATGGCAAATGTTATTCTTGGTGGAATTTTAAAAAGGTTGTACACAAAAGTTTATATGAAAAAAGTAAAAAATGTAACAGAATACATAAGCATTTGGAAACAAAGAACAGAAGGTTATACACTTAAACTGTATGTTCTTGGGCTCATGAGATCATGAATGGCTTTATTACCTATTTTAGAATCTTCTACAACAAGAAAAGCTTTATTTACTTATGAACATATACATACCCACAGATACCACAATAAACAAAAGTCTATACTGCCTCTGTACGACAAATGCAGCAAATTTCAGAACATTTTATCGCATTTTTCAATCTCTAGAGCCATCACCGACCTCTACATCCTCCAAGACTTGCTTACTTTTTCCCAAAATGAATATACACATAATGAGTTTCTTTAAGCATCCTACTGAAATTAAGACTTCTGTTTGTCCTAGTGACTAAATGGAAACAGGGAAGACATCGGAGAGCTCAGCTGAGCTATCAGGAAGCCAAAAAGAAGCCAATCACTGCCATTTTGGCACCGAGATGAACAAACCTGAGATGCTGGGAAAGAGACTGGACTTCCCTGGACCTCATTTCCTCTAGGTTTAAAGGAAGTGAGAATGTCAACCAACCTCACTATCTGAAAGAAGCAAGAAAAATCGTGCAAAGGGCTTGGAAAGGGTGAATGCTAAAGTCATTGTCAAATGCAAAGTGGATCTTCAAATAAGAAAACTGTACTGTGTCATCAATTTACTTTGACTTCATTGTGATATTCATCCCCTTTGTACTTGGTTTCTAGATTTGAGCATTTTAATGGAAACATTTGGTTTCCTCCTCAGCATTCTGACAAACACTATGTCACTAATCCACATGTCATCAAACACATGGGATTCTTTAGAGGGTTGCGTAGCAAAAGGCTGCATTAACAACTGTCCTGGTGCTGAATACGGTAATGCCATGTGTAAGAAGCAAGGAACTTATATATATTTAGAAAGAGAGAGAGTTAGTTCATGGAGCCCACGGAAAGCCACAGAAAGAAGACTGAGAACTTGGCCAGGGGCTACTCTTAGATTCCAAAGAGGCTAAGACTACTTCTGAGCACATTTTCATTTCAGACCCCACTAACCTTCTCTCTTATTCTGAAACCTATCAACACGTAATCCTACATGTAGGACTCAAAGATTACAGCTGACTTTAACTCACTAAACTTATCATTAGGAGTTTGTATTAAGAGAACAAGCAGAGAGTCTCACAGTGATTTACATAAAAAAGATGTTCAACACAGTGTTATTTAAAGAAGATAGAAAATGGAAACAATCTGAATTTCCAAGAACAAAGGAATGAGCAAACATATTGTTATATCAACAAGATGAAAATTTATGAATTCATTAAAAATGAATGGATTGTAAAAGTGAAGACTGCTTAGTGACGTGGGAAAATGGTAATGACATAAGATATGAAAAGCAGATTTAAAACTGCCAGAGGATATAAATTCATTGTTAAAAAATAGATATATGTATATATCACACATATATCATACACTCAAAGACTAGAGGAAGATGTATTAAAATGTTGCTTAAGAATGCTAGCATGAATAGATCATTCATATTCTTATTACTGGTATTTTCCAAGACTTTAATACAACAGAGCTGTAATCATAAACAGCTAATTGTTACTGAATGTTGCAGCCATACTGTGTGTGCTTGGATAATGGGATATACCTGTCAGCTTTAGTGCAGTGCTAGATTAAAAAATAACTGGAGGGCTTCCCTGGTGGCACAGTGGTTGAGAGTCCGCCTGCCGATGCAGGGGTCACGGGTTCGTGCCCCGGTCCGGGAAGATCCCACATGCCGCGGAGCGGCTGGGCCCGTGAGCCATGGCCACTGAGCCTGCGCATCCAGAGCCTGTGCTCCGCAACGGGAGAGGCCACAACAGTGAGAGGCCTACGTACGGCAAAAAAAAAAAAAAAAAAAACCTGGAATTTTTTTCTAGCTCTCTCTTGGCTCAGTGACTGCCATTTCTACTCAAGTGTCTGTGCTACTTACTAAATTATTGGGCCATGGCCTTGATTGAAAATGGGATAAAAAGCTGTTAGAGCCTCTCTGAAGCAAAGCTTCACAGAAGCACACAATTTTGCATACAAATTCAAGGAGCCTCTGAAACCTTGACCAGGGACCCTGAGAAACCCATTCTACTGGGGTCTACGATCCTCAGGGTAAATCATCTCCTCCAAGCACATGGCTATGGTGTTAGAATTCCTAGGGTGAGGTTCACTTTAGCTGAGTTTGTACCTCTAAGAAGAACAGTGGATGTAAAATACTTCATCTGCAAATACAGGGGACAATGTGAAGGATCAAGCAGAAAGGGAAAAGTTCCATTGCTTGCTTCTCCTTCTTCTTTCTTGGGAAGATCTAAAGGGCACAGCTAAATAAAATTTGAGGAGAGATACTGCATTAAAGAACACACCAGAACGCTAATATTTACCAGCAAAAATGCTGCTGCATGAAAAAATTATGAACCTAGTAGGTAATGATGATGGATCAAAATACTAAGAGATCAGCGAGGTACAGAAGGGAAGGGGTGCAGGAAAAACAGAGTGAGAAAACCTGTGATTTTCCTGGCAATGCAGAATTGATGATTATTTGACTGCAAACCAGTGGCTCTAAACAATTAACATTAATGGTCAGTAACCTTTCTAAAAAAAGCCATCTGCACCATTCTCTGCCAATTAGTATTTTGTTTGTTTTGTTTAATACATAATACATAAACCATGAAATAAATTTAAATTGCCCTTGCCTTACTGGTGAAATGCTAATAAGGACAGCTCAGAAAACTGAAAAAGGTAGGTACAGTCAGCCCTAATTTTCTCCACTGAGGGCAGGAAGGAAATTGGGGGAAATGCATTCACGCATTTAGGCAAACTGGGCTAAGGGCCTACTATGTGCCAAGAGCTGGCATGAGACAAAGCACTGAACTAAACCTGTAGTTCCTGAAAACAGGAACTAAACCTCCTGTTTTCACAGTGCTCACATTCTGTGGGGAAACAGAGAAGAAACAACTTCGCAAATAATTTCAGAGTGGGGCTTCCCTGGTGGCGCATTGGTTGAGAGTCTGCCTGCCGATGCAGGGGACACGGGTTCGTGCCCCGGTCCGGGAAGGTCCCACATGCCGCGGAGCGGCTGGGCCCGTGAGCCATGGCCACTGAGCCTGCGTGTCCGGAGCCTGTGCTCCGCAACGGGAGAGGCCACAGCAGTGAGAGGCCCACACACTGCAAAAAAAAAAAAATTTCAGAGTGATAACTTCGGTGATGAAAATGAAGCAGGATAATGGAACAGTAGCCTGGGATGCATGGCTAGTTTATACTCGGTGGCCAAGCATGTCTTGCTTGAAGACAGAGTATTTGAGCTAAGACTTGAATCATGAGAAGGGACCATCCATGTACCTATTCATCCATGCAAGACTGATTGAGCTCTGCCATATGCCTAGTGAAGCGTGACTCAAGAGATAAAGGTAAATCAGACATGGCCCTGACCTGGACGACTTCACAGTCTGTCTTAAAAGAGAAAGAAGCAAAGCAACACTTATAATGCAGTGTGGCCAGTGCTAAGTGCTGTGATAAGAGGGAGCACCACTGCTCTTGGGAGCATGAGAAACGAACGCTAATGCATTGTGAAGCAGGGGGCAGAGAGGACAATGGACACTGAAGGAGGGCCAGCATTTAAACACGGGGTCAAGGGCTTGGGAGCAACATGCAATAATTGATGCTAGATTGAATAATGATGATGACCTATTTTTTAAGGGTTTTTTTCTTCCCCTAAACTAATTAGTTTGCCAGCATAAACTCAAGGCCAAGTTTAAAACCAGAGTACATTTCCACTGAAGGACCTTACAAACACGATATATCACAAAACTGAATCCATAAAACCAAATAAAAAATGGTTCTAATTTAGACGTTTCATTTTTTTTCTCCTTCCTCTAGCCAAATACCATCATCAACCCTGCAGCATAATTTTTTAATGCAAATATGATACCAATTGCCAAGAATGAGAGCATCAGACTCAATGTCTCCAAAAAGATGAAGACGTTCTTTCCTTTGGGGGACCTCATAACGGTCATTAGGAAATATTACGGCCATCATATTTTAAAAAGACAGTTGGACTTCCGACGTATGGACTAAGTAGCTCCCAATGCTGTGTCAGGTGGCATTTTGTTAAGAAGATTAAGAATATAGTTGTACAGCTTTACAGCTATGGAGAAGTCTGCTTCAATTACACAGTACATATAGCCTAATAAATATGTCCTGAAGAGAAATAAATGGCTTGCAAGGCTGCTGATTGCTAATGGTTTACAGAGCCTTTCACCTCAAAGTCATAAGCCTTGAACTGGCACAGGTGAGGAGAGACAGGAGTCATTAATACTTTGGGCTGCTCCAAAACCTAGGTGAGATGGATGAATTGCCCTCATGCAATTCCTAAAAGACAAATGGTCACTTCAGAAAGGGTACCATTGAAATAACATGGATAGTCCTACTGTTGGCTTTTGAAAACCTGAAAAACACCTTGAAGGGTCACCAACTCAGCTTCTCCTCTCATTTGTTAAAAAATAAGTAAATAAAAACAGGGTCTTCACAGACGTAGAGAATGGACTTGAGCACACGGGGAGGGGGAAGGGTAAGCTGGGACGAAATGAGAGAGTAGCATTGACATATATACACTACCAAATGTAAAATCGATAGCTAGTGGGAAGCAGGCACATAGCACAGGGAGATCAGCGCGGTGCTTTGTGACCACCTAGAGGGGTGGGATAGGGAGGGTGGGAGGGAGACACAAGTGAGAGGGGATATGGGGATATATGTATACATATAGCTGATGCACTTTGTTATACAGGAGAAACTAACACAACATTGTAAAGCAATTATACTCCAGTAAAGATGTTAAATAAAAAAAAATAATTAAAAAAAAATTTAAAGGGGGTCTTCAAAAGCAAGGGCTGAGTGCAAAAATAACAAGAACTGAGAGCTTGCCTTTGACATACATTTATTCTTCATAACTGCTAAGTACTAATAGCATCCCTATTATTACAGATGAGAAAATTGATACACTGGTGGTTAAATAACACGGCTAAGGCCACACAGTTAGGTGAACAGCTGCCTGAAGACTTGGTCTAATGCCAAGTTTGAGCTTTTAAACACTGAACTGTACAGTCTCATTCAAAGGTGTTTCATCTATTTTGGATCACAGCCCATTATGAAGGGATTAAAATGACAGTGTTGGTGCATACAAAGTGTATTCATAGCAAATTTTGCATATAGCTTCATGGAATATATGGCTATCAACCTATAGGTCAATGGATCGAGGTATCTTGGACCCATAACTGTGATGTGAATCTAGGAAGAGGGTTTCCTTTCTACAAGTAGCACGGAAGTCTATGCACAGTCAATCAAGTTCTTAAGATGTCTGTGATATCTTAAGATCCACAGACTTGCAGTACCAAGTCACAGTATGGAAACCATTGGCCATCTAAAGCTACACATGCTAAAATATAACAAGATGGGTCTCTAATTTGAAGGCAATGAAGCCAGTCTTTTAAGCTGTTGTACATAACGAACAGGTTGGCTGGACACCAAGCCCTATGGAATACTTTCGAAAGCCTCTACTTTTTTCGAGCTTGAAAATGTGTTCTGACACTACCTGATAATAGGATTTTTTTAAAAAATTGGTGATAGGGAAAAGATGGAGAGAGTCAGAAGGAGAGTGAGTTACGGCATCTTCTCTCCAGGAGGGAAAAGAAAAAGAACTATAAAAGTCAACTTAAAAAGTCCACTAAGGGCTTCGCTGGTGGCACAGTAGTTAAGAATCCACCTGCCAATGCAGTAGACACGAGTTCGAGCCCTGGTCCGGGAAGGTCCTACATGCCGCAGAGCAACTAAGCCCGTGCTCCACAACTACTGAGCCTGCGCTCTAGAGCCCGTGAGCCACGACTACTGAGCCTGTGTGCCGCAACTACTGAAGCCCAGGCACCCTACAAGAGAAACCGCCGCAATGAGAGGCCCGTGCACCCCAATGAAGAGTAGCCCCCGCTCGCCGCAACCAAAGAAAGCTCGTGTGCAGAAACAAAGACCCAACGCAGCCAAAAATAAATTGAAAAAGAAGTCCGTTAATTTGTCATGATGTTCTATGAGGCCAATCTTTGTTCTCCAGGGAATATTCCTACCAAGATCTACTTAAAAGAGTGGAATTAAGCCACTTTTTCAAATGGTTCCAGGAAAGCCCTCTACCTCTCTGTGGGTTAGAAATGTTTGTAATTTGGGTATTTGGGATAAGATCTTACCTTAGTCTATAAATGCTTCTACCTCTTAGGAAGACTCCCCAGCTGGCTCTCCTACCACCTGTATTTCAAATTTGAATTGCTTTCTGCGCAAATGCTTAAGGGTTGGCCCTGTTATACCCATTCTTTCTTATCGACAGTTCATCAAGGTCTCCCTGGGACAGGAGAGACAACTTGTCTCCAAGGCACTGCCTCCAAAGTGAAAAGTTTGACTTTTAGCTGCATAGGATGTATGGTGAGGATTATGAAACAATAGCTCAAAATAGCTCATTGAAAGAAAAAAACGATAAGGATTCCTTTCCTGGGGTGAAAAAACAGGATGCTGTGTGGGCCCTTATTTTAAAGTCACTGGCCCCAAAGGGAAACCTATCACTGTAATTGGTACCAAGACGTTTCTAGGTTAAAAAAAAAAAAAAAAAAATACATGCCAGGATCCTTTTCTTCAGGATTTCTGCCTTTTAGGATGACTCTTATCGTGGATGCTTATTTTTAGCAATGTAAGTTAGGCACAGGACCAAGTAAGAGATCCAGGAGGGTATCCTGAGTTTTCTACTTACAGGACACCAAATCCCTAAAATCTGAAGCCTTTCTTGAGGCTTCTTTATTTTTCTTACCATGTTCATCTCCAAAATGTATCCTGAAATGTCTGTTCATCTCCACTACCACCGTCTTTTCTTGCCTAGGTGATGGCAAGCGCCAAATTCCTGGTCTCTCTGTTTTATTCTTTATCCCCTTTAATGCATTATCCACACAGAGACCAGAGACATCCTTCTACAGCAAAAATCAGATTATATGGACTCCTGACTACATATCCCTGTGGCTTCCCAACACAGTTTCAACAAAACACAAACTCTTTCTGTGTCCCACAAAGCCCTCCTCGCTCTGAGCCTGCCTGCCTCTTTAAATCCCAGCACACTTCCCCTTGATCATGCACCCCAGCCAGACTGGCACTCTCTCCACTTCCGGGCTCATTCCTTTCATTCCTCTGGGCATTTTCACTGGCTGTTCCCTCTGTCTGCAACACTGTGCCTGCAATCTACGTGGGAGCAGCTTATTCTCATTACTCAGGGCTCTCCTCAAATGTCACTTCTTCAGAGAAGCCATCCAGGGATCCAGGCCATCAGCAGATTGGAAACGACCTTTTCTGTCCCACTGTATTCACACAGCCCAATTTGTTTTCATAGACCCTGTGGCTCTCTAAAATCAATACATTTGTTTACTTGTTTATCGTTTCTATTGTTTATTGTTATCATTTACTTATTTATTGTCTCCATTTCAGGGACCTTGTATCTTATGCTACGGGTAGCCTCCCCGCCCTTGAACGGTATGTGGTCCCCAGTTCAATAAATATCTTTGGAAGGAATGCATGACTGTTGCGAGCTTATGAAGTGAGTCTCTGTCTTGAGGGATGCAGGAAGCGTGGATGAGGTAAAGGGGAGGGCGGCTTGGCCTCTCTTCTGATCACCATCATCACTGCGGTGACTACTTAACAGCTCTTGATCCTTGGGCTGCTCCTTGATTTATTGGTGAGCTGCCAGGCTCGGCTCCACTCACCTCCACCTCCCTCTGCGTGGAGAGCAAGGTTCCGCTGTGCCACCTTGTGTTCTAAATTCCTTATCACAACGGATGGGAAGCGCTCAACTCTCAGACTTAACTGGAGGCTCACAAAGCAACCCCAAGCCCAACAGTGACTGGTCCCAGCACATGAGTGTGTTCTCAGGGGCTCTTGGAGAATCTACGCACATTTTCACTTAAGGACACCTTCAGGTCTTTCCTTAGAAAAGTAACTTTTATGACAACACTGAATTAAAAAGCTCCAAATGTCTCACCCTTCCCCACAAAAGGCAAACACACACTGATGAAAACTATTTCAGGTTCCTTTCTTCAGCCAAATCCATGAATCTCTCGAGCAGTTTTAACAGCCTTATTGGGTGTGACAATCACTTTTCTGTCACAATGTACTTCTGCCAAATAGGACGGCAATTTTCCTGTCTGCTCGGTAAGGGCGTCTATTATTCAGGCATTTCAATTAACTTCATTACCGAACTGCTTAATTGCGACGGAAGCCACCGCTGGCACCGAATCAAACTTGGCTCCCATCTCTTAAATGCAGAAGATCATATTAGCTTTGGAAGGCAGGGGTCATGGTTAACAACCGCAAGGGGATCCGACTTGTGGGTCCAGAAGCACTGCATTATTCAAAGTGTCTGGCAGTCAGACCTAAAGGGCCATTTACTAAAGAGTCATGTTTTTCTAAAAGAGCAAAGGACATAGGATGAGCAGCCCCATTCATCTCCCATGGAGATATTAAATGTCTTCAAAATCCTCTCGCTGAAACAATATCTGCCCTGGTCTAAGCGATTACGTGAATTACAGAGGAAGAAAAGCTGTTGCCCTGACTTTGTGCGTTTCTAATGCTTGCTGCCCCATACAGCTGTGGGAAGCAGCAGAAGCTTATGCTTTGTTCAACTATCAGATTTCAGGATTCAGTGAGTCAATACTCATTCCTCCACTTGGATTTGCTTAAAGGCAGAATATGTGAATCAGTTTCCCTCCCATACACTCCAACACACACACTGTCCCACTCAGGATGAATATCAATTAGAAAGAACTTTTATCGGTCAAGTACATTTAAGAGGCAAGTGAAATTCAAGGACCTCAAGGCCATTTAATGAAATATTTTAGCTGGGAAAGAGATACACAGCCGGGCACTGCTGTGAAGAAGTGCACTGCATTGATGGCAGGGAAGAGTAAGTAACAGAAATTCACACTGGAAACAACATAGATGATCCCCCAGTAAGCATTTATAGTGCAGAAGATACTCAACATGTTTCTCATGGTAGAGATCAAAGCCAGAATCCTTTTGCTCCCTCTCCTGTTTGATTTTGGCAGGTGTTTTTTTTTTTTTTTAAAGGAAATGAGGCTCTAATCAGGTTTAGAACTTAATGCAAATACACTGGAAATGGATTTTTAAAAGCTGTCATAAAATTTTTGAGACTGCTTTTTGTATGGAAGAAATTAGCCATGGATATTTTGGGGTGCCCCATGCACAGTGAATGTGTACTGTTCACCCAATTTTTCTCTTGCTTTTGGATTGAACATTCTCTGGGTTACCCTAATAACTTATACATGACAAAGAATTTCTGAAAGAGTCTAACCAAAAAATGTAGTATTTTGTAGGGGCAACACAGAGAAACGTGATGAAGCCATCCCTGGCCTTGAGCTCAAGCTGAGCTTCTCCCTAAATTAAGAGACCATGGAAGTACTTGGTAAGACAAAGGCAGAGGTTCCCATTGCCCTTCCCATGGTTTGGATTCTAGACCCCCACTCACACATTACTTCCAAGCATCCTTCCTCCTTTCCTCTTCTCTCCCTAACTTCCTGACAGCCTCCTTCCTTGCAGCAGTGATTCCTGCATTTTAGATTTCAGGGACCAGCAAATTTTCACTAAACAGATTTGAGCGACTGGTCACAAGGTGCCAATTCCTTATTCTGCAAACTAGGAACATTGAAAAGGGGGAGGTAAATAACAACCGACTACCATTCCATAAGTGAAAGGATAGTTCAGCAGAGGAAAAAAAAAAAAAAAAACAGGAAGGATATAATCTCTAAAAGAGAGTCTTACACCTTTGAAAAACTTCACTTCATGAATAACCTGCTACTCTATCCTGCTTTTTCTCATTTCACTGTTTACTGAAAATCACTGTCACCACAGACCAGAAGAAGGAACACCTCCAGCCACGTTTTTTCTTCAGGCGCCTCTTTTTTGCCTTCTCTTTTCTCTACCCCAGAAAACTACTCCTAAAGTACTGAAAATGGTAGGACCACCTGAGTATTTCTCATCCACCTCCTTTCTCCTAAGCCCCAACCAACCCTACAGAGCAGTCAACCCTCCATCAGGACGGGGCAGCAGTGTGGGTAAATGAGCCCTCATCTCATTCCATCCTCACTGCAGTACTGAGGAAGGTACAGGTCCATTTATATTTCAGATGATAATGCAGAGGCTTGGGGACATTGCCCATAGCTGGCTCAGGCTGTGTTGCTAGTGAGTGGCAGAGAGGAGGCCAGAAGGGAGATGTGACATGGCCAAGGGGTACTTCCATCACTGAGCTGATGCAGAAGCAACGACTGAGGAGAAATGGGGACTTCTCCCGTGAAATCTCTTCAATCCAAGTTCAACACACAAAAATCCATAAACTGATTTCATTTGCATCTTAAAAAAAATAAGACGCAGGATTTCCAAGAAGTAAAAACAAAGGGTGTCAAAGGGGTTAAAGCCATGGTTCCCAGTCCAGGTTGCTGCTGCCCTTCAGGGGACATTGGCCATGTCTGAAGACACTGCTGGGTATCATTGCTGGGGAGGAGGAGAGTGCTGCTGGCCTCCAGCGGGTACAGGCCAGGGGCGCTGTGACATCTCCCATGCACAGGACAGCCCCTCACAATAAAGAATCATCCAGGCCAAGAGTGCGCAGTCTGAGAAACTCTGGGATAAAAAACAACTGTCTCTTCTTCCTTCACCCACCAAAGTCAAAGTGAAAAGTGGCTTTGCAGGGGCAGACTACATAAACAAAGAACCCCATGAATTCATAGGCACTGCTTTTATTTTTCCAGTGCAAGCATTTCCCCCTTTGGTCAATGGTATCTATGGCAAAAGTAATGACGGAGAACATTTTTCAATTTAGAAACAACATAAATATCTCAGGAAGCACAGACCTAATTCCAACTATCTCCAAATGATTAAAATAAACTGATTAGTGTTTATGCAACTACAAGAAAGCTTTTTTATTTTATTTTATTTTACTTTTTTTTTGTGTGGTACGCGGGCCTCTCACTGTCGTGGCCTCTCCCATTGCAGAGCACAGGCTCCGGACGTGCAGGCTCAGCGGCCACGCCTCACGGGCCTAGCCGTTCCGTGGCCTGTGGGATCTTCCCAGACCGGGGCACGAACCCGTGTCCCCTGCATCGGCAGGCGGACTCTCAACCACTGTGCCACCAGGGAAGCCCAAGAAAGCTTTTTTAAATACAGAGTTTTCGATGGGTTCCTCATGCCATGGCCTCTGAACATACTAACTGTCAAAATAAATATCTAATAAAAACTTAGGATGCTGAATGAGGTGAGCTGATAGCCGACACCAGGGATGGAAAGGAATTCCCTCTATTACAGAATCTTAAAATTGCTCCACGTTGCTGTTTCCTAGCTATTATGACTGCTACTCTAACATACAGTACAAAAGGATCCTTTGAATAACTGTGCCTCAAAAGTTAAAATCACAAAAACAGTATATGAGAATTTTTCAAGGCAAAGGTTATATGGCAAATGGAATTTCTAGAAAAAGAATTAAGCACGAGGAAATGGAGAGGATGTGATTAACCACGCTGTATTTTAGATGTTTACTTGCACATCATTCATCTATTATGAGAGATTAGCACAGTGCTGAAGTTTCACTGAATGAAAGAAAGAATGAATAGTGTTTGCTGTATGTGGTGAGAAACAAGAAACATTGAGAACATTAGAAACACAAAAAGGAACAGGAATATAAAATAAAACTAGGTACCAACTTGGCATCAAAAAGGCAAGTTCCATTTTGCCAGTGGAAACAACACTCCTAAGGACCCACTGCTATTTTCAGACATTAAGATTCTACCAACAAGGGCTTCCCTGGTGGCACAGGGATTGAGAGTCCACCTGCTGATGCAGGGGACGCAGGTTCGTGCCCCGGTCCGGGAAGATCCCACATTCCGCGGAGCGGCTGGGCCCGTGAGCCATGGCCGCTGAGCCTGCGCGTCCGGAGCCTGTGCTCCGCAATTAGAGAGGCCACAGCAGTGAGAGGCCCGCGTACTGCAGAAAAAAAAAAAAAAAAAAGATTCTACCAACAAGATTTCAGAACCTAAAAGGATTATGTTCATAAATAAGGGACATGACTAATCTCTAAGCAGGAATACAAAAAGGGGGAATAACAGGCAAGGTACAAATTGGGGAATGTTTTTAAATCTGTAGGTGGCAATGCAAAGACAGACTCAATAAAAACCACAGCAGACACTTAACTCCAGATGGTGGTTAAGAATGTGTGATTTAATTTGAGGAAAATGAAGGAAGGTGGAAAAATATTACCCCGAGTAAACTCTCTGCCTCAGAGAACAGTTTTGAAAATGTTCAGAACTGCAAAATGCTTAGAGGGGAGGCTAGGAAGATATCTCTTCCAATAAAGAGAATCTCAATGAAGGGAGGTTGCAAAACTAGTATCAGAGAAGGCAAAATAATAATAAGAAGAAATGTAATAACGTTCCTCATAGCAGATGCTTTTCGCATCGGAGTCCCCATCCCAAGGAGGTGATCACTGGTTAATTTTCATATGGAACTAAAGTAAAGGTAGAAAATAAACTCCAGCATCAAGGGAAAAAAAAGTCTGAGGATATCTTCTTTCTTTTGTTTAAAAAAAAAAAAAAGTATAAATTAAACCAAAAAGAAAGGAAAAGCAGCCAGTTCCTGAAGTTTTGAGATGATGATGGTAAAAAGAAATGTCTAGGAAACAGGCCCACGGCAGGTCCATGCCCTCCATGCTCCCCTGTCAGTACCTGCACGCATGCTGTCTTTGGGTCTCAAACTCCGCTGTCTGCGGGCAGCGGGCAAGTAATGCAGAAGAGTGTGTGAGGCCAGATGGAAGATAAAAGGGAATGGCAGGCCTGTGGCAAACTGGAATTGTTGGTGCCAGATAAAGGCATGCAAATTTTAAAAGACTTTTTAAAGAGACTGCTAAAAAATACATGAGTGGGTCATGCCAAATCGGGGGAGGGGGTGTAGGGGCAGGTACGCTACTGGGCAGAGATCAGGGATTCTGTTAAACATCCTACAGTTCACAGGATGGACCCCTGTAACGAAGAATTATCTGGCCCTAAGCAGGGTGGATAAATTGGGAGATTGGGATTGACATATACACACTACTATATATAAAAGAGATAACTAATAAGGGCCTACTGTGTAGCACAGGGAACTCTACTTAATACTCTGTAATGACCTATATGGGAAAAGAATCTAAAAAAGAGTGGGTATATGTATATGTATAACAGATTCACTTTGTGGTTCACCTGAAACTAACATAACATTGTAAATCAACTATGCTCCAATAAATTTAAAAAAAAAAATGTTTTCTTGGAACGTTACCAATCCATTTGCTTCCATATCATCTGCAACAAGGGCAGAGGAGAGCAGAGGTGACAGAAACCGTATGGCCCACAAAGCAAAAATACTGACCAATCTGGCCCTTCCCAGAAGAGTCTGCCAACCCTGATTCTGAGTCAACATACTAAGTCCTATTGACCCTCCAAACACATCCCCAATGCCCCACTTCCCCAGTCCCCACTGCCATCACCTGATTCTACGCTGCCAACTCCCTTCTCCAACCACAATGGCCCTACTGGGTCTCCCCCTTCCATGCCAACTCCTCTAAAATCTACTCTTCCCACATACGCCAGAGGGACTGTCTAACAGTGTTAATGAGATCTCATCCCTTCATTGCTTAAAACTGAACATCACACAGAAAATAAAATCCAAATTCCTAACCCTGGTTGTCGGTCTCTGAAACTCATCACCATTCCTCTTGCTCACCTTTCTTCAGCCACACTGTCCCACATTCTAGTTCTTTTCTGGGGCCTTTGCACTAACTGTTCCTTGTTCGTGGAATGCTGTTTCCTTCCTTGTGGTCATTCAAATCTCACCACCTAATCGAAAGCAGCCCTCTCGGCCCTACCCTTAAAACTTCATCCAGTTTTATTTTCTTCACAGCACTTCTCTCTGCATGATATCTTCTTGTTCATCTGATTATTTCTGCCCTTTCTCTCCTTCCTCTAGAATAAAAGGTTCATGAAATCAGGAGCAAACTTGTTTGTTTTTGGATGACCTGTTTGATTCATAGCGCCTAGACAACGCCTGGCCCACCATGTTCATGAATTTGTCCCTGAAAAGGGGAAAACAAAAGAACCTCTTTACATTCAAATGTAGCCCTGTAGGGAGAAGCACAGAATGATTATTCTACAGCCTGCCGACCAATGTAATAATTCTAACTTGAAATTCCTACACTCTTCCAGAAAGGGGAAACGATGTCACCACTCTTTAATGAGAATTATAAATTACACACATTTATAATAAATAATACACAAAAACAGTAACTCGGTGCATTAAGTTTACCTTCAAGGAGGATGAGACATTCCCTTACCGGAAAAAAACAAAAACAAAAACAATAATGCGTTTTCGGTGTGCTGATCACTTTGCATTATGAATATAACAGGATTACAACTCAAACTATCCAACCAAGTCAAAACCTGCATATAAATGTTAGAACAAATAAAGGCAGTCTGCTTAGGTTTAAAAATTAGGACCAAAATCAATTTAAAAATTATGAGACCAAAAATCAGAGTTCTTTACTTAAGATGCTGAAAGTGAGGGGTAATTTGTATCCATTGTATGATGAAAGAACTAAAATAGAGACATTTTAAAATTTATCTCATCTTTTGCTATAAGTCGTCTCAAATGTAAATGTGGCCTACCCTCCTATAAAGAATTCTCAAGTAAAATGCTTGATAACTTTCAACCATGGCAATAAATCAAAACAGCAACTTAAAAACTGCATTAGAAATAAAGGCAGCTCCTTAATAGTAAACACAAACGGCAGCCTGTTTAGCACCGTGGAAGCGACAGCAAATTTGCTAAATTAACGTGAAAAACATTTAATAGCTAGGAAAATATTAGGTAGCACACTAGATTTGACAAGAGGACTCAACTTCCAAAATTACTAGAAAAACCAAGTACCACAGGTAAGCAGGGAGGTCAATTAGTTTGAGATATAGAATCAGATAAATATACCAAGAAAACTTCCACATCTTCCTTTTTAAACAGAGGTCTGACAAACAGTAAATGCTGATGATCATACAGCAGATTATATATTATTTTATATATAAGAATTTAAGGTGAATTTTTCTTGCATTAAAGTTTCTTCCTCTTTTGGAGATTGGTTCAAGATGGAGGAATAGAAGGACGTGAGCTCACTCCCTCTTGCAATAGCACCGGAATCACAACTAACTGCTGAATAATCAACAGGAAGACACTGGAACTCACCCAAAAAAGATACCCCACAACCAAAGACAAAGGAGAAGCTGCAGTGAGACAGTAGGAGGGGCACAATCACAATAAAGTCAAATCCCATAACCACTGGGTGGGTGAGTCACAAACTGGAGAGCAATCATACTATAGAAGTCCACCCACCGGAGTGAAGATTCTGAGCCCCACATCAGGCTTCCCAACTTGGGGGTCCGGCAATGGGACAAGGAATTCCCAGAGAATCAGACTTTGAAAGCTAGTGAGATTTGATTGCAGGACTTCAACAGGACTGGGGGAAACAGAGACTCCACTCTTGGAGGGCACACACAAAGCAGTGTGTGCATCAGGACCCAGGGTGAAGGAGCAGTGACCCTATAAGAGACTGAACCAGACCTACCTCCTAGTGTTGGAGGGTCTCCTGAAGAGGCAGGGGGCGGCTGTGGCTCACCACAGGGACAAGGACACTGGCAGCAGAAGTTCTGGGAAGTACTCCTCAGCGTGAGCCCTCCCGGAGTCCGCCATTAGCCCCACCAAAGAGCCTGTAGCCTCCAGGGCTGGGTCACCTCAGGCCAAACAACCAACCGGGAGGGAACTCAGCCCCACCCAACAGCAGACAAGCTGATTAAAGTTTTACTGAGCTCTGCCCATCAGAGCACCAACCAGCTCTACCCACCACCAGTTCCTCCCATCAGGAAGCTTGCACAAGCCTATTAGGTAGCCTAATCTACCAGAGGGCAGACAGCAGAAGCAAGAAGAACTACAGTCCTGCAGCCTGCGGAATGTAAAAACACAATCACAGAAAGTTAGATGAAATGAAACGGGAGAGGATTATGTCCCAGATGAAGGAACAAGATAAAACCCCCAAAAAACAACTAAATGAAGTGGAGATATGCAACCTTCCAGAAAAAGAATTCAGAATAATGATAGTGAAGATGATCCAGGACCTCAGAAAAAGAACGGAGGCAAAGATGCAGAGGATGCAAGATATGTTTATCAAAGACCTGGAAGAATTAAAAAACAAACACCTAGAAGAATTAAAGAACAAACAAACAGAGATGAACAATACAATAACTGAAATGAAAAATACACTAGAAGGAATCAATAGCAGAATAACTGAGGCAGAAGAATGAATAAGTGACCTGGAAAACAGAATGGTGGAATTCACTGCCATGGAACAGAATAAAGAAAAAAGAATGAAAAGAAATAAAGACAGCCTAAGAGACCTCTAGGACAACATTAAATGCACCAACATTTGCATTATAGGGGTCCCATAAGGAGAAGAGAGATAGAAAGGACCCAAAAAAATATTTGAAGAGATTAATAGTCAAAAATTTCCCTAACATGGGAAAGGAAATAGCCACCCAAGTCCAGGAAGCGCAGAGAGTCCCAGGCAGGATAAACCCAAGGAGAAACACGCCGAGACACACAGTAATCAAACCGACAAAAATCAAAGACAAAGAAAAATTATCAAAAGCAACAAGGGAAAAACGACAAATAACATACAAGGGTACTCCCATAAGGTTAACAGCTGATTTCTCAGCAGAAACTCTACAAGCCAGAAGGGAGTGGCATGATATATTTAAAGTGACAAAAGGGAAGAACCTACAACCAAGATTACTCTATCCAACAAGGATCTCATTCAGATACCACGGAGAAATCAAAAGCTTTACAGACAAGCAAAAGCTAAGAGAATTCAGCACCACCAAACCACCTCTACAACAAATGGAAAAGGAACTCCTCTAAGTGGGAAACACAAGAGAAGACAAGGACCTACAAAAACAAACACAAAACAATTAAGAAAATGGTAATAGGAACATACATATTGAAAATTACCTTAAATGTGAATGGATTAAATGCTCCAACCAAAAGACAGAGGCTCACTGAATGGATACAAAAACAAGACCCATATATATACTGTCTACAAGAGACCCACTTCAGACCTAGGGACACATACAGACTGAAAGTGAGGAGAGAGAAAAAGATATTCCATGCAAATGGAAATCAAAAGAAAGCTGGAGTAGTAATATTCATATCAGAAAAAAGGGGCTTTAAAATAAAGAATGCGGGCTTCCCTGGTGGCGCAGTGGTTGAGAGTCTGCCTGCCGATGCAGGGGACACGGGTTCGTGCCCCGGTCCGGGAAGATCCCACATGCCGTGGAGCGGCTAGGCCCGTGAGCCATGGCCACTGAGCCTGCGCGTCTGGAGCCTGTGCTCCACAACAGGAGAGGCCACAACAGTGAGAGACCCGCATACCGCAAAAAAAAAAACAAGAAAATAAAGAATGTTACAAGAGACAAGGAAGGACACTACATAATGATCAAGGGATCAATCCAAGAAAAAGATATAACAATTATAAATATATATGCACTCAACACAGGAGCACCTCAATACATAAGGCAAATGCTAACAGCTATAAAAAAGGAAATCGACAGTAACACACTAACAGTGGGGGACTTTGTAACACCTCACTTACACCAATGGACAGATCACCCAGAAAGAAAATTAATAAGGAAACACAAGCTTTAAATGACAAAATAGACCAGACAGATTTAATTGATATTTATAGGACATTCCACACACTTTCTTCTCAAGTGCACATGGAACATTCTCCAGGATAGATCACATCTTGGGTCACAAATCAAGCCTCAGTAAATTTAGGAAAATTGAAATCATATCAAGCATCTTTTCCGACCACAATGCTATGCGATTAGAAGTAAATCAGAGGGGAAAAAACGTAAAAAACACAAACACATGTAGGCTAAACTACACATCACTAAGTAACCAAGAGATCACTGAAGAAATCAAAGAGGAAATCAAAAAATACCTAGAGACAAATGACAATGAAAACACGACAATCCAAAACCTATGGGATGCAGAAAAAGCAGTTCTAATAGGGAAGTGTATACCAATACAAGCCTACCTCAAGAAACAAGAAAAATCTCAAATAAACAGTCTAACCTTACACCTAAAGGAACTAGAGGAAGGAGAACAAACAAAACCCAAAGTTAGTAGAAGGAAAGAAATCATAAAGATTGGAGCAGAAATAAATGAAATAGAAACAAAGAAAACAATCGCAAAGATCAATAAAACTAAAAGCTGGCTATTTGAGAAGATAAACAAAATTGATAAACCTTTAGCCAGACTCATCCAAAAAAAAGAGGGAGAGGACTCAAATCAATAAAATTAGGAATGAAAAAGGAGAAGTTACAACTGACACCGCAGAAATACAAAGCATCCTAAGAGACTACTACAAGCAGCTCTATGCCAATAAAATGCACAACCTGGAAGAAGTGGACAAATTCTTAGAAAGGTATAACCTTCTAAGACTGAACCAGGAAGAACTAGAAAATATGGACAGACCAATCACAAATAATGAAATTGAAACTGGTTAAAAATCTTCCAACAAACAAAAGTCCAGGACCAGATGGCTTCACAGGTGAATTCTATCAAACATTTAGAGAAGAGCTAACACCCATCTTTCTCAAACTCTTCCAAAAATTTGCAGAGAAGGGAACACTCCCAAACTCATTCTATGAGGCCACCATCACCCTGTTACCAAAACCAGACAGAGACACTAAAAAAAAATAAAATTATAGACCAATATCACTGATGAATATAGATGCAAAAATCCTCAACAAAATACTAGCAAACAGAATCCAACAACACATTAAAAGGATCATACACCATGATCAAGTGGTATTTATCCCAGAGAGGCAAGGATTCTTCAATAAATGCAAATCAATTAATGTGATACACCATATTAACAAACTGAAGAATAAAAACCATATGATCATCTCAATAGATGCAGAAAAAGCTCTTGACAAAATTCAACACCCATTTATGATAAAAACTCTACAGAAAGTGGGCATAGATGGAACCTACCTCAATATAATAAAGACCATATACAACAAACCCACAGCAAACATCATTTTCAATGGTGAAAAACTGAAAGCATTTCTTCTAAGATCAGGAACAAGACAAGACTGGCCACTCTCACCGCTATTATTCAACATAGTTTTGGAAGTCCTAGCCATGGCAATCAGAGAAGAAAAAGAAATAAAAGGAATCCAAATTGGAAAAGAAGAAGTAAAACTGTCACTGTTTGCAGATGACATGATACTATACATACAGAATCCTAAAAATGCTACCAGAAAACTACTAGAGCTCATCAATGAATCTGGTAAAGTTGCAGGATACAAAATTAATGCACAGAAATCTCTTGCATTCCTATACACTAACAATGAAAGATCAGAAAGAGAAATTAAGGAAACAATCCCATTCACCATTGCAACGAAAAGAATAAAATACCTAGGAATAAACCTACCTGAGGAGGCAAAAGACTTGTACTCAGAAAACTATAAGATGCTGATGAAAGAAATCAAAGATGACACAAACAGATGGAGAGATATACCATGTTCTTGCATCGGAAGAATCAATATTTTGAAAATGACTATATTACCCAAAGCAATCTACAGATTCATGCAATTCCTATCAAATTACTAGAATAAAAAAATCTTACAATTTGTATGGAGACACAAAAGACCCCAAATAGCCAAAGCAATCTTGAGGGGAAAAAAAGGGAGCTGGAGGAATCAGACTCCCTGACTTCAGACCATACTACAAAGCTACAGTAATCAAGACAATATGGAACTGGCACAAAAACAGAAATACAGATCAATGGAACAGGATAGAAAGCCCACAGATAAACCTACACACATATGGTCAACTAATCTATGACCAAGTAGGCAAGGATATACAATGGAGAAAAGACAGACTGTTCAATAAGTGGTGCTGGGACAACTGGACAGCTACATGTAAAAGAATGAAATTAGAACACTCCCTAACACCATACACAAAAATAAACTCAAAATGGATTACAGACCTAAATGTAAGGCTGGACACTATAAATCTCTTAGTGGAAAACATAGGAAGAATACTCTGACATAAATCACAGCAAGATCTTTTTTGACCAACCTCCTAGAGTAATGGAAATAAAGACAAAAATAAACAAATGGGACCTAGTGAAACTTAAAACCTTTTGCACAGCAAAGGAAACTATAAACAAGATGAAAAGACACCCCTCAGAATGGGAGAAAATATTTGCAAGTGAATCGACAGACAAAGGATTAATCTCCAAAATATATAAACAGCTCATGCAGCTTAATACTAAAAAAACAAACAACCCAATCAAAAAATGGGCAGAAGACCTAAACAGACATTTCTCCAAAGAAGACATACAGATGGCCGAGAGGCACATGAAAAGCTGCTTAACATCACTAATTATTAGAAAAATGCAAATCAAAACTACAATGAGGTATCACCTCACACTGGTCAGAATGGCCATCATCAGAAAATCTACAAACAATAAATGCTGGAGAGGGTGTGGCGAAAAGGGAACCCTCTTGCACTGTTGACGGGAATGTAAATTGATACAGCCACTATGGAGAACAGTATTGAGGTTCCTTAAAAAACTAAAAATAGAATTACCATATGACCCAGCAATCCCACTACTGGGCATATACCCAGAGAAAACCATAATTCAAAAAGACACATGAGCCCCAATACTCATTGCAGCACTATTTACAATAGCTAGGTCATGGAAGCAACCTAAATGCCCATCGACAGACAAATGTATAAAGAAGATGTGGTACATAGGTACAATGCAGTATTACTCAGCCATAAAAAGGAACGAAATTGAGTCATTTGTAGAGACATGGATGGACCCAGAGACTGTCATACAGAGTGAAGTCAGAAAGAGAAAAACAAATATCGTATATTAACGCATATATGTGGAATCTAGAAAAGTGGTACAGATGAACCGGTTTGCAAGGCAGAAATAGAGACACAGATGTAGAGGACAAACGTATGGACACCAAGGGGGGAAAGCAGGGTGGTGGAGGGGGGTGGTGGGATGAATTGGGAGATTGGATTGACATATATACACTAATATGTATAAAATGGATAACTAATAAGAACCTGCCGTATTAAATAAAATAAAATAAAATTCAAAAAAAAAGTTTCTTCCTCTTTTTAGAGTAAAGATACTTTACATAATAAAATAATTTAAGTTAAGCTCCTTAACCTCAGTCCAGGATTAAAGATGAGATGCTTCCTGGCCAGGTGGAAGCCCTATAATCCCCACTAAAAGTTGATGAGCTGTCTCAGGATTAGGACAGAGCAGATCGCCCAAGTGCTAATACAAGTCTTTCATGTTCTCTGAGTCTCAATTCCTTGTGACCCCTTAACATCCAGTTAACACATGTAAAGAGCTTAGAGCAGTACCTACACATGGAAAGAATTTAATAAATAGGACCTATTATTATCATTATCTGTATAAAAAGAAATGTATTAACCATAAAGTTGCCTTCAATTCCATATTTTTCTTCTGTCAAAGGCATATAAGAGAAAGGGTACAATAAAGGACATGCAACACATCACTTTTGCGGGCAAAATAATCAAAATCTCGCGAGCAGCAATGGCCAACAGCATTTTTTATGAGGGTGGAAAGGTTCTATAACTGCACTGTCCAATATAGCAGCCATTGGCCACATGTGGCTATTCGGTTCTTGAAACGTGGCCGGCTGGACTAAATTTTACATCGTATTTAGCTTTAATTAATTAAATAGCCACACGTGGATAGTGACTACTGCACTGGACCTGGAGAACAGGCTTAATTGGACCAACATGATCCACTGCCACGAAATGCATTTCCTTGTCATTTATTTATTTAATTGAAGTAGAGGTGATTTACAATGTTGTGTTTGGTAACCTTGAGTTTGTTTTCTATGTCTGTGGGTCTATTTCTGTTTTGTATATAAGTTTATTTGTATCATTTTTTCCTTGTCATTTAGAACAGCCTGTGACAGAGGGCATGGGCTTTACAGGCCAACAAAACTGGGTTGGAAGTCAGCCTGTCTCACCTTCATGCTGTGTGATTTTCGAGGTGGTCCATCTCCCGCGGCCTGTTTCCCCAGCTCTAATGATAAGCTCTCACCCCAGAAAGTTCTCTAAAGGATGATGAGCATTTATGAAAACAAAGGGCCTTGCATTAATTCACAGCTTTCCTTCAATATAGATGATTTTCTGAAGACCTACAATGTGCCAGGCATGTTTTTGGTGGTGGGGATCAAATAATGATTGAGACCCAGTCCCTACTCTCACAGAGACCACAAAGAAGCGTCCATGGCCTCAGAAAGCAGGACAGAGCAGAGCATGATGGCGGTGGACGCTGTTTTCTTTTCTACGGAGTGGTCAGAGCAGGCTTCTTGAAGGAAAGGACCTTTGAGCAGAAGCCTCAAGGGCAGGAGTGAGAAAGCTCCTTGGCTCTCTGTGACAGGAAATACACAGAAGAAAGAGCAAGTGCTTGTCTGTGACACAGGACTTTGGAGTTTACTCTGAATGATGGGATGTCATCCTGACATGAGCAGCGACTGGATCCAATTGACTTTAAATCACTCTAGCCGGAGAATGGACTAGAGGAAGCCTTGAGACCTGTTGCAAGGCCACAGCAAGGCCAGGTGCCACATGATGGACGGCAGAGGCCGGGGAAGAGTGGGAGGATGACACAACAGAGGAGGGGGAATAGATGGGATGTGCTGACGTGAATACACAGACCCCACCACTATTAGGATATCACTCTGCCGGCAACCTGAATTCTCCTTTCCGAGGCCCTGCAGCTCAACTGAAGAGATTCTGGCAGTCAAACACCTGAGCAGTGCAATTTGCAATTCATTCTCCAGTCCGAGACCAGAGGGCAAAGAGAAAAGAGGCACCTGATCACCCAGGTTTAACTCTCCAGCAGCGCGGTTCTAATTATGATGGTTTTGCATCATTTCAGACGTGGAAAAACACACGCAGAGAAGAGCTAATGCTAATCACATGCTTGGATGATGAGATAAGATATTGCTTTCCCTGTGTGGATCGATGACGATTTAATGAACTACCATCAGCAAATATGGATGAAAATTAAGTGGCATTAATTTGCCACGGACTTCAGACCTTACTCATTCTTTCATGTATAAGATGTACTCCTTAATGGTATTGGAGCTTTTCATCTACAAGCCAGGAGGCTGCTTAGCATAGTGGGTAAGAGATCAGTCTCTGGAACTAGAATTCCTGGGTTCAAATCCTAGCTTGCATTTATCAGCTGTGTGATTCTGGGTAAATCACTGAGCTTCTCTGGGGCTCAGCACCCTCTCCTCTAAAGTGGAGGTAAGGTTTTAGTCACCTCAGAGGGCTCTTGAATTATGATATGTAAAATGTTTAGAACCAACTACACCTGGCACATTGCAGAAGCGTTTAATGTTTTTATGTATTACAAATGCTTGAACCAAGGAGGAGTCTTATACATGCTTCCCAACTAAACCAGAAATTTCTCTTTTGCTTTATACTAAGCAAGTTCAGCTGTGGAATCTCAACACCTCAACAAAAGCAATTCCTTCACTTCTTTTTTTTTTTTTCCTACTAATCACTGCCTTCATTTCCCACAGGGTCCTATTCAGAATCACACTGCAAATGGATGGTTCCAATGTGGTCACAAGAGTGGGATGTTGTGAGGTTTTATTTCTGCCTGTGTGTACACGTATGTATTGCTTGTACCATGGTTACAATCCTGGTACATAGTAAGTAATCAATGATTATTGTAACATTATTACTATCACTACCATGATTTTCATATTTCATTTTGCCTTTTAACATCTCTTTTTTATCTTTCTGAAGTTATGAAGAGTGACTTCAAAACTATATAATTAATTTCCTAATGTGACTTGCAGAGAAAGTTTAATTTATCCAGCTAGTATTTACTAAGACCTTACCACATGCCAGGTTCCCCATGACATGCCAGGGATACAAAAGTGCAAGTTGGATACAGTCCTCCCCTCCAGGAATCCTAACATTTCATTACTTTATATTCAGATCCTAAAATTACTTAGTGCCCTGACAAGCGCACTCAGTATACAAAGCATCACTTCTGATTCTGTTGTGATCAGTAAAAGCCACTGGAGCGTTGTGCTCAAAAGAAGCATCTCTGAGACCAAGTCTTCCTTTCTATCCTCCTCTGAAGTAGAAACATGTCAAATTTGGGAGCTGCAATGGATCTTAGGGAAGATGGAAAACCTGTTGCTTAGAAATCGGACTTTAAAAGAAGCAATTACTTAGAAATGAAAATAACTGTTAAGTTATAAACTTATTTCACTCTCAAGTAATATGTCACAGAATCAAAATGAGAAGGGACGACGAGGGCAGAAGCCTAAAACTGATTGCAATTCTGATTTTACATCAGCATTGCCAGTGCAGCTTCTAAAAAATACAGGTGCCTGCACATCACGCACTGAAATTACAATTCTGCAGGTACACGCTGGAGTTTGCTTTTTCTTTTTTAAAAAAGAAACCCACCATACCCAGTGGCTTCTGACACTAGAGGATATCAGTAAAACACCACTGATTTATCATGTGACTGCTTCTAGGTCAGGAATTGGTACAAATGCTACCTTTTTTCAGATGACTTGCCTAAGGTCACAAAGGGAAGAAAGGCAGGAGTTGCAATTTAAACTCGTATTGTCTGACTCTCGAATCTTGTGGTCCTTCTCCTACACATCAATGAGGCCATTTTTTGGCATAAAATTAGAGTTAGCAGGGGTCACCCTAAAGATGAGCTAGTGCAAAATATCCATTTTTTTGGATAAAGAAATGAGTCTCAGGGCAAGAGTTGTAACCCAGTCAGAGGTACAGAGGAGCTATGGGCACAGTTTGAACTAGAGGCAGGCTCCTGGAACCTCTAGTTCAGCGTTTTCTTCAGTACACTTGTTCTCTCTAAAGTAAAACACACATTCTCCAATTTCATAAAGTATTCCAAATTGTCTTTTAAAACAGGGTATTCTGACTCCACCCCAAATGAGATCTTCAAGAGTGTCATACCTCCCACTAGGCATAAATTAGCCAAATATACAAAAAACACAGGGGGCACAGGTAGTTATGCTACATATAATATAATCCCCTTAAAAAAATTATTTATTTATTTGGTCACGTGGGGTCTTAGTTGCGGCAGGCGGACTCCTTAGTTGTGGCTCACAGACTTAGTTGTGGCATGCATGTGGGATCTAGTTCCCCAACCAGGGATCAAACCTGGGCCCCTTGCATTGGGAGCTGGGAGTCTTATCCACTGCGCCACCAGAGAAAACCCAATATAACCCCTTTTCTTTTTCTTTCTTTTTTTTTTAAAACCATTTTTAAAGTCTTTATTGAATTTGTTACAATATTTTTTTAAATTAATTATTTTTGGCTGCATTGGGTCTTCATTGCTGCACATGGGCTTCCTCTAGTTGCAGTGAGTGGGGGATATTCTTCATTGCAATGCGCGGGCTTCTCATTGTGGTAGCTTCTCTTGTTGCAGAGCACAGGCTCTAGGCGCACGGGCTTCAGTAGCTGTGGCACGCGGGCTCAGTAGTTGTGGCTTGCGGGCTCCAGAGCAGAGGTTCAGTAGTTGTGGCGCACAGGCTTAGTTGTTCTGTGGTATGTGGGATTCTCCCAGACCAGGGATCGAACCCGTGTCCCCTGCATTGGCAGGTGGACTCCCAACCACTGTGCCACTAGGGAAGTCTGAATTTGTCACAATATTGCTTGTTTTATGTTTTGGTTTTTTGGCTGTGAGGCATGTGGGATCTTAGCTCCCTGGCCAGGGATCCAACTCGTAACCCCTGCATTGGAAGGCAAAGTCTTAACCACTGGACCACCAGGGAAGTCCCACTCCCTCTTTTAAAGTAAAAAAAGCTTTATGGAACAAATTCTACATCTTTTGTAAATTAAAAAAATATATATTCAAAACAATAGTAATCACCTTCTAGCATGATTTTCCAAACGCTTAAAAAAGCCTCTAGACTCACACTGGTGTCAGGTGATGGGCTGTCTGAATGCAAATACCATGTGAAAAATTAAGAAAAATAGAAGGCATTCTCCTTACTGGCCAGCAGAGGGAGGAGGAGAAAAGGACTTACCATGGGAAGATGGGCAGCCAGGCACAGGAAGGAGGCGCTGCCCTTTAAGAACCTGAGTGACATCCATAGGCACGGACATGTTTATAAAGAAGACACTTGTAAACAAATAAGTAATGGTCCCAGCTGCCAGGGCTATGGATAGACATGCCCAGCAAGCCCAAGGCTGACCTAGGAAACTGTCTCTGGAAATTTACAAATGATATTTCAACCTCTGCTTACTTCCATTGGTGGGAGGGGGATTAAAGAAAAAAAAATGCTAAAACCCCAAATGCACCTGATTTCGACCGGAACAAAAATAAAAAATGAGCTTGGGAGTTAAGAGTGAAAACCAAAATACAAATGTAGTTAAGTTCTGCCCCAAAGTAGAAAAGACTAGTTCTTTAAAGCACAGAAAGCCCCACCTTTGAGATATTTATTCCTGAGAATCAAGAGAGGTGTAGACTTAATGAGTTTATCAATCTGCTTACCAGGAGTTATGATGGAAATAAGATTCATTAGAAAGAATCAGTGAAGTGGCCATTTACTTTCTCATTTAACCTAGCCTCTATCCTAAACGATCATCAAACCTTTTCATTTACACCGCCATCATACAAGAGGAATGATTAAAATGCCAGCCCCAATTCAAGTAATGATGTATGGCAGAAACAAATACACTTATATGCTTTCTAGAAAGATTAATAGTAGCTGGTGTTAGCTTGCCAAGTGCAGATGTACAAACTTTCTATCTGACACATAAATCAAACATAAGGCATATGGCATATTTTAAAGACTGCTGATGTTACAATGATTTTAAATTACTCAGGTTTTGGAATAAACTATGTAGATGTTGACTAATGTGGCAATATATTCTGGATCTTCCCTTATTAATTTAATGTTATAAAATATAATGGCATTAACCAAAAGAAGGTCTTAGGAATTAAGAAGAGAAAATGTAAACATATTTGAAATCAAGGGGTATATTTTTATAATGAGTTGTTTGCTAATTTGGGCAAATTCATTACAATATGGCTCCAGTAACCACTGTAAGGTAGTAAACTACAATGAGACTTTACTTTTTGGTCTCCTTAAAAGTGAAGTGAATGGAAAAGAAAAAGTGAACAAAATGGCAAAAGAAACGAAGGAGCAAATAAATGAAGAAGGAGAGCAGGGTGATTCGTGATGTCAAATGAGCAGTGGCTGAATCAGAGATGCCCTGATGTACCAAGAACTATCTAAAAGTTTCCAAGTTGCCGGCCACTGAAACCAGCAATTGTGCAAAAATCAGTGGTGTTCAGGGTTAAGTAGGGCAGAGCACTAGACTGGAAACCAAAGAATCCAGGTGAACTTCTCAATCCTACTGTTGGCTGGTATGTTCCTTTTCAGGGATGTGGTAAAAATGACATGAGAGTTGTGTGTAGGTTTGAAAAGCGCTTTGTAAACTGCTCGCTGGTCTGTACGTGCAGGGGCCATCACCCCACCCCCTCCCTCTCCTCCTCGTCCTTAACCTCAAGTCACTTCCTACCACATCTTGGTCACTGTTTAAAACAAAATGATCTGTGCAGTCAAGTGGTCTAGGTATAAGAAGAAGCTTCAAAATTTTATTGGTAGAAATAACTTTTTAAAAAATAAAATCTGGGGCTTCCCTGGTGGCGCAGTGGTTGAGAGTCTGCCTGCCGATGCAGGGGACACGGGTTCGTGCCCCGGTCTGGGAAGATCCCACATGCCGCGGAGTGGCTGGGCCCGTGAGCCATGGCCGCTGAGCCTGCACGTCCGGAGCCTGTGCTCCGCAACGGGAGAGGCCACAACAGTGAGAGGCCCGTGTACCGCAAAAAAAATAAATAAATAAATAAAAATAAAGTAAAAAAAAATAAAATCTGCAAAAAAAATTTAAAAATCTGCAAATGGGTTTTACACCTGTTCAAGAAGGGTGGACTGAGCATTGTGATTCACACAGACAGTTCTGAATTTTGGACTTCCTTCCCACAACCCCAGTCATTTTGATCACAGAACACACAGCTTCACGAGAGCCCGAGGACATGGCTGTTGCGACATAAACAAGCTTTTCTGTCTCAATGAAACCGAGAGGAAATAAAAGTCTGGGTCCTGATCTCTTTTCAGAGGGTCAGAATACTCTGTTCATGAAACACATCCTATTGGCAAGGGTCAAGGAAATGACCAAACTCAGGTCCATTGTGGGAGGTGATCAATCAAGATTAGTCACAAATACAGACCCAGGAGCAAGACATTTCAACAGGCGTAAAATGTTTCTCAGTGTGAGGTCCTGGGAGTTCCGGTGGCACAGAGGTGGGGGGTTGCTGGCAGGGGAAAGAAAGCCAACTGTCTCAGGATTTAGAATACCCCACTTCTCTGAGATCCATAACCCCTTCATTAAAATGTGCATATGCTGAGATGTTTTTGATATGATTGGTGGAGCCGTTGTTGCTGCCAAGTATAAATAATCACATATCCATTCATTCATTAACTACCTATTCATTCATGAACACCTAGGGGGAGTCAGGTACTGTGTTAAGTACTGGGGATTCAGCTGTCAACATGCAGAGGTGGGCTCTGGCTTTATGGAGCTTATATTCGAATGAAAAAGAGAGAGTAAAGGGAACCCTCCTACACTGTTGGTGGGAATGTAAACTGGTAGAGCCACTATGGAGAACAGTATGCAGGTTCCTTAAAAAACTAAAAATAGAGCTACCATCTGATCCAGCAATCCCATTCTTGGGCATATATCTGGAGAAAACCGTAATTCAAAAAGATACACGCACCCCAATGTTCATTGCAGTGCTATTTACGATAGCCAGGACATGGAAGCAACCTAAATGCCCATCAACAGAGGAATGGATAAAGAAGATGTGGTACATATACACAATGGAATATTAGTCATAAAAAAGAACGAAATAATGCCATTTGCAGCAACTTGGATGGACCTAGAGATTGTCACACTGAGTGAAGTCAGAGAAAGACAAATATCATATGATATCGCTTATATGTGGAATCTAAAAACAAAGGGTACAAATGAACTTATCTACAAAACAGAAATAGATTTACAGATGTAGAAAATAAACTTATGATTCCCGGGGATAAGGTTCGGGGAGGGATAAATTCAAAGATTGGGATTGACATATACACGCTACTATATATAAAGTAGATAACCAATAAGGACCTACTGTACAGCACAGGGAACTCTACTCAATACTCTGTCATGACCTATATGGGAAAAGAATCTAAAAAAGAGTGGATATATGTACATGTATAACAGATTCACTTTGCGGTATGCCTGAAACTCACATAACATTGTAAATCAACTATACTCCAATAAAAATTTTAAAAACTATACTCCAATAAAAAGAGAGAGGAACAAAGAAAAATAAGTAAATATATAAAACAATGGCTTGGGATAATAATGATCATAATAAAAGCTATTAAGAAATGGGGTGATGCAGCAGAGATTACATAGGAGTGCTGGGTGCGACTTTAGATAAGTAATCAGAGAAGCCCTCTCTCAGGAGGAGCCCTGAATGAGACCGAGCCAGCCAAGGGAAGAGCTGGGGAAAAGAGTCTTCCAAGCAGTGGAAACAGAAAGTGCAAAGGCCCTGAGACAGAAGGGCTTAGAGTAGTGAAGGCACTACAGAAAAGAAGCCAGGTGGCCAAGCACGGTGAGGAAGGGACAGGAGTGTGAGACGAGGCTGGAAGAGTGGCCGAGAGCCACGTTTTGCATGCACACTGTGTCGACCAGGTTCAGGAGAATTAAAAGATAAAGGTTTTCAAAGCTTAATGGGTTTTAAAAAGCACAGTCTGATTTACATTTAAAGGTACTGAAACAGAGCAGGACCCTATGGTCCTTTCCCGACCATGTCCTCCACCTTTGTCTATTGAAAAACTTTACTCAAAGAATAAGTTTAATCAGAGAAGTGAGAAAATGCAGAAGCTAAGGAAAACAGTCAAACAGAACCAAATAATAACAGTTTAGTCATTAAGCAAAGTCAGGGACCTTTAGTTCCTTCTCAAGGGCTAAACATTCATAGCCATATCCTTTGAGCTGGTTTGTAGATACAGAAACCCACACCAGGTGGAAGAAATTAACTACATGATGACCAGACTGCAGCCATGACAGAAGCTGCCACAATTCTGAGAACTGGTCTCAAAGAAACGGGAACAAACCGACCCTGGAACTGAAGACTAACTGTACTTGAAACAATCAAGATGACACTGATCAGACCACTGCTTGGCCAATTTCAAGATGACTGTCAGAGCTGACTGTGCTGTTTCTGCATTGTAACCCTCTCCCTCTGGCTATAAAAACTCTTGCCCACTGACTGTCTGCTGCGGGGGAACTGGC
Organism: Stenella coeruleoalba; assembly: GCF_951394435.1. Classification (NCBI taxonomy): domain Eukaryota; kingdom Metazoa; phylum Chordata; class Mammalia; order Artiodactyla; family Delphinidae; genus Stenella; species Stenella coeruleoalba. The sequence continues at coordinate 80,608,514 of NC_137156.1, forward strand.
CTTTGGACATGAGTCCCCCCTCCCCCCAGGTTGCCCGCCTCTGAAATAAAACAAACTTTCCTTTCCACCAAGCTTGCCTCTTTATTAGCTTTTGAGTGGCAAGCAGCCAGACCCCACTTTCGGTAACAGTATCACTCTAGCTGCATGTCCCTTTGTATAAATACATAAAGTATAAACATAACCTTTATTCTAAAGAGGCTAGCATTTAGAGAAATCAGAAGGCATTTTGAATGCATTTCCCAATATTTAAATAAAAATGATCTTAAAGGAACAGACATGCAGAAAGCCCCAAGTAGCTACCTGATAACCAGTAAGTACAATAATGGATTTGGGTTTAAAAACAATGAAAGATAATAAATCTACATACCTCCTCGTTGCACTAACAATGTGACCTCACTTCCCTTTGGACATTCGATCAGCATGTCCACAACTTGGTTGTGAGTCAGAGCCTGCACGTTCTTCTTGTTAACTTCCACTATAAGATCCCCTTCCTTCAGGCCTCGGCACCTTGGACTGTCGACAATCTGTTTCACTCTTTGGCCGCCACCTCCAGGACTGTCCGCAATAGTAAAACCAAAGCCCATTGGCCCTTTGACTATATGAACAGTTATGAGTTCTGGCTGAGTGGCTATGGAGGAAGCCAAAGAGACAGTGTCATTGGGGTAACCATGGGAACCATTTGAAGCCACGTCTGCAGGGCTGCTTGGCCTGGCGTCCTTCATGCCATTGACTTTGCCTGTTTTACTACTGTGACTAGCCGGCGAGTCATAGGTCTCTTGCCCATTCACAATAATTGGTTCTTTATCCAAAATGGCCACAGAGGTCACTAAACTCGTGTTGGGGTCATCTGGGTCAAAAGGCAATGGATAACCTCGGCAGAGTTCAAGGTCCACGCTGGCACCGATGGGAATGGACTGGAAGATTTTCACAACTTGTGCGTGTGTGTGTCCCAAAACACAGGTGTCGTTCACACTCACAATCACATCTCCTGCAAAAGAGTTGACGGTTAAAAAAACAGTGCCCAGAAAAGTTATACCAATTTTATACTATCAAATCCTACCAATAGGAAGCTGAACTGAAACTGTTTGGGGGTAGTACCGTAAAGCACAAAGAGACTGCTTCTATTAGTTATGTTATGCTAATCAGGCATTTTTGTAGCATCTAGTGTCTTCCCTGCTAATGAGAATATAATGATCATTGAAAGAACATTGGAGCTTTCTTCTGAAAAAAATTCTCACTATAAAAAACCAAGGTGAGAATCATTTATTCAAATGGATCTACATTTTTAGTAAATTACTGCCTTACTGTACTCAACAGCACCCTAACAGTTCCCCAAAATGGGGAAATGTTAAAATGCTTCAAAGCTTTTCATTTATACCAGGGAACGCATTTACTTAGTGCAGGAACCTTGTTCATTCGCCAAGTTTCTAAAGGACACTTACAAACTTATGAAATCATGGTGTCATCTGGTCCTGACCACACAGGACCATGTGGTGTCTCATACCTGTTTCCATCTTGCCGTCCAACGCGGCGGGACCATCTAGGACCAAGCTCTTGATCTGCAGAAACTCGTCAGGCTCATCCCCTCCAACGACCGTGAAGCCAAAGCCACGACTGCTTTTCCGCAGCTTCGTGTGAATGAATTTGCCTTTCAACTCTGAAGGGTTTCGTGTAAAAAAGGGTTTGCCTGGATTAAAACAAGAAATGTGTAAGGAACATCACCAGGAGTGAAAAGATGAATTAACTAAGAAATGATAAGAACTTAGAGATAACTTCTCCAAGCTCCTGTGCTGGGGCATGTGGGCACAAAGGTGCCCTAAGAAAGTCCTCTCTTGATTTCAGTACTAAGGGAGTTCCTAGGCCCCTTTGTGTAAGGAGGGGGCTAGGGTACATAGTGTGTCAGCACAAAGATCCAAAAGAAAATGTAAGAGAAGGATGACATTGGTGTCCATCGTCTGACATGGATCCCTAGTTTTAGTTCATGTAGTCTGACAACAAGCTACGTGAAGTTCTTCAGAGAAAGAGGAGCGGGTCTTTGCTTGGTGTCTTCTGTTTTGTCATCGTTTATATTTTCCAGTATGGCTTCCAATATATTGCCCTGTGCTTGGCCTCCACTTATAAAACCAATTAAGCAAAAACTTTAGCTTTCAGACAAACAGAAAATTCATTCTCAAACTAAATAGATAATACTAGGAGACATAGTAGAGTCACAAAGAATAACTTGATAAAAATGGAGAATCACTATATTAAAAATTAAAGAGTCATAACTCTACTGTGAATTGAATTCTAAAATTCACCTGATTTTTCCTGTTCATTTGCATCGTTTAACAATTTGTGGAATTGCCTAGATATGTCTGCTGCTAAAACTTAATATTTAAAAAACGTTTAGGACATGTGGCTTAGAATATTTAAGGAAAAAGAAAAAAACCTGAACTAAACAAAACAGTAACAAGAGCCAGATGGCTCCAAATTCAGTTGTCTTGTTTAAAATAAATTAATAGATATACAGCTTCCAAACATGCTACCTAAGGATTTATTGAGTTTTCTTGATAACATTCACAAATAACATTTTGTACACAAACCCAAAATTTTATTTTGGGTTTGGGCATTTCTCTGTAATTAAGAAGCTCATTGGAATTTCCCTGATTACCCCGGGGAGTGAACATCATTCTATGCTCAGACTCTTTCAACTCTCCTAATTATATTTCCCATCTCCCGCCCTGACCACAGCTTCTCCACATGCCCTATTTCTTTTCTATCAAAAATGTTATACAAATAAATAAATAAATAAAAATTAAAAAATAATAAAACAAACGAACAGGAGAAAAAGTCTCCATGTCTCTATATACCCCTGTACTACCAGGCTGGCACCCAGGAAGGAAAGTTATTTTTGGTTAGCTGTATCTTTTTTAAAAGGTCTCTGGGCATACATACAATCTTTAATTGCACACTTCAAAAGTTTCTGGCTCTTAAGAAGGCTGTTTTAAATTGCCTGGAGTCACAGGTCTGCTCACTCACCTCCTCCTCTCTACAGCAGTCCCAAGGCTGGTGGGAAGCATGACAAACTACAGCCCTGTCACCGTGGCTAATGAAAGGTGAGACCTAGCAGGATTCACCATGCGAAGTCGTCTGCCAGAGCGCCAGGGAGGTGATGTCAAGCGCAGCCAGGGCTTGTACTGAAACAGTTGCTATGGTAATTACTAGATGGAAAATCGAGGACCGTTGAGATAACCCCCAAATTTTCCTTTTTGGGATATGTGAATAGCAGACATTCTTGAGGCAGAGGCTACTAGGGCGAGCTCGAAGGGAAATGTATTTCACTTATGCAAAGACATCAATAGCATCACCTTCTCAGTGAGGCTTTCTCTGTCCACCGTATTAAAAACTGCAATACCTCCTTCAACATTCACAATCCCCCTTACCTGCTTCATTTCTGTTGTTAGCATTTACCACCATCCCACGCAGTATACATCTTACTTATTGGTTGGGGGTTTTGTCTCCCTCTCCCCAGCCCCTTGCAGGAGGGGCACTGCACATGCCCACCCATACAACACTAAAATGGAAACCCCATAGGGATTTCTGCTTGTATATCCAGTGTGTAGAACGTGGCCTGTTTCATTGTATGTGCTCCAAAAACGTGTGCTGAATGAATGAATGAACAACAACGCAAAGAAATGAGATTTAACGTGTCGTTGAGAAGGCAGAAAGAGGTGGTTGAGTGTGTAAGTTTCCCACCCTGATTATAGGCAAAGTTAGAAAATGTAAAAATGTATCTGGCAGATTATCTGAATGAAATGTTTTAAAGCCATTAGCGTATTTTGAGCTCAGAATGTTTTCAGCTTAAGAGACATGAAGAAGACATTGAAATTACACCACTGACTTCCTGTTTCAACACTTAACTAGGGAGGGAAGATCAGAGGGTTTCACATTTATGCACATTTTATTACATTTTATGTATGGGTAGATCATCAGTTATTGTAGTTTTGGAAAAGAAATGCTTTTCTACCCACAAGCAGTGGAATGTGGAGCTCTCTGCTGCAGCCCTGTGGCACGTGTCATTTTCTAAGCGATGCTAATCTCTTTACTAGTCACCACTTGTAGATGTGGTTATGTGTGAGGACCACCTGGGCAACTTTTTAAAGATGTAGGGGCTGCCCTGGACTCACTGAATCAGGATCTTCTGGGTCTCGGCCCAAACATCTATTCCTGAATAAACCATAGGTGCTTGCTTCTCTGCCAAGCTGCACTATTCTTGGTAATACTGTTTGAATACCCTACACTAGTGCTGTCCAAGAGCACGTCCTGTGACGCAGGAAATGCTCTGTATCTGCACTGTCCAACATGGCAGCTGCTGGTCACACGCAGCTCTTGAGCCCTTGAAACATGGCTAGTGGAACCGAGGAACTGAATTTTTGAGTTTTTAATTGTAATGAACTTGAATTTAACTGGTATCACATAGCCAGTAGCAGCCAAACTGGATGGCACACATTGAGACTATGCAATGAAGTAACCCACAAAAAACTACAACAAAAAGGTGTTAGCCAAAAGCTAAGCTGTTCCTAATGACAGCTAGGGTTCAAATCTGTGCTCTACTACTTCCTGGCTGTGTGGCTTTGGGCAAGTTACTAAACGTCTCTCTGCCTGAGGGTCGGATGCATAAGTGGAGGTAATGAGGGTACCAACCTCAACATTCACATGATGGTTGTAAGGAAGAACTGTGGACAGATAACATAGGTAAAGTGCTTAGGGAGGTGGCTGCTGCATAAAAGAGCTCAATAAATGTAGGCTATTATTTTGATGATGGTGGTGGTGAAGTGGGTGGGGTAAACGGGCAGCTACAAAAATCTCTCCCTGAGTATTAAGGTGGAAGATGGAGAGATTTCCCAAGAGCAGATCTCTTTAAAATTATCATTTGCTGGGATGAGAAGTACACTCTTGATCAGAAGCAAGTTTAGTTGAGCAGTGAACTTAGCAAAATTAATATCAAACAATCTAACCCTATTAGCTATACAGCTTCTTCCTGAGAGTACTGTCAGGAACATAGACCAGGATGCTTAACCAGCAGGCAGGGAACTCAGAGTTGTAACCTATGATGATAATATCCAATTTAATGTTTCTCACAATTGCAGCTTGGAGTCAAAGGGTATGGATTTAAACTGGCTTCTGTATCCATTATATTCCAAAGATATGACTATATGTGAAAGACAAGAATCAATGTAGAGACTATGGAGTAGAAGGGTTTTAAGAATAATGACTAGTTCCCACAGGGAGTTCAGTGAGCCTCTCCCAAACCCTAACCACTATGGGAGCCTAGAGGACTAAAGTAAAAAAGAAAAGGAAAGAAAGGCCTAAAACAAGAGAAGAATCTGAGATAAAGTTCCTAATAGAGATCAATTCCATGTGGACTCTTAACTCAGCTGGTGCACTAAGCATGTGGCACCCAGAACCTGAAACTTTAAAGCTTTAATTGATTTAATCTCTAAGACAATTCTTTAAGGAAGCTAGGCTGGTTATCATGGATGTACATACGTTGTTTCACACAATAATAAATTTAGCAGAGGCGACTAGGTCTAGTTCGCGGTATCCCCCAGTGGGAAATAAAACCAGTCTCCTGCCTCCATAGGATTTAAAGTCTGAAGAGGAAACTATTGTTAGATAATTAAACACAAATAAACACTAATTATCAACAGTTAAATTCTAGAAATAAGAAGTTTAGGATGGGAAGAGTGAATAAGACAGGGGAATCCAGCAAAAACCTTAGATGAGTAGAAGTTAGCAAAGCAAAGAGTGGGAGGAAAAGACAGCTGCACACAGGGAACAGCATATGCAAAGGCCCTGATGTGGTCCATAGTTTTGCTGATTTAAGGAATTGAAAAGAGGTTCAAGGAACTGAAAAGTTAGTGTAGCTAACTTACCATGAGCAGGAAAATAAGACAACATGAGGCCACAGAGGAATTTCATATTTAAAAAAATACAAAGCAGGCCCCAATCATGTTGATATGAATTAATATGTTATTATCTTCTATGTTCTATCTGTATTAAAACCATTAACATCATAGAAAAGTATGAAATTATTTTACATAAGTTGATATTAATACCAATCTCATGACAATATCAGCTAAAAGGGAAACAATTTTTCTTATGAAAATTACAATGGAGGAATGAAAATTAGGGAAAAGAGTTATTCTACTTATCTTTTAATGTCTGGCACAATTATTTATTTCTTTTAAAATGTTGAGAGAAGGAACACAAATTTTACAGTTTTTTTCATGGTTCTGTAACACAAACTCCCCAACCCTATCAAATATGCTGCTTGTTCTATTTTTTTTATTTAAAAGAAAAAAACTAAACAAAAAACCCCCAAACCTTTTCTATCCCTTAAGAGTAATGAGGCCTGAAAGTAGCAAGATTCTGGAGCTTCCAATTTTCAAAAAGGAATCTCTGTAGGGGATGCATACTACTTGTGAATGTAAATAAGTGAGACCCAGTGAAGCGATGTAAACATGCATAAAGCCCAAACTGCAGCAAGAATAGGGGTTAGAGTTTACAACACAATAATATCAAACCACTTTACATTTACAAGAAAATCTTAGTCAAAAGCAAATACGTTGACTAGAATCTTGAAATATCTAGTGCTGAATTTTCAGTGTATCTTATTTAACACAATATTAAATATCTGTGGTCTCGAAATCAAGGATTCACAACTCTAAGATGATTTCCCCCCCCCCCCCCCAGGGGCATTTGGCAATATCTGGGGACTTGTTTGTCACAAAGTGGGAGGGATTCTCCTGGCACCTAGTGGGTAGAGGCAAGGAACACTGCTCAGTGTCCTACAATACATACAGGACAGCCCACAACAAAGAACTGTCTAGGAACAATTCTTTGGAATGACTTGGGTGTTACAAGATTCCACTCTTTAAAGTTTCTCTAAAAAAGTTAAAATTTTGAGCCAAATTAGGATGCAATTATAAAAACACTTTACCCTGAAGTGGAGCTTCTCTGGCCTGCTCCGGATTGCTTGGGGGGTGGTTTGGAATAATAGGAGGCACGAGCGATGAATGATCTTCTGTCCATTCTACAAGAAGACAAGAAACAGTTTGCTGTTTTTCCTTCCATTTGCTTACTTAAGATTACTTACGTAGGTCGCCTTACTTAGGATTCACCTTCTTCTTCATTATAAAACTACCCAAACCTATAAAACCAGAAGCAGAGAGCTTCGAATGAAAAGAAACTGGTACCTAACCCCACTCTGTGTTAAGGATAATAAGGTCCCTCCCACTGTGTGCGTGTGTGTGTGTGTGTGTGTGTGTGTGTGTGTGTGTGTGTGTGTGTGTGTGTGTGTGTGTTTCTGTCGCTTTCTCCTAAGATCTTTGAGGACAGAAATACAACCAATAAAAATACAACTCATCAAATCTCCAGCTCTCTCTAGCTGGAGAGTACAAAGTGAGACCAAGTAAAAAATATCAGGAAAGATACAGAGTTAACTAAAGCTGGCCCAGTATGGGAGAAACTTCTCTAATGCAATTTAGACCTAGCTTGGGCTGCTGAAGCCTGCTTGTCTTGGGCAGTGAAGGTGGATTGTAGCAGTTTACTAAGGTGAGATCCCCTATCATCTCTCAAACCCAAATGGGACCCATTACTAAAACTCCTCAGTCCTAAGTCGTACTCACTTTGGAGGCCCAGAAACAACCCACTACGAGTGACCCTTGAGATCTACCCCAAAGTCACTTTTCCAGCTAAGCTAATGATGTATATGTACATCAATTTTAACACTCATATATCAATTGTACACTCCCATTCCCCAAACTCATAAAAAATTTTTTAAAAAGTTTTAAATAGAAAGAGATTAAGGTAGAAAGGAGACCTTTTCAATGGGTAAGTATACTCACACACACATAGACACATACAAACACACTCTCTCTAAAATACGGTCTATGGCAGTGGTTGTCAAACTATGACTTATAGGCCAAACTGGTCCTAATGTCTATTTTTATAAAGCTTGTAAGCCAAGAATGGTTTCTACATATTTAAATGATTGAAAAAATCTAAAAAGAATATTTTGTAACACATGAAAATTACATGAGGTTCAAATTTTAGTGTTCACACATAATGTTTTACTGAAACAGCCATGTCCACTTGTTTACATATAGTCTGTAGCTGTTTTCATACCATACGGGCAGAGGTGAGCAGTTTTAATAGAGACTGTATGAATAGCAAAGCCTACAGTATTTATTATATGGCCATTTACAGAAAAAGTTTGCCAACTTCCATGCTATGGTCTATATTTATTATATTCAATATTATAATAAGAGAAGTATTATACTTGATATACATATACCTGATATTCACTTATTACATTGAAGGGGTACTAAGCCTATTATTTTTAAAGATTGCAATGAAAAATGAGGAAACACCTAAGCATCTATTAATAAACAGATGGCTAAATGAAGTGCAGAGATTCATAAAAGGGAATAATATGCAGTCATTAAAAATTACAAGGTAGGAAACCTTCAAGATGGCGGAGGAGTGAGACATGGAGATCACCTTCCTCCCCACAAATACATCAGAAACACATCTACATGTGGAACAACTCCTACAGAACATCTACTGAACGCTGGCAGAAGACCTCAGACCTCCCCAAAGGCAAGAAACTCCCCACGTACCTGGGTAGGGCAAAAGAAAAAAGAAAAAACAGAGACAAAAAAATAGGGATGGGACCTGCACCTCTGGGAGGGAGCTGTGGAGGAGGAAAAGTTTCCACACATTAGGAAGCCCCTTCGCGGGCGGAGACGGGAGGTGGCGGAGGGGAAGCTTCGGAGCCACGGCGGAGAGCACAGCAACAGGGGTACAGAGGGCAAAGCAGAGACATTCCTGCACAGAGGATCAGTGCCGACCAGCACTCACCAGCCCGAGAGGCTGGTCTGCTCACACGCTGGGGTGGGCAGGGGCTGGGAGCTGAGGCTCGGGCTTTGGTCGGATCCCAGGGAGAGGACTGGGGCTGGCGGCGTGCACACAGCCTGAAGGGGTTAGTGCACCACAGCTAGCCGGGAGGGAGTCCGGGAAAAAGCCTGGACTTGCCTAAGAGGCAAGAGACCACTGTTTCAAGGTGCGCGAGGAGAGGGGATTCAGAGCGCCACCTAAACGAGCTCCAGAGACGGGCGCGAGCCGCGGCTATCAGCACGGGCCCCAGAGACGGGTATGAGATGCTAAGGCTGCTGCTGCCGCCACCAAGAAGCCTGTGTGCGAGCACAGGTCACTCTCCACACCTCCCCTCCCGGGAGCCCATGCAGCCCACGACTGCCAGGGTCCCGTGATCCAGGGACAACTTCCCCGGGAGAACACACGGTGCGCCTCAGGCTGGTGCAATGTCACGCCGGCCTCTGCCGCTGCAGGCCCGCCCCGCACTCCGTACCCCTCCCTCCCCCTGGCCTGAGTGAGCCAGAGGCCCCGAATCAGCTGCTCCTTTAACCCTGTCCTGTCTGTAGGAACGCCCTCAGGCGACCTACACGCAGAGGCAGGACCAAATCCAAGGCTGAGCCCCAGGAGCTGTGCGAACAAAGAAGAGAAAGGGAAATCTCTCCCAGCAGCCTCAGGAGCAGCAGATTAAATCTCCACAATCAACTTGATGTACCCTGCATCTGCGGAATACCTGAATAGACAACGAATCATCCCAAAACTGAGGTGGTGGACTTTGGGAGCAACTGTAGACATGGGGTTTGCTTTCTGCATCTAATTTGTTTCTGCTTTTATGTTTATCGTAGTTTAGTATTTAGAGTTTATTATCATTGGTAGATTTGTTTATTGATTTGGTCGCTCTCTTCGTTTTTTTTAATATATAGATAATCTTTTTGTTTTTCCTTTTTTTCTTTTTGTGAGTGTGTATGCTTCTTTCTGTGATTTTTTCTGTATAGCTTTGCTTTTACCATTTGTCCTAGGGTTCTGTCTTTTTTTTTTTTTCCCGTATAGTTTTTAGCGCTTGTTATAATTGGTGGATTTGTTTTTTTGGTTTTGTTGCTCTCTTCTTCCTTTTTTCAAATTACTTTTTATTTTTAAAAAAAAAATTTATTTTAATAACTTTTCTTTTCCTCCCTCCCTCCCTTCGTTCCTTCCTTCTTTCTTCTTTCTTTTTTTCCCTCCCTTTTCTTCTGAGCTGTGTGGCTGACAGGGTCTTGGGGCTCCAGCCAGGTGTCAGGGCTGTGCCTCTGAGGTGGGAGAGCCAAGTTCAGGACATAGGTCCTCCAGAGACCTCTTGGCTCCGCATAATATCAAATGGTGAAAGCTCTCCCAGAGATCTCCATCTCAACCCTAAGACCCAGCTCCACTCAACGACCAGCAAGCTACAGTGCTGGACACCCTTTGCCAAACAACTGGCAAGACAGGAACACAACCCCACCCATTAGCAGAGAGGCTGCCTAAAATCATAATAAGGTCACAGACACCCTAAAACACACCACCGGACGTGGTCCTGCCCACCAGAAAGATCCAGCCTCATCCACGAGAACACAGGCACTAGTCCCCTCCACCAGGAAGCGTACACAACCCAATGAACGAACCTTAGCCACTGGGGGCAGACACCAAAAACAACAGGAACTATGAACCTGCAGCCTGCAAAAAGAAGACCCCAAACACAGTAAGTTAAGCAAAATGAGAAGACAGAGAAACACACAGCAGATGAAGGAGCAAGCTAAAAACCCACCAGACCACACAAATGAAGAGTATAATAGGCAGTCTACCTGAAAAAGAATTCAGAGTAATGATAGTAAAGACGATCCAAAATCTTGGAAATAGAATGGAGAAAATACAAGAAACGTTTAACAAGGACCTAAAAGAACAAAACAGCCAACAATGATGAACAACAAAATAAATGAAATTTAAAATTCTCTAGAAAGAATCAATAGCAGAATACCAGAGGCAGAAGAACGGATAAGTGACCTGGAAGATAAAATGATACAAACACATGGAGAGATATACCATGTTCTTGGATTAGAAGAATCAACATTGTGAAAATGACTATACTACCCAAAGCAATCTACAGATTCAATGCAATCCCTATCAAGCTACCAATGGCATTTTTCACAGAAGTAGAACAAAAAATTTCACACTTTGTATGGAAACACAAAAGACCCTGAAGAGCCAAAGCAATCTTGAGAACGAAAAACGGAGCTGGAGGAATCAGGCTCCCTGACTTCAGCCTATACTACAAAGCTACAGTCATCAAGACAGTATGGTACTGGCAAAAAAATACAAATATAGATCAGTGGAACAGGATATAAAGCCCAGAGATAAACCCACCCACATATGGTCACCTTATCTTTGATAAAGGAGGCAAGAATATACAATGGAGAAAAGACAGCCTCTTCAGTAAGAGGTGCTGGGAAAACTGGACAGCTACATGTAAAAGAATGAAATTAGAACACTCTCTAACACCATACACAAAAATAAACTCAAAATGGATTAAAGACCTAAATGTAAGGCCAGACACTATAAAACTCTTAGAGGAAAACATAGGCAGAACACTCTATGACATAAATCACAGCAAGATCCTTTTTGACCCATCTCCTAGTGAAATGGAAATAAAAACAAAAATAAGCAAATGGGACCTAATGAAACTTAAAATCTTTTGCACGGCAAAGGAAACCATAAACAAGACAAAAAGACAACCCTCAGAATGGGAGAAAATATTTGCAAATGAAGCAATTGACAAAGGATTAATCTGCAAAATATACAAGCAGCTCATACAGCTCATTACCAAAAGCACAAACAACCCAACCAAAAATGGGTAGAAGACCTAAACAGACGTTTCTCCAAAGAAGATATACATATTGCCAACCAACACATGAAAGGATGCTCAACATCACCAATCATTAGAGAAATGCAAATCAAATCTACAATGAGGTATCACCTCACAGTGGTCAGAATGGCCATCATCAAAAAATCTACAAACAATAAATGCTGGGGAGGGTGTGGAGAAAAGGGAACCCTCTTGCACTGTTGGTGGGAATGTAAATTGATACAGCCACTATGGAGAACAGTATGGAGGTTCCTTAAAAAACTAAAAATAGAAGTACCATACGACCCAGCAATCCCACAACTGGGCATATACCCAGAGAAAACCATAATGCAAAAAGAGTCATGCACCACAATGTTCATGGCAGCACTATTTAAAATAGCCAGGACATGGAAGCATCCTAGGTGTCCACTGACAGATGAATGGATAAAGAAGAGGTGGCACATATATACAATGGAATATTACTCAACCATAAAAAGAAACGAAACAGAGTTATTTGTAGTGAGGTGGATGGACCTAGAGTCTGTCATACAGAGTGAAGTAAGTCAGAAAGAGAAAAACAAATACCGTATACTAACACATATATATGCAATCTAAAAAAAAAAGAATGGTTCTGAAGAACCTAGGGGCAGGACAGGAATAAAGACGCAGATGTAGAGAATGTACTTGAGGACACGGGGAGGGGCAAGGGTAACTGGGACGAAGTGAGAGAGTGGCATGGACATATATACGCTACCAAATGTAGAATAGATAGCTAGTGGGAAGCAGCTGCATAGCACAGCGAGATCAGCTCAGTGTTTTGTGACCACCTTGAGGGGTGGGATAGGGAGGGTGAGAGGGAGATGCAAGAGGGAGGGGATATGGGGCTATATGTATACGTATAGCTGATTCACTTTGTTATTAAGCAGAAACTAACACACCACTGTAAGGCAATTATACTCCGATAAAGATGTTAAAAAAAAATTTAAAGGTTAAAAAGAGGTAAATCTATATTAAGTAGCATTGAAATTTGTGCAAGAAATATATTTAAGTGACAAAAACAGGTCACAAAACTAATACATAAACAAATACATAATATATTAATATATATAAATTATGATCTACTTTTTGTAAAAAGATGAATATTTGTACATCCCCAGAAAATTTCTGCACAGTGTTTATTGCTGAGAGTGGGATGGGAACCAGTAGGACCTCCACTGGCTTAAATGGAGAACTTATATGTTCTCCACTCCTGAATTGTTCATATTTTTGTGAAGAGCATGAACAAACTTGTAGTTTTTTAAAAGCACTGAAAATTAACAGCGTTTTCTGATTCTTATATGTAATGTTCCTACAATTAGAAGTTAGTTCCATACCCAGCACCTCCTCTTAACGTGCTAAAAGTGGTTTGGATTTAGATACCAGGTGCTGTGCAAAAGCTACTGAGCACAAGGTAGTTCTTTCACCATCAGAAACGTTCTCCAATCTAACGGCAGCCCCTTTCTAAATTAGAGTGGAGATTGGGTGCTTTTCAACTGGGCCCCCCACTTTAGCTGTCCAGGTTCAGGGTATGGAATCTAGCAGAGGCTCTGCATTACTCCCCACCCTTCCAGGACATCCAGTCCCCAGCACGGCAAAGGACTTGATGCCCGTGGCCAGTTCTGACCACACGGGGGTGTCAGCGCCCAGGCTTTGCCCGGAGCTCCTTGGCCCACAGATCACGGGAGAGCGAACCTTCTGGCTGCTGCTGCTGCTGCTGCTGTTGCTCCAGCTGCTTCTTCCGTTTGGCTTCTAGAACCGGGTTCTCATATTGTGTCTTCCTGTTGATGTGGCTGGAGCAGAAGGCAGATTGCATTCAGTTAGGAAACATTGCATCCCACAAGCAAAAAGCCAATCAGTCCAAGTCCCTTGATTAGACCTGAGCAAAGCAGGTGGTCTGAGATGTTGAGCACCTTGTGTCAAAAAGCACAGTTAGGAAGATACGATCAAATAAAAACAAAAATGAATGGTTTCCATATACTGACTGCTTATTTGTCCCAAGCACTGTGCTACCAGCTTTACATGCATTTTATTTTTAAAATCTTCAATAAATGCTAGGATAGAGGTCCTATTTTTATTCCTATTTTATGGATAAGGAAGGGAAGTTTCTGAGCAGTTAAGAAACAGCTCACCTAACAAAACAGAACTAGTCAACAGTGAAGAGGATTCAAGCTCAGACTGGCCTGCTTTCAAGTCCCAGGATTATAACCACTGACTCTGCCAAATGCCCAAGGAATCACGTGACGGGAGGGTGTTTCTTTAATTCAACAAGAAGTCGATTATAGAATTATTTTAAAAGGAGATTAAAGTGAAGATGTGGTGTTGTCTGTAATAAGTAATGCCAGAAATTCTGCGTAACTTTCTACAACAGAGTTCACGGAAGCATAAGCATTTCCCAAACGATCAAGTTAAAAGAAGGACTCTACCAACATCTGTCAGCTATTCTGATCAATAGGCATGGAGTCAGGATTCAAAGGATAAGCCTTAGGCAAAAAGACTCCAAATGCAGCTAACCTAAGCAAATGTGATGTGTTCAAAGTGACAAAGACCCAGATACTTCAGATGGCTCCAAAACTAATAAGGCCAAGGCAAGATAAAAATACACACACACACACACAAACATATATATAAATCCAAATGCATACTTTTTGCCATCACCCTATTTAGTGTATGTATATGTATATACACACATAGTACACAGACACACAAGCATAAACATATTCCTATCTTTTTTCCTTCATCAAAATCATACTTCATAAGAAGTTTGAAAATATTCCTATTATGTGATTATTTAGAACTCAAAATATTTTTTCAAGCCAGGCTTTATTTTTTAAAGCCAGGCTTGTCAAGTAGGGTGGATAGACCGACTACCCTTAATTCCTATTATAGGACTACTTGTTTATTTCCTAATTCTGGTAGGCCATTTCATGCTAAGATATAGTCTAACATTCACAGGCACATGGATCTGAGAAGACAGGGAGGAGAAATGTATGGTAAGGTAACAACTCGCCCCTCACTCCAAGTCTCTTTATCCATCAAAGCTACTAGTCATTTATTCTTTTTCTCTTTTGATGCACAAATTATTTGAGGGAGAACTCAAAACAAGCCCCAATTAGACAGGAGCCCCACTGTATATCTGGGAGAAAAATGATCTGTAGGGCACACAGAGGAATTTTATGAGGGTCAGGGAAAAGACTAAGATCACCTTTCTTTCTCTTTTAAATTTTTTAAAATTAAATTTTTTTTTAATTGAAGTATAGTTGATTTACAATGTTGTGTTAATTACTGCTGTACAGCAAAGTGATTTGGTTATACATACATACATATATATATATGTATACATTCTTTTTTAAAAAAATGTTCTTTTCCATCATGGTTTATCACAGGATACTGAACATAGTTCTCTGTGCCATGCAGTAGGACTTTGCTGCTATCCATTCCATATGTAAAAGGCTACATCTGCTCACCCCAACCTCCCACTCCATCCCTCCCCAGATCCCCTGCCCCTTGGTAAACACCACTCTGCTCTCTATGTCTGTGATCCTGTTTCTGTTTCACAGGTAGGTTCATTTGTGTCATATTTTAGATTCCACGTATAAGTAATATCATATGGTATTTGTCTTTCTCTTTCTGACTTACTTCACTTAGTATGATAATCTCTAGATGCGTCATGTTGCTGCAAATGGCATTCAAGTTGGCCTTTCTAATGCCCCCCATTCCCAATCTTTCTGTTAGGTAAAGAGGTGGTAATGTGAGTATTGACCAAAGACACCTGCTATGTTGAACTCGTAATTTTTTACAATAAGATGCTGAGCATTTTATGGCCTGGCATTGTTGCATCATATGTTTCCATCACCAGGGTATTATACGAATAACTTTTCATTGCTAGCAGCATGAGTGATAGAAAGCGTTCCAGTGATAGAAAGCGTTCCAAGTTATCTTCATTGTGGCAGGTAGGATTTTGATGATAGAACATTTATATGGCATGTGTTTCTTTTGTAAGATCTTTTATTATTACTCATCTTTCTCAGAGGAAATGATGTAAAACATTTTTTCAATGTTTACCCACTTAGGTTTCTTTTATTTTCTTTGAGTATCATCCTACCAATATATAACTGTGATGAAAGGACCAAGTGTATGCCTCTTGCTAGAATAAGGTACATGGTAAAGAGGTAGTGATGAGGGTTTGAGACTCTTAGAAATGGAACACAGGAGCCACAGGTATGGTAAAGGCAAAGAGGCTTACACAGTCTTGCCACTTAGGCTAGTTCTCAATTTCCTTCTTAATTGCGGCAGCGTTTCATATATTATTTAGATCTGTCTGACCCTTCTGGAAAGTCTGAATGAATAAATAAATGATTACTGAGAACTTCAGACTTAAGCAGGGCAAGAAATAGGCAAAACTGATTCTTTTCCTGAAGATAAACAACCCATACTCAGTGTACTGACTCCTTGCTTTTCTCATTCATTCAACTAATACTTATTATTCAGTACCTGCCATACGCCAGGACTATGTTGGGCTTTGGTAATACAGTGATAAACAGAAGACATGAATACTGCCCTCATGGATTTTATAATATAATTTATCATCATTAGATTTGCTGAATATTTTTTCATTATAAAATTAATATTATGTTACTATTATTATTCTGTTTGTGCCTTATCACAATGGCAAACTCTGTTCAGCATAAGTGTAAATAATTACAGAAGGGTGCAAACTCAAATGTGTTTTAACAGGCACTTACTCTACATAGTAGATACCATAGACAGGGTCATCAATCTTTTCCCAACCAGCAGGCAGTTCTGAAAAAGAAAAGAACATTCAGACCAAGAAGAGCATATTCTTGAAGAGCCTAAGGATTTTCAACAGCTGGGTTAGGCAAAAAAAGAAAGACTCATAAAATAATGCCTTAAATCCAATTAAAACTGCGTATCCTAACCAAAAAAAAAAACGAAGAGTGAGAATTATTTTATTGGTGTATTTTTCTACACGAAGAGCAATTCTTTACTGATATTTTGCACAAGCAAATGAAACTTAATAAAATGCAGTCTCAGGTGCCTTCATTCTAAATCAACTATTAAATGAGATTTTAATGGAAATATAGTTAAGTTTTGCCTCGAACGCCTAGTTCCTATTTTAAATATTTGCTGTTTTCTCATTTTATTGCTAGACTACCTTATTACACAAGCAAAAATGGATGAATGTTTCCTTTCATTTTCGATACAATAGTGCCGTTTCTGCTCTCCCTGGAATAAATTAAAATTTGCATCTTATTTTCTCCTTGTTCCTAATTAAAATGCTACCGAGTAAATAAAAAATGGCCACATGGAGTTGGATTTTTGAATTGCACACATCTACAACTCAATTGCTATATCTGGACAGGCCCATCTTCACCGGGGCTGTGCCTATGAAAGCAGAAACACAGGTCCTGCTCTCCAAGACTCACTACCTAAGGGGGTAGACTATTCCTCTAAATGTGGTGGTAAAGTGGCATTGGGTGATATGTGTGCCTTTCTGAAAACTCACCTGTGCTCTACCGAACTTCATAAGGTTTCATATCAAAGGCTGCAACTTCATTAACTAGGTAGTAGTGGGTTCTGTCATAATAAGAACCTACTGTGAAAAAGCCCACTGCACCAGATAATTCGGTGAAAGAAGCAACTACATTGTGTTTTGCGTCGTTAAACAAGTCTTCAGGCAGAGCAGCACTTCTCCTTAAATCTCTGTCCCTTCTTTTTGGTTCCAGGTAAGAAATGGAGTCATGTGCACGTGCACATATACACACACAGGGCTAATTACTTAAAGTTTATGTTTTGCTCAGATTTGGCTGCACATCAAGAGACATTAATTTCATGGTTTTTGCTACACCTGATATTTGTTTTCAAACAAAGAGACAGGTTCCCCCCTTTGCTTCCTTTTTTTAAACAAAACAAAACAGAACACTTAGCAGGTCTTAAGGAAGTCTTTGGATTCTGGGAGACATAAGCTACTAAAAGGCAAGGCAGGGCCAACGTGCAGATGTTGATATAACTTGGCATTTTTGTACACAGCGTCTTGCGGACGGATGCAAATCAAATGCCTGGGAAATGGTTTCCCCTTACAATGCTGGAAATTGCCATTTAAATGCAAACGAACCAGGAAAACGTTTCCAAAGAGTTGGGAAATCAGAAGATTACAAAAAGGCTAATTGGTGCCCACGCATGTGCTTGTGCTGCCGTGGGGCAGAAGAGCGAGTGGGTGCGAGGGGACCACATCATGTTTAACCAGACTTCTTTTCAAAATCTGTAACCTTGATATATGGCCTGATTATCTTCAGATAAAATAGGGGAAAAAATTAAGAATTCAATTCATTCCATTTATTTGTCAAACATTTATTTAGTGCCTACTGTCTGCCTGAAGGTATGCTAGGTGCCAGGTACACAAAGATAATTACAAGTGCACCAGCTGGGCAGACAATTCATACATCATCACAGGGTAAGCGCTTTGATGGAGGTCCAAGGAGGCTGCAAGATAAGAAGCCACCTCTGGCTTTGCCCTGTCACCTACTCAACAATTTACATACTAGAGTTGAGACATGAGGTCAGTCAACTGGTATTTCTGGATGATTGTAAATTGAAACACATCTTCTGGGACAGATTAGCAAACTCCAGAAATGTTCCAGTTTTTCCAGCTATAACTCATTTAAAATTGAAAAGACAGATTTCTCACTTCCCATGTGGTGATTAACTTAATAATAGGAATTAGTCTCTGAAAGCTTAAAATAGAAATGGGTCATCGATTTAGAAACAGAAGATGTTTGTCTTCCAATGTGCCATTTGGTTCTAAAAAGTTGAAAATGGCAGAAAATACTGAAGCCCAGAAAATGATGGCGTTACAAATTTTTTCTTTTTTCTAAACTACTCTAAAGATACATAGAGAGCCACACCCCCATGTCTAACAACTGTCAGACATCAGAACAGTCTGTACAAGATGTCACCGAGATTTCAGGTGGCTCAGACCCTTTTGGGATTGTCCAGATCTTGGTCTGAACTTTAGCCCTAATGTTTTTGTTTTTGTTTTTTTAACATCTTTATTGGAGTATAATTGCTTTATACTTATACTATATAACATATATATACTATATAACATATATATACTATATAACACAATGGTGTGTTAGTTTCTGCTTTATAACAAAGTGAATCAGCTATACATATACATATGTTCCCATATCTCTTCCCTCTTAGCCCTAAGGTTTTATCAGTCTAGTGTTTGGCTAGCTACTTAACATCTCGAAACCACATCTTTGTCCTGGATTTACCTCAAAGGTCAACTGTAGACTAAATAAGGATGTTTGTAAAACCTTTTACACAGCACCTGGCACCTAAGCTCAGCTAATGGCAACGGTTCTAGGAAAGCCCAAAAGGAACTGGACAAATCTATATGGCCTGCTTGCTTGCTGTTCCTACCACTAAAAATCTCATGTTGTACTAATTATCGCCATGGAAGTGAATATGGAGCAGAAAAATGTTCCAAGAGTTGTGTCAGGGCACAGATTGAAAGTCATGTTCACAGTCAGAGATATAGTTCTACACTGTAATTCAGTGTTGATTGGGAGGGGATCTCATTTCCCTATCTAATGAATACTCTGTAATTCGAAAAGAAGGTTCTTCAAGTGCTTTTTCATTCTGGGGAGATTACTGCAGAAGATGTGATAAATTCTGCAAAACCAAAGTGCATAATGGAGCTAGTGACCCAGCCCAGACAACAGAGTTCAGAAATGACAATTCTGCAATCAAATGATCTGTGTCCAACACCCAAGTCCACCGCCCCTGCCTCTCAGAGGCAGATTATAGAGAGGGTTTCCTTGTCACATCTGCAATTATACTGTTCATTGAAAACCTGACAGTTGCTATTGTTTGCAATTAGGATCCTCTTATTAAGAAAATGGGCAGTGAGCTTGTCAAAGGCATCTGAAGTGAATGCAAGGAAAAACTGTGCGTGTGCATGTGCGTGTGCGTGTGTGTGTGTGTGTGTCTGTCTGTCTGTGAATAAGGACATATTTGGGCCATTTCTATTATACATGTTGCTCTCCTGCCCCATATTAAACACAAAAAGTATCATAAGGAAACACTGAAAAGTCCAACAAGAAAGAATTAGTTACTAAATCAGAAAACTGGCAAAATAACATGTGCTGATCTCAAGGGCAAATATTAAGACATATTATTATTAAGTCTCCTCTTAAGCCCAATGAGAGCTCCTCTTTCAGCCCCTCTTTACAGGTAAGGAACAGGAAGCTAAGGGAAGGTGAATGACTTGCCCAAGGTCACAGAGCAAATAAGTGGCGGAACCCAGATATGAGTCTAGGCAACCTGCCCTGACCCCAGAGACAGCTCCCACTTCACCAAACCATCTCCCAGAACTGTGGCTCTGGCCATGAGAAGGTAAGAAGGTAAGTAAGCCAGTAAAACTTACTTTGTAGAGTCTTTAACAGCACAGGAAAGTTTCTACAATGTTACAGATACATGAGAAAAGAAGACAATTGATTCTTTCCTGAAAACTTCAACATTCAAGCTTCCACAGAAGCAAATAAGGCTGTGCCCCTATGCACAATGGAATTATCTCACCAACTGCCCACACACAGTGGTGGGCACTCACACACATTAGTCAGGTGGCCAGAGTAGTTTAAATTGGTTCCACAAAGGATCGAGGCACTCATTTTTCATCTGGAAAAGCTAGTTCTGTCTTTTTCAATGATTTTATCTAATATCACTGGATTGATACTTTTTTTCTTAATTTATAAAATGAGTTTCAAATTGTTCTGTCACACAGGTTGAATCTCAAGTCATTCCTACCACAATGACCACAAGGACAATTTATTATACGTCTTTAAAAATAGATCTTTCGGGACTTCCCTGGTGGCGCAGTGGTTAAGCATCCGCCTGCCAATGCAGGGGACAGAGGTGCGAGCCCTGGCCTGGGAAGATCCCACACACCGTGGAGCAACTAAGCCCGTGCACCACAACTACTGAGCCTGCGCTCTAGAGCCCGCGAACCACAGCTACTGAGCCCGCGTGCCACAACTACTGAAGCCCGCTTGCCTAGAGCCCGCGCTCCGCAACAAGAGAAGCCACTGCAATAAGAAACTCACGCACTACAACAAAGAGTAACCCCCTCTTGCTGCAACTAGAGAAAGCCCGTGCTCAGCAACAAAGACCCAACACAGACAAAAATAAATAAACAATTAAATTTATTAAAAAAAAAAAACAACGCTGAACATAAAACATTTAACTTAGCAGGGAATATAATTCAATATATTCCAAGAGGAGAGATAAAAGAGTTTGGAATTATCTGCTAATGTAAATTATTTCTGAACTGCAAGAGCTTGGACTAATCAAGACTTGATTTCCATTGACATACACACTCTGAGGAAAATGACACATATAAACCCAGGATCCGGTTTTCAAGCCATTCACTATGGTTACAAAGTCAACACGCAGCTTGTGACTGAGTAACAACATAATACTAGGACTTAGTACCCATTCAGCTAATCAGTGGAATTGCTGTACTGCTGTTACTCTAAGATCTTTCAGCTAGTCTGGAAGATTTTTGTTTTGCTTTTCTGTATTCCCCATGGAGAAAGCCACCCACACCAAATAAATAAAGAAATGAGCCTGAGATAGATTATAGGAGAGTTGAAGGGACATGGCAAGCATCTATCCCTGTTTTTTCTTACTCCTCAATTTACGAGAGTATCCGGCACTGATCTGCTAACTCTCATTCTAGTCCCAATTCCCTCAGACTTCTTCTTTGTAGACACAACTTATTACAACTCTGTGTGATGTCTGCAGTCAGACACATGGGTTGTATACGATTGACCTTTCGTGGTTAAGCCGGAATGAAAATCATAATTGGAGAAGTGCAAACTAAAGAAACAGAGGGATTAAGCAAGTCACTGGGGACCAAGGCAACCAGGGCAAGTTATGCAGGCTGGGAGGGTTTACCTAGTTCACTGTCCAGCTCCTCCGTATGGATCCCTTCTTCTCCAAAGGAATAGCAGGAATGAGACAGAAAAGAGAGAAAGAAAAATTCAGACACCAGCACCAAGAAAAGAAACTCCCCTCAAGAAAAACAGCAGCAAACACATCACTTTGTTTTGTCCTTACCTGCATTGTGGCTTATTTCATTGGCTTGACTACTCAACTCGAGACCTCAGCGTAAATCATAAAACGGGAGAGCTGATATTGGCAACATAATTATATGGCTCACTTCCTTGCATGGCAAAATAGGGTTTGATCGGTTGTAAAAGATGACAAACACCTTTGCGGTTTCAACGTCCTTACGTGGCAAGTCACTTATTACAGGTCTTATTTCAAGCAAACAAAGCCGTTAGACCTTTCAATATTAGTCCTTTTAATCCTTCAATAATCTTCTAATCAGCGAGGCAAAATTACTTAACTTATAAGTAATACCGCTGCCTGAAAAACGGAAGGCGAGGTCAAATTGAGAATACAGGTTCTAAGGTGAGCTACACTTCATCGTCTTTCAAAAGGAGTTAGAAAAATGAACTATGTCAGGACGATATACATGGGGGAAGTGAGGCTTGATGGCTGCCCCAAAAGGAGCAGTGGGAGACGGAGCTTACTTGGTATAAGATTTCTAAGGCAAACAGCTCAGAAATAATAGAATGAAAATGTTCTCTGTAATTTCAGGGAGCAAAACAAGAAAAGATCCTCTCCATTCTTGACCGTCTCTGGCTGTCAGTAAAGCATTTTATTTTGACTGTGAAGAGAACACAGGACAGCACACAACACATCATGGCATAGACAGTCACTCCAGCTACACAGCGGGTGGCTATCCCTCCACTCTAAGCTCCACAAACACAGGGATCAAGCCTGTTTTCACTACTGCAATATGTTCAGTGCCCACTGAAGTTTTTGATACATAATAGGTACCAAATATTTCTCAAATGGATGAATGAATGTATGAACAAATGAATCGATTATTGACTTCAGTCACCAACGCGGCCCTACACACCTTGTAAACTCTTGATTTAAAAACTCTCCAACTGCCAACAATAAGGTTGACACTGGTATTGTTTCCTAAGAAGGGAATCTTATTTACATAAAATCGTTCATGAAAATGGCCTTTTGGATACTATTTAAAATATCTTTGGGGGCACTCGTTCATTTCCTCAAAAATTCTTTAATGAGAACTACTATGTGCCAGTCACTATGCCAGGTGACAGCGACATCGAAATGAGCACCAACAGGCACATCTCTATCCTTCCGGGAAAGGAAACATGGCCAAAGCTCACATAGATAAAAATTAAATTAAAACTATGGTAAGTTCTCTGAAGTTAAGATACATAATAGACTGACCTAATCATATCTGGGGGCAAAGTCCGGGGCAGAATCCCTGAGCTGTCATCTGAAGGTTATGCAAAATTTAATGAAAAGACTTAGAGTGAAAAATGACTAGAATTTAAGCTCTGCAAGAGCAGGGCTTCTTGTTTATTGTGTTCAATGATACATCTGAAATTCCCAGAATGCACTGGACATAGAGAAGGCATTCAATAATTATTTGTGGGATGCAAGAGTATTCTAAGAAGGGAGAACTGCACATCTAACGATCATGGAGCAGCAGCTCGATGAGGACTCATGGGTATGAAGGACAGACTATGGGTTGGAACGAGAGTCAGACAAGCTTAGAGACTGAACCACAGAGAGCTTGGAGACACAAGCTATGGACTTGGCATTTACTGAACAGACCACAGCCATTAAACAGGGCTTGAGGCGGTGGTGATAACACAACGACATTTTAAAAAACTGCTCTGAGTACGGTGCAAGAAGGAGAGCGGGCAAGAGTCTGGGTGGAAGATGAGCATGACCTTGACCAGCATGGCAGAGATAGTGAAGAAAATGGAGAAAATGGATTCCAGAGACATTTGGGAGGCAAGGTGAACTCAACTGGTAGTACATGGGTTAGAAGTGGGTGTTAAGAAAACTAAAACGTCATGAGGGACTCTTAAGTATGTATGAATTTACCCTCCACTGAGATGGGGAATACTTACAGAAGACCAGATTTGGGGTGGAGGTGGAATCATTAGTTGGGTTTTAATCAGAATGAGTTTAAAGTCTCCTTGAGACAAACAGTGTTATTAAAGATTAAAATACTGGACTGGAGCTCAAAGGCAAGGTAGAAGGCCTCTAAGTGAACTACTAAAACACAGAAATAACAACAGGACTTATACACTGAAGATCAAAATCCAAACTAGTTTCTGACTTTATCGAGATAGGAAAAAGAAAATAGAACATTTTTACAATAAGTATGATACCATACTGTTACATTTGATATGCATGTGACCTACAGAGAACAGAAAGAAACACAGGAACAATATGGTGACCAACAATGTGATTCTTCTTTGTGTCATGATAACAAAAAACAATACAAGGCAGCTTTGTGGTAACTGGCAAGAGAAAAGGCAAATATAGGAACTGATGATACCTGCCACTGTGGTATAATCTGGTTATATACTTATAACATTTGTGTATAAAGGCACACAGACATACATATAGTTTCTAGCAGAAAAAGAATCTATGAATTCTAATGGTGAATGGACAATTACTAAGCATTTGGTATGAATACATACTTGTTCCAAAGGGAATAACATTAACACCAATGACATGAATTCTAAGAACTAAAAATAACCAGCATTGTTAAGAAAAACATTCAGTAATTCTACTCAGTACTTTTACTCCGTTTTTCTCTGTAAAAGCTACTGGAGCCTTCTATTATCTATAAAATTATATTAACAGGCATTTTCATACATTCCCAGTATAGTTATAATGGATACTGACATTGAAGATCTGTTGGTAATAAGAGGGCCTAAAATGGCTTCAAAATCATCAGGCATCAAATAAAGATTAAATTTTGTTCTGAGAAGTTTTATGGTTGGAAGTATTTTATGTTCTGAACTTTGAAAACTGGTCACCTCTGTATTATATATTAAATAGAATATGTGAATAATCAGGACAGTCCATTATCCTTAAGCATGCAAAATAATGCAGCTCCCACGCCTGTTCCGTTTCTTCTTCAGGACTCAGCAACCGAAATAAAACCAGCCTCTCAGCTATGCCTCCTCAGTCAGAAGGATTTGCATTTCCAGTTGAAGTCACCCAGCTAAACGTGAACACGCAATTCTATGTTCATTTCATGTAATCTGCGATCCACATATAGTCTGGAGTGTAAGGTTTTGACAGGATCATATTTTACGGGCTTACATTTTCAAACAAACCTCAAATTTATACGGACATCAATTCTGCCCCATAGGATAAATTAATAAAGTTTCACTATCTTACAGTAAAATGTGTATTCAAAATTATACTACTAATTCAAATGCCAGAAATCAATAATGAGTAGCAAAGCAAGCCATTTCCCTTTTAATTCGTCCATGTCAAAAAGCAATTTTGGTAGAACTTAGGATAGACTGAAAGGGAACACATTTGTTCCATCTTAATTTTCTTTTCCTTTTGCAAAAGTAATCAGAAATTCCAAAGCCTTGAAATAAACTTTCCTTTTTTATGATAGTAACTCTTATAGACAATTGATTCTTTCTTCTTCTAATTAGCAGGGAGAGTGGGGCTCAGTCTCTTTTGTGGAAGAATAGACTTTCTCATATTTAGGATATACTCTAAATCACACACAGACTCCCAATCACAACAAAATCTGCTTTCTTTATGCTGAACCTGGAGAAATAATCAAATTATGAAGTATGAAGAGTTCAAGAAAAGTTCCTGATTTTTTTTTCTCTAAGACTGTCACAATATATAATTAGCGTCCAATAAGTGAGTGATCAGAGCATCTTTGGTTTCTAAATTCCTAGAGACTTTCTAGAATTTTCTCCAAGTTCCTGAAGGCACACGTTGCATCTACATTTGAATACTTTCTGACTGTGCTGAAGTTCTGTTTCTAACAGAGAACTGAGGATGCCTTTATGTTTAAACAAATCATTCTTTGAAAGCAATTTTGCTGATTTCTCTCCTGCTTTTGGAAACCATAATGCACTTACTAGAAACTGGATTACCTTTCAAAAACCCATGGTTAGAAACCCGGTTGACCTTGCTACAACGCTTTAAAATTTGCATGTGTGAACAAGCCCCTTAAACCCAGACCTTCCTAGCTCCTTACCATCATCTTCACACTCTTCCAGAGGCTTCTGCTGCTTGTTCAGGCACCGAGGGTCTAACCAAGATGTTGTTTTTGTGTTATGGCTGAAATCCAGAAACAAAAACAAGAAATATGTTTGAAAAGAAAAAAAAAAAAGGTAAAAAGCTCAATGACAGAAGATTTAAACAGTCTTGAACATTAACTCTCTTCTACCAAAGAAAAGATACTGTCTAACAGCAAACCGAGGCCAGAAGAGAGCCCCGGTTTGGAATTATGAAATGGCTTGAAGAGGGTCTTAGGGAGGCTGCTTCCTTACTCTAAGACATCACCATTCCATCATGGAAAGCTTAAAATGTAATACCAGCTTTATTTTTGAAAACTGAGCTCCAAATCATACCCCTTGTCTATACGGCCTACTCTTGTCTAGGCTTATTTTAGTCTTCACATTTGTCAAAGAGCGCATTCCAATTTATTTTCAATTTGTCTATGACTTCAGCGTTGGATGCTGGAATTCACAAAGAAGGCTGCTGTTTCACTCGTTATATTACATAAGAATTCCCAGGACTGTGTGAAACTACTTCAATCCATGCAAGTGGCTTGAAGCTGCTAAGACATACCATTCATCACAGTATCCTAAATTATGCTTCAGACATAGTGAAGGCAACCCCAGATCACCTATCCCAAATTGAACCGAGACCAAGGAAAAGCTTGGAAAAGCTGTCACCCCACTTCCTTCTGGAGGGTCTAGCCCAACCAGAGAGGAAGTGTTTCAATAGACACTGTTCCCTTCAGTCATGTTAGAAATGCCAGGAGAATGACTGGGAGAATTGACCGGAAGCATATCTGGGACAAACTTCTGCTTGAGCAACCAGTCCACTCTATGCAAACTAAATATGAGGAGCAAAGAACTACAAGTCCAGTAGTTCAAGCTGCAAACCAGAAACGAAACATAGAAAATTTAAAAAAAAAAAATTTTTTTTTTTCGAAGTTTACGTAGTAAACTAATGTCTGAAGTTTTGGTTGTAAATACATTGAAAAAAATTATCAAAGTTTTTAATTTTAGATTCAAATCTTATTAATTGTTGGGAAAAAATTGAGGCTTAAGTGAAAAACAGAATGTGCAAATGTGTACAGACATTATCTCAACTGTGTTAGAAGAAAAAAACAGGGCTTCCCTGGTGGCGCAGTGGTTGGGAGCCCGCCTGCTGATGCAGGGGATGCGGGTTCGTGCCCCGGTCCGGGAGGATCCCAGGTGCCGCGGAGCGGCTAGGCCCGGGAGCCATGGCCGCTGAGCCTGCGCGTCCGGAGCCTGTGCTCCACAACGGGAGAGGCCACA
This sequence comes from Stenella coeruleoalba, assembly GCF_951394435.1. Lineage (NCBI taxonomy): Eukaryota > Metazoa > Chordata > Mammalia > Artiodactyla > Delphinidae > Stenella > Stenella coeruleoalba. The sequence continues at coordinate 80,635,805 of NC_137156.1, forward strand.
AGAGTGAGAGGCCCGTGTACCGCAAAAAAAAAAGGAAAGAAATAACAAATGAAAGTTAATACAGTTACAACTAAGATCACCAACAGCACTTATTTGTCCTCTTAGAACTATCATAATCTGTTATGTCATTTACATATAAATTACAATTTACTTAATCCTTACAAGAACTCTATGAGAGGAGCATTGTTAGTATTAAAGTGATTACTCCCCATTCTCCACATGGGAAAACTGAGGACAAAGATGTAAAGAAACCTGCCCAAGAACACCCTGTTGATGCATGGAATCCAACCCAGGGAGTCCCGCAGTAGAACCCATGGTCTGTGCTATTCCTACATAGTAGGAGTGCAAAAATGGTCACTGATGGGAGGGAAGATTATGTGTGATATTTTAAAAAACACTTTTTTATCTCAAGATAATTGTAGATTCACATGCAGTTATAAGAACAAACAAAGAGAGATTCCACATCCCCCCTTACCCAGATGCCACCAAGGGTAACATCTTGCAAAACTATAGTGCAAAGTCACAACCAGGATACTGACAGCCAGTCAACATATGGAACATTTCCATCATCACAGGATCTCTCACGTTGCCCTTTGACAGCCACACCCGGTTGCCTTACAATCCCTCCCTTCGAAACCCATTTTTAATCCCTGGCAACCACTGATCTGTTCTCCATGTCCATACTTCTGTCATATCAAAAATGTTATATAAATGAAATCATACAGTATGTAATCTTTTGGGACTTGCATTTTTCATTCAGCATAATTCTCCTCGAGATTGTTGCATACATCAATAATTAATTCTTTTTACTGCTGAGTAGTATTCCATGGCATGAAGGTACTACACTTTAACCACTGAAGGACATCTGGGTGGCTTCCAGTTTTTGGCCATTTGGAATAAATCTACTATAAACATTTATGCACAAGCTTTTGTGTGAATGTAAGTGTTCACTCTTCTGGACAAATGTGCAATGGCTGGGTCGTATGGTAACTGCAATGTTTAGTTTAAGACACTGCCAAACTGTTTCCTGGAATACCACACAATTTTACATACCCACAAGCAATGTGTGAGTGATATAGTTTCTCTGAAGCTTCACCATCATTTAGTGTTGTTACTATTTTTTATTTTAGCCATCCTAATAGCTATATATATACCTAGGATATCTTTGTGGTTCTAATTTGCATTTCTCTAATGGCTAATGATGTTGAACATCTTTTCATGTACTTATTTCCCACCCATATATCTCCTTCAGTAAAATGTCTGTTCATGTCTTTAGTTCATTTTCTAACTGGATTTTTTTTTAACTGTTGAGTGTTGAGAGTTCTTTATATATTCTAGATACCAGTCCATTTTGAGATGTGGGGTTTATAAATATTTTCTCCCCGTCTGTAGTTTGTCTTTTCGTTTTCTTAACAGTCTTCTGCAAAGCAAAAGTTTTCATTTTGATGAAGCTGAATTGATCAATTATTCCTTTTAGGATCATGTTTTTGATGTCAAGTCAAAGAACCCCTTTCCTATTACTAGGTCTCAAAGACTTTCTATGCTTTTTCCCCCACTAGAAGTTCTATTACTTTACATTTTGTACTTTATGATGATCTATTCTGAGTTAATTTTTTTCTTTTTTCTAAGGCATGAGGTTTAGGCTGAGGTTAATTTATTTGCTTCTGGCTATACACTTGCTCCAGCACCATTTTATTGAAAAGGCGATCTTCCTTACATTGAATTGCTTTTACATTCTTTGTTGAAAATCGGTTGGACACATTTGTGGGCCTGTTTCTGGGTTCCCTTGATCTATGTGTCTATTTCTTCATCAATACCACACAGCCTTTATTACTGTGGCTAGTTAATAAGCCTTGATATAGGCCAGACTGATTACTGTGACTTCATTCTTCTTTTCCAAAACTGTTTTACCTATTCTAGTTCCTTTGCCTTTCTATATAAATTTTAGAATAAACTTGTCTATACTAACAAAAAGCCTCACTGAGATTTCCACAGGATTTATATTAAACCTGTACACATATTTGGGGAGAACTGACATCTTCACTATACCAATTCTGAGTCTTTCAATCCATGAATAGAGTAGGTCTCTCCATTTATTTAGACTTTCTTTGATTTCTTTCATCAGTATTTTGTAGTTTACGGCATACAAAATCCTATACATGTTTCATTAGATTTATACCTAAGTGGCGTTTTTTTTAAAAGTAAATGTGAATTACATTTTCTTTTGAATTTTGTTGTCTGCTTGTTCATGGTTAGTATATAGATATACAACTGATGTTTGTATGCTTATCTTTTATCTTGCTGAACTCACTGATTCTAAAACTGTCTTGTACATTTCTGGTGATTTTCTAGATAGATAATCTGTGTGTCTTTTCTTTCCTTTTATTTAGGGCTAGAATTACAGTAAAATGTTGAATAAGAGTGGTAAGAGATAATATCCTTGGCTTATTCCCCATCTTGCAGGGAAAGTTTTTTGTCTTTCCCCATTAAGTATAATGTTAGCTGTTGGTTTTTTATAGATGTTCTTTATGAACTCAAGAAATTCCCCTATGTTCTTATTTTCCTGAGACATTTCTATCATGAATGAGTGAATTCTGTCAAATACTTTGCATCAATAAAAAAGATCATGTGATTGGTTTTTTTCTTTACTGGGGTCTTAATATGGTGGATTACATTGATTAAATTTTCAAATACTGAACCAGTCTTGTATCCCTGGAATACTTCCCACTTGGGCATGGTGTATAATTTTTTTTCTGTATTATTGATTACTGTTTGCTAATATTTTGTTATAGGTTTTTGCATCTATATTCCAGAGGATATTGCTCTGCAGTTTTCTTTTTATTTTTTTCGTGGACTATCCTTGTTTGATTTTGGTAACAACGTAATACTAGCTTCTTAAACATAATCGGGAAGTGTTCCTCCTCTTCTATTTTCAGGAAGAAATTGTGTAGAAATTTAATTCTTCTTTGAATGGTTCTCCAGTGAAATCATCTGGTTTCCAGAATTTTCTTTTTCAAGAGTTTTTAAATTATAAATTCATTAGGGCTATTTAAATTACCTATTCCATATTGGATGAGTTGTGGTAGATAATGCTTCTCAAAGAATTTGGTCTATTTCACCTAAGTTGTCAAATTTATATGTACACACTTTCTGACAGCATTTTCGCATCTTTCTGATGTCTTCAGGGTCGGCAGTAATTCTTTCTTTAAATTTTAATATTGGTAATTCACACCTTCTCTAATTTTTTCTTTGTCAATCTTGCTAGAGGTTCTTCAATTTTATTAATCTTTTTGAAGAATCAGCTGGTTGTTTCATTCATTATCTCTGCTGTTTTTGCTTTTGATTTCATTAATTTCTGCCCTTTATTGTTTCCTTCCACTTATTTCACATTTAATTTGCTTTTCTTTTCTAAGCTCTTAAATTGGGGGCTCAGATTGTTGATTAGAGACTTCTCTTTTCTAATATATATGCGTAGTGCTATAAATTTACCTCTCATCACTCCTTTGGCTGTATCCCACCCAAGAGGGTGAGGAGTTCCTTGTTACTACTGGGTAGAGATGGGAATTCCAGCTCCACACTAGGGCTCTTCTGACACCAGCTTGGCTGGGAGTGGTAGGAGTGCCTTATTACTGTTCCCACTAACTCTCTGAGGAGGCTGGGGGCCACTTTACCACTGGTGGTAAAAATGCTGACTCTTCACCAAACCTCCTCTGCCACTACCCCAGTGGGGAGAGAGGCTGCCTTGTTACTGCCATGTCAGGATGGGCATCCAGGCTCCCCCAACGTGGTCTCCATTGAAGTTAGATGAAGAAAGGGGGAGTGCTCATTACTGCCGGGCTACAAAGTCCCAGTTATCTTCTGAGCCTTTTTGGACACCACACTTGCAGGGAGGTTTGAGATCCTAGTTATATCCTGTGAAGGGTAGAGGACTAGGCTTCTCACTGATCTTTGCTGGTAGAGGTGGGAGCACAGGCTTTTGTGTCTTGTTGGCTGAAGCCCAGCAGTTATTCAATAAAAGCTTCCTGCCTTGCAGGATACCCCTTCCTGGTCCTCTGGCTAGAGAGAGTAGGCTTTTATGAGGGCTTTGTTTTTTGGTCTCCACTTGTTGGTGTTTCTGAATTACTAGCTTCTTCAGTTCCAAGTCTGAGTTATATGAGGTAAAACAAAAACTCAGGGAACCCACCACCTGTCATTTCTGTGATCCCAAGTTCCCCAGCCAGTCTGCCTTATTTTTATCTCCTTTCGAAGTCTTCTTATGTCCGTTTTCTTTATAATATCCAGAGTTTGTAAGTCCATGCTTACTTTTTTAATGTTCTTAAATTCCGGTATTTCTTAGATTTCCCATAAACTGTAAAGCTAACACAGACACATATATGTAAAACAAGGTAGATCTGATTCTATAGAAATTTAACTTGCTATTCAATGTAAGATATTCTAAGATGAAGTTCTTCAGAATGAAGGGCACCTGAAATCTCATTAACCAGGATATATAATTTAGGCTAAAATAAAAATGGTGTGTATCTAATAATTTAATATCTACAGAATTTGATAGCTGCAGACCAAATCACAGAGTTGTCATAATAAGCCATACTTTTGCCTAAATTTTCTATTAAACATTAGGCCAATGAAGATTGGCCTGGCATTGGTTAAAAGCTAAATTAGGTTATGAAAAGTAAGCAAATCACTGTACTCTCCTATAAATCAGCCACAGTCTTGGGTCTTTACTAACCATTTTTACTAAGCACAGTCCTCACTAACCATCAAAATAACCAACTTTCTTTTTTCAAATTCATCAAGTCAGTCTTGAGCAAAACTATTGATACATTCTTTTTTTTTAAATAAATTTATTTTATTTATTTTTAACTTTTGGCTGCGTTGGATCTTCATTGCTGCACGTAGGCTTTCTCTAGTTGTGGTGAGCAGGGGCTACCCTTCGTTGCAGTGTGCGGTGCATGGGCTTCTCACTGCGGTGGCTTCTCCTGTTGCAGAGCATGGGCTCTAGGTGCACAGGCTTCAGTAGTTGCAGTGTGCGGGCTTCAGTAGTTGTGGCACGAGGGCTCGGTAGTTGTGGCTCATAGGCTCTAGACCGCAGGCTCAGTAGTCGTGGCACACGGGCTTAGTTGCTCTGTGGCATGTGGGATCTTCCCGGACCAGGGCCCGAACCTGTGTCCCCTGCATTGGCAGGCAGATTCTTAACCACTGGGCCACCAGGGAAGCCCCTTTCGATACATTCTTTTCTAAAAATTTGAGTTTCACATATTACTCTGTATTAGGAATTCCTCTGTTATATTTTCCTTTGCTCAACGTAATTTTTCCTTACTAATGGACATAACTTTAAAGGCAATTTATTGCAAAAGCTAAGTATAAAATTCTAAGCTTATAGGTGACATCCATTTTTATAACATTTAAACTCCTCTGTGGTAACCAAATGATGATGATAAAAATGGTAACAGTAACAATAATGCTCAGTAATTAATACTAGCCCACGCTTTACATCCATTACCTCATCTAACTCTCACGAAAATGTGACAGGGTAGGCATGATCCACAACATTCATGTCCTTCTACACACAGGGAAAACTGAGATGCAGAGAGGCAAACTCAAGTTCCCAAGATCATATAAATAGTAAGGGGTAGAAACAACATGAGTTTTTAGGGGAGCTCTTAACCACTATACTTCCCTAACTCCCAGGAAAAGACTTCATCATCCACCCCTGTCTGCAGTCAGCATTTGTCATGAGCATGAAGACAGAAATATGGACTGTCCCCTCCTTCTGGTTGGAAAATAACCCAGGAGGTATAGTTCACTCATCTCCGATTTCCTAGGTTAGTTCTGAAAGAGGGTGTTACGAGACCCAAGCCTTTTCCCTCACTCCCATGTCCTTAGGATAATTATACTTTCTTACCCTTGCTGATTTTTCTAATTACAAAATATATGCTAGAATATTATTTGAGTGGAAATATATATTCAAACCCCACAGACATGTATAATGTAGTTAAGAAAATAAATTCTTTAAATTCCTTACTTAACTCAAACTCAAGTGTTAATAGATACTTCCAGAATTTTTCTAGACATAGAAGTATATCTACATATTCATGGAAAACAAATATATACATATAATAACACAGCAGATATGTGTATATGCCCATGTATTTTACAAAGGTGAGACATTTCATATGTTATTCAAAAATGTCCTTTGTTATTGTTCCCTGAACAGCAGATCTTCAACGTTAATCTATTGGGTTGGCCAAAAAAGTTCTTTCGGGTTTTTCTGCAACATCTTATGGAAAAACCCAAATGAACTTTTTGGCCAACACGCAGTATTTGAGAAGAACAGACTTACCTATGTTTTTAATTTAATAGATTAATTGATCATTTTGTTTTTCTTTTTTATGGTACATAAAACTATGGTGAATCTTAATAGGGAATCTCAACAATAGAGCCAAAGTACAACATTTAAAAAATTGAGTATTGGTTAAGAAATTACATTATCTTAGATTTTCTAGAATGGTTTCAGTTTTATGTAATTTTTTCCTTTCCAGTACAGGTTATTTGTTAAATATTTAACTATATAATATTAAGTTTTTAATTTTGAAAGACTTTTCACATCTCTATATTCTCAAACTTCAATCCTTATACCTTACACCATGCAAAAAAATTAACTTAAAATGGATCACAGACCTAAATGTAAATTATACAACTTCTAAAGGAAATATAGCAGAAAAAGACTGCATTTTGACTTTGAGTTAGGCCAAGATTTCTTAGCTTCTACACTAAAAACACAATCCACAAGGGGAAAAAAAAAGTGAAAAATTAGACTTCATAAAAATTAAGAACTTCTGGCTCTTCAAAAGACACAGTTAAGACAATGGAAAGAAAAGCCAGACTTGGACAAAATGTTTGCAAATCACACATATAATAAAGGAATTGTATCCAGAATATATGAAGAACTCTTAAAACTCAAAAAAGAAAAAAAAAGGAAACTACAACCCAATTAAGAAAAAATAAGCAAAGGATTTATATATTCTAAGCAGCTAGATATATTCTTCATATATAATACCATAATTTATATATACACCATAGTTTAGTTGTCTAACTCTTTAGGGAAATTATTAATCTTATGCTTCCTCCAGCTCTTCAGTTTCAATGATTAGGATGTTATGCTAATTGCTTTTTTTGTACAAGGCTTGTTAAATCGTAGGAGAGAAGACCATCAGCACACGATCAGTCCTTTTACAATAAATTTACATCAGTAGCTGCTAGAGAAAGAGAAAGAAGGGAAATGGAAAAAGAGAGAGAGATTCAGGTAGAAATAATGGTACTTTACTCTATAAAATAGACTTCTCCGTTTTCGGTATAGGCCATCTCCCAGTTTTCAGGTAGAGGACCTAAATTATCCTCTGCAGAAAGAGGTAGGTATTGAGGGAACTTCTGAGAAGGGTCCGTGATGGGAGCGGCGATGATGCTACTATTGACAGGCCGGAGCGTTGCTTCTTGAAGACTGTGCTCTTCTTGGTCACCAGAATCGGCTGTTTAATCATGGGGAGAGAAAAAAACCATCGTCAATCATACCCCAAACTGAGGTGTTCACTACTGTGGGCATCTATATTCTTAAAAGCCTTCATCCTTTCCTAATTGCTGGACATCGACTATACTGTTTTATTTAGATGAAAGTTCTTTTAATAGAAAACATCAAAATGATGAATCAACTTGATTTTACTGAAAAAGAAAGAAGGGAAAAACATGCTCAAATAATGAATTGCTCACAATCTTCGAAATATCAAAGAAGAAACACATTCATGACTCAAACCCTCAAGTCCCTTAAACTAAGAAGGCCATCAGGTCACAGACTGAGCTGCACTCTCATCCCGTAGGTATCATTTGGTTTCATGACTGAAGAGGACTTTTGGAGGCAAGAAAAAAATCAATTCCAAAAAGTTTAGAATATAAAGACAGCTCTACCACTGAGTCAGATTCTAGCCTCCTTGGGAAAAGTGAGGAGAATGTTACTGTGAAAACCAGGACAGTTACCTCCAGAACAGTATTGTGTTGGTGGACTGCTTTGACTTGAGTCCTGAAGGCTCTAAGTACCTGAGTCTCCTTGCCTTCTTATTAACTAGAAACATCAGGAGGTGATGTCATCGAAGTCTCCACAAACGGCATTGTTGACATTCTCAATCTCCATGGGGCTTTAAAACATATTAATCTGGGGATGTAGTCATTTTCTATCTCCCACAGTAATTCTCCTGCAGACATTTCTGATTTACTCGAAGCAGACTGAGGAATAATAAAAGGCTGTTTTCAAATCTTCCCCCGATCAATAGCTCCCAACAACACACATGAGAATAAAGGTAATCCAAAAGTTGGATGGAGGACATGTCAAGCCTATTAAATAACCACCTCCACCAAAAATCCACCGCCGTTGACGAGGCCGAGTGGCCTTTCCCTGCCTTGCATCTATCCCCTCGTCTTCTGGTACAACCGCTCAGATCTCCATTTGGAAATCATCTCCTCCATTCAAGGTCCATGTGGTCCAGGTGGGGACTGACTATACCCACTCCAAGTTCATGCAGTGGGCCCAAGTCACACCCATATCACTCTTGCCTTTATGACTGGATCAAGCACATGGTCCAAGGCAAACTAATGTAGGCATGGGAGTGCCTGCTGAAACTATCAAGCAAGAGGTAGCCTCTTGATGCTGAAGTTATTAAGCTGATAGATTCCCATGTTGTAAAGCTTGGCAAGACTTGTCTGAAAATTAAACTCATGTAGAGGAAAGCAGAGATAAAATACAGAGAAAGTCGCCTAATACCCCTGATGAAACCTCTCTGATTTCATGTACTCCTGGCCTCTTCAATTGCTTGATCTCCTAAATTCCCTTTCCTGCTGAAACCGATTTGAGTTGATTTTACAATTTGCACCGATGAGTGCAGGTTAATACAACAACTATTAAGTTTGAAGGAAAAAGAGGAAATTAGGCCACTATGGAAGAAAAAATTTGAAATTACTAATCAATAGCAAAAATCCAAAACATGGCAAGAATTAAGAGATTCACCCTTAATTCTCTAGGAGGGAAAATGTATTCATTTCTGGTACATCATTGGAAGGTACCCTTCTTAAGCTTAAGTGTATGTAAGAATCACCTGGAGAGATTTTTGTTTGTTTGTTTTGTTTTGTTTAATATTTATTTATTTGGTTGCACCAGGTCTTAGATGTGGCATGGGGGCTCCTTAGTTGCTGCTTGCCGGCTCCTTAGCTGCAGCATGTGGGCTCCTTAGTTGTGGCATGTGAACTCCTAGTTGCAGCATGCATGTGGGATCTAATTCCCTGACCAGGGACGAACCCAGGCCCCCTGCATTGGGCGTGTGGAGTCAACCACTGTGCTACCAGTGAAGTCCCTGGAGAGATTGCTAAAATGCAGACATGGCTCCCTACTTCAGACAACAGATTTGGAATTAGGTTCAAAAACGTGTATTTTGACAGCACCCAGGTGATGGAGATTCAAGTACAAGCACTACACTTTGAAGACAGAGATACAAAAATTGCTCAACAACAAAAAAATCACTAGAACCTTTAGCTTCTAGGAGGGGTTTTGCTCAGCTGGCAATGTGACAGGGTACGGTGCAGCCTCGGGGTACAAATTCCTATGACCACTGATGCCAGGTCGGAGACACAAATGATGTATGTCTAGAACACTGGAGAGGGTGTATCCTTTCTGAAAGGAGCAGAGAACTCAGCGCCAGACAATTAGTATCCTGGGGAAAAGTGTACTCAGGGTTTCCGGATTTCTGATTTTTTCAAGAGAAGGTGGAAATCTATATTTTTATGCAAAACCTTCTAATTTTCCAATCCTAATTCCTTTGAAAAATAAAGCGGTGTAGCACAAGCAAGAAAATGAAAGATAGTGATTATAAGCACTGACTCTGAAGCCAGAATGCTTGAGTTTGAATCCTGGCTTTACTCTTGACTAACTTGGGAAACACACTCAACCTCTATGTGCCTTAGTTTCCTTATCTGTAAAGTGGGGATAATAACAGTACTTACCTCATAAGGTTGGGGGGAGGACTAGTTTATGTAAAGCACTCAGCACAGTAAACATCATCTTATTCATTAAAGTTGTTATTATTAAATTTTGTTTGCAGGTCAGAGCTGGCCCTCGGGCTGCCAATTCATTATAAATAGGCAGAAAAAGGATGGATTTGACAGCAAACCACAGAACAAATCATAGTGTGCCTATTTCTAACTATGTGACTTTAGAAGAGACTTTACCTTTCTGAGCATTTGTTTCCTCATCTGTAAAATGGGCATAACACACACACCACAAAAAGGGAACTATATGAAAAACGCCTGCAAAAGTGCCTGGAGCTCAGTGAGCGCTCAACAGAGCTCAGGACTTGGATGTGCTACTGGAAACACCAAGGGTTAAGGGTCAGTGATCATCTATTAATATGATATTTAAGAGTCAGAGAAGTGCTGGGACAATAGTAGACATTCCAATAATTTTACTGAAACATTTTAATTAACCTATTTTAATAGAAACTGGATGTAACAGGAAAAGGGTGGTGGCCACAGGTGGGCCACTACATATGAAAAGAGAAACAACTTGGTTTAATCCTGAAGGTACACGATTCATGGAAAGGGGAGGGGAAGAAGGGGGGAGGAAAAAGTCCTGCCGGTACTTCAAAACCTCGACTACATCAAGGGAATATTAGCTCACTGAAAAAATATATATGTAATTTTAATTTACTAGAGAAATAAGAAATCCCTTCAGCAACTAGACCTTATTTTAAATTATCCAAATATATTTTATTTTATATGTTTTCAGTGTCTTCTTAAAGAAAAAAAGCTTTATTTACATATGATTGACATACAAAAAGCTATAGATATTAATTTTTCAGCTTTACTGAGGTATAATTGACAAAGCTGTAAGATATTTAAAATTCACACTGTGATGATTTGATACACATGTACATTGTCAAAGAATTCCTCCCATCTGGTTAACTGTTAAAAAAAGGTGACAGATATTTAATGTATACAACTTGATATGTTTGGTTTTCTGTTTCTTCCTTCTAGTTCGGGAGAACCTTAAAACAATCTCATTCTCTGAAAGAAAATCAGAAGTCCAAAAATGAGAGACTGGGGCACACATAGGGCAGATTTCAAAATTTCATAGTCCTAATCATGGCTTTGACTTTACACATGCTCTGACTTCAAAAACTCTTTCATTTAATTTACCAAACATTTAAGAGCACTGCTATCACTCTCTTACTAAAGATTGCCAATGCATCCAAAGAGGACAGGTAGAATGAATTACTGGAACACAGACTGGGTAAGCAAACAGGAGGCTGGATTCTTGCACTGTCTAGTGAGCTTATTAACACACACTATTCCTCAGCGTTCTCATCTGCAAAATGGGGAAGATAATACTTAGGCTGCCTACCAAGATCTCCAGGAGGTTTATAGGATACCTGTGAAAATGATTCATAACCGTAAATAAACATGTAAAACATGTTCATTCATGGTAAGTCAGAAGCTTCCCAGCATTTACATACACTGACACACTTGGGAGCATTTGAAGGTGACTTTGACAACATAAGCTCATGTCAAATATACATTCTGGAGCTTATTTGAAATTACACATGCATTCAGATTTATGTGCCTCCCTCACTGTGTACATAACCAGTCAAAACCTTTGAGGCTACAAAGGGCTAATAAACTTGATTTAAAGCACAAATGACACAGTGGATGAGCCACGCAGATTCTGGAGTCAGACTTTTTGGGCTGAAATGACAGCTTTCACCCTCACTGGCTTTGCGATACTGGACAAGCAATTAGACCTCCCTAGTATATGTATGAGAGCTTAGGAAAGTGCCTGCCACAGAGCACTGGGGAACCATTAGCTCTTTTGGTAATATCATTATCTCTTGACATTCCAAAGCAATATCTTACCATTAACTGCTAATGAAAAAGCAGCATCAGCAGTCTAATGTTCAACAACAGGGAGGCTGTTGGGAAAACAAGCTTAAGAACACAATTAAATAACATTTTTGGTGTCTCTTAGAGGTGGTTAATGGATGGATCAGCAACTTTTTAGTTGCGGTGGTTTGTTATATATTTTTCAAGTTGTCTATAATGAACAAAATACTTTCACAAATGTTTTAATTTATTTGTATAAATAACTGCGTGCTTTGCCCAACAGTGTAAGTCTACCTTCGTGAAGCACAAATTAACAGTGTTCTCTCTCTAGGGCCTCCTTTAGGTCTGTAATTTGGGCATAACTTGTAGGAGACTGTCCTACTGCCTTGTGTTCAACAGTCAAGTTCTACGGTGAGAATCTGGGATGACTTCTCATTACTCAGCTCCTGCCTCCATCTTTGGTTGCAGAAAGGAAGGAAGGAAGGAAGGAAGAAGCGACCTCCCCAGGATGCTCCTGGCCTTAAACTCCCTGCTCTTTTATCAGCAGATAGTGCTAATGTTATTTAGGCATGTTATTTAGACATTTTGTGCCCCCTTCAAAAGAACCAAGCAGAAGTCAGCTGAGATCGTACCAAGAGCCTGTTATTAAAAACATCCTGGTAAATATCATTTTAAATAGCTCCATAGTGTTTGTACATTTGAATCTGACACTCATGCCTCTATCACAAATGGCTCAACCAGGAGTCAAGACTTCATTATGGTACTGCCACTCTGTGCTCGAAGCAGCTGGTGGATTGCTACTTAAAGAGGTTCGGAGCGCAAGATGCTTTGACACAGCTAGCTTGATACACATATCACAGACTGGGTAGTCTCAATTATTTGAAAGGATTCATATGAGTCAGGGTATGACATGTTGTCAGCTGTCATACTTGCAGTTTGGTAAGTGAGGAGGCATTTATTCAAAATATCCCTTCCGTATTAAAGATGCCCTATCACTTGTATATCTCAGAATCAAGTCTCTCTCCATGCATCCCATCAGGCGCCACTTGGCTTTCTTTTTTTGTGCAGAAACAAATGATCAGACTGCCTTTAGCAATGATGACCCAGGCCCAGGTGGTTATTTTTTTTTTTTTTCCCCCGACACCAGGAGTTCAAGTAGGGATGTTATGAGGTCAGATTTTCTGAGGCCTGGCTTCTAGAGACAGAGATTTACAGTGGTTAGAAATTGGAAAAGCATCAAGACCTACACTCAACTATCCCTACTCTGTTCTTGCTTTGTACCGAGAAATCTACTTAGTTAATGGAGGACAAATAAAGGCACCCAAGCTTCTTGGGGACCATCCAGTCAGCTTGGCAGAACTGTTTCGATGCATGTTACCCCCAAGGTCTTTCTATTTCTGTGACCACATCTACATTTTTGGGTTATATCATAATTTGCTATTCTTATTTGTTGGAAGATCAAGACATTAAAATAGTGGCTATTTTTTTTTCAAGGAAGTATTGACTTTTTTTTCATAATCTGCTTTTATTTCGGTGAGGACTACTATAAACGGATAAAATATTTTGAAGTGGATGAGATTAACTGATTTCAATAAACAAATATGTAGCAATGGGTAAATTTATTCCAGATATTGCAACTGTAGGTCAGCCACTGGCCTAATCCATTCTAATTGAGAAAATGGAAATTTTCCTGGACTCGAATTCTTAGAGCTGGAAGGGGGAACCTAGATGTGATCTGATCCTAACCAGTCATTTTACAGATGAGAGCAGTTAGACACTATGTTCATAATAAGACAGATACCATGAACAAAGCTAGGACAGCAAGCCAGGACTCCTCCTTTCCCTAGTGCTTCTTATGGAAGGGTTGGGTTACCGTTACAATGATAAGCCATCAAAGAATTTTTTAAATTGTTGCCTTGAAAAAGTTTAGGCTTCAGAAAGGCCCATACAGGCAGGAGAAAGCATTCAACTAACACAAACTTCTTTCTAAATATCCTAGTAGACTTGGTAGCGCAAGGAGGAAAATACAGAACTGTAACTCTAAAATATCAAAGAAAATAAGTATAGGAAAAACAGAAAAAACAAGCGGTCTTCAAAGTCACAACATTATCGACGAGTAACTCATGTCTTATTCAGCTGCGACATTGTGAGTTACTATATAAGGTCAAACCCCCAAAGAGTCAAAAATATTACTGAACAGTTCTGGGTCACTGCGCTAACCCAAGGAATGTATATCACAGCCTCTGTGAACGGTGCCTCCAGGGAACGTGCAATTCCTAACCTGTACATCCTTATTCAGAGGACTTATCCTTGAAGATCCCCTCATAAAATACAGCCTACCTAAGCTTGGGCGTAGATAGCCCTGAATGTATATATAAAAATATAATGCAATGAGTAATATATGCTATATAATATAAAATACATATGCAGTATAAAATCTTATAGTATTTATTACTTTTTCATCTTTTCCCTCTTAGGGAATATAGCAGAATTTGCATAAGTTAACACATGATTTATTTCCACTGTATCTCTACTTGCAAAGGTATGAGAAAAAAGGATGCTGCTAGCCTTCCACACAGCATCAAGTGATATTAAACTATTAAACAAATTCTCCTATTTGTCTTTACAAGCAATCAGCCATAATTATGATGGAGCAGTGTCAAGACTAAGTAATGAATGAACAAAACAGATTCTTATGGATATCATTTTGAACAAAAAGAAAAGATGCTGATTATTCTTGATTTCCTTCCACAAACACTGCCCTCCTGCCCCTTTAAGATAGCTGGGTGAAGTTAAAATACTCTTGCCAAGAAGCATGAAAAACAGACCAGGGAAAAGACCATCTCTTCCCCAAGCACCATGTGGTCAGAGTTTGAATTCTGGAGATCCTTCCAAATTCCTCCTGAGAATAGAAACCTTCTTGTAACTCTTCACAAAAGCCTCCCCCAGCCCTCCTTCCCTAAGTCCACCGAGGGAGAACATCATCTGGTCTTTACCTGTAAAGCTACTGTTCATTTCAGGAACATCATCCTCTTCCTCATTCTCCGCGTGGACTATGCCAGCATTTTGCATATCATTGTAGGACTTGGTTCGCTTTGGGGTTGACTGCTTGGAGCCAGAATGAAGGCTTTGCAAGGCATCCGTCGTGATCACTTTCCCACTGAGTGGCTGGCTAGGAGGTTTGGGTGTCCCATAATAGTTTCCTAGGTGATGGAGAGACACATTTGCATGTTTCAGAAAGAATACTTTGTTTCTCTCAAGACTGCAAATCCAAATCTCTCAGCCCATTAAAAAAAAAATTTTTTTTAAACTAGAAACCCAGAACAAACTGTATTTCATTTCTAGAATGGGTTAGAAAACATGTCAGTCCTACCCAGTTAGACATGGTGATTTCGGAAGCCAGGAGGAAAGCTGCATTGTGATGGGGCAAAGAACCTACCAGGGCTAAAAACAAAGGCGTCTGTGCTGAATGGCAGAGCTTCATCCTCATTACATTTGAATTTCAATCGGTCACCTTCTTACATATATGCACCAGCATAATGCAGAATCCAATTTAGAGAGAGTGGCGCACAAAATAACAAATTCATTACTGCCGGCACCCTTACAGGCCAACAAAGTTGAGGTCACCCTCCATTAATAAGGGGACTCCTCAAGAGGGAACCAGGGCAATATTTTTTTAAAAAGGAAAGTGAACACCACGTGGCGCCTCTTTAACTGAATGGCAGGCCTGACTATCAAGGTCATGTGTGGTTGGAACAAATCCTCACCCAGTTTTAAGAGGAAACTCTTGTGTCGACAGTGGCAGCCCTCATGGGTCACTCGTTTAGTAAGTGCCCATTTTCACTTTTAGCCACTTCCCCCAGAGTTTGCCGCAGGTCTGACTGTCATGTGTGCTAAGTGACTCTGAGTGGTGCCTGTATGGGTTTTTACATTTTAATTTTTATTTTAATATGTGTATTGTTTTTTGTTTTTTTTTTTTTGTGGTACGCGGGCCTCTCACTGTTGTGGCCTCTCCCGTTGTGCAGCACAGGCTCCGGACGCGCAAGCTCAGCGGCCATGGCTCACGGGCCCAGCCGCTCAGCGGCATGTGGGATCTTCCCAGACCGGGGCACAAACCCGTGTTCCCTGCATCGGCAGGCAGACTCTCAACCACTGCACCGCCAGGGAAGCCCTAATGTGTGTATATTTTTAATGTGCAGTAGAAAAATCTAACTAGTAAGTGATAATAGTAAAATATAACATTTACTTCTAAAACTTAAGTGATAAAGCAATACTTTATAAAACTGACTTTTTTAAACTTGCAGTTAAACCTGAAGTTTCAAAAAGCAGCTATATTTAATAAGAAATTAATTGAGTAAATAATAGCAATGGTAACGATGAGTTTCCTTTCGAACACCTAAGGTAAAAATTGAGTTCTTTTAAAGAAAACCTGAAGTAAATAAACAATACTATGTTAAGATATAGACAAAATCATGAAGGTGAGTCATGAATGGCCAAAGTTTGAAAAATACAGCTTATAATCAATAATATTCAGTGACTACATGATAAAAAAAATCAACATCAGAATGCCATTGATCCATTCACCCTCTCACATCAAAGGAGTTAGGCCAGGAAGATAGATCATATTGAGTCCTTCAAAAAATCGTAAGTAGGGGGCTTCTCTGGTGGCCCCTGAAGCAGGGGACACGGGTTCATGCCCTGATCCGGGAGGATCCTGCATGCCGCAGAGCGGCTAGCCCCGTGAGCCATGGCCGCTGAGCCTGCGCGTCCGGAACCTGTGCTCTGCAACAGGAGAGGCCACAACAGTGAGAGGTCCGCGTACCGCCAAAAAAAAAAAAAAAAAAAAAATCCGTAAGTAAGGACTTCCCTGGTGGTCCAGTGGTAAAGAATCCGCCTTCCAAAGCAGAGGACGTGGGTTCTATCCCTGGTCAGGGAACTAAGATCCCACATGACTCGGTGCAACTAAGCCTGCGTGCCACAACTAGAGAGAAGCCCGTGCACCACCAATGAAGAGCCCACATGCCGCAACAAAGACCCACCGCAGCCAAAAAACAAAAAAAAGCCTAAGTTACGTTTGTAATTCTATGCTTAGTAAGGTATAATTTGTAAATAATAACAAATCCTGTACACAGTTGCTTCCCAAGAATCTTACCCCATTGTCTAACCTCAGCACATAATTGTATAAAATACACATTTTATTATACAAGCACAAAAAGAAAAGGAGACAGTAATATGCTGCTCAGCATGAGACACATAGGTGATAAAGAATTTATATGCACTAAATTTATCTTTATAATTAAAATTTCTTTCTTAACACTATTTCTCTAAAATACTTTTTGAATCATCAAATTTATGAGTATATGCACCCACTTTCTTTGAGAGTGGTGTAAACAGCATGTTTCAGCAGGGGAACCCTGAAAATGCATATTAAAAAGAGCGGTAGATGACCGGGCACCATGTTTGAATTTGAAGGAAACCAAATAGAAACCTGGTAAGTGCATTGTGGTGGCTTGTATTCAATTCAATCATTACAGTTCTTTCACAGAAAGTAATATTTCAACCTCTTGAAAAAACTTCTTTCAGGTTTCCAACTTAAAGGTATAGGGATTGAACAAAACTAGCTTGAAGAAAAGGCATCCATGTGTGTTTTTAGAGACTAACAAAAGCATAGGAAGAATGAACAAATGTATGAACCAAGACTCAACCCGCATTTCTAAAGAGGTTACAACCAAAGGATGAATCGTGCCTTTGATGAAGTTGGAACACAGCCGCAGCAGTGACTGTTTTCATGAACTGAAGACTGTTAGTGAGGTTTAGGTAAGTAAAACAGCTATTTACACAGTAATCTTCACCGTGGACAAAAGATGAGACAAACCTCTAACGAATCTAATTCTAATTCCTTATGATCACTATTATACAAAAACATCATGTACATTTTTGACTTAGAGGTTAAAGTAAGACCAATGTCTGCAAATAAGAATCTTACACTGAAAGATGTGACTAAAAGATAGGATCCTTTATTCATAATTTTATAATTATAATTTTGCAATCATTATCACTCATTTTCAGCGCCATTAAGCCAAGGCAATGTTCATGAAACTACCATCATTTAAAAATCAATTAAGGGCTTCCCTGGTGGCGCAGTGGTTGAGAGTCCGCCTGCCGATGCAGGGGACACGGGTTCGTGCCCCAGTCCGGGAAGATCCCACATGCCGCGGAGCGGCTGGGCCCGTGAGCCATGGCCGCTGAGTCTGCGTGTCCGGAGCCTGTGCTCCGCGACGGGAGAGGCCACAACAGTGAGAGGCCCGCGTACCACAAAAAAAAAAAAAAAAAAAATTAACTTAAAACTTAGGCATCCTCAGTTTAGGACAGAAATAAATGTTTGAAAAAGAAAAGTTCTAGTTAAATTTGACAAATATGTGTGGATTTTCCTCAGTTGTCAAGTTCAGGGTCTTTCTGAAGTTAATAAGTGATTAGCAGATTTCTCAATGCAATTACAAACTCCTCCCAAAAACCCACTTATTCATCATTGTTTCCTCTTTCTGGAAATTAGTTTTAAGATCAATTGGAGACAGATAAAAGCACCTATGTCAATAGGTTGAACCGTACATAATTGCTGTTGTAAAAGATAAACTGTCGAGTATCAGCAATTTCACTTGGGTTAACCTAATGTATAGGCATTGGGAGCGCGGGGCACATGGCAGTGACAAAGAACTTGGAAGAGGACAGCCTGGGATTCAAATGCCAACTTCACTGCTAATTGGTTATATAACCCTGGCCAAGTCATTTAACCATTTTTTTAAAAATCTTCATCCTCTTCTGTAAAATTGGGAATTTTAAGAATACCGAGTTTCTACCTAGAGTGCCTATTATGAGAATGCAATGAGACAGTCCATTTCATACCTTTAGCACACATAAAAGGCTTCACTACAGGGAGGCTTGATAAATGCTACTTAATGTTAATAGTGTATGTTTCTAATCTTTAAAATGAGAAGTTCCTTACACCTTGTTGGAAGGATTAATGAGACAATGTGTCTGAAGTGCTTGCCACATGGTAACTGAGTACCATTCCTTTACTGATGTAAAGGAACAAGCAATGCCAATGACCAAATAACCTTGGGCAAGTTATTTACTCTCAGTCTCACTTTCTCTGTGCAATGGGAATGGTAGCATGAGCTTTAACAACATCACAGGATTATCATGAAAATCAAATGATGTAACTTTCTTTTTTTTTCTTTTTTTTTTTTTTTTTGCGGTACACGGGCCTCCCTCTGCTGTGGCCTCTCCTGTCGCAGAGCACAGGCTCCGGACACGCAGGCTCAGCGGCCATGGCTCACGGGCCCAGCCGCTCCGCGGCATGTGGGATCCTCCCGGACCGGGGCACAAACCCATGTCCCCTGCATCGGCAGGCGGACCCTCAACCACTGCACCACCAGGGAAGCCCAAATGATGTAACTTTCTTGAAGGTATCCTGTAAACTATAAGGTATTATGAGACCATGTAATTATTCAAACTTCTCCAGTATTTCTAATTTCCCATATTGCCTACAACCTTTACAGAAAAGCTTCTATCTCGTGGTTTTCTAAGGGCAGAGGGTTCAACTTTCCTTTGCAGATATTTTTTAAAAAATCATCTGAATCAGTGACCAACATTTAAAAACTGAATATTTCTGATTAAAACCTGGATATACTGGGAGGTGCTGCCTGACAAACTGTAAGGTCTGGTTCTTTGGATTTGTCTTTTATAGGCAATGTTGGTGACAAGTGTGTGACCAAATTCACCAGGAACACACTCACTGAATTAAGGATTTCTGCACAAAGGTTTTGGCTCCTACCCTTGGTCTGCCCAGCCCTTGCCAGACAAACACCTGGCCCCAAACTAGAAGAGTCCCCTAAGGCTGTTGCAACGCAAAGGTCTGGGCAGATAAAGGGGCATGCACACCGGAGGGATACAAGAAAACCTCAAAAATCCTCTACAATTCACAGACTGGTCTTGGAGTGAATTGATTTTGGGTGAATCTGGTTTTGGACCCTGCACTTCTGGCTGATGGGGTCAGGCCACAATCCCACGTTGTCTTTCCATGCAACCAAGGGCAAGATGGCTCATGCACTCCCCCATCTGCCACAGTTACCACCAGCACTGCCTCTACCAGGCCTATATACTCTCTCACTCCACCTACCCGGATGCCCAGGCACTTAAATTCAAAACCCCACCCTTCTGGGAGATTCTCCACCTTTATCAATCATTTCCACTCTGGCCACCATCAGACCAAGCCTAACCATGGGAGAAACACAAACCTTACAGAGAGTATGCACAGGAGACTTCCTGTGAAGAATATATGAATCGCTTAATGGTACTAAATAAAAATCATTTGAAGAATTATAAATGAATAAAAGATTAATTTGGGTTATCACTTGGCAGTCTGCATCGTTTCTAAGAGACCTGACCATCTCACAGTCCCCATGTTAGCCGACACACATCTCCTGAGGTAGCCGGGCTCCCTCCCAAGTGACAATGTGAGAGTCCTGGCTACTATTTTCAGAACTGGTTCTACAATACAACTCAGCAGGGATGGTGGCTGGGGAGGGAGGGGAGGGCAGGGAAGACACAAGAGAAAGCCATCGCTGGCCTTAATTAACATGCACACACTTTGGTCACGAAGAAGCCAAAGAAAATATTTTCTGACACACATTTAAAAATTAATGGGGACTGCAAATCAATTTTTAGAGCTTGATAAAATATTGAAGGCGGACCGTAACCCTGAGTTTTAGGCCAGAATGAATCAAATCCATACAGCCTCTCGCTTTGTACAAATTTAGTATTCACTCATTCATTTCCTTACCAAGAACCTCTTGTTATGCCAGCCACTATGCTGGAAAGGTGAAAATGGGAGTAAAACATGATCTTCACAAATGCTCTTCACAAATGTACATTGGTTTTTTAAACTTTGTGCAAATAATAGTACCATTAAATGGAGATTCTCTTTCAGCAGGTCAAGGTGAGGTCTGAAATTTTGAATTCTGTTGAATTTATCAGACTGTTTAATGAATCAGTACCTGTCTTTACGTCTAGACTGTAAGCTCCATGGAGGCAGCAGCCACATGTGTTCTGTGCACCACTGCATTCCCAAACCAAACATGGTGCCAGGCACACAGTGTCACTCAGTGATTCTTTGCAGGATGAGTAACCAAACAAGCGGAGACAGCACACATAAATCCCAGCTGGGGATGCTCCTCAATACCTATGATGTGGAACTGGTTTTCAATCGCATGACTCACAGCAGTTTCTCTCCAGTCCATCAATTCTATCTGAATGATCTCAGATCCATATCACTTCACTTTGCCAGTTGCTTGCTCAACACATAATGGACTCCCCCATTTGACACAGTTCCAACCAGCACTGCCTCCACCCGCCCTATACACTCTCTCACTCCACCTGCCTGGACGCCCAGGCAGTTAAATTCAAAACCCCACCCTTCAGGGAAACTCTCCACCTTAACAATCATTTCCACTCTGGTCACCATCAGACCAAGCCTAGCCATGGGAGAAACACAAAGCTTACAGAGAGTATGCACAAGAGACTCCCTGCATCATTTCTAAGAGACACGAACCTGACCAGCCCATAGTCCCCATGTTAGCCAACACACACTTCCTGAGGTGGCCGGGCTCCCACCACTTTCTTTTTACTCTTCCTTTTCCGACCCGCTCCACCCTACAAACCTATGACGTGCATGCACAGAAGGACAGTAAGCCCATGTCCTATAATTAGAGGTTTGTTCTTGCCAGTGCCATTTACCTTTGAATTTAAGACCAAAAAAGGGCAAAATAAGTTAATAGCTTTGTCAACCTAAGGTAAAGGACCTCTCTCTTTCCAGCCTCAGTTCTCATGGTATAAAGACTAGTATCCACCTAACAGAGACAGATGTCAACAGACCATGTGTATAAAGCACTCAGCATTATGCTGGCACAATAGTAGCATGTAATAAACCCCAGCATCTCAAACTGCGCCTGATGCTGTGAGCAGGTAACAGCTCTCCTATGTAAAAGATGGCATTGCCATCAAAGTATGTATTTAAAGAACAACATTAGGGCTTGCATGGTGGTGCAGTGTTAAGAATCCGCCTGCCAATGCAGGCGACACGGGTTTGAGCCCTGGTCCGGGAAGATCCCACATGCTGCGGAGCAGCCAAGCCTGTGCGCACAACTACTGAGCCTGCACTCTAGAGCCCGTGAACCACAACTGCTGAGCCCACACGCCGCAACTACTGAAGCCCACGTGCCTAGAGCCCGTGCTCCGCAACAAGAGAAGCCACTGCAATGAGAAGCCCGCGTACTGCAACGAAGAGCAGCCCCCACTTGCCGCAACTAGAGAAGGCCTGTGCGCAGCAACAAAAAGCCAACTCAGCCATAAATAAATAAATAAATAAATTTATAAAGAACAACATTAACAAAAAGTTACCTTTATGGTGCACCTACCAGGTCACTTCCCACACATTCACTAATTCTAATCTTTAACAATCCTACAGAAAAAAAAAACATCCATCAATATTCCCATTTTCAGATGAAGAAACAGATTCACACAATGCATAAGTGATGACTGGCATTTAAACATGGATCTGTCCTGATCATCTATGCTCTCGACTCCAGGAATTGCTGGGGATCTCTGAGCAGAAAATTAAGTGAAACTTTCCTGGCCTCTGCCTCCTCGTCTTCACAGGCAGAGGAACGGACAATTGTCGCACAGATTTTCTTTGGTTCTTTCGTTACCAACAGAGAACACTGCATGCTGGAGTTTGCCAACAGAGCTTATCCCAACAGACGGCTGCTGAGGCCTGCCAAAGAACAGGACTCCAGATGGTCTCGTCTTCCTCAATGACAAACAAGAACTCTCTTCACCCCTGCTTTATCTCCGTGTCCCCTCAAAGTAGACCCTTGGCAGCTGCATTTTGGTAGACCTTCTAGGAAGCAGAACAGTACCATTATTGAAGGCTGACACCCCCCCTTTGTAATTAACATGCAGAGATATGCAACCCATAACTCCAATTGGAAATGTCACACTGGCACCGCACTTCCATGCTGAGGGGCAATCTTTGCAGGGCTCAAAGGGTATAATCAGCCTCTTCTACCCAGAGGCATTTGTAAAACAGGCATGTTTGGAACCACCCCACTGAATAGTTCATCCCTTGTAAACTCTCTCCCGGAGGAGCCCCAAGGGCTGGCTGAGGCAGCAACCTGTCTTACTGAGCACAAATGTAGATAGGGAAAAAAAAAAAAGAAAGCAAGGCAAAAAGGAGATGGTGCCGCTGATTTATTTCAAGAGTCTTATCAAATACGTTAGCTCACTGTCACAATTAGGAAGTTGGGCCAAGGAGGAAAGACACATTTAGTCTTGTCTTCTTTGCCTTGCCTTGATGTTGATTCCATCCAGCGACAGAATGAGAAGTTGGTTCAAATTGCAGAGCCAAGACCAATTATGAGCTCCACTCACAACTTTTATACCTTGTGAGGGGCAATAGTTAGGTTCCTTACACAGTGAGGAAGGGCCTCTACTCTGTTGGAGGGTACACGTCATATACCAGGCATTGTAGCTGATGGGGGTGGAAAATTTCATCATGGAGCCCCTGATCCCACTCCCCCCACCACACACACCAGATCTGGCCTTTTCCAGCGCTTCTTATCTCAGCAAATGGTTCCAGCAGCTACCCAGTTTTCTAAGACAGAAACTAGGAGTCATCCTAGGAAGAATATCATCACCTGAATCTTCTACTTCCTTCTTATGATAACCAATCCCCAAGTCCACGTAAACATCTCATACTGTTGATAAAACAATGTGTAACTCCTCTAAAAATTACAGTATTTTCTAAGATACTTATACTAATAAAAGAGCATACCCCCCCACACACACACAATCACACATATATCTCAAGATTCAGTCAACTTATCACCACCACTACCAACATAGGCTAAAGCTAACTCCATGTGGGGCTGCCAGATAAAATGCAAAACTGGTATTCTGTATTTTTATTTGCTAAATCTAGCAACCTAACTCCAGCTCAACCACCAGAGCTCATCTCAATACTATAATCCTTCTCCATGGGAAGCATTTCCTAACCCCAAAGACATCAAATCTCCCCATCATATGGTCTCCTTTAAATATCCTGATACCTGTAACATACATACAAATGTGTATTTATTTCTGAGATTGTTTGAATAATGTGTCTCATGAACTAGACTGTAAGACCCATAAGGGCAATGCTGATGTCTGGTTTTGCTCAGCATTTTATCTTTAATGAATAAATGAATGAATGTACAAACTAGTAAGAGACTCTATGAGAAAAGGATCCACTTCCAGGCAGCAGACTCAGGAAAGACTGGCATCCCAGTCCTGCCTAGGACATGACCTGAGTGAGGGGCATTTGGCCGGGTTTTGTCCCCAATTCTCCTTGGTGTCTTAGACCAGCGGTCCCCAACCTTTTGGCAGCAGGGACAGGTTTCGTGGAAAATAATTTTTTCACGGATGGGGGTGGGAGGAATGGCTCATGCAGTAGTGCGCGCGATGGGGAGCGGCAGATGAAGCTTTACTTGCTCACCCACCACTCACCTCCTGCTGTGCAGCTCGGTTCCTAACAGGCCGCGGAACCATACCGGTCAGCAGCCAGGGGGTTGGGGACCCCGTCTTAGACCATTCTCTCTCTGGATCTCAGTTCTGTCTTCTGAAGAGATGAGCTCTACTGCCTTTCCAGCTTTAAAATTTTACAATCCGGCAATTCTAAACCCCAAACAAATAGTGGACCTGAAAGAATATTTGGAAGGTTATCAGACCTTGAGGTTTTATTGGTTGACTCTACTTGTCTGCCCTATCATATGTCACGGAATGTACATAAAGAAGATCACCTCTCCTCTGCAGTAATATCCTCTTTGGCAGGATTCAAAATTACACTTTCCTAAAGGAGCTGAACTCTTAAAAGATGTGCTTAGCTCTCTGAAGTCAGGTGAGTGAGAAGGGAAGGATCTTCTTGAGTAGGTCCTCACCCGTCCTTGCAGGAGCTTTCGTTCTTCAATATATGCAAATCAATCAATGTGATACACTATATTAACAAATTGAAGGATAAAAATCATATGATCATCTAAATTGATGCAGGAAAAGCTTTCGACAAAATTCAACACCCATTTATGATAAAAACTCTTCAGAAAGTGGACAGAGGGGAACTTACCTCAACATAATAAAGGCCATATTATTATTACAAACCCACAGCCAACATCATTCTCAATGGTGAAAAACTAAAGGATTTCTACTAAGATCAGGAACAAGACAAGACTGGCCACTCTCACCGCTATTATTCAACATAGTTTTGGAAGTTTTAGCCACAGCAATCAGAGAAGAAAAAGAAATAAAAGGAATCCAAACCAGAAGAGAAGAAGTAAAGCTGTCACTGTTTTCAGATGACATGATACTATACATAAGGAATCCTAAAGATGCTACCAGAAAACTACTAGAGCTAATCAATGACTTTGGTAAAGTAGCAGGATACAAAATTAATGCACAGAAATCTCTTGCATTCCTATACACTAATGATGAAAAATATGAAAGAGAAATTAAGGAAACACTCCCATTTACCATTGCAACAAAAAGAATAAAATACCCAGGAATAAACCTACCTAAGGAGACAAAAGTTTCCTGTATGCAGAAAACTATAAGATACTGATGAAAGAAACTGAAGATGATACAAACAGATGGAGAGGTATACCATGTTCTTGGATTGGAAGAATCAACATTGTGAAAATGACTATACTACTCAAAGCAATCTACAGATTCAATGTAATCCTTATCAAACTACCAATGGCATTTTTCACAGAACTAGAACAAAAAATTTTACAATTTGTATGGAAACACAAAAGACCCCAAATAGCCAAAGCAATCTTGAGAAAGAAAAACGGAGCTGGAGGAATCAGGCTCCCTGACTTCGGACTATACTACAAAGCTACAGTAATCAAGAAAGTACGGTACTGGCACAAAAACAGAAATATAGATCAATGAAACAGGATAAAAGCCCAGAGATAAACCCACACACATATGGTCACCTTATCTTCGATAAAGGAAGCAAGAATATAAAATGGAGAAAAGACAGCCTCTTCAGTAAGTGGTGCTGGGAAAACTAGACAGCTACATATAAAGGAAAGAAATTAGAACACTTCCTAACACCATACACAAAAATAAACTCAAAATGGATTAAAGACCTAAATGTAAGGCCAGACACTATAAAACTCTTAGAGGAAAACATAGGCAGAACACTCTATGACATAAATCACAGTAAGATCTTTTTTGATCCAACTCCTAGAGAAATGGAAATAAAAACAAAAATAAACAAATGGGACCTAATGAAACTTAAAAGCTTTTGCATAGCACAGGAAACCATAAACAAGACAAAAAGACAGCCCTCAGAATGGGAGAAAATATTTGCAAACAAAGCAACTGACACAGAATTAATCTCCAAAATATATAAGCAGCTCATGCAGCTCAATACCAAAAAAACAAACAACCCAATCCAAAAGTGGGCAGAAGACCTAAACAGACATTTCTCCAAAGAAGATATACAGATTGCCAACAAACACATGAAAGGATGCTCAACGTCACTAATCATTAGAGAAATGCAAATCAAAACTAAAATGAGGTATCACCTCACACCGGTCAGAATGGCCATCATCAAAAAAATCTACAAACAGGGCTTCCCTGGTGGCACAGTGGTTGAGAGTCTGCCTGCTGATGCAGGGGATGCGGGTTCGTGCCCCGGTCTGGGAAGATCCCACATGCCGCGGAGCGGCTGGGCCCGTGGGCCATGGCCACTGAGGCTGCACGTCTGGAGCCTGTGCTCCGCAGCAGGAGAGGCCACAGCAGTGAGAGGCCCGTGTACAGCAAACAAACAAACAAACAAACAAACAAACAAAAAATCTACAAACAATAAATGCTGGGGAGAGTGTGGAGAAAAGGGAACCCTCTTGCACTGTTGGTGGGAATGTAAATTGATACAGCCACTATGGAGAACAGTATGGAGGTTCCTTGAAAAACTAAAAATAGAACTACAATATGACACAGCAATCCCACTACTGGGCATATACCCATAATTCAAAAAGAGTCATGGCCCACAATGTTCATGGCAGCACTATTTACAATGGGCAGGACATGGAAGCAACCTACGTGTCCATCGACAGATGAGTGGATAAAGAAGATGTGGCACATATATACAATGAAATATTACTCAGCATAAAAAGAAATGAAATTGAGTTATTTGTAGTGAGGTGGATGGACCTAGAGACTGTCATACAGAGTGAAGTAAGTCAGAAAGAGAAAAACAAATACCGTATGCTAACACATATATGGAATCTAAAAAAAAAAAAAACGTTTCTGAAGAACCTAGGGGCAGGACAGGAATAAAGACGCAGACGCAGAGAATGTACTTGAGGACACGGGGAGGGGGAAGGGTAAGCTGGGACGAAGTGAGAGAGTGGCATGGACATATATACACTACCAAATATAAAACAGATAGATAGTGGGAAGCAGCCTCATCACACAGGGAGATCAGCTCAGTGCTTTGTGACCACCTAGAGGGGTGGGATAGGGAGGGTGGGAGGGAGACGCAAGAGGGAGGGGATATGGGGATATATGTATACGTAGAGTTGATTCACTTTGTTATACAGCAGCAACCAGCACAACAAGGTAAAGCAATTATAGTCCAATAAAGATGTTTAAAAAAAAAAAAAAAAACTGTCCTGGAAAATATGGCAGCCATCAGACACACAAGACTATTTAAGGCTAAATTCGTTTACACTATTAAACTTAAAATCCAGTTTCTCAGTCACAAAAATCACATGTGGCCAGTGGCTGCCATGCTGGACAGCTCAGAATACTGAACATTTCCATTACTGAAGAAAGTCCTACTGGATGGCATTGGTTCTACAGAAATCGAGAAATGGTTCCCTGCTCGTCCATCTCCAGGACCGATGTTCGGACCTTCTCTTGGTTCACTGCATTTGCTCTCTCTGAATTCAGGCTTTGTGACTGGTGCTGAAACACTGAACTCATGAGATCCTCTGACGAGCTTCAGGTCAAAGGCCACCTCCTCCAGGGGACCGACTCTGATGCGAGATTCGATGTAGCACCCTTGCTAGATGCTTCTGGGGCACCCTTGTAGTTTCCTTCTCAGAACATTCATCACATCTCTTGAAATTGTTTAAATTTAATTTGTCTCCCAAGACTGAGGGTCTATAGAGACCCTAGAGCCACATAAGCCTGGGTTTGATTCCCAGCTCTGTCTCGGGCTCACTCCTGTTGTCTTTGAACTAAGCAAAGACAACAGGCATTTCTGGGCCTCATACTCTTCTTTTGTAAAATGGGGATAAACTGTACGCAGTTCATAGGATTACTGGGTAATTAAGTGAGTTGGTACACATAATGTGCTTTGAAAAGCACCCAGCACATAGTGTACACTGGACAAACATTGGCAGAAGTAAATAACTATAGAGCATAAGCACCTTCAAAGGCAGAGCTGCTTTGGTCCTCTGCCCTAGACATCACACCCTGTGCCTGGGGACAATGTTGAAACGAACTGTGTGGGCACAGAAGGGCTGCCTTTAAAACTGCACTGTCAGGAACTTGCTCTATAGATCTACTCAAAACAGTACAGTGAGATATTTGTACAGGGATGTTCATGTCAGCACTGTATACAAAACACCAAAAAAAGTAGGGAGAGGGGCATCCAAATGCCCATCTGCAGGGGACTAGTTAAATAAACTACATATATTCATACAATGGGATATGCTGCAGCATTTATAAAGAATGAGGTGGAACTGTGTACTTAACACACCTCCAAATGTGTTAAGTACAATGGACAAGAATGCAGTGAAATAAACAAGTATACATGTTTATGCCGTATATTGTCTAAGTTTTCTGAATCTCTGCACTAGACCCTCTAACAGCGGTTTCCTATGAGGAGGAGGAGAATCAATTTAGACTTAAATATACTTAAGTTCTTTACTCTAGAAAGAATTCCATCATGTACATTCATGACTTTTCCTGAAAACTGTTTAAAAGTCTTGCTGTGAAGAGTGATTTGTGTTGTGGTCTCTTCCTCTTTGGAACCAGGACAGGCCAAGAAGAAAAAAAATGTCAGCAGGGGAAACAGACAGTGAGAACCTGGGAAGTAAATAAAGATATTTTACTGGTAAATCCACTGGTTTACTGACTAGGAGAAGGGGGAGGGAATCCATCCACCAGGGTGGCAATTTCAGACCGGTCATGTGTGTAAATATAAGAGCTAACACGCTGATGGAGGGCTTACATGTGTCAGATGCTGTTCTCAGCCCTTTCCAATTATTGTCTCATTTAATCCTACCTAGGAGAAAGCACTATTATTATCCTCATTTTACCGAAGGGAAAATGAAGACATGGAGCATTAAGCAACTGGCTGGAGGGCACACAGCTCAACAACAGAGGGGCTGACACTCAAACTCTGGCAGGGCCACAGCCCAGCCTGCATGGTTGTTACTGTCCAATAGACAGAGCCGCCATCGAGGGGCTAGTCCAGGGGGAGCAAAGACAGAGAAGATCTATCCTGCCCTATTCTTGTGACAGCATCCAGCATTACATAAAAATTCCATTTTGCTTTCAGCTTATGAGAGTCAACACAATATATTCCAGTTGCTTCCAAAAAATTAGGAGCTGTCTCATATGACAGGGAAATCATACAGCTAAAAGGTCAAAAGGCTGAAGAACACAGTCAAATGGCTGAAAAATGGAGTGGATTCATATGTGGCAAAAGAGAATTTCAACTCCAAAATAACTGAGCGACATTCACAGAAAGACAGTTTTGTGGAAGGATGATTAGACATTTTCTGAAAACCTTTTTCCTGTTGCTACCCACCAGGAAGTTGGGTGAAAGTACTAATGAGCTATTTTTACAACTCTTTAGTTACATCCAGGATCTTCTGAGGTTTTCAAGAAAGTGCATGGGATCTGAAAGTCCAGCCACTGTGTTTGTTTCCTGGCAGCTGCATAACCTTGAGAAAGTTCCTAAATGCTACCTGGCCTCAGCATCCCCATCTAAAAAGTCAGGGATAATAGCTACCTCCGTCAAAGTGATCAAATTAATGGGAAAACAAAGTGACTCCACCTATGTATCACTTGTAACATAACCACCTCAATAAAATGAGTTGATTTTCTTTTTTGTCCCAGACAAGCTGTTGTCTAACCACATACTTTTTTCTCTTTCAACCCAATACTCTTGGGCTTTTCACAACCACTCCCATGCTTAACCTCTCCAAAAAGGCAAACGGATGTTTTTCATATTAGGGGCACAAGCTCCCCTGATGGGCATAATAACTGATTTCAGACAGGACAATTCACTTCCTTAAACCAAAGAGGATCCACATTTGCTCTATTCTTAGCCACTTGAATTTTTAACTGGATTCACATTTACAAAACAACACACTGAAGAAGCTCTTGGTACATCCACTCAGGCCCCCATCCCTTCCTTCCCCTCACTCCTAGACCCTAACAAATCATTCTTGCCTCGGGCATTCTCAGATGCCCTCCCAGCCCACCAACCACCAGTCACATCCCAACACTTCAAGGAAACTACAACAATTGATAATCAGCAATACTCAAAGCAAATCTTCCTGAATTCACAATATAGGAATTTGATTAATACCTAACCAATGTTAACTGTATATTCACAATTTGAAAATAAACAGTAGGTACAAAGATAATGCTCTTCCCTGCACCCCTGCAAAAAATATCAAACCAGAATCAGCATCCCTAAGATTTATGATCATTACTTAACTATTAGCCACTGCCCGGAACAGGGGCGATTATCATATCAAAGTTATAATACCCCTAATAAAGCAATAGCCTATTTCGTATTCATCCTTTGTTTTTAAGTCTCATCATGAAAATGCCACTGGGATCGTCCAATAAGTCCAAACTTTGAGTTTAGAAAAAGTACACGATATAATAACTTGACCTACTTATTATTAATAGTATCATAGTATGCTCTTCTGTCTCAAATAATAACACTCAACAGAGCAATCAAGCTATAATATTGTTTTCAGAAAATATAAGTTTAATTTCCCCTCTACATTTGGCTTTGAGCTTGCAATCTGATTTGTAGGATTTCATCCCACAGATTTATTTTCACCTGTGTGAAATGATTTATATCCATGTTATCCAACACAGTTGTATTCTGAAATATTAAAAATGTTTATCCAAAGGGACCACGTTAAATAAATTATGGTCCATCTATTTGAAGAGATTACACAGCCACTTAAAAAAGAAAACAAGAAGTGCTCTATTACTGAACTGCGAAGACCTGTAAGACATACTGTTATATAAAAGAGCAAAGTGCCAAACAGCATGTAGTGTATACTACCTTCTGTATAAAACAGGGAAGAAATGGGAACACATATGAAACACGTATGAGTATGTGTACACTCGCACAGGTCAGCATGTAGTGTATACTACCTTCTGTATAAAACAGGGAAGAAATGAAAACATACATATGAAACACATATGAGTATGTGTACACTCGCACATGTGTTTACATTAAACAGTTTCAGAAGGGAAATCAGAAACGAGTAACAGCGGTTGTAATATCTGGGGAAAGGAGAAATGGAAATGAGGCAGGTGGAAGACAGATCTAGGAAAGAGCTTACTTATCGAATACTTCTGAAATATTCTGCTTTATGAACCATGTAAATGTATCATCTACTCAAAAACTACATTAAATAGCAATTGGT
This sequence comes from Stenella coeruleoalba, assembly GCF_951394435.1. NCBI lineage: Eukaryota > Metazoa > Chordata > Mammalia > Artiodactyla > Delphinidae > Stenella > Stenella coeruleoalba. The sequence goes on from NC_137156.1 coordinate 80,667,508, forward strand.
GGTAAAAAATGACATTCCAGTCCCTTGAGATTAAGACAGCACTACCAATAAGGTCATATTTTATGACTGACTATGATTCTTCTTCCTCTTCTTTCTTATACCATACATGCCCATATTAAACACACACACACACACATGCACACACATGTTTACATCAATAAATTATGGGCTCCCCTGGTGGCGCAGTGGTTGAGAGTCCGCCTGCCGATGCAGGGGACATGGGTTCGTGCCCCGGTCCGGGAGGATCCCACATGCTGTGGAGCGGCTGGGCCCATGAGCCATGGCCGCTGGGCCTGTGCGTCCGGAGCCTGTGCTCCGCGGCGGGAGGGGCCGCAGTGGTGGGAGGCCCGCGTACCGCAAAAACATAAATAAATAAATAAATAAAATTAAATCAATAAATTAAAGGAGAAAACTCAAGTGAAAAAAAAAACAAAACCAAATTATTTTTATGGTGCTCCTCAAAGCCTTACTCCATATTCCATATATTTTATTATTATTACTCCCCTTAAGGTGAACTGCAGCCTCCTACAGATGTTCAGACTTCACTAGTCCACAGAATCTTTGCCTGGATGGCCCTGGATCCTCTGGAGGACCCAGCAGAGAGGTATCCTCACCGCTGCCATACAGATCAGCTCACCTTCATAGGTGCCGACTTCTAGAAGAGTCCCGCTCTGCTCGAGGTCCAAGAACTCCTTCACAGTCAGAAAGTTATAGTCCACGCCAGGCACCTCTCCTTCTCTGGGAGACCGGGTTGTGCCTGCAGCAGACAAGACAAAGGCACGAGAAATCATCAGTCCACTGAAACAGGAAGCACCCCATCCAGGTGTAATTAAAATAACCTGTTCAGTAAGCTGGAGTACCTAAACTGACAGACCCGCCTACTGAGACAGGGACCTGGCAAAGACAACTTCTTTCTAGCAGAAAAGTATCCTCACTTCCATCCTCTGACGCCTGGGCCCCTCAAATGCAAGAAAGAGAAAACCAAGCACAGCGAGGCAACCCAGGGAGATTTTTATCACTTGAAACATGCACTGAATGAAAAGGGTGAACTGGATTTTATACAGATGACATTCACAATCAGCAGCTTTTAGGGATCCAGTAAGTTCTAAAAAAGATATCCACCTTGGGCTTCCCTGGTGGCGCAGTGGTTGAGAATCTGCCTGCTAACACAGGGGACGCAGGTTCGAGCCCTGGTCTGGGAAGATCCCATGTGCCGCGGAGCAACTGGGCCCATAAGCCACAACTACTGAGCCTGCGCGTCTGGAGCCTGTGCTCCGCAACAACAGAGGCCGCGATAGTGAGAGGCCCACGCACCGCGATGAAGAGTGGTCCCCGCTTGCCACAACTAGAGAAAGCCCTCGCACAGAAATGAAGACCCAACACAACCAAAATAAGTAAGTAAATTAATAAATTCCTGCCCCCAACATCTTAAAAAAAAAAGATTAGCACGTTTAAAAAAACAAAAAGATATCCACCTTAAGCTCAGAGCCTAAGGGGTTTATATTTTTATCATAGGCCTCAAAATTCTTGTGTTCCTCAACACATCTGGCAACTTCCAATGTAATAAGCCCTTTGAAGAAAATGACACCCACTGCATAAACACATCACTAGAGAAATTCAATTGCCCAAGATCTGTGGCTGGATACCTCCCAGGGATTAAAATGTTGCTGCTCTCCATGTAATTAATATGTTTGGCAAAAAGAGGCCACCCATAACTTCTGATGGGAGAAAAAGGACACTGCATTTGCTAGAAAATTCCCCCCCCCCGAATTAATCTCGTCATTCTCTCAAAGACTAATAAATATAATGATTCTTCTTATGAAATAACACAGAGCGTCTAGAATATTTAAGTCACCCAGCTCAGGTGCTGGGCGGGACACCTATCAACTTAGCCCAACCTCACCCCAAAGTGTAGAAGGAATATGGTTTACACACAAAACAAAGAAAGAAAATAAACCAAGAAGCAATTACATAGTGTATACTAGGAACCTGTGTTCAACGTTAGGAGAGACCAAAAAACAGCAAAACTCATGACTTCTGCTCCTACATTCAAGTTAGGGGATATGACCAACATGGGTTCATTTTGCAAGGCACCATTACCTATGGCGCTTTCAGGTCAATGTTTTTTTAATATAATAAGCAGGGATTTTTCCCTAGTCCTAATTCTCCCTAAAATAATGAAACAAGCAACTGTATGTTAGCTCCAGTGCTCATGGCAGAGCACAGTCTCTGATCATGTGAATTTCCATGCACTTACAGTGGATACCCAGAATTCTCTCAAATCAAAAAACTCAACAGTTGTTGCATATTTCATTCAGGCTAAACGCATTTTTAAACAAGCCCTGTTTTTCTATTATCTGAAATTTGAGTGTTATAAACAGCTGCAAACTGTCCATAGAACAATTATATTACAAACGTTAGCTTATGCCCAGCATGCTGGGACTTTCTGGTAAAGAAGCCTGCTTGTATAGTGTCCAGCAGTCTACTCTTGTAGTGTATCCTAATTTGTTCCCATTTCTGGCTCCCCTGACAGATGATGACAAGGCCATTGAAGTGCTTCACAATATTTATATCTATGGTATCAAGCACACGGTGGGTATTCCAGAAGCATAAACAGTACCATATACTGTTGTAGAGCAGGTATATAGAATGGGAATGATGAACTCATAGTCTGTCTGGCTCACCAGGTTGTGGTCTTGGGCATGTTCCTGAGCTTCTTCTATTTCTCAGTTTCCTCACCTGTGAAATAAGGGTAATAATACTACCTACACTATAGGTCTGTTGTGTGTATTGAGTGGGATAAGACTTTTAGAAGGCTAAGCTCAATAATTGCTACCAGATATATACTTTATGTTACTATTAGAATGAAATGAGTTGGTAGATTATTAGAGTTCAAATTTTATATATACGTATAATTATATATATTAATACATTACATATATGATTACATGTTGCATTTTTTCAAGAATTATTCACTAAGGCCCCAATACCTGCTGGGCAGCAGTTCAGGCACTGGAGAAGAAGCCAAAGCCCCTACCCTAACGGAATTTACATTTTATTATGAAAGACAGATGATAAGTATGTATATGGATAAACCATATAATTTCAAGTATCTGAAAATCTCTTAGAGGGAGGAAGCAAGGTGAGGAGTAGGAAAGCTACTTTAGACAGGTAATCAGGAAAAGCCTGGCTAAGGAGGTGCCATGGAAACCGAGAGCAACACAGAGGTGATGGGAAAAGCGGCCCAGCCTGGGCAAAGGCCAAAGGCTCAGAAGTAGGAATAGATTTAGCATGCTGGGGGAAGGGCAAAAAGTCCAGAGTTAACTGTAGCAGAGCAATGGAAAAGAGGTTAGAAATGAAAGCAAGTGGCCAGATGAGGCAGGCCACAGCAAACATTTCATATTTTATTCTAAGGATGATGGGAAGCCACTAGAGGGTTTTGAGCAGGATAGTACCATGATTTATTTTTAAAAGATCACTGAGCTAAGGGCAGGAAACAGGCAGAGTAGGAGGGTGAGGTGGGCAAAAATAGGAGCAAGAAGACAAGTTAGTTGGTTACTACAGTGTCCAGGTGAGAAAAAAAAATCAGGTCACAGACAAGAACAGTAGACAAAGGTGACAAGAAGCAGTGAGATTTCTATTATGAATTGTAAACATTTTAAACAGCTATAAGACATAGCCCGCAGGACAGATGTATTAAAAGTACATCAACTCATCAGGCCATGCTAGGTCTGTATTTTAAAGACAGAACTTGCTGATGGAGTAGATGGAGTGTACAAGAAAAACAAAAGAATAAGGACTGCCGTCTTATTCTCTGACCTGGGCAAATGGGTTCTGCCATTTACAGAGATCAAGAAGATGGGGGAAATGGTTTTCAGGGGAAAAAATTTAAGAGTTCACTTCTGAACACGTAAAAAGTATGAAATGCCTATCGGACACCTGGATGTAGAGAGCCGTGAACAGGTGACTATGTAAGTCTGAAGATCAGAGTGGTGGTTGGGCCCTGAACTTGGGAGTCATCAGTAAACCACTGGCATTTGAAGGCAAGAGACAGAAAGAGATAATCGAGGGGGAGAGAGAGTATAGAAAAAGCAGCCAAGAAGTTTGACTTAAACACAAAAACCTTATAGTTTTCAGAAACTGAGAAGAAGAGCAAGATCCTCAGAGGAGACTAAGACAATAGTCAGCAAGGCGGGAGCAGAGGAGGAGGGTGTGATGTCTCAGAGCCAAGTGCAATAGCTGTTCAGCCGGCTCCTCGGAAAACACAGTCTACATCATATTGGGAAATTCCAGCGCAGGGCAAGAACAGAATCTCTTTGAAACTTGCTGTGAAAGAATCTGTCCTAAATATGTTTTATATGGCAACTCTCATATTTGGCCTCCATACCAAAATTCTATTAACTTAATCCACCCCCCCCAAAATGAGGATAAATAAGACCAAACAAAAGATTTGTTGGGTTTTTAAAGTCTTCTACACCACACAGTATTGGGTTTTTTTTTCCTCCTATAACCATCTTTAATCTTTGTCATTTCTTCCCACGTTTTCTGAACCAATTTCTCAGTGTAACTGTAAAGACAACAATAACCTCTGGGTCTTAATTTCCTGAAAGGATTGAAAACAATCAAGAACTTGAAAAGTGGAACATTTTAAAGGAAAACTGAAAACGAGCAGACATCATTTTCCCCTGGAAATAAATATGCTTAGAAGGACCTTTGAGCAGCAGGGGAAGGGAGTGGGGGCAGGTACATCTCCACCCACAAAACCTTCAGGGTTTATTACCCAGATAAAACCTTTCCACTCTGCAGGCCATGAGGAGGTTTACACCCAGTTATCCTCTGAACAACCTGCCCTGGGTCTGGGCCCACATGACCAGGATCCATTCAGTGACGCTAGGGAGAAAGGGCCTGGGAGGGGACCCCGCCCCCTCTTTTCTTCCAGCAGAATGACAAGCTGCCTGCTGGACACACGCCTGGCAGATGGCATTTCAAAGGTTTTTCAGGAGCCATCTGGGGTGGGTACAATGATTACAAACCACGCTTCTAACAAAGCCAGAAGGGTTACTTCCTGGCAGAAGAGAAGTAAAACAAATTCTATCATGTTTTTCGGGGACAGCATATTAAAAAAAAAAAAAAAATCACCAGGCCGACAAACAGAGGCTGCTATAGCCTACCAACACTGCTTTTTGCCGGTCTAGCTAGAAATCAGGCCAACAATATCTTGCACTTTTTATGTTTGAACAAACACAGTGCCCAGTTCCTCGCCTTCCAAAAGGGGGGAAAAAAAGAAAGAAAGAAAGAAAAAGAGAGAGAGAGAGAGAGAGAAATTATCAAACACCAGGAAAAAAATAATCGCCTCCATTTACTGGATGCTTATGTCTTAGGCAAGGTGTGAAGCGCTTAATCAACACTGCTGTATCCAATCTTCCTAGGAAACACAGAAGCATTGTTATTATACTCATTTTTTGATGAGGAAACTGATACCCAGAGAAGTAAAGTAACTTTCCCAAGGTCACATAACAAGTGAGCTGGGCAGTATGATTTGAAAGTAGGCAATGTGACTTTACTATCCCTCACTGGAAACCACTGTTGGCCAACAGAACTTGCTGCCATAATGGAAATGATCCACAGATGTCAGTCTAACATGGGAGCCACTAGCCACATCTGGTTATTATTATTTTGATTATATACATTTCAGGTGTACAACGTTATAGTTCAACATCTGTACACATGTGGTTATTGATACGTGGCTAACATGACAGAGGAAATGAACTGAAATTTTATCTAATTTTAATCACTTTAGATTTAAATAGCCACATGTGGCTAGTGGCAACTGGACTGGCCAGTACAATTCTAAACTAGGAGAGCATTTCCAGTACAATGTTCACTAGCATGCCCCCAAAGCACTTCCAGCTCTCAAAATAAAAACAAGAAACATATCAAACTGCAGAATCTTGTACTCATACAGGAAACCCATCCTTTTAAAAACTCTTATATGCTTTGAAAAATGATCTACTCAAACTGTATGTTTTGTACTAAAAATTCCGTTTGGTTCCTGTTGGCTATGGTCTCTTAGAAAAAAAAAATTCTCCTTAGATGAATTGTGGCATCATCGTTTATAGCCAAAACAAAAACCAAAAACCAGACCAAAACCAATACAGTCCCCCAAAATAAACAAACAAATAAAACTGAGTGCCTATGAATATGGGAATGACTGAATGAAATATGGTAGAGTCATCCTTAGGAAATATATATACATATATATTTTTGCTATATAAAGAATACTTGTTAGATGTACATGCAGTTACCAGAAAGAATATCTACAATGTACAGTGGAGTGATATAAAGTGCAACCCCCCCCCCCCCAAAACACTGCATTTTACTGAAAAAGAGGAAAGAAAACCCTATGGGTGTTGCATGTTTTATGAGTTAAAAAATAGTTAAACGGAGGGAACAAACGCTTAACAGTGGCAACCTCAGGAGGGTGGGCTCAGAAATGGGAAGAGAAAAAAGGACTGTTTCTTTAAATCTCTCTGAATTGTACCACTGCTCACGTAGTTGTTTTGGCACTTTATAAATCAAATAAAATAATTATTTAAGCAATCTTTACCTGATCCTTGGGCTTCCTACTCAAACAACTTCAATATTAGCTTAGTCCTTGCAAAAACGCGCCAAAGAATAGAGCCTCCAAGTGAATCAAACACACAATATTTCCCAAGGTTTCCCACCTCATAGAAAGCCAGCATCAATGTCCCCAACACTTGCCTTTAGCTATGAATAGGAATACAGGACAAATAAAGTTGAGAAGGTGGCACTATTTTTCTGCCTGATTTTGGTTTTTAAACCTCAAACTGTTCATCACTTAAACAGAGTCCTTTTGAAGTGTTAAAATTTAACAAGATTTGCACCAGAGCAGTGAATACTATCAGGCTTTTCTGCCACCAGACCACAACTTAACAAGCTAATTTGAGCTATTCCCTGCTGACTGTCTCAGTATGAGTTAGCAATGCCCCCAAACATCTGCCCCGAAAGCTTGAGTGGCTGCTTGCTTCTTGGGCACATTCTATGGTTCATAAACTTTCAGTGTACCTGGCATGAGTGACCCTTGCTGAGGAAATCAGAAAACGACCTTCCTTGTCACCAAACTCCACAAACTATGGCTACAGAAATGAAACCAGATTCGGAGCTCATTTGCTCTCTCTTCTTACTCTAGAAATTCTCTTGAAATATCCAGTTAAGGCAGCAAATAAATCCTAGAAATGAGACACTAACGTGCTATTTCCTACTGCTATGTGTTCCCAATACCATCAGGTTTCTAGGCAAGGCATCACTCAGCACCTATCCAACTTGCTTCAAGGCCAGGTTGCTAATACAGTGATTCTTACTCTACTAAGATTAAACTGTTAATACTCAAGGATATCACCTGATGTTAAATTCATCTGGGTCTTGCTTATCCAAATCTAACAATAAGACTTCCAAAAATTATAGTCATCCCAACCGCTTCCATGTTAAAGAAAGTGCATGATTTTCTATAATAAAACAAGTATTTACATTGCTTGAAACTGGTTAAATATCCAGGATAGCCTCATACTATTCATTCTTTAGTTGATGGAGATGAAGCAGAGAAGAACATGTTGTTTCCCCAAATTCACTCAGTTACCTACCACTCACACAATTTTTGCCCTATCTCAGTACCAGCAGTACTACTGACTCAGTATTTTCACTTCAAGTCAAAGCTGTTTAAAAAACTTAAATATATTCATGTAAAAAGGAAATGCTTAACTGCTACATACCTATTACAATGGATTAAAAAAAAAATCTTACGATACCAGATGCTGGCAAAAACATGGAGCAACTGGAACTCTCAAACATTGTTGCCAAGGATGCAAAATGGTAGAGCTACTGGGAAAAGACTTTGGCAGTTTGCTAAAAAGTTAAACATAAATCTACCATATGACCCCAAAATCACACTTCTAAATATTTATCCTAGAGAAATGAAAACCTACATTCACATGAAAACCTATATACAAATGTTCATAGCAGCTCTATGCATAATCAACCCAAAAGAGAAAAACAACCTGAACGTCCTTCAACTGGTGAATGGATACACTGTGGTAAATCCCTACAATGAACTTGGCTAAAGTACAGATGTACACAACAACACGGATTAATCTCAAATAGACTGCGTAAGTCTAAGAAAAGCCAGACTCACAAGGCAACGTTCTGTATAATTCCATTTCAGTGATATTCTATAAAAGGCAGTACTACAATAGGGATGGAGAATAAACCAGTTGTTGCCAGGTGTGTGGTTAGGGCTGACTACAAAGGGGACAGTAGAAGGGAATGGGGGGAGGGGGGAGGAGTTGAGGAGGCCGAACTCTTCTGTATCCTGATTGTGGTGGAGGGTGAAGGACGATGCATTTCTCAAAACCTACAGAAGTGTACGCCACAAAGAGTGAATTTTACTGCTTATAAAACTTTAGAAAAGGAAACATTTAACATTACCTCCAGTGAACAATCAGTTTCAGCCTGCCATAAACAATAACTAAAAATAAACACAACCAAAGTAAAATCATTTCATCTTACCTAGAGCCTGAGGCTCTGAGCCTAAGGCCCGCATTCTCTTATTACAAAGGGAGATTAACGAACATTAGAAAGTTGTTAGAGACCTATTAGCACCAAATTGAGACTTTCTCCTTAACACAATTACAAGGATTTTTTTAAAATTACAAAGAAGAGCATCTGCTTAGTATTGGATTAGATCTTCCTGAATAAAAAGCACTCGCTTTTACTGAAGGCTTTGTATCACCTGCTGATCCCACCAGTGAACACGAGGTATGCCCAGAGAACAGAGGACAAAAGACCAACTGACCTCTTCTAAGAGAAAGTGTTTACGTTTAAAACAAGGCCACATGCAGATGAATGGATAAAGAAGATGTGGTACATATACACACGAAATACTACTCAGCCATAAAAAAGAATGAAATAATGCCATTTGCAGCAACATGGATAGACCTACAGATTATATTAAGTGAAGTAAGTCAGACAGAGAAAGACAAATATCATATTATATCTCTTATATGTGGAATCTAAAAAAATTATACAAATGAACTTACTTCAAAACAGAAATAGAGTCACAGACATAGAAACTTATGGTTACCAATGGGGATGGTGGGGAGTCGGACGGGGGCGGGGATAAATTAGGAGTTTGGGATTAATATATACACACTACTGTATATAAAACAGATAAACAAGGACCTACTGTATAGCACAGGGAACTATATTCAGTATTCTGTAATAACCTATAATGAAAAAGAATATGAAAAAGAATATATATACAATACTGAATCACTTTGCTGTACACCTGAAACTAACACAACATTGTAAGTCAACTACACTGTACCTCAATTTTTAAAAATGGTTATTAGAAAAAGAAAACAAGTCCCCCACTTGTGTCCTTTCAAATCCACCAAACAGACAAAAACAACCCTATAGTTATTATTATTATCCCCACTTCACAGATGAGAAAAAGTGCACAGAGAGATTAGGTGACTTGCCAAAAATTACACAGCTAGTAAATGGCAGAGCCAGGATTTGAACCCAAGATTCTACTGCCACAGAGCAGCCAAAACCCCTGTATACAAAGAAGACATTGGGTATAGAAACAAACTAGCCGGGGGGGGGGGGAAGGATAGCTGAGTCTTCACAGCTCTTCATCGCCTGTCCTCATCAAAGAAAGTTTGTGCTGATGGAGTTAAGGCTGGGGGAGAATGCCAGACCCCTCCCCCCATGACTTCCTTAATCCAAAACCTGAGCTCCCAGGAACTATTTCTTACTACCTCTTAATCAGAATAATGAGGTAATTCAGGCCAGAATCCTCGGAATAGGAAAGTCAAGTAATGACTTGAACATGCATATTAACCATTCTTCCTCTTTGATGCGGGGGAGGGAACCTTGGCACATACACATTCGCGGAAATCCTGCATTCATTAAAAACAGGAAAGGGAAAATTCTCAAGCTGTCATTGAGTCACTGCAAACATTCAGCACTCAGGCAATAAAGAATAAGATCTCCAACACTCGATACATCCTTATCAAAAATCAACTTTGGAGGATTATCTTGAGGCATTTTTGTTCAGAAAGGAATTCTGAAAATCAGTAATGCCATAGTCTAGTCCTAAAGACTGCCTATCATAAAAAGGGATTAGATCAGATAGACTTCATTATGACAGGTTATACTTTTTACTTTCTCTGAATTAATGACAGCAATTGTTTGTATATAATGGAATGAACGATTTCAACCAGGTAATTTCAAAAGCATGTGAAAGAAAATGATTATTTTGGTGAAAAGTTATAATTAATGAAGAATATCAAGTTTCCACAAATTAGGTGATTTTGTAAGCCCAATGCTAAATGCTTCTAATCTTCGGCAGCTTTCTTTCTTCAGTTTCAAAAAAAACAATCAAGAGTGACTGCCAATGAGTAGATGGTTCCTTTTGGGGGTAAAAAGAATGTCCCAAAATTAGATAGCTGGAATCGTTGCCCAGTTCTAGAAATATAACAAAAATGCTGAATTTTATGGAGTGTACAATGTCTATCAATAAAGCTGTTAAAAACAATATTGCACTACAACAGAAAGTAGTCTCTGTCTTCAAGGATATTACAATTCAGTAGAGGAGCTGTTACATTTCTGTGAATAATATGCACGTGGCGTAATTTGTTCTTCAAGAGCAACCTGCTTTCATTAGTCCTTCCAATATACGAACCAAGTGCAAGCATGAGATCAGAAATTACAGACCATGTTATATTATTTTCCTAAAAACTGCAGGGGTCTGGAGTTTTCCCGGAAAGGCCAAATAGAGAAACTGTTATGAAATCTAAAATCACACTTGGTGAGTTCAAATTCCAGCTCTGATATTGACAAACTGTGTAACCACAGCCAAGTTAAACATTTTGGGCTGTGGTTTCCTCATCTCTAAAATGGGGAAATAATAATACCTGCCTCATAAGGTTGTGTAAGGATTATGTAAGCCAATACATATAACCTGCTAGGCCTGGTTATAATCTGCATTCTGTAAACACTGGCCATAACAACAAAAGCATCATCACCATCACCACCACAACTCCCTCCTTTTTCTTTCCAACCATTTTGCTTTAAAAGTAAAGAACGTAACTATTGACCCTTCATTATACCGCTACCTCGGAACACAGGTTTTCTGCACATAATGCCTGATTTAATTCTCCCAGGAGGGGCATTTTTTTCCCACAAAATTTTCACAGTTCACATAATTTTCTATCCTTAATTATCATTTTTCAAAGCCTCTCACACGAACACACACAACTCCCAACCACAACTCTTTGGATTATCTTTTGCTAAGAAATCATAAAGTCAACTCGTTCTGTGAATACCATAATTTTAGCTAATCATTTGTCATTAAGCACTGGCATGTGTAAGGATAGAGAGATGCCTATTTACTGGAATACAGTGTCTGAATTTGAGGCCCTCAAGTCCCCTAGTTTCATGTAATCGTGATCCATATGATTAACTCCTTCTCATTGAAAGGATGTAATATTTACTTATTGAAGAAATACTATACACCTGGATATAAAGAGAGAAATCAATTTATATCTAGTACCAAGAGAGAGCAGTTATAAGAGCAAGTCAAGATGGATATAAGAAAAAAGGAGTTTGTATTGATTTTAATAAATACACTGGTTCTCAGCTGACCTAGTCATGACAGTTCTTAAAGCCTTCTCAAGTATACAGACTAATAGTCATCACCATGTAAATTTAACTTTGGCTCTCATCAAGTATATACACTGCCATGTCAAAGTAAACAAAAGGAAACAGTGTGTGACGGAGGATATGAGATGCTAAAAGAATAAAGAGGAGCTGGGTACAACATTAAGCATGTACCAAAGATATACGGTACTACTTATGTATTTCCTTACTGAAACACACAAGAGTACGGCGTTTACAGTATAAAGGAAAACGTAGTGTGAACAGTAAAATTTCTAGGATTATGTTTCAGAACAGTGTTGAAACTGAACAAAAGCATAAAAACTAAGTATTTCTGTTTTTTTAACATGTACTTCCCCTCTGCCTTTTTAATTTTCTTAAATACCACCATTCACTTTGAAAAGCCTCTACTGGTACCCAAAACTCTGATTGGGATTGACATATATACACTAATATGTATAAAATGGATAACTAATAAGAACCTACTGTATAAAAAAATAAATAAAATTCAAAAAAAAACAAAACCCAAAACTCTAACATTCGAAAAGTGTCTTATGAGCCAAGTCTGAGGAACACAGCATGTCGACATCACTTAAGGATGGATTCCCAGGTAGCTGAATTCACTCCTGGGACTCTGCTATTGTTCATAAGCCACTTATGTTCTCCCCCCATAAATGATGACACAGGCAGATTCCCAGAAAACTGAACTACCGCCTTGACTTCCCTGCCCTGGGACCATCCATTACCTTATCTAATGCTTGCCAATTATCTCTCTAACTATAAGTCACATTCCAAAAAAATACAGACTGGGAGCAACTACAAAATGAGGCAGACTCAGCTGATGAACTGTTATTGCCCTTCTTTTGCTTAGTTCATTTCTCAGTGAGCAATTACAGTCTCACATTATGTAGTACTTCCCTTGTCACAACTCTGGGTTGTTTTATGTCATAGACTACACTTCCGAGATGGATGAGTCATATAAATGATTATTTTTCACTCTGCCTGGTAAGCCAAATGAAGTAGATTTTAGAGGTGAAATTAAACACAAATTATTATTATTATTATTATTTTTTTTTTGCGGTACGCAGGCCTCTCACTGTTGTGGCCTCTACCGTTGCGGAGCACAGGCTCCAGACATGCAGACTCAGCGGCCATGGCTCACGGGCCCAGCCACTCCGCGGCATGTGGGATCTTCCCGGACCGGGGCACGAACCCGTGTCCCCTGCATCGGCAGGCGGACTCTCAACCACTGCGCCACCAGGGAAGCCCCAAACACAAATTATTAATGCTTCTAAACATTGGCTTGGAAAAATGTAGACAGTGATGAACAGAAGTCTGTGCTCATGTGATATCACCCACACTGACTTTTAAAGGAACTATTTCATCAGAAAACTATATGAGGTATCAAAAGGTATTACTAGAAAATGAGTGGCCAGTTTTGAAAAAGTAAAATCAAGTAGAAATGTTTATTATTATAAGGTACTTAGAATAATTACTACTTAAAAACTATAAATTATTCTATGCTTTCTAATAGAAATTGTCCCTTTTCAAACAAGCCTTATTTCATAGATGCCAGGTGAGTGAAAGCGCTGCCTTCCAAACAGGCCACATCATTTTTAGTCCACAGACTTTTCCTTAACCCAAGAATGAAAATTACACCATTGTCATCTACACAAACTGGACCTAATATGAGTCCAGATAAAATCGGGCCAAGGATCAAATCAATGACTCTTTATTAAAGATAGAAATTCTAAAATCGATTCATTAAAAGGTAATGACATCTTAGTTCTGACATATGAACAATCTATCCTTAGAAAAAAACGAGTGCTTTCATTTGGTTTTGTTTTATTTCACACCTATTAATTAAACATCATATCACACAATGCTTACTGATCCTCACTCTCGAGTTTCATCTAATTCATCATCCCCGTCAACAGCGCCTGCTGATCAAGGGCAGGGAGAAGGGAGAGGCAGTCTTTATTTCCTTGATCTGGCAGCACAGGTACCAATGCCATTAGCTTCCTGTCAGCAGGTGAAGACCTGGGGATGTGATAGATGATCCCAGAGCTCTTACAAGGAGTTGTCATCAGACACCTGCCTCTTAACCTATTTACCCAGCAGTTACACTCTCACCTTCTAGGAAACCCACATTTTTGCCCAGAGGGAGCAAAGAGTCAAAGTTTTAAATAAACCCAAAAGCTACTGCATGGGCTTCCACAGGCGTAGCTTCTCAAAACAAAACCAAAAGTAAAAAAAGGTGTAAGTATTTGACTGAGCCAGCTGGGAAATCCAGAAAGCCTCTTCTGCTCTCAACATGTAATACACGTTACATCTGAAAAGAGTAATAAAAGATTAAAGCTATTCATTTTTAAAGTTAGTGAGTTTACAAAAGTCTGTACAAAAAAATTTTTGTTTTACCTATGTAAAACAGGAAATGAGACATTTAAGAGGAAAGAGTGCTTTTCTAAACCTTTAAATGAACAGCAACTAATGTCAATGAATGACATTTACCCCAAATTAATGGAAAATATGACATTCACAAAATAGGACCCAATCCAATTTGAGGTAGAAGTGGCTACATTAAAAATAATAAACATTACTCTCTTCTCTCTTCAGATATACAGAGTACATGCTCTAGAAAATTTAGAACCCATAAAAGAGCACAAAGAAAGCAAGCATCCCCACCATGCAAAAAGGAGCACCATCAATATGTCAAAGGTTTGAAGTCCCCAGTCGCCACTCCAGGCCCAGGGATGAAGTCCGGGCATCTTCAGGTAAATTCGCAGCCAACAGAATTGTCCCTAGCCACTGCAGGCTCCATTACAATCAACACTCAACAACCGCGGGCCAACCCCTGACAAAGGGAAAGCACTGCTATTTTCCACAGCCACATTAGCATGCCTGCCACTATGATGCCTCAATTACACGAACACTAAATATGAGAGTGAGGACACGTCACAAAGTTTATTGGAGGAAGTAGTACTGACGGATGCACAATTCAGAAATCTTTCCATGGAGTCGAGGGACTGGAATTATAAACATTCCAAAATTTATCAAAAGCAATTTCTTGCCTCAGGCTTCAAGCTCTGGGTCATGAAACAGGTTTAACAGTGATAGTGGTAAAGTAGTGGTAAAGTAAAGTAAAGTAAAGTAAAGTAAAGGTAAAGTAAAGATAGTGGTAAAGAGGAGGAAGAGGAGGAGGAAGAGGAGGAGGAAGAGGAGGGAGGGGTGGCAAGGGGGAGGGGAGGGGGAAGGGGAGGGGAGGAGGGAGGAGTGAGGAGGGAGGCGGGAGGAGGGAGGCGGGAGGAGGGAGGAGGGAGGGGAGGGGGAAAGGGGAAGGGGAGAGGGAGTCGCAGCAGCAGCAGCCATAGGTGTTAAATTTATAATACAGGTCTATTATTATCACCACCACAACCAAGTACTTATTAAGCACTTACTATATGTCAGCCACTGTGCAAAGTACATTTTTTTCCACTGAAACTTTATCATAACCACAGGGTATAGTATTAATATCCTTGCTTCTCAAATGGGGAAACTGAGCACTGAAAAGGACATATTACTTGCCTACAATGGTCACACAGTTAAAGAGGGGGCTGAACTGGGATTAAAACTCAGGATTTTCTGACGTCGGAGCCTAAGTTCTGAAGTCTGATACCAAATGGCTTCATGTCTCCCTTTGTGCCAGTCCTGTTGGTCTCCTTGTTCCTAGAATACTCCATGCCTCAGGGCCTTTGCACTTGCTATATATAACTCACCCCTAAAACGCTCTTGCTCCAGGTGGTCACTCTTCCTCCAGATAACCTCAAGGCTGCTCCCAAACCTCCTTCAAGTATTTGCTTAAATGTCACTGCTACTGACTGTTTCATGTCCCCCCAAAATCCATATGTTGAAACCCCAAGCCCCAACGTGATGGTATTTAAAGGTAGGGTCTCTGGGAGAGTTTATGTGAGGTCATAAGGGTGGGGCCCCCATCATGGTATTAGTGCCCATATAAGAAAAGACACCAGAGAGAGCTTTCACGCAAGCTCACACTCATGCTCTCTATCTGGTAATTGAGGACACAGCAAGAAAGCAGCCATCTGTAAGCCAGGAAGAGGGCTCTGACCAGAACCCAACCACACTGGTACCTTGACTTGGATTTCCACCCTCTAGATTGTGAGAAAATAATAAATTTCTGTTGTTTAAGCCACTGGTTTGCTATGGCAGATGGAACAGACTAGTCATCTTCTCTGTACGGAATTCCTTAATTTAAATTGCCTTATTTTAAACTGCAACCTCCTTCTCCATCCCTGCCCCCCACCCTGTACTACCCATGCTGCTTTATCTTTCTTCATAGCATACATTACCGCCTGCGCTGGTTATTAAAGCGGTCTCTCAGCTCCAAACCCACCCCTCCATACTCTGCTCTGTGATGCTGAGGTAGGAGTCTGCAAACTGTCTTTCCCAGGATCCTTGTGCAACAGAGACCAATTAAGGGAGACTGAGAGGCCAGAAGAATGGAGAAGGGACTTGCTTCTTTCCACTTGTTTGCTGTTCCTGTCGGTGTATCCCCGGCAGAGGCTCTTCACCTGGTAGTATCACTTGGTTCCAGGCCACAGATTCCTTAGAACCAGCCCCATCTCATCTGAGAGGTACCTGCACCCGAGGGGCGGTGCTGCCTCCTCAGAGGTCTGAGCTTTCAGCCACAGGGACCCTCCCCTAACAATCCCATCCTTTTTAGTTAGACCCTCCCTCCTGAAGAGTGTGAGCTACTTCATGACGTTATCGTCTTCTCTTTGTGTAACACAGAGTTTCCCTTTTGCTTTTTCAGACGCTATATTACTATAGATTCCCTCTGCTGAAATACCTAGTATTGCTTCTGTCTTCCTAACTTAACCCTGCCCAATATATTATAACATATTACGGTATATATTAATTTTAGATTACAAACAACATTTAAAGTATCTTCTCACAGTGGAATGTAAAATCCATGAGAACAGAGGGCCTTCTCTTTGTGTTAAAGCAGAATCCCTAGCACCTGGAAAAGCATCTGGTACACAGTAGGTGCTGAATACACATTAGCTGAATGAACGTATCCCTCTAGTGAGTAGCTTAAAATTAACCAGAAGGGCTTCCCTGGTGGCACAGTGGTTAAGAATCCACCTGCCAATGCAGGGGACAAGGGATTGAGCCGTGGTCTGCGAAGATTCCACATGCCGCGGAGCAACTAAGCCCGTGCACGACAACTATTGAGCCTGCGTTCTACAGCCGGCGAGCCACAACTACTGAGCCCGCATGCCACAACTCCTGAAGCCCATGCGCCTAGAGCCCGTGCTCCGCAACAAGAGAAGCCACCACAATGAGATGCCCACACACTGCAACAAAGAGTAGTCCCTGCTCGTGGCAACTAGACAAAGCCTGCGCGCAGCAACGAAGGCCCAATGCAGCCCCACCCCCACAAAAAAAAAAACACTAACCAGAAGCCATTACCTAGGTTTCAGCCTAAAGACCCCCTTATACCCAAAGCCTCCCTGACTCTATCTAAAGCAAATCCTCTCTAATTCTCCCTCATACACCACTGCATATTTCATTCATACTGCTTTTCAGAATCTGTAATGACTTTGTGTATCTGTACAATTATTTATTACCTTTCTCTTTCACCATGATGTTAACACTGTAAGGACTAGGGTTATGCCTGTCCCACTATATCCTCAGTGATTAGCATGGACTGGGCATGCAGTAGTCACACAATTATTTATTGAAAGAAAGGTACTTTGGAGCTCAGATAACTTTACAAGACATGAATGCTGCCAAAAAGACAAGGTAGGAGGAGATGGGAGTTAGTAGCGATCTCATCGTGGTTCTCCTTGATAAGACTTGGAATTCTAAATGGCTGCTGTTAAATGAGATTTAACCCCACAGCATGATGACACATGAAGTTATATTCATAAATTAAAATATTTCATAAACATCAATGCCATGAAAAATTTAAATCTGTGCTGAAATCAAGTTCCCTTGTGCGTTTGACAAACGTTTACTTAACACCTACTATGTGCCAGATATTGTGCAAGGTACTGGGATACAGCAACAAAATAAACCAAAGTCTCTGTCCTCATCGAGTTTACATTCTAATGAGTGGAGATACACAATAACTAAGCTAATAAATATGTCATAGAACACTCAGTGTAAGGGAGAAAAAGTAGAATAAGAGTGAAAGGAAATTCCAGAATGTGAAAATGTTCTCTTGGTCAGGGGATGTCTCACTGAGAAGGTAAAATGTGCACAGAGATCTAAAGGAAGGAAAGATGGGAGTTATACAGAAAACCTGGAAAAGTATTCTAGGCACACAGCATGTAACACCAAATACAAATGCCCTGAGGCAGGAACATGCCTGGGGTTTGGATGAGAACATGGAACAGAGACAGTCAAACATGAGACCAGGGCTTCCCTGGTGGCGCAGCGGTTGAGAGTCCGCCTGCCGATGCAGGGAACATGGGTTCGTGCCCCGGTCCAGGAAGATCCCACATGCCGCGGAGCCATGGCCTCTGAGCCTGCGTGTCTGGAGCCTGTGCTCCGCGGCGGGAGAGGCCACAGCAGTGAGAGGCCCGCGTACCGCAAAAAACACGAAAAAACAGAAAAACATGAGAGCAGAGAGAGAATGAAGATTTGATAATGCAGGGAGATGGACGTCACCACAAGGATTTTGGTTCTTACTCCAAAGAAGAAGGGAAGCAATTAAAGGGTTTTTACCAGACTAGAGTCAAGAGGTTTCACAGACTATGATTTTAAATAGGTCACTCTGTCTATTGGGTTAAGAATAAACTCTGTGATGGACAAGAATAGGAAGAGGAACAATAGTTAAGAGGATACTATAGTTATTGAAGTTATAGACTGTGATAAGGGAAAAGAGCTAGTAATCCCGCCCATTAAAACATGGAGTCCAATTCTCCTCCCTTTGAGTTTGGATCTGCTTAGCAACTTGCTTGACCAACAAAATATGGAGGAAGTGATGCTGTGTTATTCCCGAGGCTGATCAGAAGAATTCTGAAGTGGTCTCTTAGACCTGCTGATTGGCTCTTTGAACACAACAGCCATGCTAGAAGGGAGCTGGAGAGACCCACACGGAGGAGCTGAAGTTCCCATGCAACAGTCCCAGCTGGGCTCCCGGTCAACAGCCCACACAACCCTGCAGCTACAAGAAGTAAGCCCTCTAAATTCACTTGAACCACCCAGCCTTCTCTCAGTGGAACAGACACAAGACACCGCACTGAGCCCAAGTCTAACTACACATTCACAAACAAAATAAATGCTTGTTATTGTTTGTAAGCCACCAAGTTTTGGAGTGATTTGTGACATAGCAATGGATAACCCAAAGAGAATTCACTGGAGACTGGATCAACCATAAGGGAAAAAATAAGTTCCTAAGCACTTACTTGGGAGACATTAATTAACACAGTTAAGAACTTGGGCACTGGAAAGATTCGTATTTAAACCCAGGTAAGCCACTTAACATGTGACCCTAGGCAAATTCATTGATATTTCTGAACTTCAGCTTCCCCATCTGTAAATGAGATTAATAATAGGGCCTAGTTCCTAGAGATATTGTTAGGTTACACTGAGATAATGTACATAAAATACTTTGCCAGTGTCTGACACATAATGAGTGCTCTTTTAAAGAAAAGTAAGCTAGCAAAAGAATTGATTTTTCACCTTTTAAAAAATGGCATTATACCACACAACATTTTCAAAATGGAAACTTCTGTGGCTTGACTCGCTGATTTCCAATACATTAAGAGCTGAAATGCAACAAGAATTAGTCCCAGGGGAATCGGCCACCACAGCTGACTACCCATGTTCTAAGCATGAACAGTGTTTATTAAGACGTCTTATTATCATCTGCCAAACTTCCTTTCAGAAGCCTCTCGTGGCGGGTGAAGCATGGTGGTAACAGAAGGAGCTAACTAACTACCTCAGTTTAATACCTTTCCCAAAATTTAAGAACACCAAGTCTGTTTTGGCAAAGATTTTAGTCAACTCAGTGGAGAGCAAACCATTATGACACCAACTTATGAGACTCCATAAATTCATAAAAGAAAGAGAATGATCTTATCATTCCATCCAGAACCTTGCTGCTGATAATGAGTGCAAACTCCATTATAAAACCCAAGACATGTGATGTAACATCTACCACGGAGAGTGGAAGACACTTCAAACAGAAGGATCACTTTACCACTTTATTAACCTAGGCTTGATAAAAGATCAATGCTTGAGATACATCCCACTTCCACTTTATTACAGAGATTACACTGAAGACAGAGCTGATTTTAACAGTAAAAGTCTTTCTCTGGCATTTAGCCAGAAGCAATAAAATTCTGACCTAACAGTTATAGCAAAACAGAAAAACCTACTGCCATATATCTCTATGTTCAACAAGCAGCCTTCAAGATATATTGCTGGAAGGACATTAGAAGGGAATGTTGCCTTAAAAGTATCAATAGCCCACGATTTAGGAGCAAGTACAACACATGTTTACAACTAGTTTAATAAATATTTAAATATGTATGCTGACACACCATTAGTTTGTGAAATATAGATTTCAGAAAATATTGACTGGAGTCCTGGACTACTTACTGAGTAAATACAAAGTACAATGAATATTCATGAATGATGAAAATTCACTGTTTTAATGTAAATATGCATACCTCAGTTCCTGAGTGATTTAGCTTCCTATTTGGTGGTTGTTAGATTATGATAAATATTATATACCTCTTACCATATGTTAAAGAGTAATTTAAGGCACAAGAGCTTAATGAAGAGTCAAGGTATCATTTTAAACTGCAAAATGGTGAAATGCATTACAAAGTCACCACAAACTAACAGTTCTAAAACTTCTCGTTTTTACAGAGAAGCCACTGTTTATCTGCTAAGGCATAAGCCAATGTTTTGTTATTTAAAAAACCTTGTAATGGCTATTAAGCTTATTGCTTAGTTCAATAGGATTTAATGTGTCGGAGATGTGTTTCTCTACCATTCCCATTGTTGTTCTTTACAGCTACATTAGTGTAAGGTAGCAGTGGGCTCCTGAACCCCTTTATCTCTACAGAGACGTAGCAATCAAGAGAAAATACTATCGCAGAGAGAGGAAAAGCCAGAGTTTCATTCGTCCTTCAATATTCATCATTAAGAACAATGATTTCCATTAGAGAAATGCAAATCAAAACTACAATGAGGTATCACCTCACACCAGTCAGAATAGCCATCATCAAAAAATCTACAAACAGTAAATGCTGGAAAGGATGTGGAGAAAAGGGAACCCTCTTGCACTGTTGGTGGGAATATAAATTGATACAGCCACTATGGAGAACACTATGGAGGTTCCTTAAAAAACTAAAAATAGAACTACCATACGACCCAGCAATCCCACTACTGGGCATATACCCTGAGAAAACCATAATTCAAAGAGTCGTGTACCACAGTGTTCACTGCAGCTCTATTTACAATAGCCAGGACATGGAAGCAACCTAAATGTCCATCGACAGATGAATAGATGAAGAAGATGGTGGCATATATATACAATGGAATATTACTCAGCTATAAAAGGAAACAAAATTTGTAGTGAGGTGGATGGACCTAGAGGCTGTCATACAGAGTGAAGTAAGTCAGAAAGAGAAAGACAAATACGATATGCTAACACATATATATGGAATCTAAAAAAAACAAAAATGTTCTGATGAACCTAGAGGCAGGACAGGAATAAAGACGCAGACGTAGAGAATGGACTTGAGGACACGGGGAGGGGAAAGGGTAAGCTGGGACGAAGGGAAAGAGTAGCGTTGACATATATACACTACCAAATATAAAACAGATAGCTAGTGGGAAGCAGCCGCATAGCACATGGAGATCAGCTCCGCAATTTGTGACCACCTAGAGGGGTGAGATAGGGAGGGTGGAGGGAGACGCAAGAGGGAGGAGACATGGGGATATATGTGTACATATAGCTGATTCACTTTGTTATAAAGCAGAAACACACCATTGTAAAGCAATTATACTCCAATAAAGATGTTAAAAAAAAAAAAAAAGAACAATGATTTCTCCCACAGCATGGCCTGCAAATGTTAACAGATTTTCAGCAATAAAGAGATCTCAGTGTAACGATTTTGGAAAGCACCAGGTTTAATCCAATTTAACAGAATTCTCTACTGCAAGACTTCTTCAAAGCCCTTAAGATGCTCATTGACAGTTTCCAAAAAGGGCACGCTATGCTGTGTTTACCCAATTCTTTCTTCAGTGGGCATTTCACAGGACTAGTGTTCCTTGGCGCACACTTTGAGAAACACCAACACAGGCTGGCGAAATTTGAGTACCACTGTCCCTAACCCCCTAGGCAGCTTACTCATGCTTTCAGAGGAACTCAGTATCAAGAAATGATCCTTATTCTACCCCCACTCCCACCACATAAAGCTAAGTTTAGGATGAACTCTCACAATGATTTATGAGATAGATTATCCCTTCTAGACTCAGAAGACAACAACAGCCAATTGGAATCTAATTACATTATTCACCAGTTTGAAGTCCTCCAACGGCTTCCCAAAGTCTACAAAATAAAACTCAATTTTTGTAGAGCTCTTGGAAGCTTTTCCATGACCTGCTCGTGCTTTCTTCTCTGGTCATATCTGTCAGCACTCAGGATCTCAGTTTTGGCACTCCTGGCGCCTCACAACCAGGCACATGCTCCACAGGCAGAGCAGTCTTGTTCATTTCTGAATGTGGCACCTACCGTGACTGTCTACACTTGGAGACCTTAGGCCTGCCATTCCTCTCTCATACAACACTTAAACGCCATCAATTCGTACTGGACCCTCACATATTCTCTTGGTAGAAGGCTCAGCGCAGACATCGCTTCCTCCAGGAAACCTTGCCCGTTACAGAAAGACTGGGCTGGGTATCATTACTGTGGATTCTCAGAGCTTCCAGTCCTTCTCCACACCACAGGACTTATCACTCTCCAGAGAAAGGATCTGTTTACCTATTTCTTCAACTAGCATGTCAATGCCCTGGTGCTAACTATAGGGTCTGGGCACACATACCATGTCTACTAAGAAGTCTTTTACACTGCAATCAGTCAATGAAGCATAGGTAGTTGCTCAGAATGTTTGCTAGTCCATAAGAGTCACTAAACAAACTGTTGTTGAACCACTGTATGCCCGCTGTTTCATCTTTTTTTCTTTTGTATCTATTTTTTAAATTTAACTTATTTATTTTAACTTATTTTAATGTAATAAATGTAAATGTAAGTTAACTTATTAACTTACTTTAACTTATTTTTTTTACACAGCAGGTTCTTATTAGTTATCTACTTTATACATATTAGTGTATATATGTCAATCTCAATCTCCCAATTCATCCCACCACCAGCCCCCCACCCCCTACTTCCCCCCCCTTGGTGTCCATACGTTTGTTCTCTACATCTGTGTCTCTATTTCTGCCTTGCAAACCCGTTCATCTGTACCATTTTTCTAGATTCCACATACGTGTGTTAATATACAATATTTGTTTTTCTCTTTCTGACTTATTTCACTCTGTATGACAGTCTCCAGGTCCATCCACGTCTCTACAAATGACCCAATTTCATTCCTTTTTATGGCTAATATTCCATTGTATATATGTACCACATCTTCTCTACCCATTCGTCTGTCGATGGGCATTTAGGTTGCTTCCATGACCTGGCTATTGTAAATAGTGCATGTGTCTTTCTGGGTATATGTCCAGTAGTGGGATTGCTGGGTCATATGGGTGCCATTTCATCTTAAGAGTAGAAAAGTCTACTTCAGATGCTAGGAATGTTGAATGAGACAATGCTCTAGTCTACACACTGTGCAGGTCTAAGAGAGCGTTAGAGGGCAATCACTATAAATGTCATTTGATGTGGGCAAACTTAATGAGTGACATCAGATAAAAAGGGAGGAAGGGAGGGAGGGAGGGAGGGAGGGAAAAGAAAAGAAAAACACAAGAGAGAAAAGCAAGGTAGAGTGCTCTTGTTACTCCATTTACATGAACTTCTGTCTTCAAGTGACCAGGAGAAGAAAGGCTGCTCTCCCACTGGGCTCTGCTCCACGTGCATCTCAAAGCAAGCATCCTGCCCCATGGCGTGTTAGACAGGTCACCAAGTAAGAACATTTCAAGGCAAATCTTGACCTTAAACTATTTTGTTTGCCTTTTGTGCTTGAAAATGAACTCATAAAACTCAACTGCCTAAGCATTCTAAGAAAGGATTCTTCTTTCAGTGCCAGCAAGAACTGGAAATAGTGGCGAGAACTAATACGCAATCACAAATTAGCCACCAGGGTGAAAATATCCCTTTCATAATTTTCTGTCATTTGGACAACCATATATATTTCCAGAGTGCACATCCTGGGAGATCTCAGTACAGAAAAGTCAATGATCCTCTTATTCCTGACACCAAACAGAAATTCAAATTTCGAGATCACATAAAACACAGCCCTCAAGTTACTCCAGAGGCTGTTACAAAGCAAATGCTCAATGAAATTTTGAGAGAGGGAGGGAGGGAGGGAGGGACGGATGGACGGCAAAGAGGAGAGAAGGAAGGAAAAAGGGAAGAATAGAAAGAATGAGGAAGGAAAGGAAGAGGGAGGGAAAGAAGAAAGGAAAGTTGGTTTTGGTCTTTAGGACAGTTCTGTAATTCCACAGAAATCTTACACAACTAAAATTGTAACCTATACTCTCAAACCATGAGCCTTGGTATACAATGAAAATACATACTACCCAATGGAAAAATTCTGACATGTTCTATCTGGAAAAAATGGAGTCTCTTATAGCCTCCATAATTATGAACACAAACAAAGGGCCACAGTAAGGCAGAAGTGCTCATTTCTCATCATGGGCTCAGAGAATTGCTCTGAAAATTCTGATATAACAGAAAGAACATTCTACATGCACAGGGCTTGGCACTTCACAGAATTTGATGAATGTGAGCCCCTAGTTCTATCATTCTGTTCTTGCTTAGAGAAAGGGACAGGCACGTAGTTGGTTTTTTGACCAATTTCCAGAGCAAATAAATGCTGAGGTGTTTCAGGGCATCGTTTTAGCTCCAGACTGACCATGCTAGAACCGAGTGGGATCAGGTAAAACAGGGACAGAGAAAAACTGAGCAAATGCAGCACGCTCCACAAGGTGTCAACACGTCCTGCTCCCCTGGCCTGTGTGTGAGTGTGAAGACAAGTGAGCAATAAGCAAGTGTGTAGTCCTCACTACAGAACCAAGACGATGAGCCAAACAACAGATCACGCCAGGCGGGTATCTGATCAGTCAGGCCAGGCAGAGTTCCTTGCGGTCACTCACATTCTAACTCTCTCAGCTCCATGGGGCTCTCTCTGGAGGTCAGAGCTCACCCACAAGGCTTTGGCTGTGATCCAGAAAAATGTAATAGGAAAACCGGCAAAGCTCCCAGCCCAGCCCATTAATAATCTGCAAACCGTGCCCTTCAGATCAAGCACTCAAGACCATGGGGCTTGGAGGTGCAGCCTCACATATGTCTTCTAGAAACAATTACTTTAAAATAGAGGTTCATTTGTGCTGTTCACTAGAAATTATTCTCCGCTCCCCTCTGTTCCACCTCCCTCTGCCAGAATTTTAAACACGTACTTAGAGCTGCATTTCTAGACTCAAATTTTAAACATTCTCATCTCCCTAGAATGAGTCGGTGGTCCCTTTCCAGCTCACAACTATCAATCAACATGTTCCCCAGATGCAGCCATCCCCCTCTGCACTGACGTCAAAGCTGCATCATTTGTAGACAAGCTTCCCGGGGAAATTCCAATGCGTGCAGAACAGAACGCCTTCCTCAAACAGGCAGCTCCAACTGAGAGTCTCACAAACTCCAACTGACCATCAGTAGTTTTGTTTCCCTTCTTCCCCTTAGAGTTTTTATGACCAAGCGTATTATCTGCTATACTGAGATAATCTGCAGAGAAATAAATGGCTGATGTTTGGAATGCTTTTAAAATTTAGAGAACTAAGATAAATTCATGATACCTAAAGATTTCATTTTCAGTAAAGGATCAGCAGTAATCTGAGAAATGTAAATACTAAGTTTAAGAATACTGAGTTTTCATTTGGTAGTGTATATATGTCCATGGAAGCAGCCACATAGCACAGGGAGATCAGATCGGTGCTTTCTGACCACCTAGAGGGGTGGGATAGGGAGGGCGGGAGGGAGACGCAAGAGGGAGGGGATATGGGGACATATGTATATGTATAGCTGATTCACCTTGTTATAAAGCAGAAACTGACACACCATTGTAAAGCAATTATACTCCAATAAAGATGTTAAAAAAAAAATACTGAGTTTTTAAGTCCACGACAGTAACTTGGAGAAAGGTAAAATAAAATGGTGTCTTTGTTCTTTATTGAACTATAGTTGATTTACAATATTGTGTTAGTTTCAGGTGTACAGCAAAGTGATTCAGTTTAATATATATACATACACATATTATATATATACACACATATATATTCTTTTTCAGATTTTTTCCATTGTAGATTATTACAAGATACTGAATATAGTTCCCTGTGCTATACAGTAAATCCTTTGTTGTTTATTTTATATATTAAAATGATAAAACATGTACTATTGTCTGGAATAAGCATATGTGCTCCATGGTATTATCTTTTGAGATTAATATCATGGAGGTTTCCAATCACAGATACAAAGATCCTATGATTTGTGAAAATTTACTAAAAAGCAAAATGAGAACCAAAACATTATCTTACCGGTAATATAGTAAGAATGTGCCTAATTCTTAACATCCTCAGGTTCAATGATGAGAATCCAATTCTTTTTTTTTAACTGAAGTATAGTTGATTGACAATATTAGGTTAGTTTCAGGTATACAGAATAGTTATTCAGTATTTTTGCAGATTATACTCCATTATAGGTTATTACAAGATAATAAGTATAATTCCCTATGGTTTACAGTATACCCTTGTTGCTTATCTATTTACCTACTATTACATACAGTGGTTTGTACCTGTTAATCCCATACCCCTAATTTGTCCCTCCCCGCTTCCCCTCTCCCTTTGGTAACCACAAGTTTGTTTGTTTTCTATACCTGTGAGCCTGTTTCTGTTTTGCATATACGTTCAATGGGTTATTTTTTAGATTCCACATATAAGTGATATAATTCAGTGTCTGTCTTTGTCTGACTTATTTCACTAAGCATTATTTCTCTAGGTCTGTCCAAATTGCTGCAAACGGTATATTTTATTCTTTTTTATGGCTGAGTAATATTCCATTGTATATATATACCATGGATCTTAAGCCAATTACCTGTTGATGAACACTGGGGTACACGAATCTTTTCAAATCAGTGTTTTCTTTTAACTGGATATATACCCAGGAATGGAACTGCTGTATCTTATGCTGCCTCTATTTTCAGTTTTTTGAGGAATCTCCATTCTGTTTTCCATAGCGGCTGCACCAATTTACATTCCCACTAACACTGTACGAGGGTACCTTTTTCTTCACATCCCCTCCAACAATTGTTATGTGTAGACTTTTTGATGATAGCCAGAGAATACAGTTCTTCATTCTATAAGTATTTACTGAGCACCTACTATGTTTAATCACCATGCCTAGCGTAAGGGATGCAAACAGTTTCCTATCCTCACGATGCTCATTCCCCTGGGGACCTCAGTGACTTCACTGAATCAGAGCCACCGAGAGAGAGGGCAGTTTTTAGACAATGTGCGTAGAAAAAAGGCTTCCTGATCTTTGCAAAAGCAACAAAGAATCTTCTGTTACATATGGTTAGATTTTCAAACAATTAGTCTTATAGTCCCCATTTTCATCATAATTTTACATTGCCCTAATTCATTAGACCTTCAAGTCAGTAATATCTATTATGCTTTTCACTCCAATGACAGGATGGGATATTTGATTGTTTCTTTTTTTGTTCCTGCCCTCCTGAGACTCAGTTCGCTGTGAAGGTGTTGTTGACACCGCTACCGTATTATGCCAAAAAGGCTGCTCAACTTAGGGTAACTTGGGAGGCTACTGCCTGTAAAACAAATAGGGAGCCACTGAAATGGCTACTTCTTGCTTGTCTATCATTTGAAACTTACAGAGTCAGGGAGATGGGTCCCCGGAGCATACCTCTGGGACACTAGCAACGTATGTTATGCAGTAATTATGCTACCGAGCTGTCCAGAATTCCTTATCTGCATGCAAATTAGGTCCTATGTGCTACAGCTGCTATTATGACAGTATTCAAACAAGAATTTGATAATGAAACTCTCCTCTTTATGGAAACACAGTTCAATTACTCTAATAACTCACTGCATATACCCGCAACAGCTCACCAACTGAAGAGCCTGACCCCCTCTTGCATGCGGGACCCCGCATTTAACCCACCTCAGCATCACTTTAAATAAGTAAAACAGCCAAGAGGGGAATCTCCAGGCTACCTTTTACAGACCTGACTTTTTCAGTGCTGTGAGGGGAGTGCTCTCAACTGCCGATGTGAGCAATCAGGTGATTAAATAGTCCCACAATCCTCTAAAGGTTAAAAAATCAAATGGCCATCAAAGCCACAGGTGTTCAGCCCTAGCATTTCCCGGGAATTGTAAAGGCCACCAGCAGGCAGAAGTGAGAAAGGAAAAAAAGGAGTATCCGGTCCTTAATTCCAGGCCTGAAACACATGCATAAAGGCAAGAATGCAGGCTTCAACCACTGACAGTGGCCATTGTGTTTCAGGAAGCCCAACAGTCACACATTTTCTCTTCCTCTGGTATTTTCTTGATTTCTCAAACAGCGGTCCTAAATCATTGCTTTTAGGCTAAACCTGCAGACAAAAAGTAACCACTCCTTGGTCACCCCAGCAGCCCTCATCCAAGGAAGTCAAGTCCCAGCCAGCAGTCCCAGTATTTCCACAGCCACCTGAGCTGGGGATGGTAGCATGAAGACACTAAGCAACGCCTCATATCTACATATCTGCAATATTGTTTTCAAAGTCAATTATATATCAGAGAGATGATAAGTACCAACAGGCAAGTTCACAAAAAGTACAGAATACTGACCTTTACCTAAAGTTCATTTTATAGACTGACTTTTTCAGTTAACTGAAAAGAATACCAAAAACTGAAGAGGACAATAAATTAATTCTAAACTGCTTATTAATTCCTTCTTGCTCCACTTCTATCATTTACATCAGGAAGAAGTGAAACACCTTAAAAAGTGTGACTTGAAACTTAGACTTTTTAAACTACCAGAAATACCACGTTTGCGCTTCACTTTTATTCCACATCAGTCAATAGAGATTCATCTAATGGTGCAAAATTCATCTGTTTCCTCAGGACTGATGTTTTTCAAAGTGGTGCAATCATCATCAAACACAGAGCTGCGTTATGTAGCTGAAGCCTATGTCCATTCACTGACCAGACTCGACATATATGTGCCTGTGGGGTCAGGGGCCGGGGCCTGAGGTCACTGTGGATGAACAAGGAGAGGGGAGTGCCTGTCCCCATGGAGTGGAACACCTAAGGACCCTGGCACTCACAGAGACTGCACCTCTCTGTGTGAGAGAGTGGACAGGTTACAGAACACCTGCAACACAATTTCTGAACCTGTAACACAGAGAAAATGCCCCCCACCACAAAGAGCTATTTAAATTTGATAATCTAGTTAAACATTTCACACAGGGCCGAAAAAAGAGGAAATACATACAGCAAATGTCAACTCGTTTCTTTTCCTTCTTCCCAAGGTAAAAATTCATCACTGTGCTGATACGTTACTTTCAGCTATTCAAAATATTGCCATTAATTAATATCTAATTAGAAATGTTTTCTGTTCTAAAAATAAAAAAGAAATCCTGGGATATCTGTTCCCATTTTAAAAGTGAAAGGTTGTGAATACTTTTTTTTATAGAGGTAAAAGAGAAAAAACATACGATCCACCATTCAAACCGTTCTACACTGTATAAATGTACTGGCATTTAGTACGTTCACAATGCTGTGCAACCATCTTCATTATCTGGTTCCAAAACACTTTCATTGCCTCAAATGGAAACTCCATCCCCATTAAGCATTCACTCCTATTCCCCTCCACCCCGGCTCCCGGTAACTACTATGGATTTGCCTGTCCTGGACACTGCATATAAATGGAACCATACAATATGAGGCCTTTTGTGTCCAGCTTCTTGCACTGAGCATAAAGTTTTCAAGGTTCATTTATATTGTAGCATGTGTCAGTAATTCATTCCTTTTCATGCCTGAGTAATATTCTGTTATATGGATATACGACATTTTTATCTACTTATCAGTTGATGGACATCTGGGTTGTTTCCACCTTTTGGCTATTATGAAGAGCGTGCTACCATGAACATTCATGTACAAGTTTTTGTTTGAACGTCTGTTTTCAATATTTTGAGTATACACCTAGGAGTAGGTTTTAAATATTTTAAACATATATACATACATATGAAACATATACATACATACATAAAACACAAAACATACATACGTACGTATACACACATATAACACATACGTAGATACAATTAATAGGTAGTTACACTAAACACACACATACACACAGCATGTAACTTCTGTAGTAATGCTTTCCTATACTTGTTCAGTTAAGGCCTTTCCTGTTCCCTTTTCCATCATTAACTGAGTTTGACCAGCTCCCACCTTCACATTTGTAATCTCTTAAATGACGTTATATGTCTTCTCCATACCCACCTGCTTAAGTATTACCTTTAGACCTAGAAGAGTTCCTAGCTCATATTAGTTGTTCCATAAATGTTTGCTGAATGAATGAATGAAGCAGTACCTTGCACAGAGCAAAGACAAAGGGAGCACCTGAAGGAAAATTATCCCATAATCAATATTCAAGGTTAAAATAAAGAAGGGTATACTTCAGTGCTCAGAGTGCTACCTTGAATTTCACTTTCTGAATACCTGTTACGAATTCACCCATGTTGTTGAATTAGGCAAGTGCTAGGACTGATCTTGATTTCTCCCTTCATCATAAAACTCCTCCAAATGGTATGGCACGGAGGTTAAAAATACAGGTTTGGAGACAGCCCACTGCTGGAATCTCTACTGGCCATGTTACTCTCTACAGTCCCCAGAAGCTTCTATTTGCCCATCTAAGAAACAAGGACAATAATCGCCATGCCTTCGAGTTGCCAAGAGAAGTGAACGACATAATCCATGTGAAGTACTTAACTAAGTGCCCGACACACAGTGCAATCAAGGGTACCTCTTACCATTAGTAAGCAGGTTCCAAGTCTAAGCTAAATCTCTCCTCTTACACTAAACCCTCTTAGGGCACACTGAAATCTCTGGGAAAATCAACTCTAACTGATCCAATCCAGACCCATGGTTCTCCATCTACATACTGATGAATCTCAAATTTATAGCTGGAGTTGCAGTCTGAACTCTGCAGACTTGCCTATTATCTAACTTGCCTATTACGTGAAATCTCCACTTGGATCTCTAAGACATCATCTCAGAATTAATACAGCACATGCCTAAGAAATTATTATTGGAGGAAGCCGGGGGAAGGGTACACAAAACTCTCTGCTATGTTTGCAGCTTCATGTGAGTCAAACTATTTCCAAAGTAAAAGTTATTAATAATCTTACTAAAATTAACATGGCCCAAACTAAACTACTATAGATTTGCTCTCCAGCCCCAAATTCCCCATCCGTCTCAATAAAGGAACCACAGTGTACCCCATGGATGGGGGGAAGCACTCAGGCATCATCCTCAGGTGGTAGACAGCAGCGTTAAGAGCAGATGTCCTGGGGCCAGATTGCCAGGCTTGAATCCTGGCTCCTCCAGCTTCCAGCCAAATGACCTTGGGCAAGTTACCTGACCTACCCATACTTCAGGGTTCTTATCTGTAAAATGAGCATAAATACCGCCTATAGCACAGTTACTGCGAGGATTAAATGAGTGAGTCGATATACTAAAGGGTTTCAGTTGGTGCACAGTGCATTACAAGTTTTCAGTAAATAATTAGCTATTACTACTTTCCTTCTTTTACACCCACCTCCAACATGTACTCTAAACCTGACCTCTTCTGGCTCTTTCAACTGCCAACAGCTCTAGTATAACCCACCACCACCATTAATTCCCATAAATCTGCAAATCCTCCTATCACATGTCTCTGTTCCTACAGAGGATTTGCAGATTTATGGGAACTTGCCCTCCTACAGTTCATTTTCCATAGTAGTCAAACTACACCTTCTAGAACCTAAATCCAATCATCTCACCTCCTACTCCAATGGTTTCCCACTGAGAACAAAAAAAATTTTTAAGCTCTTAGCAATAGCCTAATAGTCCTGTATGATCTCACTCCTGCTTTCCTGTCTAACCCCATCTGCCTCCACTCTCTTTCCACTAATTCCCAGCCACAGTGGCTTTGAACATGGAAAAGCTTTCGCGCTTGCTGTTTGTGGCAGGGATCACTACTTGATCTCCAACATCCATCTCCCATTCTTCCTAGGTAACAAAACTCCCAATTTCTCATGGCCACATGGTGTCTTAGAATAGAGACTACACTTCTAGACTGCCTTGTGGCTAGATTTAGATAGAGAACTACATTCTAGCCAATAAAATCTAAGCAGAAACATTAATACTATGGGCAACTTTCAGGAAAAGACCTGAAATCAAGAAGGCGCATCTCCCTTTAGTGCTTCCTGGGTCAGACCGGCTGTAGTACAAATACGGCAGCTCGGGTTGGATAGCCATTTTGGAGCGCGAAGTTGAAAAACTGCAAAGCATCAAGACAGAAGAAACCAAAAGCTGAGGAGGGCAAATCAAGAACTCAGAAGGAATGTGAATCCCCGCAACCATCAAGCTGCGTTATCAGCTCTAGGTCACTCACCTCTGCATTGCTAATGTGAGGGAGAAACACAATGCACTCTTACCCTGTTTAAGCCACCTTGAGCTCTCTCCCCCGTTTCTTTGCATAATGATCTTCCCCACATATCCCTGCATGGCTGCCTCTTCCTCATTGGTCAAGTCTTCCCTCAAATGGCACCACCTTAGGGAGCCTTCCGTGACCACCCAGGTTCACCAGGACCCTTCTCTGTCTCCCAGTGTCTCCAGCACATGCTCCATGCTTTCTTCTTTGTAGCACTTGATAGCACAAGATATTGTTAACTTTTAAAATTTCTGTCTCCTTTCACCAAAAGTAAGCTTTTTGGGGGTAGGGGGGGGTGTCTTGTATAATACCCACTCCCAACCCTGGCATTTAGAACAGCTCCTGGACCACGAAAGGAATGCAATACTTATCTTTTGACTGACTGATCTATGATGTGTAGGAATGGCCTTGTTTTGTGCCTCCTCCAAATACTGGGTGACTTTTTCATCTCTAATTAGTGGATTTAATTCAGTTGAACATTTATTAAGCACCTACGGGGTACAGACACTGGAGAAACAAAGATAGATGAGGCATGATCACTGTCTCCAGGGACTTCACAGTATGACAATAATGTTTTCCCCATTTCTTACCACACCATTAAATATTCAGGGA
The DNA here is from genome assembly GCF_951394435.1 of Stenella coeruleoalba. NCBI lineage: Eukaryota > Metazoa > Chordata > Mammalia > Artiodactyla > Delphinidae > Stenella > Stenella coeruleoalba. Next base: position 80,700,785 of record NC_137156.1, read on the forward strand.
GTATGTGGTAAGTTGATGGTAACTTTTGCTCTGTGTATACTTAGAAAGAAGCTTAGACTTTAGCCATTATTTTCATTTTTGGACCAAGTTTTGAAAAACACTGCAATCATTACTTTAGTGTTTTCACTATCACAAAATATGGACACCTTCCAAAACACAGCTTCAAAATGTCACAGAACACCCAAATTATTGAAAAACTCTGTCATTGCTCCATCCTCCCTTCAAAATCAGTTTCCAGAATTCAAAGACTTTGATTACCCCCTGAGAATAGGAACAAGCAGGATTTTACCAAGTGCTTTTAATGAGACCAAATATTCCCACAAGCGACAACTCCAAATAGATCACCCCCATCAAAACATGTTCTGCACATTTGAATAAGGAACTATCCTCGTGGTTAAGATGGTTTCTTGATCTAATTCAATGCAAGGTGGAAGCCTTGAAAATTAAGTCTACAAAGTCTTGTGAAATCATCCCACCTATAATATCCATCTAATCTGAGATTGGCCACTACTATCTAAGATTGCTTGTGAAAGCTTTTATCACTTGTGTAAATGCTGACAGGATATTTGTTCAAAAAATGAGCACTAATGGTCCTATTTCCAGATAATGTTATGACACAGAATACAGGATAAAAGCACAATTTAATATTAGATAATATTTTAGCATTAAAAGGAACTGTTGGTTAAGAGTGTGGGATTTGGAAAGAGAAGGACCAGAGTCTGAAACTTGCCCAAACCATGTGATGTGGGCAAGTGTCTCAATAACCATTCCAAGCCTCAGTTCCACGAAAGCTAAGGTGACAAGTAAATGAGACCAGGAAATAAGACCACAGTGCCTGCCACAAATGTTCACTGTGATGTCAGTGAGAATGATGACAATGACAGCAAGAGTGAGCCAGAATTGGAACCCAAATCTGATTGCCTCCGAAACTCAGCCTCATTTCACTATTTCTTGTATAGTTTTTCATTTCTGGTCACCAATCTAGACCATTGAAAGGAGCATTCAGCTCTGATTTTTAAGGTGCAGAAGCAACCCCATCACCATGGCAGGTAATTTGTGCAGCAGGAAGGACAGAGATTGAAGGGGAAATGCCAACTCTCCACATGGGGGACAAGGCACCATATGGCCCTGCAATTAGGGAGAAATTAGACAGCCAAGGGAAAAAATAACCCTGGCAAAACCCAATACGGCTGGTAGGAGATGTCAGCCCAGGTCAGCTCCTTTACAGGGCTGTTCTTGTTCCCCAAGAGATTTTACCGTCATTCCTGACCATGAATTTGAAAAGGAGTTGAAAGATGAAAAGGAAGACAGATGATAGTGGATATTTCTAAGGCCAGGTCATTAAAATAATTTTCCCCTTTCCTAAAAGCCTGGTGCATGAACAACTCTTCAAAGGGAAGATCTGCATCAAGAGAAGATCATTAACTTGGAGGAAGCTTAACAACCTCACTTTCCTGTCCCGTAAAAAAAAAAAAAAAAAAAAGGCAGGTGAACTAGATGAGATAGATGGCTCCTCTCTTGCAGCTCTGACATATGCTTCTGGGTACAGGCAATGCGCCAGAGACGGCAAAGGGAACAGGAGGAAAGAAGCTGTAGAGATTGATCCCACCAGTCCCTAGGAGTGAAGTTTATGCTCAAAGGAAAAGGGCAGGGAGTGTTGAAATAGGATCTGTAAGAATATACCTAATGTGTATTTCTATGAGAGTATACAGGTATGTTTCACACCAGGAAAATGAACATGGTAATCTTTTAAATCCAGAAAGTAACCCAAATATTCAGTTTCTTTCTCTTTCAATGGGATGAAACTATCAATGACATGCAAATACCATCATTCATTCAGCTGAAAGCTATTTTATGCATTTGACTACGAGGGATGATTCAAAGAAAAACAGAGAAGGGCTGTATTTTGGCAAAGTGAAAATTAATATTTCTTAAAATACAGATCAGTTAGGTAATCTCTTTCTTAATTGGGACGCCTCAATATTTTTTTATTGGCAGCTTACACAAAATCACCCTTCACTGCTACTTCTTTGGTTAAACAGCAGCTGAGGAAGCTGGCCTGGATTCAAGGACCATGTTTAATTTTTTTAAAAAAAAACAACCATAAAAGAACTAGATTCACACCCACTTGGTGAGATGCTCACACCGTAAGGGGCACATGGAAACTGAAAACAAATGAAAAAGGCTGATTCATGCCTCAATTTCTGCTCACTCTGGGGCTTTTACCCACAGTGTTAAAAGGCAACTGGCATGGATGGACTGTATTATTTATATGCTTTTCCTAATAGATTTTGATTTTGTTTTTTATATACACTCACACTTCACTATTTATTATTATTATTTTTGTCTTAATCTTATCTCCTCTAACAAGCTGTAAGTTCTGTGAAGGTAAAATTCATCTTTGTGTAATAACTCTTAGCACATTGTAAGTTCCTAACTTCTAGTACTTCCCACATAGGAGGTTCTCAGGTTCTCAGGAACCCTATACTGGATAATATGAATGGGGAAAAAAATGATCTGCTAATGCAATACGATGTTTTTTTAAAGACAACAGTGAAAATGTTATTACATCTTATCCTTCCTAGGGACTTTTGCAAAAAGGATGGTGAGACTTCTGACTGGCCCCCTTACAACAGTTATGAAGGTAAAATGCATCAGAAAGGATTCCAGGGTCTTTCCAAAGGAGAGAATCCTTTTAATCGGTAGAGTAGAATTTGTATTGGAAATGTACTGTTTCGGTCTATCTAGTCTCCATTCCCCATTTTACTGCAGTCACGTGTGTGACCCTGACCTAGCTATCAGTGTGGTCTATTCTCTAGCCAAAGTGTTCAGCAGTGGTCATATAACGCAAGTTAATCCAACTGGACTCAATCTCAGGACTCTGATTGTAACCATTTAGAAAAAGAAACTCGCTTTTCAGGGAGGCTGCTAAGCTGCAAGGATGAGAGTCTACAGATGCAAGGATGAGAGACTACAGATGCGAAGAACAATGTCACGCCCACCAGAGATGAGCCTGTGAATTCAACTAACACAGCACAGAGCAGAGCTGAGACAGGGCAGATTCATGACAACAAACTCTGGGTACCTGGATCCAGCCGTGCCTGAAGGCAGGATATCTTTTGATTTTTCATTAGATAAGCCAATAAATTCTCTTTTCTGTTTAAGTCAGTATTAACTTCAGATTCTGACTATGGTAATGGAAAAGAGTTCTAAGTGAAACATGGGTGTTACTGAGGATTAGCACAGGTTTGCAACACTTAGATCCTTCACAATATAACCCAACCAACTTCCTTTAACCTCATCTGCCATCATCCACCATTCATTCCATGCATTTAAATGTTAGATACCCTCCTCTATCGATTGCTCATGAAAAGACCATGCACATTTATGTCAACATGGCTTTGCTCATGACATTATCTCTGCTTACAAGATCCTTCCTCCTTACTTTGTCTGGAAAACTACTGATACTACAAAGCCCATTTTTCTGTGGTAACCATCTTCAACACTCACAAGCCGAAACAACCACTCCCTTCTCTGTGCTCCCTTTGCATTTTTCCTGTGATATGGCATTGTGTGGCGTGTCACACTGGACTACTGTTACATGTTCCTTTGTCTCTCCTGCTCAACAGTCCATGTTCAAGAAAGTAAACTTACGCACTTTTATCTCCTCACAGTTTCATGTTCAATAAATGATTGTGAGAAGGAGAAAGGAAGGAAAGGAGGGCAGGGAAAAGGATGTTTTCTGAACAAGAGTCTTGAGGACCTGCAGACATCTTGCAATAAAAGCAAAGATCAGGAGCTCAGTATTGGATTCACGTATTTCCAAAATAACCTTCCCATCTTTCTCTTTACACTGAAGAATCACTAGAAACAATCACTGTTAAACTAGTAGTCAAATTAGGATTCCAGGGCTTCCCTGGTGGCGCAGTGGTTGAGAGTCCGCCTGCCGATGCGGGGGACACGGGTTCGTGCCCCGGTCCGGGAAAATCCCACATGCCGCGGAGCGGCTGGGCCCGTGAGCCATGGCCGCTGAGCCTGCGCGTCCGGAGCCTGTGCTCCACAACGGGAGAGGCCACAACAATGAGAGGCCCGCGTACCGCAAAAAAAAAAAAAAATTAGGATTCCATGTTCTCCCCAAAGCTCTTGAAAAGCATATGTTTAAAGAGACAGAGAATGGGGACTTCCCTGGTGGCGCAGTGGTTAAGAATCCGCCTGCCAATGCAGGGGACACGGGTTCGAGGCCTGGTACGGGAAGATCCCATATGCCGTGCAGCAACTAAGCCCGTGCACCGCAACTACTGAGCCTGCGCTCTAGAGCCGGCAAGTCACAACTACTGAGCCCACATGCAGCAACGACTGAAGCCCACGCGCCTAGAGCCTGTGCTCCACAACAAGAGAAGCCACCTCAGTGAGAAGCCTGCGCACCGCAACGAAGAAGAGCCCCCGCTTGCCGCAACTAGACAAAGCCCGTGTGCAACAACGAAGACCCAACGCAGCCAAAAATAAATTATTTTTTTTTAAAAAGAGGCAGAGAATGAAGTTAAACGTAAACACAATGCTGAATCTACCTCTGCCATTTCCCATAGCATGCAGGTTGAAGCATAAGAACAAAACCAGAGGGCAGAATTATGGGTTTCAGGAAAGCAATGGCCTCAAGGCCACTAAACTCTCAATATAGTCAACAAACTGACTTAGCTAAGAATAATCCTTTAAATAGGATAGACTCAACAGGAAAATGCTAGGCCAGACTGAAAAGTACACGTCACACTTTTAGTGCAGTGCGACACTGGTCTCTCTCCCTCTCTCATCCAAAAATGTTTGTCTTGTGTTAAGCATTTTCTGAAAGAAATACACACTTCCAGAAATCTCCTACAAGTAGATTCATCCCAAGTTAGGCTGGGTTTAACTGTAAAATTACCAAAGCTCTTTGAAATCTGGAAAAGAAAATATTAGGGCTATCAAGAGAAGTATGTAACTGAGCTGAAAAATTAATTACAGCCTCAATGTAATTCTCTTCAATTGGTAAGATCCACTAGACACTGCCCTATCATCTAAGTCTCACTGAGCAAGATTCACGTCAGAACCAGATGGATATGAAGAGCAGCGGCCAGACCCAGAGCAGCCACTTTCTCTCCATTTGGTCCTCCATATTTTTCTTTTGTGAAACAAGACACACACACCAACTACCGTCCAACAGAAAAGTCTCTCCCACCCACTATTGCCAAGGGGCCATCTGAAATGGATATCCCCATTCTCTCCAGAGAACATCTCCAGAGAACAAAAACAACAACCAAAAAAGACTTCTGTGTCCTTTTAACCTGTACCCGCATTTGTGATCGTGGGCCAAAGCATATGTGCTCAATAACGGGGGTGTAAGGAAACATATGTTAAATAACTCACTACAGCACAACTCGGATCAAAAGCAGAGCAAACCTTGCCATGCTATTCCTAGACACAAAGAGAGCTGGCTTCCTCAGTACTTTATCAGCTTGTGTACAACTAGTTAGCATATGAAGAGAGACCCGTGCCTGTACCCACTCTCTGGAAACAAAAGCAGTCTGTCATCAATATAAATAGTTTACATACCAATGGTTTCTAATTAACCTTTCACCAGTGGTTTTGACCACAAGGACTTTTTCTTTCTGAGCCTCAGGAACCAGAGAAGGACTAACTCTAGACTCTTAGCCTTGGGTTTTAAAGGGCTTTCAAGTCTGGATTTGAGTACAGCTCTGCTACTTAGGAGCCATGGGAACTTAGGCCAGTAACTTAACCTCTCTTGCTCCGCCATATACTTAAAAAAGGCATAAGAGCTCTCTCATAAGAGCAGTGGGAAATAGATTAAATAACGTATGGAAAGTGCTTGTCACCAAGATGTGCTCAAAGGGAGAGTCATAAAGCACACACAGTGACAACTAGTAGACGTTCAGTAGCATCTAAGGTATGATGAATATTCTAGATCACCTATCACAACCAAAAAATAGGAGAGTCTTAATTTATACTTGCCTTCCTAGACCACTCTACCCCCAAAGAACTACAAATCCCTTTACAGTAGTCCCTACTTATCCAAGGAGGATACCTTTCAACACCCTCAGTGGATGCCTAAAACTGCAGAAAGTACAGGACCCTATATATACTATGTTTTTCTTAAATCATACATACCTATGACAAAGTTTAACTTACAAATTAGACAAAGTAAGAGATTCACAACAATAACTAGTTAAAAAGTAGAACAACTATGATAATATACTGTAATAAGCATTACGTGAATGTGGTCTCTCAAAATATCTTACTGTACAAATTTCACACCTTTTCCCATCTTAACTAAGCACTTATGAGCTGTGGCCATAACTTTTAGAGTATGAGGTGTGACATGCATTTATTTTTCATTCTTCACAATTTCACCGGATAGAAGATTTGCTCTTCCTGTAGATCTTAGCAACCTCAGGATATTATTTTCTTTCTTTCCTTATGAAGTCGAGAACTTTTACCTTTTCCCTTCAGGGAAGGGAAAATCAGTTCAGATTTGCTTCTTGGCAAATCTGAACTGTCAGCATCACTACTCTTGTGCTTTGGGGCCATTATTGAGTAAAACATGGGTCACTTGAACACAAGCACTGTGATACCAGGACAGCCAATCTGATAATCGAGATGGTTACTAAGTGACCAACGGGCAGGACACACTCGACAAAGAGATGATTCACGTCCAGGTGGGACAGAGCAGGATGGCCTGAGGTTTCATCATGCAACTCAGAACGGTGCACAATTTAAAACTTTTGGATTGTTTACATCTGGAATTTTCCATTTGACATTTCTGAACTGCGGCTGACCTCGGGTAACTGAAACCAAGGAAAGTTCAGTTTAGTAAGGGAAGGACTTACTGTGTTTAATCTCCTCACCCTGCTTTATTATTTTGCATCAAAACATGTATCACTCCCTGGCATTTTGCGTTTATTGGGGGTTTATTTTCTGTATCTACATTCCATAATGTAAGGTTGGTTGAGCTCACTGCTATACCGCCGGTACTCATAATATTACCTCAAAAAATGAGGTAAAGGGGCTTCCATGGTGGCACAGTGGTTGAGAGTCTGCCTGCCGATGCAGGGGACACGGGTTCGTGCCCCGGTCCGGGAAGATCCCACATGCCGCGGAGCGGCTGGGCCCGTGAGCCATGGCCGCTGAACCTGCGCGTCCGGAGCCTGTGCTCCGCAGCGGGAGAGGCCACAGCAGTGAGAGGCCCACATACTGCAAAAAAAAAAAAAAAAAGAGAAATGCAAATCAAAACTACAATGAAGTACCAACTCACACTGACTTGAAAAAAAAAGACCTTCTGTAAGCTAAAAAATAAAAATACTTATTTAAAAACACATAGATCAGCTCAGAATACTGAGGGTTCCCTGTTACATGGAAGACAAAATATTTATAGGCAGGGGGCTTCCTTGGTGGTGCAGCGGTTGAGAGTCCGCCTGCCAATGCAGGGGACATGGGTTCGTGCCCCGGTCCGGGAAGATCCCACATGCCGCGGAGCAGCTGGGCCCGTGAGCCATGGCCGCTGAGCCTGCGCGTCCGGAGCCTGTGCTCCGCAACGGGAGAGGCCACAGAAGTGAGAGGCCCACGTACCGCAAAAAAAAAAAAAAAAAAAAAAAAAAGAGGTAAAAACATTATCTCAAAAAATGTAAAGGTTATAAATTTTATATATTTGTTCCAAGGAGAAGGATATATTTGATTAAAAGGATTTTTAATATTGCAGGTTGCTTTAAGTCTGAAACAGGTTTATCATCTACTTAGGCAACAAATATTCACTGGACAGCACATTTTATAGTGCTGCCTGCTAGGCACTGAGCTAATGATTATCCAGATCCTGCCCTTAAAGAGATTTTAGAAGACTACAGTTCCTATACACTGGGGCACATCAATTCCTCCTTCACTGGGAAGTGCCCCTCTCCCTCCTTCCATGTGGCAAAAGCAAATGCAGCCAGGTTGGTAAAACGCAACAACCAGTCTGTGGAAAGAGGGATGGAGGAAGCAGATGCTCAGAGCAGCAGCAGGGATGAAAGAGGACTTCAGGGCTCCCTGTGGTGCAGCCAGCCCTGATGTCCAACTGTTACCAAATCTCTGGGCAGTACAAGAACCAACAATTCTGGGGGAAAAATAATTAGACAACAGATATGCAGAATTTCTTTAAAGTACACACCTTCCTAAGGAAAACTATCCTAAAGAAATAAACAGAAATCTGAACATACATTGAAACATGAAGATGTCTCTCATAGCTAGGTAAAAAAAGAAAAACTGATGATTTTACTTAGGACAATGAACAAGCAACTGTCTAGTGTCATATGACAAGACACTATTTAATAAAAAATATGTAATTGGGGAAAGTAAGGAAATTTTCATGATATGTTAAATGAAAAACAGCAGGATACAAAACTACATATATAGAATAATCCCAATTATCCAAGTTGTGTGTGTGTGTGCGCGCATAAATGTATATGCACATATGTATGTGTATATATACGTATATATACATAGAGGGAAGGAGAGAGTATGTATTTATATGGAGAGAAAGCTGTAGAAGTAGACGTAGAAATATACAGAGGAAATATAGTTGAGTGTTCACAATGATTATTCCTGCTTATGAAATTAATAAGACTTTTATTCTTGATACCTTTGTGTACTTTTCAGATGCTCTATAATGAGTAATTACTGTTTTACGGACAAAATGCTGTACTTTACTCAAACACCTCTGAAACGTTCTTCTGTTTGTAAACAGCTCAATAGCAAATGCTTCCAAGATCACCAGAAACATACTTAGAGTTGAACCAGTGGTTTATTACTCATTGCAACAGGAAGAAGGCACACTATGGGCAATGGGGCAGGGTGGGGGAGACAGTGAAGGTGTGGCCAAGGGCTTTTCGTCATGAGGCACCTGGGCATGAGTCAGGTGACTTCGGGAGATCTGAGGGAAGGTTCAAGGAAGCGAGGGTTCCTTCCAAACTGGATGCTGTTAAAAAGGGGAGACAATTCTCTGTTTGCGTATTCAAATAAATCCTATCCAGAACGCTACATCTGTAACTGCACAAATCACGAAGCAGCGATGAGTCATATTAATGAGGAGGAGAGGACGTATGGTCATTTTTGCGGTCTGGACAATTTTTACGTTTCCCTCCATGCGAAGACATGATTATGAGTGGTCTCGTCCTGATTCATCAGGAAGGCCTCGCTGACGGCAGCAGGCCAGCTCCGGAATGTCAAGGAATAGATATGCTGTTAAAAATATCGAGGAAAAGGCAGTGTGATGAATGTTATCTTGGATAACAAGCACAATGCAAACTTGATGGGGTTATTTCGTAAATTAAGTGATACACGTGAGTGTGCCTTATACATACTAATACACTGCTCACGTCTTCACCTTCATTGTCACCTGTATCAATCTCGTGCAAGACATAAGAATCAGTATTCTTTTAGAAGGCAGCAACAGAAACTTGTGCGTTAGTTTTGGTCTACCAAGGTGGTTAAGGATGGTAGAAATGAAGACCCAAATCTTTGAAATGGATACACACTAAAAATTCAGAAACAACTTTTAAATATCTGTTTCTTCCCAACTCTAACGTCTCTCTTTAAAAATCCGTAAGAAAGAAAGAAGTGTAACACCTATCCCCAAATACAGTAAAAAAAAAAAAACAACTTAAGGACTGAAGAAAAAAGTGGGCAAAGGTGAGACAGCATAAGGCATAATGTGGGCAACAAACTCTGAATGGTTCAGCCAAAACAAAAGGAAACAATGAGAGAAAGCAAGCACCACATGCTGTTAACATTTGGGGCTATAAACGATATTAAAAATAAAGAACTCTTGATGGTTTCTTCCTGTATTCTCATGGGTCACCTTGCACTTTGGACACCACCTCCCTAAAGATCTACTTAAGTGGTCAGAATTCTGGAAGTATATGTAAGGTGCTTTTCAAAGACTAGGGCTTCCCTGGTGGCGCGGTGGTTGAGAGTCCGCCTGCCGATACAGGGGACACGGGTTCATGCCCCGGTCCGGGAAGATCCCGCATGCCGCAGAGCGGCTGGGCCCGTGAGCCATGGCTGCTGGTCCTGCGCGTCCGGAGCCTGTGCTCCGCAACGGGAGAGGCCACAGCAGTGAGAGGCCCGCGTACCGCCAAAAAAAAAAAAAAAAAAAAGACTAGGAATTACCTGTCTTGAAGCAAAAATTGATTAATTTGAGACTTGCCCTTTTTGCTATGAAATTATAAATTCTTACGTGACTCATACTTTAGATACCTATTCATTAGAAAATAATCTATGGAGTTCCTGAGAGGGACCATGGTCTGTGTAAGGCACGGAGGTCCACAAAGCCTTCTCTAGTGGAGAAAAGAAGGGGCTTCGCATGAGCAACCTCCTAGGCAGGACAATGCACCGTTTACTATACAGGGATTCCATTCGGAAGGCACCCCTCTAAAACAGTCCATGCTTATCATCTTATCAAAGGGTTGCAGGTATTTCAATAAGGCAAAGAAATTAAATAGCCTATAGTAAAGGGGTAACAGAAGGGTGAGTTACACAAAATAAAAATTAAGACCAAACTCAGGGAAATCAGGTCCTCTCAATTTTTTGTTTTTAACTAGTACATAGACATAATGGGGTAGGGTTAAAAAAGCAAAACAACAAAAAAAACAACCAACCAGCAAACACAAAAACTCCCTCCTACCCCCAGCCCTTCAGTTCCTCCCCAGAGACAACCACTGTTTTCTATACACATGCACACAAACCTATATTCACTCATTTAAAAACACATGTGGCAATGAACTATGAACACTGCTCAGTACCTTGCTTTGTCTCATTGAACAATATTCACTCATTCATTCAATGATTTACTAAGTAACTATTATTCAGCAAGCGCTGCTCTAGGAGGTGCTAGAGATTAGATCAAAATAGACGAAATTTTTGAACTCATGGAATTGGTACTGCAATGGTCCATTCTATATATCAGCATATAAACCACACCTCATTCTTTCAATGGGGTATATTCACCCACTGTAAGTACATGCTACAATTTCTTTAACCAGCTCCTTATTGATGGGCTTTTAGGTCATTGTCTAGTTAACACATTCTTCTTTAGAAATGTTGATCTTACAGCATCCTCTTCATTTATAAACAAATATCTGGGCTAAACTCTAAACAGCTGTTTAGAACATGTTAATCTATGTCAACACTGTATTTTGAAGTTTCGTTCACTGAGTTCTTTTCATTTAACCAACATCTATAAAACCACATGGTAGAAGATATTCTTTTAGAATTGTTTAACTAAGTTAAGATTCCAGTTGATTATCTGTAACAGTTTAGCAGAATATGTTACAGTTTTTCAGAGCCTACTAAGAAAGCAAATGTCATCATCAATCCATTTTTCCCCCATGCAACTGTTAGGCGTGGGGCTAATTATTCCAGCTGGTTTTCAGACAGCTTTAAAATTAACTTTGAAGCTTCCCTAACCCTTAAAAGTCAGTGACTGCTTTGCCAAGAGAAACAGAGTTCTTACTGAACAAGGCAGAATTCACTCAGTCCTTGTAATTTCAAATGTGGATGTTCTAGGCTGTGTGGTGTGTGCATGTGATGTGTGTGTGCATGTGCGTGCACACTTGTAGGGGGTCTGTGATGCACTGCAGTCCAAAGAGTAATTGCTGAACCACACTAATCCAGGAATGACGAAACAAAAACAAACCCAATACAGGAAGCTGCACTGATTTACCAACAACAACAACAACAAAACCAACCAGACCGAACCAAACAAACCCCGACCGCAACGTTTCTTGAGCACTATGTACGCTGGCCCTGTGCTAACGGTTTTAAGTATGTCTCCCATTCGGTTGCAGAACAACCCACTTTACACATGTGAAAACAGAGGCTTAGAGAGGTTCAAGTATTTTGCCTAGTTTATTCAGCCCCTAAGCGACAGGGCTGAACATAAAAACAGACAACCTCGGCTTTAAAATCTGTAACTGGTTATGACACTGTGCTCTTGCAATTACAAAATACATGTAATAACTTTATAAATTATGTGCTAGGCATTTTAAATTACTGTACAACATACCATGTAGGATTGATAAAGGTTAACTCACAAATTCTATAAATGTTGAATCCAAGATTCAACCCTAATCGACCTAACTTTACAGTTAGTCTTCTTTTATCCACCTCTTCGTACCTCAGAATGATGATGCCACGCACAGGTTTATACTGCCCACCTTCGCAAAGATGCAGAGCTAAGGGCAGGAGCTCCGGACTAATACTGCCTAGATTCAACCTCCAGCACAGTCATCTAGTTGCTGTGGACATAGGACAAATTAATCTCTCGATGTGTCTGTTTATTAACTAGAGATTCTTGGTAGCTGTACGTATCAAACAGGATAATATATGTGAAGGGCTGAGAACAGTGTCTGGTCAGTGCTTAGATTCTCTCTCTAGACAGCTCACTGCTGTGGTTACACTGCCTATATTCATTCTATAATAGACCTACAATCACATATGTTCTATCCCACGTATAAACCAGCACAAGACTACCACAGGGTGCAGCCTCGGGTTGAAACACACCACATGTTGCAGAAAAGGCCAACTCTGAAGCTTCATTATTAGGAGAAAATTAAGGACAACATTCAGCTGAGATGTCACTGGAGTCATTGAGGAATTACCCAACTCCCATCCAAGAGCTCCTCAAGCAAAGGTCTCTAATAACCACCCAACCCTGCTGAGAATTCACAGCCCACTGATGTGGATCTGCTTTGGGCTGGAGGAAGAAACTTGGCAGACAGGCAGGACTGCCAAGAGTTGCATTTACTGTGAGTGGGCAGCGAAGCCATGGAAACTAGAGCCACGGGGTGTCTGGGGGCATCCCAGGTGATATGGAGCCCTCACAGCTTCAGAGCGACCTTTTACCCACAGATGAAGAATCCCAATAGGGGAGGAGAGGGGCACTTGACATACGAAAAGCCAAGGAGGTCTGGGATGCCTCAGCATCCCTCCTTCTGTGTTGGGGACCTCCAACGGCTCAGGGTTTGGGGAGAAAGACGTCTCTACAATGGGGCTCCGCACAAAAGGACCTCCTCCTTTTCAGTCCCTCTCCATTTTCTCCAGCTGAGCCCAGTTTTATGCAAACAACACTCTAAAAGAAGCTCAAAATACAGGCTCCTGGAGAGGCTGGGGAAGGAGAACAGGGCGGGGGACCCGACAGTTCATTAAGTGGCAGCAGGCCAGTGAAGTGGGGACGGCGGGAACGGCTGGCGGCGGGGGTGGGGCGCACCCGGGGTTTTACCCCACTGGAGGCAAAGTAAAGCATCCTCCAGCGGGCCCCTGCCCTAAGCAGCGCGAGCCTGGAGCAGACCAGCCGCTCTCGTCCCCTTCCACCTGTCCCCACGCCGCAGCCAAGGCTGTCCCCGCAGGCGGGCCTTGCCGCTCAGCTGTGCCGGCGGATACGCTCGCCCAGAAAACATGGCTGAGCGTCCGCGATGAGCGCGCGACGCGCGAGCCTTTTAGGGAGGGATGCGCCCGGCGCCCGGCCTGGCGGCTGGGAGAGGTCGGAGGTGGGGAACTTGAACGCCTGAGCTGGAGGCAAGTGCAGCGCGTTCCAGCCGCTCCCTGGCGCGGCTCCTTCCTGCCTCCTTCCCTCCCTCCCCTTTTCCTTCCTTCCCTTTTCTCCTCCTTTCCGTCTTCCAGGCTTCCCTTCTCCCTCATCCCTGCCCAGTCTCCTTCCTGCCACCCTGATTCCAGCCCCTCCCCTCCTCCTACTGTCACTTGCAAGCCCAAGGACAAAACCCGCCCGCCCTCGTTACCTGCGGGCCCCCAGAGCGGCCCCAAGGTCCGCCTCGGTCACGGCCGGAGCCCAGGAGCGCACTCAGCCGCCTCTTGCCTCATCCCCGCGCATCTGAGCGGCCCCGGCGGCAGCTGCTCCTTTTATGGGGCCCGCAGGCAGAAGCACTGCCAGGGCGTCCCCAGCCCGCTCGCTTGGGCGGCAGCGGCGTCAATGCCAGCTATTCACACTCAGGGGCCGCTGCTGGGTCCCGGGGGAGTAGTGGCCTCCCGCCCGCCCCCATCCACAGGGCCTGGGTGGCGGTAAGGGATAAATAGGGCTTTCTCGGTACCCAGCGTGGGAGGGGAGGTCACGTGGTCTTGGCCCAGGGTAGCCAAGGAAACGTGGGCCCACTAAGTGTTGCAACCTTGGAAATGGATGCAGAGAAGCGGGTCCAACAGGAGAGTCGGGTTTGCTTTAAAATATAGCAGGACTAAAGCAAAGGGGAACCTCCCATCATTATCACCTTCATCATCATTATTTTATTTATAATAACTGTTATTAAATAGCATCTGCCCTTGTAGTAATGACTATTATGAGCCAAAAATATTGGTGCAGACCGTTTTGAAAGTACTGTGCTGGTGTTCCAGCCCACCACTGTGACACTTTGGTTAATACAAATCATCTCTTCACTCTTCTGGAAACCTAGATAGGCCCCAATCCTTAGGAAAAAAAAAAGCTAAACACCTTTGCTTAGCATTCAAGGTCCCTTAAAAAAACCGCTATCCTTAAAAGGGCCCTACTCTCCAGCCCCAAAGCTGATCCACCTCACCATCATGCAACCCTTTGTCTTCACTCTGAAAGATGAAAAGGATGAGGCTCAGAAAGGTTAAGTTACAGCCAAAGGTCACCCAGCTAAGTGCTTGGAGCAATGTCTCAGGTCAGTACAAGTTCAGAGTCCCAGATCTTGGTCTCCCCATGCTACTTGCCTTCTGTAAACTTTTAAGGTCAAGAGGCATGCCTTTTGAACTTCGGGAGATACTTCACCTCTTCTATGGCAAGGATAAAACCTGAAAAAGGTGAACTCCCTGGGCCAAGAAAAAAAAAATTCCCGGAGAGCCCCCTTTGAACCTGTCACTTCAGCTCAGCTCTTCCTTTTGATTTATATAGAATTTTAGTTCTAATTTCAGGTGAAGCGTGGCAGTAGTAAGTGGGGCATTCATGGGAAATAATCAATTTGACGACATTGGGGTTAGCCCCCAGCATGTGCACATCACTACCTGGGACAGCAAATCATCTCCCAAGGAGGAAGCCCAAAAGCAATTATTTGAAACACTTTACATAATGTTAAAATGATGTTTGCCCATGAATTATAGAAGCAGAGGACAATAAAATCCACATCCAGGGTCTGAAGCAGGCCTCCCCTCAAAGGTGTGGAAATGCATTAGCCAAAGAGTAACACATCACATTTACTGTTGTGTCTTTTTTTTTTTTTTTTTTTTTTGGCAGCCACAGGAGAAGGATTTGACATAAGGGGTTTCCCAGAGCGAAGCTAGCACAGTTTCCCTAGTGGAGCTCATCAGAAGACTAGATAAGCCTGATTGTGACAGGATGCAGTAAAGGAATGTCTAAATTAGTAACTCCAAAAAGGTAGGGAGGGTGGAGCTGGTTGAGATCCTCCTGTTGAATTGAAAGTGATTTTCAGTTTCAAATAATTATATTAGGTCATTCAGTGTGTGGAATGGAATGCCTGGAGTACAGCGTTCCTGCTGAGAGGGTTCTCAAAGGCTGAGTGGTAGGAGGCAGAAAGCCTGTAATTAGAAGCCCTGAAGCACCCACCTCTTCATGAAGAAGGCTGGAGGACAGCCTGCCCAGGTAATAGGGCCGTGTGTGTGTGTGTGTGTGTGTGTGTGTGTGTCCTCTGTCCCTATTTCCCAGCATCACCATCTAATTACCATATAATGCCAACGCTTATAAGCTTCCAGGGGGTGGGAAAAGAAGAACTGAAAGCAAAGGGAGGACTTTCCTGGTGACGCAGTGGTTCAGAGTCTGCCTGCCGATGCAGGGCACACGGGTTCGTGCCCCGGACCGGGAAGATCCCACATGCCGCGGAGCGGCTGGGCCCGTGAGCCATGGCCGCTGAGCCTGCGCGTCTGGAGCCTGTGCTCCGCAACGGGAGAGGCCACAGCAGTGAGAGGCCCGCGTACCGCAAGGGGGGGAAACAAAAAAGCCACTTAACAGGACTCTTAAAAAAATGTGATTTAAAGAAAGATATTTGGGGCTTCCCTGGTGGCGCAGTGGTTGAGAGTCCACCTGCCAATGCTAGGGGACACGGGTTCGTGCCCCAGTCCGGGAAGATCCCACATGCCGCGGAGCGGCTGGGCCCGTGAGCCATGGCCGCTGAGCCTGTGCTCCGCAACGGGAGAGGACACAACAGTGAGAGGCCCGCGTACAGCAAAAAAAAAAAAAAAAAAAAGATATTTGAACCTACATCCAAAAGAAGCTCATCTCACATGGGGGCGGAAGAGTGGCTTAGCCTTTGAAGAAGCCAGCAAAATTCCTATCCACTCTCAGATTCTGAGCTACATGACTTCTCATTTCATTTGCACTCATGGTGAACCTTCTTAGAAGCCCTCTCAGTGCTGCCGGCAAATGCCACTGGGAACAAGAAAATGAGGACTCGGTGGTGATGTCACCGTCCTTTTGTCTATCTCCACTCACATATACGAAAATGGGCTTCTTTTGAGCCAATCTAGCCTTTCTTGGGCCCTGATCCTCTGAATTACTTACTTTAGGAAGGGTCTGGTGAAAACTGAAATTTGCAGTTGTCTCTAGGGGGCGTAGTTTGGCAAATCCAACTTAATTCTGTAGCCACTGCTGAACCTTCTGCGTAACTCAAGGAGATGCACGTGCTACGCCGTGGTAAGGCTTAGGAGATGAATTTTAGGTTTTGTGTGATATACCAATTTCGGTTTCCTGTTCACAGATGGTAAGTGTAAAATTTCTCAGGGGAAGGAAATTACATCCCATACAACTTGGGGTTTTCGTTCATCTGTCCAGGGCTATAATACATCTCAGGTATGTTTAGTCCCCACCTCAAACAGAAAGAGCTGTTCTTGATACTCAATGGAAAAAGAAACGATGACACTGTATATTTCACTCTATTGTATTATCAACATTCTGTCTCAAACAATAATACTGGTTGGGTTTTTTTTTTGAATCCCTCGAAATGGATGGAAAAATTAAGTCTGATCTAATCTCTCTCAGCTCTGCATGGTATAACAATATTAAGTCATACATTTGGAGTCTGAGTAACTGGAGGCAATTTCTGCAATCAAATTCAAATGGCCACCCAGAACTTATTTTCTCTGTGGTAGGTATGCGTCTTGTCCAACATTTCAGTGGTTGCTGTTTATTTGTTTAAGTGCAAACATCACGGCCCTAACCTCAAACAAAAGTAATTCAGTTTCGCTTTGCACTCTTTTGTCTTAAAATATGATATCCTTTCATTTTTATTTATTCAACACATATTTTTTGAGCACTTACTATGTGTTGCATTGTCGTGAGCATTGGAGATGCAACGGTGAACAGACAAAAAGCCCTGCCTTCGTGTGACTGTATTCCTGTAGCAGACTAGACTCCTAACATCAATACTGCAAATGTTTGCAGAGCTGACCCACAATTAATAACCCTAATCATGGCATAATAAAATAACAGGAGATTCTAATTACTGAGTAAGCCTAGAAAGCTTTTCCTCGGTTTTAGGATATGCTATGTATTTTTTCTATTGACTTTCTAACTGGTTTTTTTTTTTTTTTTTTAACATCTTTATTGGGGTATAATTGCTTTACAATGGTGTGTTAGTTTCTGCTTTATAACAAAGTGAATCAGTCATACATAAACATATGTTCCCATATGTCTTCCCTGTTGCGTCTCCCTCCCTCCCACCCTCCCCATCCCACCCCTCCAGGCTGTCACAAAGCACCGAGCCAATATCTCTAACTGGTTTTTAATATGAGTAAGGCTACAAAGTGACAGGGATGATCACTGTTTAGACTTTAACTTTTGGAGCCTACCTGTCATGGGCGGATATCCCCAGTCTACACTTGGCTTTGTGACCTTGAGCAAGGTACTCAGTTCTGCTAATTCTCAGTTTCCCCATTTGTATTTTTTAATGGGGACAATAAGAATATGTCCCTCGAGGTAATGTTGTGAACTTAAATGAGATAATATAGGCAAGTCATTTGGCCTTAATCAGTGTTTCTCAACCTATATTTTAACCCCATTATTGATCCCACCAGTAAGCTTTTTTAGATTTCTTTTCCCCTAATCAAACCCCCTTTCCAATGAAATTTTAATACCACAGATATCCTGCATGACTGTTTAGGTACTGTAGGCATATCTGTACTTACACATAAAAAGAATGAGTTTTTTTCACTCCCCAAAGAACCAGTGTTTTTCCCCCTTAGGGGTGATAATGCTCCCCACCGAGAAGACCTGGCCTAGAGTCTGGCACAGAACTTGCTAAATCTTAGCCAATGTAATAGTCATAATAAAAAAATAAATAAAATAAATATAAAACCCTATGTCCCCAGATTAGAGAAGGGCACAAACTGATTGGCCCTGATACCCAGGAAGCCAAAGCCCAAATCCGACAGCACTGCAGACAGAACCTGGAGGCTGGAGTTGAGCCTGAATCAAGAAAACCTTATTGCTGATGAGAAGGCAAGATGCAGAGCAGCAGGGCAGCTGGACAAGGAGTGATTACAACTCTTAACTAGTCAGCTCAGGCTACCCTACCCATCCCCTACACATGCAGACAAGAACCAAGACAACACCAAAGTGCTCCAGGATACACGTTTGCACAGAGGTTTTGCCTTCCTGAAAACTCCTTTTTCTATATTTGTGTCCATCCAAGTCTCATTCCTCCAAGACCACCCAAAGCCCCACTTCCTTCATGATGTCTTTTCCGGTACAAAGTCTTTTCCAGCTCTCAGTCGTCACACAAATCTAAGTTGAAGGACATTCTAGAGAATAAATGATCACAACTTTTTTTCAAAAGTGTCAAAGTCATGAAAGACCAGGCATAGCTGAGGAACTGCCCCAGATTGGAGGGGACATGACAACTAAATACAATGTGGGATCCTAGATTGGATCCTGAAACAGAAAACAAGACTTTAGTGGGAAAAAAATAGTGAAATCCAAATAGTCCTTAGTTAGTAGTACTATGCCAATGTTAATTTCCTGGTTTTGATCATTGTACACAGTTATGTATGATGTTAACATTAGGTGAAGCTGGTTAGAGAATATATGGGAACACTTCATACTATTTCTGCAACTTTTCTCCAAGTCTAAATGATTTCAAAATAATCAGTTTAAAAAAGAGGGGGATTTCTTCATTCATTCTTGAAACAAATGTGTCCAGAAGCTTGGGATTCAGCAATGAACCAAACAAGACAAAAATTCCTAGTATCATGAATATTATTATATTTTAGGGATTTCATTCTTCCTGAGAATAGCTATGGGGCAATATCTATGGGCCTAATCTTGTCTACTATTGCCATTTCTGTGCTCTTGTCATGTCCCCATGGCAGAAGTGTAAGTTGCACATGGGCAGGTATGGCTCTTATCCTCTGCCTTTCCCCAGGGGAGTGGACGGGAGAGGAGGGCTCTTAAGCCCATTGCATGGCATGTAACATATGCCTAGAACTGTGCTTGATACAGACTAGATCTTTGATAGGCGAGAGGAGGTGCCATTTTTTAAAATATGAAAGCTTTTGACACAGAGCCTGGCACAAAGTAGGTGTTCAATTAACATATTGCTTGCCTAGAATTTAAGAATGGTCATCTGTTGGTCTCCTCAGACTTAACTGGTATGATTTTATGACATGTCATACTTAATTCTTTGACAAGTAAGAGTGTATGTGTGTTAGAGAAACTGTGTGACACAGCGTTAGTGAATTCGTTTTGGAGATAGTGGGAAAGAGGAACAGAGACCTGAACTAATACATCCTAATGGACCCTAACACTTCAAAAAATAAATTAACCTGGGATTTAAAAGATTTCAACCACATGCTTTAAAAGACAGGGATGATAATCAAAAGAGAAACGCAAAGAATTCCCTGACATACTTACCAGATTTCAGCTACTTACACATAAATTAAAACAAAAACAAAAACCGAAACCTGTCAGATGGTTCTAAAAATGCAGTGTGCTTTTTGTGAATCAGAACGGAATAACAAGGAATTAAAGACCTCCCTGCTCGTCCTGTACCTGAACGACCTGACACGTTTAATCACTGCATGTAATGATGTCTGTAAGTTCAGGTTCAGGTCCGTCATGTAGTCCATACAGCTAGTCCTTTTCCAGCGTTCACTCTATTAGTGAATATCACCTCCATCCACCCCATTCTAGAATCTAGAACCTTAGCAACCATCCTGGATAACCCCTGCAGGTGCCTCTCTAGTTTCTGAAAAATTTTCCTCCTAAATATATTTCATGTTCATCCACTACTGTCTCTGCTGCTGAACAATTATTATATCTTCCAAACTGGCTTCCCTACCTATAATCTATCCTGCTTATTGTGGCAGAGAGATCCTTAAGAAAAAAAAATACATATATATATATATTTTTTTTTTTTTGAGTAAATCTCATTATGTCATTCACCAGCTTAAGTCTCCAAAGAACAAAATCCTTAATTTGACCTAAAAGGACATGTTTGGTCTTGTCTCCGCCAACCTCATCAACATTATCTCTCAGCACATGATTCCTGGCTCTTTCTGCTCTTTCCTCACTAGCCTTCATTTCAAAACATACCAAGCTGTGACCACCTGGGAAAGGCTCTCCACCAAATCACCCCCATTCCACCTACTCAACCTTTGTGTCTTACTTGAACAGCACCTTCTCATAAAAGACCTTCAACAATACCCCAGACTCAGTGAGTTGGTGACCTCAAAGATAGCCTTTAATGACGCCTGTTTCTTGGTATTCAGACTCTTGTGTATTCTCCACTCACAGGGTACCACAGTTGTCAGTGGTACCAATAGTATGTTGTCAGTGGTACCAATAGTATGTAGGAAAAGTGATGGTTTGTCACCTCCAAGTTTAGGTTATAAGGCACTACCACATCCATCTTGGTCATATGTGCACACTCTCTGTCTCCTCTTGGACTGTTTGCTCTAGGGGAAGGCAGCTGTCATATTGTAAGCATCTGAGAACTGAAGCCTCCTGCCAAGGGCCACATAAATGATCTTCAAAGTACATTCTTCAGCCCCAGTCAAGCTTTCAGATGACTGTAGACCCAGCCAACACCTTGACTGCATCCTTGTGAGAATCCTTGAAGTAGGGCCACCCTGCTACACCACTCCTGGATTTCGGACCCTCAAATATTTGTTGTTTTAAATCGCTAAGTTTTAGGCTAATTTGGGGAGGGGGTAATTTCTTACACAGCAACAGATAATGAATACAGTTGGTTAGACAACACTGTCATACCCTCTCACAGAACTTTATTCCTCTCCTTCCTCGTGCATATCCCATTGAGTAACTAAGTATTTATAGAAGTAAATTGATCAGTGTTAGTCTCCTCACTAGTTTTGTCTTTCCAGCTCACTATGGTATTTCCAGAACTTTGCACTAGGCACGAAGTGGACCCTCAAAAACATCAGGTGATTCAGTTTTCAGAGTCTAATACCTGGAAGGTTTTTTTTCAAGAATATAACCACCTTGTTAAATTTGCTTTTATTAGGGAGTCACCATACATAATATGAGCCCTAAATGTAGTCAGTAATTAATATGAGAGATCCATGTAAACAAGTGCCCCAAACACAGCCTCATCCACCATTAATGTCACTCTGCAGCATGCCTTCAAAAGGGAACACATGTTGTTAGACGCAACAGTCTAATAACAATAAAACAGCAACTGATCCAGGTCTGGCCAGATTGCACTCTCCCTCCTGTCACTGTGTTGCAGATCTATGGAAGTCTAGGGCACTAATAGGCTTTCTCACCCTTGAAGGTTAACTGTTACCATTCTCCATGTTAAGTACAATGTATTCCTAAGAACTAGAGGTAAATGCTATCAACACCAAACCAAGGGACTAAGTGCCCTGATATGTTTCTATTTTTAATTGGTTGATTTTCATTAGACCACAGATAACAACCACTTTGTTGGTCTCCCCTTGGTAACATTAAGACTGTTGGTCATAAGTGGAATCATCTTCAAAGTAAAATACAGCCAGTACTGCCCCACAGAGATTTGACAGGCTATCAACACACAATGTTAACTGAAAGCTGGTGGGAGATTTTATTTTCTCCTAGGGTTGTCCAGCGTTGCTTGAATACACATTTTCAACAGGGGTGCTTGCTTAAAAAAAGATTTTGGACCCCAGCCTGATACAGTCAGAATTCCCAGGAAAGAGCCTAGGAATCTGCATTTTTAACAAGTGACTCAAGAAATGGACTCTACTGCCAGGCATAAAACCTTACTTCCACTATAACAGGCTGTGATTTCACAAATGCACATATTTGCTCTAATACAAATGACAGAAAACTAAGGAGAACAATAGACCTTCTAACTTTAGGAACTTCATTCTCAAGGATGACTACTTTGCTAGATTAGGCTTCTCACAAAGGAACCGAAAGGATCAAATTATACACACACTGCCCAACAGACAGCTCAATTCCTTTACATAATAGGTGGGGATTTAAAAAAAAAGGCATAGAACAATGAAAATAACAATACTCTTCTTGGAGTTCACTTTCCTTAGCGAACTCACAAATAAGAAACCAACTTTAATGTTGCCTAAGACTATCTCCTTCAGCAGGTGAGCATTTGGGGGAAATTATCAGAAGGTATTTTTATGTCACTTATCATTATAAAAAGCAAAGCCACCAAGAAAACCCATCTTGTACAATGTCACAGTGAAGACGTATGCCCACGCGGCAAGGTTTGCTGCTATGGTGCCCACTAAAGACAAGAAGAGCCAAGTAGAAATCTGCAAACACTTAGGAAATCTGGGCTGAAGACTGCTTGGTGAAGACTCCACGTGGGGAATGCTCAAGTCATAGATTTGAGCATCAAAGAAGGTGTTCCGTGGAGATAAATTTTTGCATCAGTACAGAGGAAGCCCACTTTTTGAAAATGTTCCAGGCAAAACATCCTTTCTTCAGTAAGTCTTACTGAGACAACACAAACAGTATGACAGATATATAGAGAAAGATAAAAACAAGCTGCTTGATCTATGGGATGCAGCAAAAGCAGTTCTTAGAGGGAAGTTCATAGCAATACAAGGCCTTCCTCAAAAAACAAGAAAAATCCCAAATAAACAACCTAACCCACCATCTAAAAGAATGAGAAAAGGAAGAACAAATAAAACCTAAAGTCAGTGGAAGGAAGGAAAAAATTAAGATCGGAGAGGAAATAAATAAAAACAAGCTGTTTAAGGCACTTCTGTGTCAAACCTGGTGCTTTCCCTATTTCCGTAATAGGCTTTATACCTGACGGTTTTATTGAGACTTTGTACTTTCAGGTAGAAAAAGCTTTCATAGATATTCAAACACCACTAAGAAAACTCAGAACATATAACAATGATTTTTTTTTTCTATCAATAACTCTTTCCTATTTGGTAGAGCTTTGAGTTATATAAAAAGAAGAGATCATTTTATTAAAGTATACTGAGAGCTTGTTTTCCCCCTCCATATTTGTATTCACTCCCTTATCCTTAGATCCAGGGCCCAAGTTAGAATATCTATGGCTGGGGCAAAGGAAAAGTAAGGACTCTAGCCAGATTACAGTGGAGGATACTAGCAAAGGGTAAACTAAGAAGAATTCCAAAGAGTTCTACTCACATATTTTTACAAAGCAAAAAACCACCACACAGAAAAATCCAGACTCAAGTAGCAAAATTCAAGGACCTGCTTAGCTTGTGGTCAAACAACCCTGAGCTCTTCAGGAAAGAGCTCTGAGGTCAGGGTCCATGAGCCCCCTGAAATCACAGGAAAACTTTGAGATTATGCCCTCATGAGCACTGTTTTTTGGAAAGGGTTGATGGATTTCATCCTATTATAAAAAACATCTGACTCCTCCTCATCCACCCAGATTAAGAATTAAGTTCTGGTTTCTTCTAGAAGAGACCCAGAATCTTAGGATGTTCAAGCTGACAGAGGCTTTAGGCACAATTTATGGCCACTCTTATTTTACACATGAGGAAACTGAGACACACAGATGTGATGTTTACTACCTTCACTTGAAGAAAAAATATGAGTTTCTCACTTTTTAAAATAAGCCACTGCTTTATAAAACTTTATTAACACACTTAGACTCAGCTGAACCACAGCTGGGCAGATATGCCCACCTCAACTATAATAAGCAGTTCACATGTATATAACATATTTTCTAGAAAATAAAATCATAAAACATACCGTGTTTCACCAAGTCTAAGATAACAATTGTAATTTATGAAGCAATGAGGAAGAAAAAATACTGCCAATTAAATAACATGGTAGAACTCATTTCCATTTCTAAAACGATAAATACTATGCATCTTAGATTTGATAAAATACGATAATGCAAAAAAGTAATGCCTTGATTTATATGGCTCTTGGAAGAACAGAATGTGGTGAACTTCCTTTTGTAATAATTAAAATGCAAGAGAAAGCCTGTGGAACATGACATACATTAAAAGTGCTCTTTCCAACATGGTTGAGACCAGTTCATACTGAATTAATCACAAGAGAAGAAATCATACAAAATTATTCATATATACTTCAAGTATCTTATTTTAACACATAGGGCGTTCATTCTTTCATCCATCTTTTAAAGTAGACTGAGAACTTTTTTTGGACCTATGTTACCAGTTTAGGATTCTACAGGCTCTTTCTCGATATAAACACTTATAATTTAGAGTCTACGATTTCCAATTTGGGTTCAATTGAAATGGAGTGATAATGTAAAGACACTTGCAAAGCAACGTGAGTATTTTAGATTTTTTATGACTCCTCTTTATATTTTGCAGTCCTTCCTACACATAATTTAACAACCTGCCCACAACCAGCACAAACTAACCAGGCGTGCAAGTGAGACACCTAGGAAATGGTTGTGTCAGCAACCTAGGCTGCCATCCACTGAGATGAACCTGGGCCACAGCCACCCAGCTAAGCCACTCCCAGTTTCCTCTTCTACAGAAACTGTATAAAGTCATGCATTGTTTTAGCCACTAAGTTTGGGGATAGTTTGTCACATAGAAGTGATAACGAATGCAGCAGCCTTCTAGGCTGAGGGCACCTTTCAGAATGAAGAGCAAGTTGGTTAATGGGACTTCCCTGGTGGTCCAGCGGTTAAGACTCCACGCTCCCAATGCAGGGGGCCCGGGTTCGATCCCTGGTCAGGAAACTAGATCTCGCATGCCACAACTAAGATCCTGCACGTGGCAACGAAGATCCCACGTGCCGCAACCAAGACCCGATGCAGCCAAATAAGTAAATAAATAAATGTTAAAAAAAGAGCTAGCTGGCTAAGTGAAGCTTCCTTAAGAGAGGTTCTCTGAATTTCTGTACTACTGGAGGCTACCAAATATCCCTTTATATGCAAGGCTCTTGTCTCCTTTCCTAATTCCCCAGTTAAGGCACGGAACCAAAGGTGAGTAATAATTAAGAGAAGGCGACAGTGGCAGCAGTAAGCAACAGGGTTGGGTTAAAGATGAGTGAGCCCTGTACACAAATGGAAGTTGGGAAGAAAAGAGGATCCAGGAAAACCCAACCCACCAGTGCTTGCTGTCTTCGTGATGGCAAACCAGTGCCCATAGCCAGGTATCCCACCTTAACACCTACAAGTGGCTCCCAGCCGAGAACCTCAATTCTGTCTGCTTTCCTCTCTTGCACTGTATTGTACTTCCAAAGGTTTACATGGGGAAGTGATCAGCCCTTGGAATAGTCAGGCTTGAAAAACTGGGTTTCTAAAGCCCACCTATAAATCTGTTTCATAACAAAACAAAATCAGGTGCAGAGAAACAAGAAAAAAGGGATCTGGAAAATACCAACATTTCAGAATAGCCGATCCAGTCCATCTTTGTATGCAAAGAAGATCAATTAGCAGAAACTACTGACGTTTTATTCAAATCCTGATGGTCAAGGCTTAGCTAAATAAATCCGTTACATGAAATACAAAAGAGGCTAACATATGAGCATGTGTTAGGTGAAGCAGGCTCTTAAGACCTCAAAATTCAGAGAAGAGCAAGAGTGGGTTTTGACTGGCAAAAATAGAAATAGATACCATGGTTCTCACGTGTCCTGAATATACTTTATTTTTTCTCATTACCCTATAAAGGAGATATTGTCATCACAATTTTACAGATAAGGAAACAGGCCATGGAGATTAAGAATTTACCCCAAATCACAGAGTCAGTCTGACTTTGATACACCCATTTTCCCAGCTCTACACTAAGAAGGGGAGGTAGATGCCCAGATGCTTCTCTCCTGGTCTTTTTCCCATTGGCACTGGTCAGAGCAGGGGCATTCTAGCTGCTCACTCTCTGGGATGGTGGTGGATGCCCTCTAACTAGTGCCAACTTCATCAGGTATGAGGAGGGTAGAGAGGTTGCAGGAAGAACTGAAGAGGAAAATCAGAGCTGAACTCCGGCTCAAAAGTAGGAGCCTAATTTTAGTAAAATCACAGATAATTCACCCTGTAGTTCCTCGGCCTCCAGGACTGAAATCACTATGACACCACAGAAGACAGAATCAAGATTGAACTCACAACTCCACCCCACCTCTTGTAAGCTGTGTGATCTTGCGTGAGTCAGGTCAGACCAACATCACCGGGTTACATAAAGATTACATGAGAATGTCTACAAACTAGTTGCCGACAGCAAGCACCCATTACACAACCGGTACTGATCTCTAATATTATCGGTGCTAAAGAGCATGAAGTTTAGTAACCATTCCAACCTGGGTTCGAACGCAGACAGAGCCACTGATTAGCTACGAAGGTACTCCACTTTTCTAAGACTCAATATTCTCATCACTAAAATGGGTTTGACAATCATGTAAACTCACTGGGTTGTTATGAGGAGTTGCTATGAATTCAGTGCAAATATTGCTAACAACTAATGGTTACTGAATGCATACTTATATCAGACCAAGCCTTTATATTTGTAGTCATTCTCACGATGATAAGGCTTCTTCGCCCTTGTCTTCTCACCGTCTAAGGTAGGTACTACTCTGTGGCACTGGGAAAGTACTTCATAGATGCAGCTTCCAGCAAAAGCTCATATGATAAAGAAGCACTCCAGCAATGAGAGGCTGGGCTCCAGGGAAACAAGACACAGGTCACCACTGGCCAAATGGACCACCCGAGCTCCTGCATTTACCGTTTTCCATTCCTTTCCTCCTATTAAAGCAGCCCTCCTCACTAGGTCATTAAAAACTAATCGGAATGGAGTGTAGGGCTGGCAGGCGACCTCATGAATCCTGGACCAGTGCCCCTGCCTTAGACAAGGCTACAAAAACAGAAAACAAATCTCTTAAGGAAAAAAAAGGCAGAACAAACCTATTTTAAAGATTCTTTCCTTCCTTTTACAATCACAATGTGCTTAACAAGTGCCCCGATTTTGATATTTCCACTGCCATCTTCTGCCCCTGCTTTTGGCCTCCTTCCACATCTAATTCTGATTTTTCTTGTTCACTGAATAGATCCAGCCAAGGAAAAGAGATAATTAGATGCCGTAAGAATGAATGAAATTTATTTTTAAAAATCCCTTATAAATAACCTCCTGCAGAAATCTTGAAATAACTATGGACAAGAGTTGTCATCCAATTTACAATACTAACAACAAGAAGACCAAAAAAAAAAAAAAAAAAAAAATAGTGGGCCATGTAATAGCTATTCCCAAATCCCCCAGGAAATTAATACACACAGCCTCATCTCACGTTCAATAGCAAACTCAACATTTATTTGCTTAACATTTTGATGGCTTAACAGTATTCTAACCTGCAGCCAGGGTCTTTAGCAGAGAGACTATTTGTCAAAACTGCTCTTAAATGGCATCACCAATGTTTTAATGTTATTAAATTCCTATGAGAGAATAAGTTTACCGGCCTCTCACTGCCAACCAACTCATCCACAGCAGCAACACAATATGCTTCCAAAGGTTTCAGACCAAGTGGGATAACAACTTAAAATAGAGATGGGCCAGCAGGCTACATATTCAGACTACAGGTTCCCCAGAGAAGAAAAAGCAGCAGATCTTCAGTCAAGGCCAGCTGAACTGCGAGGATACTACGGACACTCAGTTCTGCCCAAACCTAGATACTCACCAACAGGCACCAATACGAGCCCATAGGCACACGGGCATACATACATGCATACACATGCCCCCGTGGACGCACAAGCAATTCATGAAAGGGTTAAACACAGCTCTAGTGACGAATGAGCAAGACAAAGAAAAATATGCATGATTTAAGATACCTTTTCCCTTTATTTCTCATTATCAAATGCTGTGGTCTGTATCAGATACAGGCTAACTCTAAGAGAAAATATTCTTATCAATGGCCTATCATATTCCTTGCTGTGAGTCCACAATCTGTTGCCAAACCTAGCATGTCAGTCAGTACTAATTAGAATACATGTAGGCACATTCACGGACAACAAATATATCACAAGACTTTAGGAGGAGTACACAAAACATGCAGTGGCCATCTGCATTCAAGATTGTTAAGTCAAAGTGTTTCGGTTGATTTAGTATCTCAGATCCTTACCTTCTTTGGCTAGACAATGCGGTTCAGTTTGGGTAAAACTACTCTCATTAAGAAATATTTATGCAGCAACCTACATGTCCATAAGTGGGCCATGTAGCAGCTAAGGGAAAATTCATCATGTGACGGATACAGAGGGAGCCCTTACCAGTTACGTGGCAGGTATAGGAAGTGGAAGAGAAAAACGGCACAACATTCCAAGTAGGAAAAAAGGATAAAAAACAATTCTGGTTAACATGGGTACACATGTTACATATCTACATACTTCACCTATATACTCACAGGAAAAAAAAAAAAAATAGGAAGGAAATCAACATGAGAACATTAACAGTGACCAAGTAGTGGGACTTGGGTGATTTTTATTCCCCCCTTTTGCTTATCTGTGTTTTCTTTACACAATTAACACAAATGATCTGTGATGGTTACATGAACTGCAAATGGTAGCAAAGGCAGAAGTACACACTTCATACTCATAACCTGGGGACATTGCTTTTCAGAGTTTCTTAAGGCTTTGGCTAACATGACATGTTAACACAAAGGTCAGTTTTCCCGAGTCAGTGTTACTGTGGTTTTGTTTGTTTGTTTCCTTTGGAATGTGTAGCATATGCTTGTGCTCAAGAGTTTAGGTATTTAGCAAAAAGCAATCCAAGGTACAATATAGTTTTAATTAGCAGTACTTCTCTAAAAGCAGGCAAAACTGACAGGGCCTCTGCGGTGTCAGAAGAGGCCCAGGAGACTTTCGATTTTTGAGGTCTTTGCTACAAAACATCCAGAAACATTTATAAAAATTGTGATTTATTTTTAGATATATTAGTTAAAATCCTGTGAATATATCTATGTGGCTCTATGTCAACCTTCATTTGGAGATAACGTCAAAAGTCTAAATTTGGGGCCATTCTTCCTCCCTCTGTAACTATTCTGACCATGTGAAGGATGAAAAGGAATGCCCTACCCCCACCCCCAGATCGAACACATTGAAATATTTATAAATGAAGTTATTCGATGTCCAGGATTTGCTCCAAAATAATCCAGTGTCTGGGACTTCCCTGGTAGTCCAGTGGTTAAGACTTCACTTTACAGTGCAGGGGTTGTGGGTTCAATCCCTGGTCGGGGAGCCAAGATCCCACATGCCTCGCAGCCAAAACACCAAAAAACATAAAACAGAAGCAATATTGTAACAAATTCAACAAAGACTTTAAAAATGGTCCACATCAAAGAACCTTAAAAAATAATAATAATAACCCAGTGTCAGGGGGATATGGATGTACAAATGAAGCAAGATTGGCCAAGAGTTGATGATTGTTAAGCAAGGTGACGGGTATATCTAGATTCATTACAACATTCTTTCTACTTTTACAGGGGGAAAAAATCAAGTTAAAAATAGAAAACAGAATGAGCAATGGATAGAGACAAAACAACTATTTTTTTTCCCACTACACCACTCGACTTCTAGCTGTCAAGTTGTTTTGGGTCTCTTTTCAACTTAATGGTTCAAAAGAACTACTAAAAAAAGGAAGCAATCCAAAGTGTCAACTACTAAATAACAAATTCAGTTTTGCCACTGTATCTGTAGAAAAATGGGTTTAAATGTTTTTTAAAATCAGATGCATTTACTAATTTTGTTACCTTAAAGATGGCAGACAGAAAGGTCATCTCTTTTTCCAGAAACCTAAAAACCAGTTTGCGTTTTATTGTTTTTCATTAAAATTTTAAGCATGAAATATGTTCTGGCAAATGAAAATCCCAAATTTGGGGATTAATCGCTAGGAAAATTCCATTTTAAAAATCGCAGTGGTTGAAACTAAGGGGCATTTTTCCCCCCATCAGTCAATTGTATGCGACTTATTTCGTATAACTTCCTATCAAGGCAATACAAATATATAATAGGAATTGTTCCTCATACTTTGGAAAACATAGAAGAAAATAAGTGTTCTTTAAATGGTTTTAAACATCATGAATACATATAATGAAGGCCTATCACTCAAAGAAAGTTGTATAGTGTTATTCGTAAAAGTATCCAGATGATCTTCAAAGGAATCCTTAGATGAAATTTTCAGAACACTTTATTAAACAGAACTTTCTACTTCAGAAACTTATTAAATGTATCCTTCAAAAGTACGTAATGGGACTTCCCTGGTGGTCCAGTGGTTAAGACTCCTTGCTTCCGATACAGGGGCCACGGGTTCGATCCCTGGTCGGGGAAGTTCCGCTTGCCGTGCAGTGTGGCCAAAAATAAATTGAAAAAAAAAAAGTACGTAATGACTAACAGGATATACCACGAGATTAGCGAGAAAAAAACATAACCAACCAGTTTCTTTTGGTAATTCTTACAGTTCTTTATTACAGATCATAGGTCAAAGAATACAGCAAAGTGTATCTGGATTTCAGAAGCCATTTGGTAGGGTTTTCCTGTGACATCCTTGATAAGGGTGGAGCCAAGAATAACTGGACAGAGAGTATTCATTGATGGCTCAAATTTTTTTTGTTTGCTTTTTAAAACTTTATTTCAACATAACCATGCTTACAGAAATATACACATATGGGTTAATAGAATGCAATTTATCTTATCCTACACAATTTGGACCCAAAACCTGGTACATGGTTTGCTTCAAAAAAAAAAGAAGATTTGCAATCTGGTTTATTTTTCATCTATTACAAATGTATATATTAAAGATCCTCCAGATTGATGCATCAATTTTGAGAGATGTCAACAATCTCCACATTTAACTCCAACCCATTCAGAGATGCGTGCTTATCTTCAGTGAAAACACAAATGGCATGCTGAATCAAAAGTAGCTCTAAGACAGTGCTGATAATTTGCTGCATAAAAGATTTAAAATCATTTCGTCAGTTAGACAAATATACCCAACCTCTCCTAAATGCCCTCCCCCCGCTGGCATGTATGTGCTCTTATATATGTGTATATGTATGAGTACATACACACCAATAGGGGGAGGGCATTTAGGAGAAAAGGACAGGAAGGATTTATCCTTTAACAGAGAAGTCATGTGAAAAACAGAGGAGGAACTAATCCTACTAAATTGTGACTAACAAGAATGAGGCCGACCAGGCTAGGTGATAATACTGAACACTTAGTATGTGTCAAGCACCATTACTGCTCAACACTTTACAGGTAATATCTCATCAATACCATTCAACTAGGAGAGCACCACTATTATCCCATTTTCATGGATAATTAAGACTCAAAGAAGTTAAAGAATGATCCAAGGTCACATTGGCAAAAGATCACCTGTCAAACATGAAGACAACTTAGGCACTCAGTGCAAAGTTAAACTTGAGACCTTAAGTTTCTTTGATCCTGTAAATAGACCAGCAGCAATAGTGGTAGTAGAGATTACCATTTATTAATAATGTTCTATATGCTAGTTTCCTTATAGTACCCTTTATCCTTACAACAATATTGTCTGGTAGATCTTATGCCCATTTTAAACACAGAAAAATTAAAAGCCCACAGGCAAGTCAGTTAACAGGACCAAGATTCAAAGTCAGATCTGTCTGTTACAAAAATCCATGCCCACTACACTACTTTCCTCCCCAAAGGAGCAACCAGACAATAGAAACACTTGATTTGTTCAACAGTTTTAGGAAGGATCTAATTCTCACCTAAACCCAGATAATTTCTCTCCAACTTACACAGCCTGCAAAGAACTTCCCAGAAGTTATTATGAATTTCACTTTGGGTTTACACATTTTATTCACAAATAAAAAGAAAAAGGAAACATGTTACATGAAGGCAAAGTTAAATTATCCTATCCCTATTCCCCAATCATATGTCTAAAGTAAGCAATGTAAATATCCTGGCATTAATATTCACTCCTTTCATATATATATATATATATATATATATATATGTATATATATAAGGGGTTTGTTTCTTTTCATCAGAATAATAGCAAACTATACATATTGCAGAGCAATATCTCATATGAACACTGCTATAAAAATTCTAAATAAAATATCAATAAATCAAATCCAGCAACAAATAAACAGGGTAGTAAAGTATGATAAAGTGGGGTCTATCCTAGTTATGCAAGTCAGTTTAACATCAGAAAAATCTATCAGTATAATTTGCCATACTTAATAAACTTAAGAAAAATCATAAGATCATCTCAACAGACACAGAAAGAGCATTTAACAAACTCCAACACTGACTCCTGATAAAAACCCTTGACACATTACATGTAACAGGAAACTTCTTCAACCTGAGAAAGGGAATCTATGAGAAACCTGCAGCTAACACCATATTTAATGATGAAAGAGCAGTCAAGACAAGAACATCCATTCTTTCCATTTCTATTCAACATTTTACTAGAAATACTAGCTAGTGCAATAAAGCAAGGGAAGGAAATAAAAGGCATCCAGATTGGAAAAGGAAGATATAAAACTATATTTTTTTCTCAGGTGGCAAAATATTTATGTCAGGAGATGGCAAACCACAAAAGTTTTTCTAGATAAGTTTTACTGGAACACAGTCACACACGTGCACTTAGGTATTGTCTATGCTGCTTTCCCTATACAATGGGGAAAAGTTGAGAAGTTGCCATGAAGATTATATGATCCACAAGCCTAAAATATTTACTCTCTGGCTTTTTAAGAAAAAGTTTGCTAACTCCTGATCTACATAGAAAATTTGATAAAATATACAATAAAACTATCTACAAATAAGCAAGTTTAGCAACACTGAAGAATACAAGATTACTATACAAAAATCAATTATACTTCTATATACAGGCATACTTCATTTCATTGTGCTTTGCTTTATTGCACTTGACATTTTTACAAATTGAAACTATGTGGCAACCCTGCATCGAGTAAGTCTATCAGCAGCATTTTCCCAACATGATCAGTTCATGTCTCTGGGTCACATTTTGGTATTTCTCACAGTATTTCAAACTTTGCATTATTATTTTATTTGTTATGGTGATCTATGATCAGATATCGTTGATGATTGCAATTATGGTTTTGTATTTTTTAATTAATGTACATTGTTTTTTTAGACATAATACCATTACACACTTAATAGACTACAGTATAGTGTAAATATAACTTTTACATGTATTGGGAAACCAAAAAATTCATGTGACTCACTTTATTTCAATATTCGCTTTATTGCAGTAGTCTGGAACTGAACCTACAGTATCTCAAAAGTATACCTGTACTTGTAATTTATTATCAGAAATTGAATATTTAAAATAGTATTTATAACAGCTTTAAAAACAAAGAATAGTCAGGGATAAATCTGACTAGAAATGTGAGTGACCTATATAAACACTATATAACTTTACTGTGAAATATTTTAAAAGATGTACTCTGTTCATGTTCAATATTTTTAAAATGTCAGTTCTCCCCAAATTGATCTGTATCTCTATATTCAATGCAATCGAAATCAAAATTCCACCATACTTTTTTGTAGAAATGGACGAACTCGCCCATCAAGTAACAATTATTAATAACCCATTCAACAATAATTTCTACACATCCTAATTCTGATAATCTGGAAATTCAGCTTAGGGCACTATGGCAATCAACACAGTGATACCAATATCATAATGTATGTAACATACTACCATAAAACTAGTGGTGATCCATTGCAATCCCATGCAGACATTACTAATCAATCATTGGACTCTTCTTCTCTAAACCTGGATAAAGGCTTCCAATTCTAACAGCTTGGAGCTGGTATAAAAGGTGAACTCTCACTGCTACTCCAGACGTCTAGTGGTTGCTGCTGATTGAGATAGGTAAATACTTTTCTATCTTCATCTTTTTGCCTGGCTTTCTCTGTGCCATTTTATTGCTTTGCCAAAATCAAGGAAAAGGGATTTTGTATTGTTGCCTACATTCAGTATTGCATTTAAATGTTTCCATAATGTTCTCCTTTAAGAACCAATATAGGACTCCTCTTCCAGGAAGCTTCCGATTGACTAAGCCCACGTCACAGTAAGTGTGGCTTTCTCCTGAATTCTTTCAACACTAGATTCTATGCTGGACGATGCCGTACTTAGTTATCTGCAGCTAGAGTTATTCTTTGAGCCTCACTTTTCTCACCTGTAAAATGGTGAAATTGATACCTATATTGCAGAGTTGTTGTGAAAACTAGAGATGATGTATGGTTACCAATGGGGTGTGAGCTCTATGAATACCGGGATTTTGTCTAATTGGTGCATCACTGTAACCCCAGCACCTAAAATAGTGTCAAGTACACAGTAAGTGTTGAATAAATAACCATTAAATAAATGAATATGTAAGTAGTCTTTCCCATATCATGGCATATAAAAAGGAGTTTGGTTCATGAACATAGATAATATTCTATAAGAACTGAGCTTCTTGAAGTCAGTCACCACCCTGGGTGCTCTATTTGTCCCTTAGAATCATTTTTTACTCAAGGCTTCTAAAGTTAAAAATTAAGGCAAACATCACAAACAGAGCCAGACTAGAGGGAAACAAATAAGGCACAACCCTGGGGTACAAATTTTACAGAAGTGTCCCCAGAACTCAGTAACTGAGAGAAACAGTTATTTTCATGTAATATTTTTTAAATAAAAATTAATGTAAAAAATCCCTGATGAACCAAATACCAGCTTGAAATAAAGACAAAATCAGTTAACAGTGCCATGCTGAGCTGTATTGAAGCCTGAAGCAAAAGGAAAAAAGTAACACTGATCTACCTTTATTTAAAATAATTTTTACTTTAAAAAAATAATGGATTACAATATTATTTCTCTTGATTATGAAGTTTTTGAGCACCTCTTTAAATTTTGTGCTGAAGGTGAGTGCCTCATTGGCTTCACCTAACCCCAGCACTGCACAACAGTCAAAACTGTTGAAAAATCCCTTAGACCATCTATGAAATGTAATATTCTACTCTCAATACATTAAACTCAGTCAGTTTGTCTCCAGTGTTGGAACAGCTCACTGTTTCTCCAGATGAGCCCAGCATGAAGAAGCTGGTTTACATTTAAGGAGCCTTGCCATATACAAAATGTGTCTTTAACCAGCACTGTCATACTCAGTTCAAGAGGTGCTAATGCTGCGTGTGGCTCCTGGGAACTGAGACCAGCAGAATCATGTCTTCCATGTCACCCCAACTCTAGGGACAGCCTTCAAGGCTATACTATTTTATTGATAGTTGTCTATGTTTGTTCCTGTTTGTGTTCCTTCTCTCCCTCTGTCTCTGTCTCTGCCTCTGTCTCTCTCATGCACACACACACACACACACAAACACACACACTTGTGCAATATGAATGCATAAATAACGTGGCTCTACTGGAAATATAATACTGCCTCTTCCTTGGCTTCACCCGGCTTGCCTGCTTGTTGACTGAATCTACCCTCCGGAGCCTCAGCTCCTACAAATCACGAGTGATTTCCTCCAGCCACCAAGACAAAGGCGACTGGCAGCCAGGCTCTGTATTCCTTTTGCTTTCCCTAAGTACCCGTACCATATTGCTTCCCACAAATTCACAGTTTTATCCAGAGATGAAATCGCACCATTTCTGCCAGGAATCACACATGGAAACATGGTTCTGTTTTGTTTCTGGACATACTGTATTTGATAAAATTAGAAGGAAGTCACCATATCAACATTTTCACACAAGAAGAGAGAAAAAAGGAGGAAAGCAAAACTCAACCAGCTACAAGATCCAGTACAGAGAAGGTATGAGAAAATGTTTCTTGCAGGATTCAAATCTTCAGGTACAAAATAACCCCTCCTGTTCCTCTTGGTTCCCACTTGTGGCATCTAGCCAGTCACCAACTAAGGTAAGAGCTGGATGCCAATTCCATTAAACACATTTCAACCTAACTGGTGAGACAGTCATGGGGGAAAATTAAACCTCCCTGGTCCCAGTCTCTCAGTGAGAACGGATATTCTCTGCAAACTCTCTGAAATCAGCTCCATTTTTTGGGTCACTGAAACAGAGTATGGGTTTGGCACAGGACATCTCTTAACAGAAGGGAGGTTGGATAAATATGTTCATGTAAATAATATCCATGGGGTGAACATTCTTGAAGTCCAAAGTAGGCATTGTCCAGTACCACCGCTGTGCAAATTCTGGAGTCATAGAGAATCAGATTCACCTAGTTCTAGGTATTTTCCAGATGAGGTAGCAGAGTCTTGCTTAGCAAGACTGGGTAACTCATCTTAGGTCAGACTGACAGCAGGTATGACCTTCCCCCAAAGCTTCTGCCAAAGAACCATGATCTTTATGGCTGCCCTGTGGTAGGATCATTTAAGCCCAAGGCTGGCACATGTCTGGGCTTTATGCAGTCCCTCTCCATGGTAAGGGGGAAGACACCCCTCACCTCACTACTACAAGATATTCCATATTACATGAGTGGCTTCAGAAATGCAGCCAGGAGTCACATTGTCACAAAGGCTCACTCCTCTGAGACCATCACAGGGAGAAACGTGGATGGAGAGTGATTCATAAAAAACTAGCTCAGTTCGTGTGCCTAAAGAAGCCAATGAAACTAGACAAGTTCACTTGCATTCTTTCTTCGTTAATTAGTGTGTCTTTCTTCTAATTATAAAACTGTAACGATTTCACAAGGCTACTAGCTCCCTGAAGTTGCAAAGCCTTTTCCTGTCTTATTCACTGATCTATCCCCATCCAGGTCTGAATCTAATGTTGAATAAACATTTCCTGAATAAATTTTTTAAAAAGAAAGAGAAATATATCTATTTATTGAAATTCCCCCAAAATGTGGAAAAGTATTTTAAATGAAGCAAACGTGTCCCATCATTTCACAACACAGAGACAGTGGTTGTTGTATTTTAGTCTATTCTGTTCAGAATGTATTCTGTACATGTACATACAAGTTTTCAATCTAATTTGAGATTAGACCATATATAGAATTTTGCATTCTACTTTTCTTTGCCAACTAACATCATATCTTGCTTTTAATTTTAGCCTTCCCTTCGGTTCTCTCTTCTTCAACTCAAGTGCATTGGCAGCTAAAGGCACCAGAAGTGAGTCAATCGATACACAGTGACCCAAAGTCAAACACCAGAAGTTCTTCCTGGAGTTAAACATCTTTGGTGGAATAAAAAGTCCTTCTGAACTAGTTCCTCCTTACTCCTAACACAGGTCATTTTTTCAGTTAACAAGTCAAACAAACACCAGGACCACTATAGTCATATTGAACTTTGTGGTATTCTCTGCACATAAAGGATATATATCTATCTACCAAAGAACGAATAAAGAAATGAACTGAAGGACCATAAAAAAGATGTGCAGACAAAAATCCTGGGTATCAGATTACTCAAGCACCTCTGAATCCTAAAGACTCACAAGTGGCTCCTATAAGAATTGCACATTTTTCCCCCAACTGTTTCACAATGTGAAAATTGGTCTCTAAACATCATCTGTGCATTTCAATTCATCTGATTTCCCCATCGATATCTCTGCTTGGATATCTTATAGCTTATGAGACCAAAAATGTCCAAAGTTGAACAATATTCTTCCCCTTCAAATCTGCAACCTGCCCCATCTCAGTAAATGATGGTACCAGCTTTCCCTTTGGCTCAGGGCAAAAATCATCACATCATCATTTTCTCCTCTCTTTCGCTCACACTTCCCATCAAACCTCTACCTTCCTACTCACCCTAGGCAAGACTCCATCACTGCTTACCCACAGCTGCATAAGCCTCCCAACTGGCCTTCCTGCGTGCCAGGTGCCTCCCCGTAGCCTGAGATCCACAGAGCATCCAGAATTGTCCTTTAAAGTGTTAAGTCTACCAAGGGGCAGCACGGGGAAGGTTTTTGGAGTGATGGAAGGAAGGACTCATTCTGTACCTTGATTACCAGAGTGGTTACATGACTGTGTGCGTTTATTAAAGCTCAGAGTACTGTACACCAATAAAAGAGGAATTTTACTGTATGTTAAAAAAAAAACAAATGAAAGATGTAAGTCAGACCACAGAAGTTCTCTGCTCAAAATCCTGTATTGTAGGGCTTCCCTGGTGGCACAGTGGTTGACAGTCCGCCTGCGGATGCAGGGGACACGGGTTCCTGCCTCGGTCCGGGAAGATCCCACATGCCGCAGAGCGGCTGGGCCCGTGAGCCATGGCCGCTGAGCCTGCGCATCCGGAGCCTGTGCTCCACAACGGGGAGGCCGCAACAGTGAGAGGCCTGCGTACCGCAAAAAAAAAAAAATCCTGTATTGTAAAAGTGAAGTTCACTCATGATCCGATTCCCTATCACCTCTTTGACTTCATCTTCCAACACTCTTTCTCCTCTGTGCAGACTGTGGTCCAGCTACACGGGCCCCCCTGACTGCTCCTCAAAGAGATTAGGTAGGCTCCCGCCTTGGTCTTTGTACTGGTTTGCTCCCTTCACCTGGAATGTACCCCCCAGTGCCCTTACCACCAACTGCAACCCCAGATATTTGCATGGTAAATATCCTCCACCCCAACTCTTGCACAAAAGTCACCTCCCAAATTAAGGCTCTACTGAAAGTTACCACCCATCTCCCATCAGCATTCCCAATACCCCTTACCTTGTTCCTTTCATAGATTTTTATCCATTTCAGACATACCATATACCTTACTTATATTTCATGGCCACCGTCTGACACCCCATTACCCACACCCAGATGGAATCGAAGCTCCTTGAGAACAATAATCTTTCTTCTGTTTGCCAATATATTCCCAATGCTTAGAAAAGTGCCTAAAATGTAGTAGGTATTTAATAAATACCTGTTGAATAGATGAACGTACACAATTGGAGTCTGCCATATGTGAGGCACTGCACTAGCCACTATGATAGATTCAACATGTAAAATGACAGTTATTCTGTTAAATAAACGGATTGGGCTACATAATCCCCAAGACCCCCTCCAGCTCACAAATCTGTTCGAAGTGAGAGTTTTTAACTACACTATAGGGTCCACCAGAATGTCAGCTCACTAAAGGTGGGATTTTAGTCTGCTTTCTTGCTGCTGCATTCTCGGTCCTAGAATAATGTGTGGCATATCGTAAGCTCCCTGTGCACGAGAAATACAGCTCTTGTTGGTTCTGAGTGTCTGATCCTATCTAGCACACAGGCTCAGCTCTGGGTAAACTTAGTCTAGTCTCCTAACAGCCAGATCAGAAAAAATCCCAGGTGGCAGCACCACACACAGGCCTCCCTCAATATTCTCAGGAATATTAGCAAAAGGGATGATTTTAAACATGGCACGGAAGCGCGTCACTTCAGGTGGCGGCCCTCCAGAATTCCTATGCAGCTCATCACATCAGAGACAGCCTCACCAATGTGCGAGGACACCAAGCACGAAAACGAGGTCAAGTAAAACTCCTGTGGAAAGCAAGCTTCTCCAGAGAAATGGCTGGGGTTTCCCTTCACACGCTGACCTTGTGACCTCACTTCTCTATCCTGAATGTCACACTAAGGCTGCCATGAGCCCAACTATCCAGGGAAGAAACCTTAGCCATCACCTGCCTACCTTCCAGCGCTTCTGATCTACCACAGCTCTCACAGGCTTTGCTCCACAAATGTGAACGTTCCACAGACGGAGAGGCCTCTTCGGCAAATGAACACTGCCACGAGACAGGACTACGACATATACAGCCTTCGGAATGAAGGGTACCACTGCCATACTCAGTCGTTCAGCACTGTCTGATAAAGACGTAATGGGAACCGCATACGAAATTTTAAATTACACACGTAACATTAAAAAGAAGTTTGGGATTAACAGATACACACCACTGTCTGTAAAGCAGATATTCAACAAGAACCTACTGTATACCACAGGGAACTAGATTCAGTATCTTGTAATAACCTATAATGCAAAAGAATCTAAAATATATATATACATTGTATACATATATATAAATATATAACTGAATCACTTTGCTGTGCATCTGAAACTAACACAACATTGTAAATTGACTATAATTAAAACTGGTTTGAAGAAAGTAAAAAGAAACAAGTGAAATAAATTTAACATTGTTTAAATTTTTACCCTAACCCAATAATCCAAAATACTGTAATTTCAACATAAAATCAACAAAGAATTATTAATAAGATATTTTACCTTCTTTCTTCGTACCAAGTCTTCAAATTCTGGTCTATATTCTACATGGACAGCTTATCTCAACGCAGCCTGGTCACATATGAAATGCTCCAACAGTCACACATGGCTACTGGCTACCATACCACAGTGGACAGCCCAAGTCTGGAAGTTAAGTTCTTTCTCTTTCAGGATGCTACTGCTGTTCTCAGAGGAGCACCATTTAAAGATATTATAATTAATTTAAAAACAACTTCTAACTCATAATGACATCACCTGCATTATTCTCAGGTTCAAAAACATGCTCCTTGCAAGGCAGTTAAATGAAGCAATGTCACAGCGTGAAAGGACAGCTGAGTTAAGACAGAACTAACCTGTCTCGG
This sequence comes from Stenella coeruleoalba, assembly GCF_951394435.1. Lineage (NCBI taxonomy): Eukaryota > Metazoa > Chordata > Mammalia > Artiodactyla > Delphinidae > Stenella > Stenella coeruleoalba. The sequence goes on from NC_137156.1 coordinate 80,741,723, forward strand.
CTATTTGAAAATAATACATGTTTCTCTGACCTCTAACTGGAACCCATTTCACTGAATTCCATCAACTTCCTTAAGTTTCTTAGAGTGGGGTTTCTTACCAATGGCAAGGGCAAGTGTGCACGGACTGCAAGGTTTTTTGAAACAGCTATGCCAATATCACCAAAACAAATGAACAGCAACAGGAAAGGGCTAGAGCGGGACAAAGTTCAAGTGTATTTACCTCCTCATTATAATTGCACCCCAATAGGCCAGCTCTTAGGGGTCTAATAGATACAACCAAGATGAGGCTTAAGAACAACAGGACTCTGTAAAAACTCGAAGGAATGTTCTAACCAACTTTTTAATGAAGAAGAACTGAAAACACATTTAGGTTAGGTGGGAATTTACCAAGTGTGAGAGCTGCTTTGAAAATCTATACCAAGAAGAGCTTTGTCATTTTCTCCTCAAAGATGAGATTATTGCTTCTACTAGACTCTCAAAGGTGAAATGGATTACCAGAATATGAAAGGCAGTTCAATTTGGAGAACTTTCCACAGCGACAGTGGTGTGAAGTTCGAAGCTAGATGGAACATAAAATAATGAACACATCACAGAGCGTCCAGACTCGGACATTCTCCACCCTTATTTCCATTTTCCACAACCTAGAAAAGCTACTTCTGCAGAAGAGAGCAAACTGGCTTAATGTTAACTTCCTCCCTTTAGGGTGGAAGGTTGGTTTCCAATATTGCTCAGCCTACAGAATGAGATCTTCTGGGCCGGTTCTAACAGCTGACAAAGCAGCAACCAGCTGGAACAATGGTTTTTCAGACCAGTTCTGGAATGGGTGAGGCTCTGAAAGCACCCTGCCAAAGGCAGCAATTTCTTCAAAACGGGGTCAGGTTATAGGAACTCAGAGACTCTATCTACAGGCCCTCTTTCTTGGAGAAGGCAAAGACCAGCCTACACACACCCACTACCCGAAAAACAGCCAAGACATAATTGGCAGCAACCGCCAGCAGAACTGAGTGATAAGGAGAGTTTCACAAAGCTGGGAAGCCATAGATTCATCTGCAGTTACTTGCAAGTATCCCTTTCAAGTGGAACAGAAACCTAAGAATGAGTCATGGGTCATGGTTCTTTGACCTTTGAAAAAGCATATAAAAACAGAGGGAAGAAGAAGAAAATCATGTGACATCCCAAATCCTTATACCCTCAGCCTCCCTAAAAATAAATTTGAAGTGCATGGGTAAAAAGATATCAAGAGCTATAGCACTAAAATAAATGGAAAATGTAATAGAGCTACAATTAAGCAAATACCCCTAGATTCAAGACAGGGCCTCACAAAACTATATGTGTGATATCCTTGGTGAGTTGAGTATAAAGAGTAGGCATGCTTTCCTTGACTCATTTATTCATTCAACCACTTCATTCACTCCTTTCATGCACTTGGTATTATACTAGACACTGGTGCTACAATGGATAACGTGGACCTGCCTACATAAGTTCACCTGAGTCAATGATACTGATATTTGTAAGAAGAATTATTATTTGGTGAATGCCTACTACATGTTGTGTTTATGCAATTAGCTAATTTCATCCTAACACCCATCAGCAATTAGGCATTGAGACCATTCTACAGATGAAGTAACTGAATCTTACAGAGGTCAAATGATTTGCTAATGTCAGCCAGGTAGTCAATGACAGAGCCAAGATGTAAGTCCAGACTTGACTAATTCCTGTCATAAGCTTAATGTTTGAAAACAAGATGTTTATACTGTACAGCACAGGGAACTATATTCAGTATCTTGTAATAATCTAAAATGGAAAAGAATATGAAAACTACATATATATTCTTTTTTTCCCAACAACACTATATATATTCTTTATAGATATATTTTTTCAGATTCTTTTATATATATATATATATATATACATACACACATAAGTACATATATACATATATAAATCACTTTGCTGTACACCTGAAACTAACACAATATTGTAAATCAACTATACTTCAATTTTAAAAAAGAAAATAAGATGCTTATAGATGTTTGAAAGTATCAAACTTTTGGTATTTTGTAAAAAAAAATCAGGCAAGCCAAATGTTACCAGGATTGAGTGACAGTTGGTGCATTCCATTAAAATTTGTGATTAAAAAAAATTCTACTTTAAAAAATGGATAAAAGACACTTCACCAAAGACATATGGATGGCAAATACACACATGAAAACATGTTCAATATCTTAGTCATTTGGAAAATTCAAGTTAAAATCACAATGAAATACCCTTACACTATGCATTAGAAAGTCTAGGGGGGAGAAACCTTTTTTTAAATTTGACAATACCAAGTGCTAGTGAAGATGCAGAGCAACTGGAACTCTCAAACATTACTAAGGGAGAATGTAAAATGGTACAGCTTTTTGGAAAAGACTCCGGCAGTTCCTTATAAAGTTGCACATACTTACCACATGACCCAGTGATCTCACTCCTAGGTATTAACCCAAGCAAAACGAAAACCTATGTTTACACAAAACCTTTCCAATACACCTGTGATTTTTTCCCCTGGGGCTCTGAGCCTGTTCTCTTGCTTCCTTTGGAAGCTCCTTTATTGCCTTTACTTATAATCCCCCCAAACTGGAAAGAACTCAACTGTCCTTCAGCTAGTGAATGGATGAACACACCATGGTACATCCATACAATGGAATACTATGCAGCCAGGAAAAGGATCAAATGTGATACCAGCAACAATATGGATAAACCTGAAATCCCTTTTGTTAAGTGAAAGAAGCTAAATCTAAAAGCTTCATATTATATGATTCCATTTATACGGCATTAGGGAAAAGGCAAAATTATTAAGAACAGAAAATAGATGGTTGCCTACAGGTGGAGGAAGAGACTGACAACAAAAGGGTCAGAGGAGGGACTTCCCTGGCAGTGCAGTGGTTAAGACTCTGTGCTTCCACTGCAGGGGGCACGGGTTTGATCCCTGGCCGGGGAACTAAGATTCCACATGCCACGCAGTGTGGCCATAAAAAGAGGGGGGTGGGGGTGGGTAAGAGGAAAGAATTTTGCCCCACGGAGGGTTGAGGGGGTGGGGGGGACACACAGAACTATTCTGTATCTTCAATGGAAAGGTGGTTACAAGACTGCATTTGCCAAAACTCAGAGAACTATATAGCAAAAAGAGCAAACATTATTGTAAGTAAATTCTAAATGGTAAATAAAATTCACTTCAAAAAATTGTGATTTTAACATGAGAAATTAAACATAGATGCATTAAAATACTTAAAACTCACCTAGATTACAGCCATCTCAAACTACTAGTAGTCTTCTTAAAGACAAAATGTTGGAACATACATATTTTCCAACTGGCAAGTAACAGACTTTTTTTCTTTAACACCTTCTTTCTGGTTGGCAAGTAGAACAGTTCCCCCTCCAGCACCTTCACTCTGGATACTGGAAAATACAAAAACGTGGTGCAGGAAAGCTTCTGGGATGGGGGGAGGCAGGTTTCTCTTCAGTCTGTAATGTCACAAAATCTGCTGTAGCTAATGTATGTCTTTACAGGGGAGAAACTGTCATGAAGCTGTAATTTTCCAAAGGCTTGCTGGTTTCCCATTAGGGAAGATGCACCACAGGAATAACCCGGTCAATTGCCCTGGCAGTTTCCATCCTCATCTACTGCTGGGTCAGGGCTTTGCTATCAAAGTCATGGTTAGTTCCTTTTGACATCTTTTGCCATTCCCCAATAAGATATCTTTGGGCCCCCAAATCTCTCTTTACCTTGATGCTTTTTTACTGTCATTGGAATATTAGCCGCACCTTCTACTCCACTTCTTTGCATGACATATCATAACACAAAGACACCAAGCAAAAGCACTCGATCAGCAAGCACTTTTACGAAGTGTCTGGCAAGCCAGAGCAGCTCCCCTTGGCACTGTTGAGAGAGCAACGCTCTCGGACCTCAATTCCCCAGCACACATATGGTCCCCTCCCTGGGGCTTGAGAGCCTATTCTCTTGCTTTCCTTAGAGGCTCCTCTGTGAGCAGGTCCAGAGCTCAGGCTTATCTGCCTACCAAAGACTCTCTAAAAACCTATACTACAAGTAATTCAAAGCATGAAATGAAAATTGATGCTTTCAACTCCTGTAAAGATGAAAACAGGAAGCTGCCAGAGACTCCGTGTTCCTTCATTTTCCATGTCAGTTTCCAAGAATACAGATATCAGTATGTTATATGAGAATAAAATGGGAACCAGGGTGAAGCATTCCTCCCTAAATTTGACCCCATTAAGGCAGAGCTTTTGCAGTAAAACGCAAGTCTGGTAGGGTTGTATTAATAGCAGGGAAAAAAAAAATAACCACTTTAGAATGGACACTCACCAGAATAAAGATGACAAGCAACTCCCTATATACAAAAGTGCATTAAAACAATGAATTACTATGCTCTTGAATGGAAACCAAATCACACTGTTCAATCTGAACAACGCAGATGAAAGCCTCACCATTCTATTGGTGAGATGGGCAGTTCAAGTTCTACCTCTACACAGTTTAAACATACGTGAAAAAAGAGGGCTGAGCAAGAATACAATCTCAGAGTCCTCTTGCAATATTATGCTCTATAGTTTTAGGAATTAGAAGAGCAGAGAGGGTAACATCTTTTCTATCTTCCATTAGAATAAAGTTCCATGAGGGTAATCATTATACACCTGATACCTAGCAGAGTGCCTGGCATATACAATGTACTCAATAAATTTTATTTTTTCAATAAATTTTTGATGAATGATATTTGAGGTGGAATAAGTTTGCTTTGTCCAATCATTTGACTATTCTGTAAATAAGAAATAAACATTTATACACCTAATTTGGGACTTCATGGTAGACGTGGTAGGCACACAAAAATGCCTGAGACATGGAAACTCTCCTTGAATTTCTGATCTAGATAGGGAAATGAGAAATGATTACTTGAGAGAAGAACCATGTAGGCAAAAAGGATTTCCACTATATTATATAAGGGTTCAAAGCAGGGATAGGTCAGTGTGGACAGCTTGTAGTCTGCAGAGAAGGCTTCCTGAAGGGCACAGACATGAAGCCAAACCTTGACTGGTCAAGAAAGATCAAAAATGGCAGAGAAGGGACGCATCTCCAGAATAGGACATTAGATGGGGCAGCAGGATGAGATGCTTCTGGACTTTTATGTATTAACAAGATACTTTGAAAACAGGTCCAAACTTGCCATTTTGAACACCCACTTATACCATACTCAGGCTCATTTATCTTGCATTTTGCTGGACATTTCCACTGAGAGCTCCCTTATGACCTTCCGGTCTGCCTGGTCACTCTTCCCAGGACCCTGCATGCCATCTTGGACTCCTCCCTTTTTCTGTATCTCCCATTCCATTACTCACTAAGTTCCCTCTCCTGAATATCTCTTGGGCCTCCCCTCCTCCTTTGCCTTAAATTTTCACTTTGGCCATAGCTTCCCTGTTGGCCCCCGCTGCATTAATTTCATCCCCTAAATCAAGCGTTGACAAACTTTTTCTGGAAAGGGCCAGACAGTAAATAGTTCAGGCTTTGGAGGCCACACAGTCTCTGATTCAACTACTATGAGTACCACTGTAGCACAAAAGTAGCCATGAACAATACATAAGCGTAGGACTGTGTTCCAGTAAGACGTCTTCAGCAAAAACAGGCAGTGGCCTGAGGATCACAGTTTGACAACCCTGTCTTAGATGTCTGCCAGAGTGGTTTTCAAAAGATACAAGTAAGACCATGTTATGCCCCACCCTAAACTCTTCTAAGACTGCCACTGCCCTCAGGATAAGTTCCAGGCTCCTTGGCAGGACATACAAGGGCCTCTGTGTCTCTCCCCTCCCGGGTCCCTCACAATTCTTATGACTGCGCATTCAACAATCAATGACTTGATGCTTCCCAGAACCCCTAGCCTCTCACGCCATGATTTGTCTCCCCATTAGTGTTTAATTAGCTGCTTGAACAATGCTGAATATGTTACATCCTCTTGCAGAGAGCTAAGTCCTCAAGCAATTAGTTTGTCCTACCAAGTATGACCTGCATCACCATTGTACAAACCTTCAGAGAGCACGGAAAATTTCTACGTCTTCCAGAAGCTGGATGGAGCTTCTGAGACCGGAAGACACGTGAGCTTGTAGTAAAAGGCTATAAGAAGTCTTTGACCTATCAAAGTGGCAAAACTCTAAAAGACGATATTAAGTTTTGGCATAGATGAAGGGAAATAAATACTCTTATACACATTGACGGGAACATAAATCATACAATTCTTTTGGTAGAGTAATCTGGAAGTATTTTCGAATCCTAAAATGCACACACTCTTAAACTCAGTGATGCCACCTTCAGCTTAACCTAAGTTAAGATTCACAGTTGGGCACCCAGGTATATGTGCAAGGATGCTCCTTTTCAGCACTGTTTCTAGCATTCCACACCTGGGAATGATGACGGAAATCATGGTATAGTGATGTTCTCCATGAATTCCACACACCAGGCTCACTGTGTTCCTGACAGCCCACTTCCATGGCTAATAAATCTCTCAAACTCAGTTAAGTCCAAAATGAAACTCCAGATGTTAAACCAAGAGATGACACAGCCCCAGCTCTGCCCATCCAGCAAACAGCAGCTCCATCCTTTAAGGTGTTCAGTTGAAAAAGAAACAAAAACAAAAACAAAAACCTGTTGTTCTTTCTCACACCCCTCATCTTAACCCATCAGGCAATTGTTTGGGGAACACTTTCAAAATATATCCAGCCACTTCTTACACCACCCTTATTACTACTACTACTCTGTTCTAACCACCACCATCTTGCACCAGGATTTCCATAACAGCTTCCTACCTGTGCTCTCTGCTTCCGCCCATCCATATATACTTAACACATGACCTAAAGTGAGACTTTTCCAATGTTAATTGAGGCATGTCATTATCCCAATCAAGACCTTGCAATGACTATCATTTCACTCTGAGTAAAGTAATTAAAATGGTCTAAAATGCTTGGCATGACCTGTCTGCTCTCCCTTACACTCTGACCTCTCCTTCCACACTTCTAGCGACTATTCTCTCTATTCCAGCCACTCTTCCCACAACGCAGGTATCACTTCTGCCATAGGGCCTTTGCTCAGGGCTTTGTACTTCCGCCACGGGGCATCTGTACCTCACCCAGATACACACAAGGCTCCTTCCTTCATTCATTCAAATTTCTACTTAAATGCTACTTTCCCAGTGAGGTCTACGCTGACAACCCTGTTTAAAATTGCAACATGCCCCATCTCCATGGTCTTGACCACCTTACTCTACTCTGCCGCCCTCCATACCACCTTCTAATATACAAAATAATTTACTCACTTGAGTACATCTACTGTTTATTGTCTGTCTCCCTGACTAGAACATAAACCCCACGAGGGATCTTTATCTCTTTTGGTCAATAATATCCCAAGCACCTGGAACAGCTCCTAGCACATAAAGGTTGCTAAATAAATATTTGCTGAATGAGTATCTTACAGGTTTTGTGAGAACAAAATGAACCAGCCCTAGCAAAGAGTCATCTAATAAATGTAGGTTCCAATTATTAGAAAGAATGAACTAAGCATACATGTACTAATGTGGAAAGTTGGCCATCTGTAATGGCAATAAGAAAAACCAAGCTACTAGTGTACAAAGATAGTTATTACAGCATTGTTAGTAATACTGGAAAAAATAGAAACAATGTTAAATCTCTCCATCTAAGTAACAGTTAAATAGATTACGTCAACCCTCAAGCCCAGGCTTTGGCTACCAGGTCGTTGTTACCAAGAATTAGGTAGGAATATTTGTTTTATCATATTAATGTGTCAATTTCAGGTAGGGGAAAAAAGTTGTTATTGATTGAACAGAATGTAGAGTGTGATACCATTTACTTTGAAAGAAAAAAGAGAAAAAAAGTTGTGTGCGTATATACTAATGTAAAAAGGGAGAGAAACCAAATTTATGTATATATATAAATTTTTATATTTAAAAATATATTTTAAAAATCTGTTATTTTTGAGGAGTAAGACTGAGGAGAGAATGAGGCTCGCGTGTAATTTTATACTGCACTGTTTCACTGTGCAAGCAAGCCTCAGTTTTACCAATCACAGTAATTTTTAGGCACAAACTTCTCACAGCTGAAAGATTTCATTTTAACTAATCATTTCACCCTTATTCCCTACTCCCTGATCTTATTAGGACTAAATTAACACAGATTCTAATACAAGCTCTAGGAGGGCAGGGGGCTTTTGTCTGTTTTGGTCACTGAGCTATCCCTAATACCTAAAAAGTGCCTGGCACATAGTAGGCACTCAAATGTTTATAAAGTAAGTTAGTGCTAATATGAGACCACCTCCAGGTAAAAATACAAGTAATGAATGAAAGGGTTTAAAAAAGAAATAGCAAAGTCCTCCATAAACTAGAGTATTAAGCCTCAGAATAAGGAGCTAAACGTTTTAGACTTTTTGCTTCCCTTTCAGGTCTCTACTACAATCGTTAAGTGTTTTTAAAGCAACTCTCTTTGGCATTGCTCCAAATTAGTTAGAAAATTATGACACTTTCTGTCTCATAGGCAAGTTACTTAATATGGTTGTTGTCAAATTTGTAGATTCCCACTATCTAAACTTTATTGCGGCAAAGAAGTATACCCAGTGCGATAATTCAGAACCCAGGTCAACTATAGTGGGACAGGTCGCGGGAAAAGGAGATTCTCTAATCAGGAGAACAGCCCAGCATTTAAGATCAATTAAACAGTGAGTAGAAATCTAAATGCTTTTTAAATTTCCAACAGCACTACAGGAAAAACTAGCTGGTTTGTGGGAAAGAATGTATGTTATTAAAAATGAGGGAAAATGGTGTTTCCTTTTTTTATTTTTAAAATGATTTTTCATGGAGTTGTGCTTTTTGCTCTGTTTTGCTAAGAGTAGCTCTACTCCAGGAAATAACTCAAACTTCTTAACAACGACTGGTCTAAGTTCTCAATGCATCCACTCATTCATCCACTATTCATTGAACATATATTACGAGCTAAGTGTTGGGCTTAGAATTGGGATATAGAAAGAGAAATAGTGAAAACCCCCAGGGACAAAACTGCTAAGCCTCACGAAACAGAGTTACATGCACTATGCTTTTTTGCTGCCCTTGCAGGTTAGATAACCACAAATGTCAACACGTTCAAAATTTTTTCATTCAAGAACCTTCAGCTTAGTAATTCATTTTTGTGTTTTTTGTTTGTTTGTTTGTTTTTCTGCGGTGCACAGTCCTCTCACTGTTGTGGCCTCTCCCGCTGCGGAGCACAGGCTCCAGACGCGCAGGTTCAGCGGCCATGGCTCACGGGCCCAGCCGCTCCGCGGCATGTGGGATCTTCCCGGACCCGGGCACGAACCAGTGTCCCCTGCATCAGCAGGCGGACTCTCAACCACTGCGCCACCAGGGAAGCCCTAGTAATTCATTTTTAAGACCTCCTCTTTACTCTCATGCTTACAATCTTCTCAAACATCTTAGTAAAAATTAGGTAATATTTTCCCCATTCTGTTTTTAAATCTGACAGCCTATCGAAACTTTAAGGGATACCAACCTCATTAGAAGAAGAAATAAAAATCAGCAACAGCAGCTCTTGAACTGTTATCAGATAAAAACAAAAACAGGTATCTAGATAGCCTTCAGTCATCAACTCAATACACTACTGGGGAGTGAATGGGTTTAGTGCCATTTTTATCAAATCAGTGAAAACGGCGTATCACAGTCTTTCAGAGGCACTGTTTGGACATAATTCTCCTGGCTGTGGGCATCCTAAATTGATCATGTAGTTGTGCTAGAGGCTCCCAGGGGCAGAAACTTGCATCAAGACCCGGTAAGCCAGCAAGATCTTTGCACTTAGTGTTTATAATACTCCCAAAGCCGAAAAGTCACCCAGAGCCAACCGGCTGTCAGACACAGCCATCAGCAGAATGACTGAATTAATGGCTGGCATTGCTGGTTTTTCTTCCCACCAGACTTCTCAAAAATGCTCTGACAGTTTTTCTGGTGCCAGAGGGTGTCAGTATGACTGCAAGGGATGTGCTTACATTCAAATATTTGGGGTCTGACTATCAACATAAAAACATTTTCAGAAAGAAGAAGAAGCAAACATGCTGAGAAAATGGTGATCACCATTTTCTAACTGGATTTTGCCATGAAAATACACCCATGTATTGGGTGTATTGATGGGGGGTGGATCTTGTGATTTTCTAGTACTATCATCTCTATGTTTACATTTCCCTTTAGAAATCCTTTTACCTTTAGTTATAGGTGTCTCCCAAATTCTCTTCCCTACAGCAACCCTAATAAGCCAGCACCATGGATCTGTATACTTATTGGGATTATTAAATCAGCAATCTCTACTGATATCACATCACCTGCTTTATGTGACACAGCATAGGGACAAACAGAAATTACAATTTAATTTTTCAGTCACTGGTATCACTTAATCAAGGTGATTGGCTCCTTTGTGAATATGGGAGTCTCATTCTCTCTCTCCTCTACCCACATCCATATGCTAAGAGAGAATGGAAAATAAGGGGGAGAGAGGGAGTGCCTCATCAGAACCCTCTGCTACATGTGCCTTAGTAATACCAGCTACTGTCATGGCTTCTGTGGTACCTTTAATGCACGGGCATAGTTTGTCTTCTTATACTTAAGAACGTCAAGGAGCTACAGCTGCTGATCACAAAGACAGTCCTAGGTATCAGAAAAATACACCGGGTTGAGTGAGGTGGTCCTTTCTGTTAATGAAACTATTACCTGAAAGTTTTCAGAGAACCTGGGTTCCATGGTTGGTAGCTCCAGGAAACACACCATGGGCCATATCACAAACTGCTTCTTCTGACCTCAGTTAACTTAAAAGGCAGTGGGGCTCTGGTCTCCCCCGGGGAGGTCGCATGATAAACACAACTGCCCATGTTTTTGCTCAGCACAGACCAGCAAGCAGGTAAGACTCAAGTTTAAAGGTAATAATAGACCCATTCAGGAGCTATAATTAAGTGAAAAGAACAACAAGCTGATCCCACATCTCTTTATTACAAGCACAACGAATCCAAATACCAAAACCCAAACATTTTTTTTTACTGCTGCCACAGAAATACAGCCTAAGAAAGAAACTACATAGGGATGCAAATGAGTAACCTTCAGTATTTAATTTGGTGGGGTCCGGGTAGGGGGGTTCAGGGTTAGGGAACTTTTCCCTCTGGCCCATCCCCTTTTCCCAAAATAGAAGAGGAAAGATACTGGGAGGGTAGAGCAGACTGCTTCTGTTTGCTCAGTTGAGAAATGGAGGAATCAAGTCTCTGTTGATACCATTCATCTGCTAAAGCTTTCAACATCACTAAAATTCATTGGCAAGTGATGAGCTGCATCTTGTTGACAAGTTCCAGTGCAAGTTAAATCACAAAAAAACCTAAGAGCATATCCAATCAATACTTGAGGGCTTCCAAAGTTATCAAAAAACACCAGTTTTTAGAAGGTAATAGCCTTACAGGTGATAAAAGGCAAGTTTTTCTCAACTAAGAAATGCATCTATTTTCCCAGAACCAGAAAGACAATATGTTATTCTTGGGTTGCTAAGTGCATATACATGGGGTTCATGTGCATTGTATACACACCCTCAGTCAAATACTTTTAATATTAAAAAGTCATAATGACCTCATGCAAAAGCTTCCAGTTTTATTGGAGCCCCCAACAAACATGCCCGAACCTTTTGAAAGCACTGAATTCAAGAGGAGTGTAAAACAAACAAACACAACAGGCAACAACGAAAACCACCAAGGCTTTTCTGGTCAGCACACACTCATGAGTACTCTCCTAAATGATTCTCAATTGACAAAGTGAGAGCATGGTAAACCCTAGGAAAGAGAAAAGAACACTACATACCTCCTAATCCTTATAAGTATGCTCACATGCCCTCAAATAATTTGGCTCAGAAACAAATCCATTCTCTTTGTGTTTGAGGCAAAGTCTGTGCTCCAACACCACGGACATGACAGCTTCCTTGCATACTCCACTGCTGCCTGGTACTCAGGTCAGACAGACTGAGGACTTGGGAAGGGGAAGGGCCAGCCTTCATGCCTCTTTAAACACCCGCCTCCCCCTCGCCCAGCCTTCCTGGCTTGGCCCATTCACTTACAAGAACCAGAAATGACAGAAGAGCCTTTCGGCTCCCAAGCACTCAGCAAGCCAGAGACTCTAGATCCTGCTTTCTATTTTCTGGTTGCCCACAGACATGCATACCTTATCTAGATGAGACAGGGCTCTGATACACACATGTTAATTTCCAGGAAACTTAAAAAGCCTTCTGCACGTACTCTCTTTCTTTTAAAAATGGGGAAAACGGGAGGAGGGTATGGCAGCTCATTCCCCCCTTCATTTCCCCGGGAGCTTGTAAAGCCCTCCAAAGTGCAAAGGCATTTGCCCACCGCGCCGGGGAGAAGTAGCTCAGCCTCTCCCCGGCCTTCCCCAGCCTGGGCGCCGGAACAATGCAGCAACATACATTTCCCAACACCTGCTGGAGCCTATTAATATGCACGGGGACGTATTGATTTTTCCCCCCATCCCTTCCCCTGCCCTCCACACTGAGCAGGCTTTCATCTCCTCCTCTACCATCCATCGGGAACTCATTTCGGCGGCCCCCTCCCCCTCCCACCGCCGGTCCCCATTCAGCCGAGCCCCTCGCTCGCAAGCCCAGGCTGACGAGCACACTTTGGAATGCACTTCATTAAAATTTAGCTGCCCGATTCCAACCTGCAATGCGGAGGAGGCAATACAAAGCGCGCGCCACACTTCCTCCAGCATCTCCTTCAAAAGCCCCATTGTTCGCCAGGCATCTGCTCCAGAGCCCGGCCTCTCCCTACCCACTGACCCCTGATTTTTTTTCTTCCCCCGCCCTCCCGCGCCCGCCCTGCCCGGCCAAACGGGCCTGCCCGGTGAATTAGAACGCAGCCGCAGCCATCTGGCCCTCCCAAGCTGGCCCGGTTTCTCCCCGCCCCTCCTCTCTGGTCCACACACCACACATGGCATCTTCACCTCCATGGATGTTCCCACAACCCAAGCGCAAACCTCGGGCGGCGGGGCGCCTCTGCCGCCTCCTGCCTGTGCCCAGGCTTCCTCCAGGGGCGGATCGTCCGAATCCAGAGGTGGGCAGGCGCCTGCGGGGGCGGCGAGGGGGCGATCTTGGACCACTTGTACTCGCCTGCAAATCCCAGCCCAATCGCCAAGATTAATCCTTCCCTTTGTGAGCCTGAAAGAGCCTCCCACCACTCCTGTCCTCGGCTCAGCTGCGGCTGTAAGAGAGGCGGGGGGGGGGGGGGATCCGAACCCCTTTCTAGGCGAGCTGGGGGCACCTCGGCCTCCTGACCACGGAGAGGTTTTGCGAGGGAAGAAGGCGCTGGCGGCAGGAGCAGGTGACTGTGCGAGAAGGGAGAGGAGATGCCCAAGCTTGCGCCTTTTATATTACTGGCGACATTTCCAACACATGACAACAATTTCCATCTGTATTTAAGCCGGGAGTGTGAAAAAAGAGCATTACATCACAGAGCCCGGGTTCCTAGAGGCTGCCGGATATCTAGGCCAGGGGGATTAGGGCCCCACCTGCGGAGTGGCGGGAGCCCAGCGAGGCGGGCACTGCCTCTCCCGCCAGGCATGCCAGGTCCCCATCGCCCGCGAGGTCCTGGGGGAGCCCCTGGCCAAGGAAAGGCGGGAAATGAGGCTGCTCCATTTGCAAGACGCAGGAGGCTGGGTGGACGGGTCGGGGAAGCCGGAGCGGGGGGGGGGGGGGCGTGATTCTCTTGGTAGGGATGCAACCCTGACTTCCCAAGAGGGAGGGGCAGCAGGCTTCCAAGCGCCTTCAGGTAGGACCCACTGCTGCCCTTCTGCCTCTTCGTCAACTCTGGAGGAAATTTCAAAGATAAGAACTCTGATGTCTGAAATAATAGTTTTCCTTGAGTTAAAGGTGGATGGAGAATAGCATATTAATTTGTGAAATCTACTTTCAAGGAATGGCCACGTCAAGAATTCAAGGTGGAAACTGGTTGAGAATCAAGCTGTTTCTTTAAGGCTTATCTCTGTGCCATTCAAATCCACTCTTTAAAACAATGTGTAAGAGCCTAGTGGTATCATCTCCACTCTGTTTCTGATGACGCATCCCTCCCCTATAGCCCCCACCCTCCCTAGCAAGAAAACTTTATTGAAAGTCCTCTGGCTCTAAAGACACACATTTCTTCTCTATTGTCAAATGGCCAGTCCTTAGAAATGTCAGCCACTCGTTGTAAGGCAGAGAACCCTGCAGACCGGCAAAGGAAGGAGGCGTCTGCTGCCTGCCTTTCCCCAACCCAGGTGTGACAGAGCCACGTGCAACCATCCTCGGAGAATTCCTGACTCAGTTCGGACAGGAGGAGATAACGGGGCAGGAGGAATGTTCTGAGGGGACGAATGACAAGAAAATAAGAAAAGTGAGGGAGGAAGCAAGGGACATGTCTCTTCCTGGCGGGAAGAGAGGACAAGGGCAATGAGGAACCTAGATTCAACGTAGAGGACCAGATTTCATGTGACGGTAAAGTGCAATGAGGGAGGAAAAGGTGAGAGGGCAGCAGAGCCATCCAGATCACAAGGTAACATAAATCTTTCCCTTGAATGCAGTATCGGCTGGGTTTTGCAGCAGATGAAAAAACAAATGTGTTCCTTCGATATCTGCTACTCAGTAAGCAGTCACTGTGTGCACGTCTGTCTTGCTGTCTGTTTCCTGCACAAACTAGGATGTGGAGGGATGGCATTTCTAAAGCTCCTCATCCTCTGGTCACTTAGGATGGTCAAAAGACTCAACTCTGGAGTCAGACTCACTGGGTTCTAGTCCCGTCTCTCCACTTTCCTGCTCTGGGCATGGAGGTAACTTACTTGCTAGGTCTGCACCTGTTGCTCCATGTGTAAAAAGGTACCAAAACTACCTACTTGTGAGGATAATATATACAAGTGCCTGACACAGTTCACCACACATAAAAGGTGCTTCTAAATGTCACCTATCGTTGTTATTATGATGTCATCTCTATACAAAGAGTACTCACAAAATGAAAGCCCCCATCTTCTACTTCTGAGGACACGTGCAAACTGGAACAGCTCCCAGGGCTTAGCAACATGCACACACCAGCACCCTGGATGTCACTCGGCAGTCAGAAACAGTGAATGAGACACCTTGGAAGAAAAGCATTTTCGTTTGCTTCATTCTTGTCTCACATCTAGTTTTAGGAAGATGGAAAGGCCTTGAGAGCTGAATGCAAAGTATTAGCTTACATTTTTGGTTTGCGAGAAACAATAAAAACTTAAGGGGTTGGTTTCTTTATCAACCATGTACATAATACATGTGAACATTTACATCATTTCCCCTCTCGATCATCATCAAAAAAGAAGAAAGAAAAAGGAAAGCTGATTCCACATAAAACTCTCAAAAGCCTTTGGCTACAACCTAATGCTGAAAAATGGAATTTGTGTGTTATTAGTTTTCCACAAGAAAATGATTGTGCAGAACAAATTAAATTGCTCTTTTGCTAGGAATCTGCTTACAGACTGCACCGATGGGAACAAAAATATAAAAGCCATTCTCTTTATGAAAGAAAGAGGGAACTTTTATTCAATAAGTATTCAAGGATGTAGCTTTCCAATCTTCAATAAGGGGAGAAAAATAGCCCTAATTTGGTTTGGAAATACGCCTAACAATAACAACTTATTTTCAACTAGAGCTCCAGAGACCAGGTTTCTCTATGTATAAGTGAGGTACAATGAAAAGATTCCATGAAAATCTACTTGGTTTTTAATCAGTGTAGATACTTGATCTCAAAAACTGAGACTCTCTGAGCTTGTGTGGTCTCCAGCCTAAGCCAGGAGAGATGCTTAATTGCATTTCTTCTGAATTTTCTTTTGTCACACACAAAAAATGAAAATCAATAAGATCCTGGGCTAGCCTTCCTTCCTGGGTATCTGACTTCTAAACCTTAAGGTCGAGCTATGCAGTGTCTTGAGGGCACAGTTTAGAGTGGCAGCAAAATGTAGACACTTCCTTACAACACTATTTAACAAACAACTGAAAGAAAAGGGCCAAGAATTTCCTTGACTGACTGTTCAAAGCAATTACAGAAATGACTAGGAATCAGACCAATTAAATGTTGTGGAAAAGTGACCACTGGGGAGGCAACAGAATGTAGTAGTTTTCAGAGTGGCATTTGGCGCCACCCTAGCTGCGTTCAAAACCCACCCCGCTGGCTCTCTCTTGACGTGAATCATTGGCTAAGAGACTCCACCTTGCTACACCTTGTAAAATGGGAATAAAGAGTTCCTGCCTCGTAGGATTGTCATGAAGACTAAGCGAGTAAATACTGGGCAACGTACTTGCATGAGTGCCTGGCACAGAGGAAAGTACTCAGTGAGTGTTAGTTATTACTATCACATCAATCATTTCTAACATTTAGGTGTGGATTTCCTCTGAAGGCTTGCTCTGCATACGTATTCCCTTCAATATGTATTAGCACATACCAAGTACAGAGCACTGTTGGGTGTAAAAGGAAGTATAATACATCTATAGGGTTGAAAAAAAAGACTTTATAGGTACTTTTAAATAGAAATGTCCTTTGGATAAAATTATATTCAGTTTTATTATGTGACATAATACAGGCCACCTTCATGGAGTAAAATGCAATAAAAACAGAAATTAACAGAAAAAGAAGGAAAAATTATCAATAATAATAATAAAATCTGTGGGATAGACCTAGATTCCTACACAGAAGGGAATTATAGCCTTGAATGCATGTATTAGAGAACAGGAGAGACAGAAAATTAATGACTTATGCTTTCTATTCATGAAGCTATAAAAATAAAAATGAAATGAATTTTTTAAAACACGAAAGAAAATTCAACAAATAGTTCTGAGACAACTGGATATGCACATACAGATGAATCAAGTTAGAAACCTACCTCATACCGTACATAAAAAGTAACTCAAAATGGATCACCGGCCCAATAGTAACATCTAAAACTATGGAACTCTTAGAAGAAAACATAGGAGTAAATTTGGGTTAGACAATGACACCAAGGCACAAGCAACAGAAGGAAAAATAGGTACGTTATACTACATTAAATTCAAAAAGTTTTGTGCTGAAAACAATATTACCAATAATGTGAAATGACAATCCACAGGATGGGAGAGAATATTTGTAAATCACATACCTGATGAGGGACTTGCATCTAGACTATATAAAGAACCCCTACAACTCAACAAAAAGACAAATAACACAATTAAAAAATGGGCACAGTACTTGGACAGACATTTCTCCGAAGACAATACACAGGTGGCCAATAAGCAAATGAGAAGTGCAACATCATTAGTCATTAGGGAAATGCCAACCTAACCCAAAATGAGATACCACTTCATACTCACTAGGATGGCCATCATTAAAAAGTATTGGTGAGGACCCAGAAACTCTACTCCTAGATCTATAGCCAAGAGAAATGAAGACATACCTTTACACAAAGACTTGTACATGAATGTTGCTAGCAACATTATTCATAATAGCCCAAAGTGGAAACAAACCAAATGTCCATCAACTAACAAATGAATTAATAAATGCGGTATATCCATACAATAGAGTATTACTCAGCAATAAAAAGGAATGAAGTACTGATACATGCTGCAACTTGGATGAACCTTGAAAACATTATGCTAAGTTAAAGAAACCAGACGCAAAATGCTACATACTGTATGATTTCACTGATATGAAATGTCCAGAACAGGCAAATTTATAGACAGAGAATAGATTAACAGTTTACTGAAGCTATGGGATTTGGGAGGAAATGGGGCATAACTGTTAACGAGTCTAGGATTCTTTTGGAGGGAGATAAAAAACATCTAAAGTTAGACTGTGGTGACAGCTGCACAATCTTGTGAATATACTAAAAAACCCTGACTTTTTGAGAACGGTGTGAATTGTATACTATGTGAATTAAATTTCCATAAAGTTGTTTTTAAAATGTAGAAAAAGGGAATAATGAAATTAAGGTAGCATTATAGACAGGTAACTGTAGGCAATAAAGAAAAAATCAGGAGAAAAAGCTATTTTTATGACAGGACTAATCAAACTGAAAAGCCTTTGGCAAATATGACCCTGGGTTGGGGAGGGTAGGGAGAAATCACAAAATAAATCAACTTTAGAGCAAAAAAGGTGGCATTAAAAATATATGAGATTTATTTTCATGTGTAAGAGAATACCATGTACAGCATTATACCAGTTAATTTCAAAGTCTAGTTAGAATAGATCATTTTTGAGGGCAATAAATTAATGGAACTACCTCAAGAAGCAGTAGGAATCCTGAGTAGAGCAATGACTGTAACCAAAATGAAATGAAGTTAAAGAATTATCTCCTCACCCCCTTTTCCTAGCTTTCATAAGGAAAAAATCATGTCCCAAGCCAGGATGCTTTACAGACAGATTTTACCAAGACTTTCAAAGAAGACTGTGGCACCCTTTATGTTAATCCAAACACACACACTCTCGCTCTACTATGTATTATCCATTTTCTGTGGATTCATATATATATTTATGAATGATTAGAAAAATATCCCAGAGGAATAATTTAAAATGGCAATCTATGGTCACCTTTGGGGAAGACAAAGGAAAACAGTATGAGGGTGGGATGGTTAAAGAGGATATTAAAATTTATTGTGATGCTTTTGTTTTTAATGAAATATGGGTATGTATTGCTTACATAAGAGAAAAATTAATTTGGAATGAAAAAAATTAAGGTGTTCACTGGAGACCTGGACTAAATTTTCCATGCCATTGAGCGAACCATGGAGGGTAGATAAGAGGGAAGTATTATTGCCACCAAATGGCAATTTATTCTAATTGTAGGCAAAATTCCTAAGGAACTAAAGCGGTAGCCTGGTAATTTTTATAACACCAAAATTTTCTTAGTTCTAAGATGTCATTAATTTTAAGATACATCTATGAATTAACAGCTTTCCAGGAAAAAAGAAAACTACCACATTAAACATCTACATCTATGTTCAACAAGAGCCAAATGCAGAAAAAATTATTGATTTCTTACTTTCTGAGAATCAAGAAATAATAGTGCTAACAGACCAAGGGAGATACTGATAAAAATGAAAAACGCTCTTCAAATGATAATAATTTAATCTGTGTTGTTTAGATTCTGCAGCCAAGTTCTGTCTGGAAAATGACGTCTAGTTAGATATGGACATAAGTTTATAATGATTATAAGAAATAACAAATATTTTGGTTATTAAGGAAAATAGTGTTAGGAAGGAAAACAGAAGTGTCTCTTTATATCTGATGCTTTTTAAAGTGACCAAAGGGCCTGAATATAATAAGATCAACATGTAAGAGAAGAGTGATATTGGAGTTTCTATTGTTCATGTTTTTTCATGACTTATGGAAGATAATGACTTTCATATGTCAAAGATAAATGACGTATCACTTAGCTTTGGGTATTTATATACCCAAAGAGATGGGTATTTTCCTTATAATAACCTTTGATTTCCACCATTAAAAATATATATATCAGCTTGAGATAGTATTTTCCAGCTGGATTTTAACTTGAGTTGCCATGGAAGTGTGAGGAAGAGACCCCTTTACGAAGAAACAACTCCACTGACAATTCTCTGGCTTTTGTAAGTCAACAGGGGGATCAAACAGCAAATGGGAAATCAACAGAATCCTTATGGCTTTCTGCAACAAGAAATGGAAATAGGGCAGACATGGAACATTTACCTTCAAGTGCCACAATTCTAGCATTACTTCTCTTCAAGGTGTGAAAGATGACCATCTGCTTGGATGGAACACAAATGAGCTTTTTCTACAGGTTTTCCAAGAAAATGCAGAAAAAGCAAGCTTCCAGCTATCACAACCGAAAATGGCTCATGCAATGCAAATATGCAATTTAAGATAGCTAAAGAAGAAGAATGATCCTGCAATGCACAATCAAAGATCAAAGTTCCAGGAACCTCAGACTTTGATTGCACAAGGGATGCTCTCAAAATTGACTCTTTACATTTGTATGACCATATCTCTCTACAAATGACCTGTTTTACAAGACCACACCCCTCCCTCCTTGAAGCTGTGCAACTTAACATTGAACCTACAGTATCATCTTTGTGTCTTTTGACTCCTGCTGCCTTCAGGACACAAATTAGGACTCCCAACAGTATATTCACCATGTGCATGTTAGAACTTGTCACTATACTCATGTACCAGCCAAATGAGCTTCTGAATACATCTGTCACAATAAGTAAGTAAAGGGGGCATGAAACACAGATCTGATACTTGCCAGGGAGTGTGATGTGAAAGGCAAGTGTGCTTCTTGGGGGCGGGGCACCACTGTAGGGAGTGCTTACCTTCTTGCAGATATGCAAAAACTCAGGGATAGAGAGCCCAAGAGCTGACAATAAAAGAAAAACTCGCCCATGGGGGCCAACTAGTCCTTTCCAGTTGGCCTAGCCTATCCTACCTTTAGGGTGTGCTGAAGGGCTTTCAGCAGATCAGAGTTAATGAGGAAGACAGAATCAGTTAAGCCTACAGCACGCACCATTTGAATGTGCCTATCAGTGGGCCTTATGTTAGTAAATTATAAATTGTCCAACGTGGCCTTGATGGTGCGTGAGTCACACAGCAGACTTATCTCAACTGTAACTGCTCTAACACTCAACGTTGTAGTGGAAGAATTACAGAGGCCAATCCTGCAAGGAAGCCCATTTTCATCCACAACCCGGAGATAAGGTCTAGCAAGTGTTCCTGGTTACATCGAAAGACCCTCTCCTCCTCTGCATCACTCCACTCTGCTCACTAAACAGTTGTCATGGAAATAGAGTGTGCACAGCGACTCATCAGATACATGGATATATTTCTGCAGTTTGAGCACCTGTTACCTGCCAGGGCCTCTCTTGGTGCTTCTTATGTATTACGTCACTCAACTCTCACCACAATTCTATTGGGATGGTACTATTTTCCCCATTTTATAAATTAGGAAACCTCCGGGAAGTAATTTATCCCAGATCACAGAGCCAGAGAATGGAGGGGCTGTTTGTCAAACCTAGTTCTGTCCACATCCAAAGCCTGTGTTTACTCAGCAGTCACAACCCTGTGCCTCTCAGCAGTATGAAAGGAGGCTGCTTTTCCAGGAAGTTCCCTTGAAACCAGGTTCTGGTCACTGCTGATACGGGTGTTCAAGGCGAGTTTCAATAACTGCCTGTGTCACTAGGATGTTTCCTCTTCTGATTTCTATGTATTTTAGGAATATATAATCCATCACAGGAATATGCTTTGGGATGCCCATATCAACTCCAACATACACGAATCTGGGATACAAATGGGCATCCTGTGCTGGGTGCTCCCACAGTAGAGGACTCTTTCCCCCTTCTGGCCTTCCCACCTCATGCTGCAGCTCACACTACTCCCTGAAACAGCCACTGCCTCCGCCCCTGAAACAGCTATACACTTGGGCTGGCAACAAGCCTCCTAACAGAAGTGGTCCATTCAGCATCTTCAACACCATCAGCACCATCCTATCACAGCTAGCACTATCACCATAACCATGACCCATCCCAGAATCCTCCAGATGTGAAGTGGTTACAGGAGACCAAGATTGTGCCAGGCCTCCTGACAACCTTTTAAGGAAGTAATTGTTACTCCTATTTTGAAAATGAGGAAATGAAGTCTCAAGAAGCTGGCTGACAAAGAAGAAAGAGGAAATAAAAGACATGCTTCCCACCACTACCCAGGGCAGGCAGATTTCTTTAATTGGGTCCTACATCTGCATTTTATCTTATTCTCTTCTTTTCAGAAACTCTCTTCTGGTTCTCATTTGTCCCAGTTGCAAGCACAAAATTCTTAGGAGAATAGATACGACTTCTAGTGATCCTTTGTAAGAGATCAGTCACTTTGGCCTACTACGTATTATGCATATGGCCACTGTCTTTCCTTTTGTGCTACTAATATAAAAAAGAAAAGAGGACATTGGGAAAGAGAAAGAAATATATTAAAATATCTTAATGGGCTGCTCATCTGATATTAGAATAGATTTTTTTCTCAATTTAGATACTAGTCACCCATGCCTTCTCTGTGCTTGGAACCACAGCTAGTCATTAACATCCACTTCTTCAAGTTATCCTCACCACAACCTATAAAACAGGTATTACTGGACCCATCCTATACATGCAGCTCAAAAAGGTGAGGCAACCTGTCCAAGCACCACTAATAAGAAGCAGAGTCAGGATTAAAACCCAGCTGTTTCTACAAATCAGCAAGAAAAAGACAAACTACCCAATTAAAAAGAAAAATGGGAAAAGATTTCAACAGGTATTTCACACAAAAAAACTCTCCAAATAGACAATAAACATTTGAAAAGGTGCTCAATATTCTACATCAGAAAAAATGCAAATTCAAATCATAATGAGATACCACTGCATATCCACCAGGATGACAAAACGTTGGAAAGGCTGACAATAGCAAATGTTGGTGAGGACAAGAAACAACTGGAACTCTCACGCATGTAGGTACTAGTGCAAATTGGTACAATCACTTTGGAATCTGTTTGGCAATATCTGTTGTAGATGAGCCGCTTATGCCTACATATGCCTACACAGGGAACCAACAATCCTAGGTAGGAAATGAGTGCATACATACATCCACTTATATAAGAAAGCTCCCAGGACTTTCTTGGTGGTGCAGTAGTTAAGAATCGGCCTGCCAATGCAGGGGACACGGGTTCGAGCCCTGGTCCGGGAGGATCCCACATGCCACGGAGCAACTGGGCCCGTGCACCACAACTACTGAGCCTGCACTCTAGAGCCCGTGAGCCACAACTGCTGAGGCCCGCACGCCTAGAGCCGGTGCTCCGCAACAAGAGACGTCACCACAGTGAGAAGCCCATGCACCGCAGTGAGGAGTGGCCCCCGCTCACCGCAACTAGAGAAATCCCATGCGCAGCAACAAAGACCCAATGCGGCCATAAATAAAATAATTAATTAACAAAAAAAAAGAAATTCCCAGCAGTAGCTAAAAACTGGAGACAGTTTAAATCAACAGAAGAATGGATAAAGATGGTGGTACATTCATATAATGTAAGACTAGACAGCACAACAACAACAAAAAAATCAAACTACTGCTACATGCAAGCAATGTGGATGACAAAGAAGTTAGAACAAAATAATACATACTGTATTTATATGAAATTCAAGAGCAGGCAAAATAATCTAGGGGGGTAAGTCAGAATCATGATTACCTCTGGGAGAGAGAAGTGCTCAATGGGAGGAGACGCGAGCGAGCCTGCTGGAACACTCAGTGTTCTGTATATTGATCTCGGCAATGGCTACATACGTGTGTGTGTGTGTGTGTGTGTGTGTGTGTGTGTGTGTGTGTGTGTGACATGTGGGTGTGCACATGGATGTAAAAATTCATCAAGCTATGCACTTAAGACTTATGTGACTTATTATATGTGTTTTATTTATTTTCTACCTTAACTTTTTTTTTAAAGGTCTCTGTTAGAACCCAAATACACCTAGCTCCTTTAATGGTCATTGAGTGTTGCGCTCTACTGCCAGAGTCTGGAACAAGGGGAAGAAATGGACCAGTCTGTGGTGTAAGGAAAGGAAAAAAAGAGAGACGGGGTAAGAAATTGAAGGAGGGAAGGACAGTGGGAGGGAGAAAAGAACAGAGGAAAGGAGAAAGGCTGATGTGCCAGGCCAGGCCAGGCCCCTAACACATACAACATGAATTCAGAAAAAAAAACAGCAAGAATTGTATCAACAAGTTATTGTTTTCAACTACTCCATGTTCCCTAAAGATACCGTATTTTTTAGTTGTATCTGACAGTTTGCTTCTCAGTTCGTAAATCATCCATATCTACAGTGAGAAGGTACAAAATTCCCCCCAAGGATCCCAGACAGTGGTGGATTTGCATGGGGTGTCTGATTCTAGCCTAAGGAAGGATTCTGAATGCCTACCTTTTAGCAGGTAGTCTATGTGAGGACTAGATTAAGCAGCAAACCTGAAATTCAACACAATCTATATTAGCCACAAATTTTCCACTGGGGCAAAAACATGTAGATTCTCAGACTTATTTATAGTTACGCACCAAACCATCAGAACTCACACCAAATTTCAATTCATCCGATGGTTTTATAGGATGTCTCATTCTCAAGTCATATATCTAGAGAATATTTTATCTACAACTTAGGCAACATTTTTTTCAAAATTCCTGTGAAATAGATGTGCTTCCCCCCCCCATATCACTAATTAAATGATGCTGACACTGTGCAAAACCATTTAGAGATGGAAATAAGGAATGTGCATCCTTCAAATCAGTTGATGATGAAAACTAAGAATACAGAAGTTGTAACTTCTGACAGTCCTGTAAGGTCTGTTTGTAATGACCTTATCTTATGAGACAGGAAAGGAGAAAAATGTCAAGTTCATTTACGTACAGCAACTACAATTAGAAAGCCAAAGTAATAAATCTTTCAAGCTGGCTGACCTTGAAAATGACTTCATTTCTAGTATAACCAAATTGTCTCACTTTTCAAAGCAAAGCACTTAAGAGGATAGTATGGCCTCACTTCTAATAGGGAGGTCAGGGGAGGAGAGAAGTCCCAACTAGAAATGTGGCAACCTCCAAAGAAACGGTCCAAGGAATTAAATGTTTTCCTTCAGGAGTGTGAGAAATAAAATCAACGAGAAGGCTGAGCCCTGGTACAACTGGGGTTCTGGAAGGGCCCATCTTGCTGCTTAGATAGTCCTTGGATGACTGTTACTTACCCTACTTTGGCTTCTTCCATTAACAAGCAACTGAACCTGGATCTGAAAGAGCCAAACCTTGGTCCAAAGAGTCATCTCGTAGCATCCCATACCTACTGAGGTTGCCGAGGAGGGGAAGGGGCAAGAAGATCTTTGACTCAGGTCTCCTATTCATGAAGAGCCTTAAATTTAGACTTTTGTTACGGTCAAATAAAGTTATGTCTACAGTTACAAAGACACACTAAAAGGAATGATAAGTATTTGAACTTGGGGTCTATTATCAGACTATACTGCCTTTAGAGTACCTTGAGTTAATGCTTTATACATCTTGCAGTTGATGAACAGCACAATTATACTGCATTGCTATGTGTATGTTAAAAGTATTAATTAACTGCAAACATTAAAACCATGTCCTATCTTTTGCTGTAGCACTGGTTTTTGTTGTTGTTGTTGTTTTTAAATATGTCAGAAGACTCAAAAACACGAGTGGTCTATTCTTGAGGAGTCATAAGGAGAGAGCACTGTGCAAAGGATTACATTATCTTCGGACTGACCCTGGGATATTAAGATGCTTAATGGGTCTATTATACCCCTAATAAAGACTCCTTTTTAAAGAGGAATTAAGCCTAGAGATGTTCAATAGAGCCATTTGCCCATGGTTACATGAGTAGATGTTTCCTGATTCTCCCTAGGAAAGAGGTTCTGCTGCTTTTCCTTTTGTCTCTCTTTTTTATTTCACTTCCTAGTCACATTGATTCACTGGTCTCTAGACTGAGCTTGGTGCCTGTCCTTGTATGTCATATAGTCCTGGGCTTACCCTACCGTGGGATTTACCTTACTCTCTTATACCTGCATCTTGTTAGTTATAGTGGTTGCCTACTATACTATAAACTCCCCGAGAGCAGGAAAGGTAACCAGTTTACCCCTAAATGTTGAGCCTCTATTACTGTGACCTGCTCACAGTGGTATTCAATACGTGTTTGTTAAATGGACAGATAAATGGAATAAATGGAGAATGGCTGGGTGAGTAGATGGATCAACTGACTGAAGGAAGGGTAAACGAAAGAAATAACAGTACCCCAAAGATCCAATTCTAGTACGTCTCAAACCTTTAATTAGCTTAATTAAGAATGGAGAGATCTTGTAACTGGACTGGATTAGGCTTCTGGTGTTCAAGTACCCAGTGGATATTATCCTCATCGGAGTAAGGTACCACTTCACATGACTGAGACAAATACCTCCCAAATGAATGGCAATTTGGTTCTATCTTTCAGGCTAGCTAAGTATCTACTACCGGAACTCAGCCACTGCATAAAACCAGGCAGTCACGGTGCTGTCCACCACCAAGGGCGCCATTCACATACATTACGAACTGAATAGTGCCCCCTGGATGTGTATAATGTGGTGGCTCTGATGGGATCTAAGACTAAGATGAAATTATCTTCAAAAGCATAACAAAAGGTATCTCCTCCCCTCCCCCAAAAAGGAGTATGTTTAATTATTGATTCTTTTTCCTTTTTTTTAATTTAAATGTTCTCTAGAGCTATAAATAATAGGCAATATGAGCCACTGGCTAAGAGGGAAATTTCTAGAACAAGACAACACAGCTCTACCACATATTCGCTGTGACATCTTGAGCAAGTTATTTAATCTTTTTATTCCTCGGTTTCCCTGAATGTGGAGAGTAATAGCACATACCTACAAGACCATTGTGGGGATTAAATGAGTTATTACACTAATATAGAATAAAACCTAGCACATGCCAAGTGCTCAACGTATGTTAACAATTCTAATGATGATTATTATACTGTTATATTCATCTAGAATCCCATTAGCAGATATTTAGGATCCATTTAAGATAATTGTTTCTGGGACTTCCCTGGCAGTAAGGTGGTTAAGACTCCACATTCCCAACGTAGGGGACATGGGTTCGATCTAAAATCCCGCAAGCCGGGCGGCGTGGCAAAAAAAAAAAAAAAAAAAAAAAAAAAAGCGTTCCTAATTTATTTTCTAAGATGTATTCAGTAGGTATATATGTATCTATACACACAGATGTACACATAGTCTGAGCAAAGAAAATGTGGTGGTTACTAGTGGTAGCTTTAGTATCCATGTTGAGTGCCTGAGCTCCAGTCCCATTCCACAATTTTAAGACAGGTCATTAATCTTACTAAGCCTCAGTTTCCTCATCTGTAAGTGAAAATAAGAGTTACCGTATTAAACGAGAAACCATAATTAAAACACTTAGCATGTACTTGGTATTCCATAGGTGTTAGATTTTTGTTTTAATATATGCACGATGTCTTTCAGGCTAGTCCTGCTATAGTTTAACAGACAAGATCTATCAAAGTACTAACAAAATCTCAATTCTAGGCTAAAAACACATTAATATTAATAAGGGGGAAAACCAAAAACATAACGTTCACATAAAATCCCCCTTTCCCAAAACTATACTGGTTGCTTTTTAAAAACATTTTTGGTATGGGTTTACTTTAATACACTTTATTTGGAAATAATTTCAAATTTACAGAAAGTTGCAAGAATAAGAATAGTACAAATTTTTAATCATTTTTAATGTTTTATAGCCATTTGAGAGTAAGTTGCATTCACCATGGCCCTTTATCCCTAAATACATTAGAGTGTATTTCCTCAAAATAGAGATGTATAATTAGTTCATTTCGATGCAAGACGAAAAAACGTCATTGAGTGGTTAATAAGTCTACTTTATTCATATTATGGTTGAACTAACACAAGTGACATTTTCTTGTTGTTTAAATTTAAGGTAATCATTTTGGGTAACTCATTTCATATGGCGTTTAGGTAAGCCCATCAGAGCATAACTGGTGAAGTGTTCTTAGTTGGATCTCAGCATAAATGCACATTATCCATTAGAGAAGCCAGAAATTTTATGTGTACGTAGTTTTATTAAACACATTTGATACAAGATTTCTTTAAAAACGTATTGCATTTCATTCTCTTGACTTAAATAATTCTTACTAAATCTAAAATTACTAAAATTTGGTAAAAACTTTTCTTAAAATAAATAATAGATGGTAAGCATACTATGAAACTTCTCGGTCCCTACATAAATTGCTGTAGAAATTGCTTTATAATTGCAACAACTCTTGACGAAAAATGTCAGCTAAAATTATAAAGCAATTTAATGAATTAACATGGCTGCCAAATAGATATATTAGTATCCTACGCCCAGCCAAGGACTAATCCATATGTTATTAATAGAAGCCTCTTTTTCAAATTCAATACATTAATTTAAAAAATGGTCTTTAAGCTGACTGAACCCAGAGATATAAACCAAGAGCATGGACTCTCGGGGGAGGTGAGAACTGGGTTTGAATTATCTGGTTTCCATCATTATTAAACTGCTCATCTTGAACAACACACTTATAAGCTCCTCAACCCTCAACTGCCATGCTCCTAATACAGGGGTGATAACATTATGACTCTCAGAGTCTGGTGAAGGTTAGAAGAGACAAAACTTGTAAATCACTGAGCACAGTACCTGGTACATATAGTAAGCACTCCGTTAACGACAGATGTTATTAAACAATAAGGCTGGTCTAACATATTTTCATAAGAAGATTATAAATGACATCAACTCTAATTAAACTTAAATATAAACTCCTATAGCTTTGCCTCGTTCCACACCCCTGAGAACCTTAGAATAAAGAACACCACCCAAACCATGTTTACGTGAGTGTATTAGCAGACACATATAAATCGAGTCCACATAGTTTTTCTTTCCTTTTTTTTTTTTTCCAAATATGACTCCATCCACTCAGCAAATATACAATGGCAATTAGGGTTAACAACATATGATAAGAAATACAAAGAAAAAAGATCGGGGGATCAGCTGATGCTGGGAATATGCGGAGAATGTGCTATTTCAAGCATGCCTATTATTGGCTAAATGAGCCAATTATTAATCTTCACTATGTTCTCACCTAGCATCTAGTGTTGGGTTGTTACTCAAGAAATGTTGGAAAATCATTTTTTTAACTTAGCTTGCCCCCCCTAAAAGAATTATATAAATCATAAAAATCATAAAAAGGAGAATCATGTATATAAGGCCCAAAGTCTAAAGAGAACTTGAAAGAAAAAAGGGAGAATGCTGGACTTGAGGAGTCATGTTAGAAAGGGGAGGGAAAGGGGGTACAGAAGAAAGAAGACTGGTCTACAGAGAGGATGATGTTTGGGAATTCCCTGGCAGTCTAATGGTTAGCGCTCGGCGCTTTCACTGCAGAGGGCATGGGTTCAATCCCTGGTCAGGGAATTGAGATCCTGCAAGCTGTGCGGCGCGGCTGGAAACAAAACAAAACAAAAAACATATACATACAGGACCTTTAAATAGAGGACCTATGAAGTGCCGTGATCACTGCCGGGGCCTTAGGTGCCTCAGAAACATCAACACAGGTAATGAGACAACAGAGTCCCAGAAAACCCAAGTCAGCAACGCTGGTAAGGGGTAGAGCCTGCCAGCCACTCCAGTCTGCCATACCAGAAAGCCCAACACATCTCATGATCTAGCCCCAAGGAGAAGAGAAAATGTTTAAATTAGGAATGTCCAAGTCCTTCTCAGGAACTCACTGATGGGATAATTGTCTCCTCCCTTGGTGAGAAGTAAGAAGAGATTCCACACTAATGGTTTCAATGTTCCCTGAGGGGCACTACAGAAATGAGAAGTGGTGTGCTCCTGGCATTTATGACATGGTTGTTATCAGAAAAGAAAGGATCGTCCTGCTTCCCTCGTGATATTTCCATGCCCCAGCAGACATTCAAGTGGATGAAAATTTGTTAAGAGTTATCTGAGCCCAAACTCTAACTCCAGATCACATCTAAACAAAAAGGTTTTTTTTCTAATCCCATTATTTTTTTTAAGAATTTAAATATATTTTATTATATTTAGCCTCATTTGGTGTTGGGTTTTTTTTTGGCTGCACTGGGTCTTTGTTGCTGTGCACAGGCTTTCTCTAGTTGTGGCGAGCGGGGGCTACTCTTCCTCGTGGTGCATGGGCTTCTCACTGCGGTGGCTTCTCTTGCTGTGGAGCACGGGCTCTAGCCGCGTGGGCTTCATTAGCTATAGCACGTGGGCTCAGTAGTTGTGGCACACGGGCTTAGCTGCTCCGCGGCATGTGGGATCTTCCAGACCAGGGATCGAACCTATGTCCCCTGCATTGCAGGCGGATTCTTAACCACTGCGCCACCACGGAAGTGCTCCCATTATTTTTTAATTTGGCACAAAACTCCTTGGCTAGACTATTGTGTTACTTTCTCAGCTTAAACTCAGTGGAACAGGAAACTAGATCTGAGAAGTGAAACAGCAAGCAGAGGGGGAAAGCCCTTTGACATAGACAATCTTGTGTTTAAAATGTTTTCTATGTATACTATACTGTGTTAAGCACTAGAAAAAGTACAAAACCAAGTCAAAACCGTAAGAATTCATCCCTACCTATGAATCTGCCTTGTTGCCAGAACATCCCATCTCATAGGGTCGTTCTAGCAGCGCCACATTTAAAGTTATCTGTTAAAATATATGTATTATGTAGGATAGAGAACCCTATACCATAATATGAACAATTCACTTCTTTATTCTAGTTCTTGGCATCTTAGAGGACAGCCAATGGGACACCAACGTAGAACAAGAAAGACTTGATGGAGGAGGAAGGAAAGGTCAGGTGTAGGCAGTAAGGGTGGATAAGAGGAGTCTCCAGACCACAGACTGGCTGGGGGCACATGGGAAAATACAGTACTGATGGGTTAAAGGGAAGGCGAGAGCAAGAGTTGAGAACTGATGGAGAAGGGAGGAGGGACATACACTCTTACTATGGGCAACAAACATTTGCAATTGAATAGAAAACGGGGAGGGTTTAAGAGTCCAGTGAGTTTGAGTTTAGACTTTTAATAGTCTGTGTGGCCTCCATGAGGCCAGAGTGAGAGATGACCTATGTACAAGCATCATGGCAGGGTACCTGGTACACAGTAGGAGTCCAAAACCTGGAGAGCTGTTATTATTGTTACTAGTCAGAGTTCTGCAACGAGGCTAGGCTTGGTAAAGACTTAAGTGATCCTTTCATATTAGACAGCACTTAACTCTCCTAAGAGGACAAGGGCAATAGCCACAGTGAGAAAGTTTCCAGTGACTTTCATCTGATCAGTCCTGGGGATGCTAACAGAACTGTCTACTTCATGTATGACAACCTGAAGCCTTCCACTCAGGTCAAACACAACCTGAACACAGAGATGCACATTCTACGAAAGAAGCAATGTTCCAAAACCCAGTTCTTTATCCTGGCCTCTTGCTGACATACTGGTTTAGTTCATATCATGAGCTCTAATTGTAGAATGAGTTGGTTCTAGGCAAGCAGAACTAGAAACAGCTATGGTTAAGAGAAACTAATACATTCAAATAATACCAAAGGTAATTTATGCTCCTGACATCACAGTCACATTCAAAAATAATAAACAACGCCAACTGTTGGTTAGCAAATGCTAACATGCCCATTAGAATATCGCACTTCTACAAATAAAGACCAGGATCACCCATGTTTACTGCATCAGATTTAAATGGTCTTGGAGATCAAACACGTTTAATCCCTTTGTAAACTCCTTTAAATCAATGATCAGTGCCTCTTCCACAGATTATAATGATCTTGGTATTAGGGAGAGCCTTGATCAACAACTTGTTAATCTACAGAACAAAACTGACTTATCCTTTCCTCTTTCAGATGACCTCTGCTTGAAAAGAAAGATGCGTTCCATCGCTGTTAAGCCCAGAGAAGGGAGAAGGAACAAGAGGGGTTTGGTTCAATATTCCGGAGCCCCAGGACTCCTGGATAAGCTGTATCTCATTTTGACAGCAGCAGTAGAGTAAATGAAAAGCCCTGTCAGGTAATGCATTTATCTTCATGGGCAAATCAGCCGTTCCAAAGCAAGAATCTCAGATGTTGTCACATCAGCTAGGACAAGAAGTCATAAAGCAGGGAGGCTATCAGTGCAGGAGGTACAGCGATATCTAGACTGTAATTAGGAGCTGTGAATGGGCACTCTAGTTCCAAGCTCACTGGGAGCCTTGATTTTTTTTCCTCTGGGCTGGTCCTCATCAGCCATTTCAGAGCTCAAGCCTCTGAGCTGCCCTTTATTCTGAGAGCTTTATGGTAAGAGCAGCTCTGCTGTTTCTCCCAAATGTTATGTAATCAAGAGAAAACAAGAAAAACAACAAGTGTCTTTATCCATTTCTTCATCTGATCATTCATTCAACAGATATTTATCCCATGGTCTAGGCACTAAGCTACGTGTGGGCTAGTCACTGAGGTAGATCCAGTCTCTGACCTCAGAAAAATTAGATTCTAACAGGACAGACAGACACGCAGCAGGCGTGTATGCGGTGGAAGGGGGGCAGAGGGGGCACTGTGGGAGCAGTGAGGAAGGCAATAGGCCAATCTATGGAGGCCTTCCTGGAGGAAGTGGCCTCTAGGCTAAAGCTTACAAGAAGGCTATGAACTGGTTAGATGGAAAGATGAGAGAGATAAGAGGTAATAATTTATACCCAGTTACAAGAAGATACCAGGTGTATTCGAGCAATGGACGAAGTTTGTAGGACTAAAGAATTGAGGGGGAGCAGGTTGGGAATATAACCAGAATTTGAGGGGGCAGGAGACAGGAATAGTATCCAGATGATTCTGAGAAATGAGAGAAGTGAGCAACACCAATGACGTTTACATGCATTTCAAATCCATCTATCTTAAGGTGGTTTTTCATGTGTATACAAAAAAAGATCTACTGAAAAATAAGATAAACTGAGATATCCCAAAAGAATCCTATAGTGATTTTTTAAAAGCTGAATAATCATTAGGCAGTTATTAAAATTCTACTATACACACCAGTGAAATACGTGAAAATCACAGAGAAGATACTTATTTGTAAGATATGGTGCCTTAACTAGCCCCCACCCCCAAGACATAAAACCCCATGATTTTGAACAGCTAAAACTAAAAATTCAGCAATGAGAATGTTTTTTTCTTTTTTCTTTCACTCTCAGTAGCCCATGGTATACTGCTCTTATCACATGACTGTCGATTATACCCAGTAAAGAGTTAGAGAGAGAACTGATTAAACCCTAACCATGCTGTTTGCTGTGTGATCCTAAGCAAGCTATATACTTCTCTGAGCCTCTGTTTCCTCCAATGGACCCATCTCTTAGGGCTTCTGTCAGTACTTGGTGAGACAATGCTGGAGGTGGTATTTCTGCTTCCATTTTACTGAAGAGTTAAAAAAAGACTCAGAGAGGTTACACGACCCATACCAGGCCAGCCAGCTACAGAACAGCCCTCAGATTTCACACCAGGGCTGACTCATTCTGCATCTAGTTCTTTTTATTTTTTTTTTTTTGGCCATAAATTTTTGGGGGTAGTGATTTTCAATGATAATACAATTAAATTTTAACTACGATGACATTTTTCATACCATGGAAATAATAAATGTTTTTGAATCAAAGCAAAAGCGAAGTGGAGAAGAATAATAACTATAGCAAAAATAGCATTGGATGAACACTCTGAGTGGTGAATTGTATGATATATGAATTATACCTCAATAAAGCCAATTAAAAAAAGGAGCACTGTATTGAGAAGTGAGTAATGTGGCATTTAGAACTGGTAAGATTTTGAGGAAGTTACATCTGTTACTTCACTTTCTTACCTGTAAAAGAGGGATGCTATTACCTGCATTTTCCTTGCCAAAGAATTAGGGTAAAATGGAATCCTGAACGGCAAAATCCATCACGGTGCCCAGAAGGCTCTACTACACTATGATGACACTAAAACAAACTTGAGAACAAACAGGTTTTGTTTGTTAATTTCTAATGACATGTGAACCTCCTAAAATGTACAGGAAGTCTACCCCAGCTCGCAAACACCTGTTCATGAGATCATCCCTTCTCAAAAGACTGAAGTCACTGACCTATTGGCAGCAGGAAGTTCTGGAAAATACAGATTACAGGAGCTCATTTCCCTGTGGCACAGTTACACTATCACTGGGAGGATCCATGCTCCAATCAAGGGCTTTCTAATCCATGAGCACAACAGCCTGGTACAGAGTTCTGCTCTACCAGTCACATGGGCCAAAGAATCAAAATAAACACAAATGTGGCCCCAGTTACCCAAGCCCATAACTGAATCCCAAGTCACCCCTGGTCTACTCATGTTCAAAGACACACATACTGTGCCAGACTCAGAAACAGACCTCTTCCTGAATTTCCTTCCTGTTTTATGCAGGAAATATAAAGTGAAATGTTTCTTGTTTTCTCTTTAGTAGGAAGACCCTTTCCTCATTCTCAGTTCCTGATTTACTGGTTTCATAGAAATGAAACATCAATACCAATGGCATTATACAGCAAAGACAAAACATGATTTTCCACTGTTTTAAAAGGCTGAGGTCATTTTTGCCCCAATTCCTACACAGTGGTAAGCTTAAAATCAAGCCATTTAGCTCACAGTCAGGTCCAATAAATCAGTGGCAAAAATAAATGGAAAAGCTTGCCAAAATGTAACCATAGTAACACCACAGATGCGTCAAGAAATGGTGTGCTCATTTGCTTCATTCCCCATTTCTTAAATTGGAATCTGAGTAGGGGAAAAATTACACAGAGAACAATCATGATTCTGCAATTACTGAATTCTGCAAAACTGCATCCAATCTGCTGTACTAGAACTTCAGAGGCAGCAATGGTCGAGCTACAAAAATAGCCCTGGATGGCTTACAAGTCCCAAAACCCTGGAACTGCGATTTAACAGTTACTTGGTCGTGCTGTGTCTCTGTTTCCTCACCTGTAAAATGGGTATTAAAAATCCCAACCTCAAAGGAATATTCTAAGAGTAAATCTGGACAGTATATCAGAGATGAGGCAATGACGTAAGGCCCTGATCACCTTTAGCCTTGTTTTTATTGGCTTATCTTCGTGTCTTGGTTTCTTTCTTTATTTCTATAAAAAACAGATAGATAATCCCTGCCTCATTCATGAGACTGACATTAGGAATTATTATTACTAATCCAAGTGTAAGGAATTATTATTAGGATATTATTAGAATTATAGTTTTCAATTCTAATGATGCAAAATTAAAAGAACTGAGGGCCAGAGATTCACATTAATACATTATCATGTTTTCTCTGTCAAATGCAGCTCTGCCACTCAGCAGAAAGCAGCAACCTGGGGTCACTGACCCAAGTTACCTGTAGTCAACCTCTTTTCCTCTTGGAGCCTTGGTTTTATTAATAAGTGAAGAGGAAGGCAGGGCTGTTCTAAAGTCTGATCGCTAAAGTTTCCCATCTAGACTTCCAGTCTAAGTCCTTGCAGATCCATGGTATGCCTGAAATCAGTTCTGTTCATTATTTTGCAGTAGTACGAGGAAACAATAGCACTCTAGGACATCACTAGCAAAATATTATTTTTTTAAAGAAAATATTCATAGCAAACAAATCACAGCCATAAGCAGGGTACCTTGAACTTCAAATTATTCCTCCTTGTTTTTGCTGATTAAAAAAAATATTTCTAAACACCTGTCAAACTTTGAAGGACTGGGTAATAGGAGAAAAGAAAACTCCCAAGCAATAAAATCAGAATCATTCTTTCTTCTTCTTTTGAATGAAAGCAAATAACTGTATGTCTTCCCAGAATTCCCACCTCATAATGAGCTGTACAGCAATGTAGTTTGGTAGAGCATGGCAATACCTCATGACCACTGAGCTGCCAATTCATCTACCCCATAGGCTGATTCCCTTCTCCCTTCCTTCTTTCCTTTCTTCCTTCCATGCCACAAAATCCCTGATGTCATAGTCCCTACATTTTATGTCTTGCTTTCTCAGATTTGGTCTGATCTAATGGGTCTGGGGCTTTGGGTTTTTTAATCTGTGGAAACCATTTCTTCAAAGAAAATCCTATGTGAAATCATGATTTATGAATCTGATAAAGGTGGAGAAGAAGAGAGAGTCCACTGAGGCATTCCCTTTGCTGAGAGGCTATCGGAGTCCCATGGATCTCCTCAGAGGTGAGCATGAAGTCCTCTGGCCTGGTCCACCCCATTAATGACAATCATGGTTAACACTTATGAGGCTTACACCACGCCCATACTGTACACAAATGCTTTGACGAGCATTTGACTTTGACTTCCTAACAGTTCTGTGAAGTTAGTAGGAGTGAGATGTCCTTTTCACGGTTGTGAAAACTGGACCTTACAAAGGATAAATAATTTGCCCAGTATTCTCAAGCCAGAACTTGAAAACCGAGTAATTTACCTGGCGCAGTACTGCATGTCCCGTTGTCAATCATGACTCCCTGGACTTACGGAGTCACTACGTGAGCAAACTGCCAAGTGTCCCAGAACCAGCTGTTGAGCTCTTAGTTCTCCCCTCAACTTTTCACCCACCCACCCCGCAGTAAGACGCTCCAAACTGGCTACTTACAAGGCACAGCATGGCGGTAAAGGTTATCTCTTATGGTCTGCTGGAGCTCATGATCAGGCGACCCTTTCTGGAACCGCTGATTGAGAAAATGTCGCAGGTCCTTGTTCAGCTTTCCTCCTACAGGAAATACATAAAACAGAATGCATCAACCATCGGGCTTCCTAGAGACTGAGCACCCTGAGAGCTGTGTGAGGGAAAGCCACGCAAAGCCATTCTAGTCCGCCACCCTCAGTCATCAAGAAGACTTACTTTAGGTTTTCCTCTGCAGGGGAAAAAGCAAGGAAGAATGTAATAAAGATAAAACAGCATTGAAACAGCATTAATTTGGAGGTCCCAGTTCACATAACACTAGGAGGCTCAAATAACAAAGAATTGAAATGAGGCTATTACATTTAAAATATGTGCCGTAGACACTTGCAGACACTATTAGATGGAGTGGATGTGGCTGAAACCTTAAAGAGGGCAATCTAGCAATAGCTGACAAATTACAAAGTGTCCTTTGACCAGGGACCCAACTGGAACAGATTTACCCTATACATTTGCAAAAGTCTGCCCAAATCTCTAGTATTGTTTATTGCAGCATTTTTATAACAGAAAATAAATAAAAATAAACACCAAAAACCTGGAAACAACCACCAGGGATCAACGAAGTAAAGCACAGTTCACCCACATAACTACTCTGTGAAAGCTACATCTTCATGTGCTTGTACTGCAGGAAAACATGTGGAATTGTACCTACTACCTGACTACTTTTGTGTGAGAAGAACAAAGAAAAGGAGAGAGCATGTATTAATGGAAGGAATCATCAGAAAGTTTTAACAATCGTTTCCTTTAGGGAGAAGGACTTGAGTTTGGGAAATAAAGGAGGAGACATCATTCTTCATTACATAGACAGATACAGATATATAGATGTTACTTTTCTGTGTTGATTTATAAACACTAAACATAATTTTTTTCAAATTTTGTTGCTGTTTAAGCAGTAGTTACCTGGGCTGGTCTATGTGTTTATTTCTCTTTAACTCTCTACAGTTAACAGAACAAAACAAAAGCTAAAAAAAAGTATATTGTTACAAAAATGTATCATAGAACGGAGAAGGTAACCAAACTTTTTTTTTTAATTATAAACACAAATTATAGTCTACAGGATCAGCAGAAGGCTTATAGATCAACCTCGCTAATATTCATTCTTAATGGAGAAAACTGCTTCAGTGACAACTAAAAATAACAAGGCTAAGATTGTCCTTCCATTTTTTGACAAGATAAAAATTAGGTAAGAGCATTTCTAGCATTAGAGAAACAATGCAGCAAGGCAGTATCCATGTGAACCACAAAATTCACATCTTCAG
The DNA here is from genome assembly GCF_951394435.1 of Stenella coeruleoalba. Taxonomy (NCBI): domain Eukaryota; kingdom Metazoa; phylum Chordata; class Mammalia; order Artiodactyla; family Delphinidae; genus Stenella; species Stenella coeruleoalba. Next base: position 80,779,373 of record NC_137156.1, read on the forward strand.
ATGACAATTTTCCCATGTTCAAAACGAGCAAGTCATGGGGATGACAGCCATGGTTCAGAAGATGCTATGACCTATGTAGGGGAGGAAATTACTGATCTTTATTTTAGTATCATGTTCAAAACCAGATTCCCTGCTTTAGCTGATCATTTTAGAATAGACTAATGAAACCCAATTTGACTCTTTTATTTGAGTTGTAGTACCTGTAAGGCTTCAAGTGGCCAAAACAAAAATTCATAGGTCAATCTCAGGTCGTTCAATAAACATTTAATTAGTCATCAAATATTTATTAAATGAAGAAGACACACACAAACCCCACTTCCCACCCCTCCTTAAAATGGGCACAAGGTTTGAATAGACAGTTTATAAAATATATATATATATGATTGTCCATTAAGCACATGAAAAGATATTCAATTTCACTAGTTATCAGAAAAGGGCAAATTAACACCACAATGAGATCCCAGCACCTACCTGCCAGAATGGCAACATCAAAATCAAGCGAGAGCAAGGCTGTGAAACAACAGGAACTCTTTTTATACTGCTAGTGGGTGTATAAAACGTTTCATCCCCTTGGGAAAACAATTTGACAGTATCTTATAGAGTTAAACCTTCACTAACCAAATAACCCAACAATTCCACTACTGTTTATGCAAGAGAAATGAAAACAAGTACACACACTCAGACGCGCATGTGCACGCACAACTTATAGATGAATCCTCACAGCAACTTTATTCATTATATAATAGCCCCAAATTGGAAACAACCCAAACGTCCATCAACAGGTGAATGGATAAGCAAACTGTACTATATTCGAATAGGATGCAGCACAAAAATTGAAAAGAACAAACCACTAACACATACAGTAATACGGATGAATCTCAAACACATAATGCTGAGCAAAAGAAGCTAGACACAAAAGAGAACATACTGTATGATTCCATTTATATATAAAGCTTCAGAACAGGCTAAACTATAGTGATAGAAAGCAGTCCAGCAGTTACCTGGGGCTGAGGGTAGGCAGAGACTAACACACAAGGGAGTAAGATCTATGGAGTGTATCTATGTCAGTTTCCTGGCTTTGCAACTGTACTGTAGTTATGTAAGGATGTTACCACTGGAAGAAACAGGGTGAAGGGTACACAGGAAGTCTGAACTATTTTTTTACAACTTCCTGAGAGTCAACAGTGATTTCAAGAAAAAAATTCTTTGAAAGGAGGAATCACAAGGAAACTTGGGAGGCTGGGTGATTCCAATACAGTAAATATCAATTGTGGTAGTAATAACACAGGGTTATACATTTATCAAAACTTATGGAACTGTAACTGTAATGCACAGACATTAAAGTGGCACATATGTTCCTCATGGCCAGGAGTTTAATGACTGTGTTATCCCCTCTGATTGATTGTGGGGAGCACCTACGATTTGCTTTTCATCAATAGAATTATGTAAAGATGATGGGATATATGAGATTACATATATGTGATTACGTACACTTGTTTTCCAGTTGCTGGGTTTAAAGAAACCTGCTGTGAATCTTATAGCTACAAGAAAACATATTTAAGATGCTCCAAATTCTTCTTAAGTAAAGAAATGTAAAATAGTGACAGCCTCAAATGACTCCATATTCAAAACGTCATTCTTCTTTCTCCACAACACTCAAAAAAGTTCAATGAGCATCTACATTTGGGGTTCTTAATGATGGTATTTCAGTGCATTATTGAACATGTGCATAAATGGCTATAAAATTCACTAAGCCTGTGAAATGTGACTGCAAGCAAATTCCAACTTTGTTTCATCTGGAAAATCAACTTTAGCCAATTTCTAAATTGACAATAATAATTGATTTTGAAGTACGTATTCTAAGAGTCTAGCAAGGACTATTTCTTTTGCCAAGTAGTTAACTCCTTTCTCAGCTTGTGGAAGCCAGTAGTAGCATGTGTATCAGTTATATTTGATTTATTCTATTTCGTTGTTTTTTTAGTAACAGCATATATCCTGGTACATAGTTTTTCTATGATGTTCAGAAACTTTCAAGAGAGTTGGAAGAATAAAAACAATTTACGGAACTGTATATATAAATGTGTGCATTTTATAGTATGTAAATTACACTTCATAAAATCAATTTCAAAAGTTAAAACTATACATTATTATTGAATGACTCTGTGGTAGGCACTGTTGTAAATGCTTAATTTTCAACTTCCCATTAGAGAAACAAACTGAAAGAAGAGTGGAGTAAATCTTGGTGGTTAAAACAGACAGGCCCGGGTGTAAATCCTGGTTCTACTATTTATTAGCCGGTGAACCCAAGTGCCTTGCTTAATCTCTGAACCTCACTTTTCTCATCTGTAAAAACAGAGCTCTGATGTAACAGTAGTTCTGCTACAAGCCTGTTGTGAGGATTAAATGAGATTCAGACACTGCTTAGCAAAGAGAAAGCACTTATTGAAAGGTGGAGATTACCCCTCGAGTGGACAACAGTTGAAGCAGTGGAGAAAGAGCTGAGATCAGTCCAAAGATGGACTGTTACTCTTCTTAAAAATGCAGATAAACATAAAACCTATTGACTTACATGGCCAGAAACAAAATACAGGCACAGGGAAATTTGGATTAAAGGATACTTCTAGAGTTTCTGGAAGGGAATAAAACTCTACTTGCGCTAAAATTGTCTGGACACGTGTAAACGGGTTAACATTTAGTGCATGTTTAATATATTCCTGGCACTGTGCTGGAATTGTAGTTCAGAAAATAAAACCAACTGGTCAATCACTGATAGGTGACAGTCACACCTGCCAACTCTACTTCTAGGTCTAAGGCACTCTTGAATTTGACCACAAGGACAAAAGTATTTACCAGCAAAATCTCCATTGCCTAGAACCTAGGATATATATTCCCCTTAGGAGACCAGAGTTCTAGACAATAAAAACACACTAACAGTTATCATCTGAACTGTAAGTAGTGAAGATGTTATGGGACCCAAATGTACTGCCGCCTAAGACAAAAGCATTCCCAAATCTCAGGATTCAGTATATTTTTATCCCATATAGGTCCTTATGAGTGAGACACAAAATTCCAAAGAAGACTCAGGATACAGTCCCTCTTTATCCCACACAGATCCTTACTGATCATATTCAGTACCTATCAAGGTGAACCAGGGGCACACAGATTGGAAGGATTCTTAAGACATAGGCCCTCTTTGTTTACACTTGAGCTTTACATTCAAACTAGCCACACTAGCTAAAGTTTATGATCATCAAACTAAAACTCCTCTTTACTGTGGATGTGCAAAAGGGCAGGGTTAACTATGCTGCCGGTTAACATTTACTCTGTGTTCCGGGACATTTGGAAGCGAAAAGCCTCAACCGTCTCATTACATTAAAAATACTGTACTTTTTGGCATCTAATCTCCAATTAATTGCCAATTATTAAGGGGACAAGTCTATAAATCTTCTCCTAATTGTCAAGGGCAGTGAGCCAATGAAGTAATAAATTGCTAGAGAAAGAGTTTGCCATAGCATCTTCACTCACTATGAAATTCAAGATTTGTTTTGCAAATGGAAAAGAGAACACAGATCAGTAATGTGTGGAATTTTTTCCAAGGAAAGGGTTCAGAGCTTACTTTAAGACAATTTTATCATTTAAATAAGAAAGGGGGGGGGGGCTTAGACCCTGTCCTGGATTAGCCATTATTTCATATTTTCATATGTATACACCTGGAATTCTGTAGCTTTTAAATTTACAACAATATACCTCTGTCTTTTTGATTCACATTAGTCTACAGAAATTTAACCAGACAATCGATGTAATTTTGAATTATTTTAAATGTTGTATAATATTTCATTTAAAAAACATAACAATTTTATTTCTCCTTCAGAGAGAATTACATTATTTCCAATGTTGTTGACAATACAACAAGGCTGCAGTGTCATTATAATGCTTTTTTTTTTAAACAAATGTGTGAATCTTCTTTTGCTCTAAACTATCTGAACCTGGAAATAGACATAGCCACCTTCAACTTACCTAGGCATTGCTAAATTCTCCAAAATGGTAGTGCCAGCTTACTTTTCTACCAAAATTCTTGGAGACCCCATTTCCCCACACTTAGGCCAATATATTGCTATTATTAGTGTATCAGGGGTCCTGAGACCACTCCCACATTTGAAGATTCGCTAGGAGGATTCACAGGACTCAGTATATAATTGTACTCAAAGCTATAGTTTATTACAGCAAAAGGGTACAAAGCAATATCAGCAAAGGAAAAAGGCTCAAGGGGGAACAAAGTCCAAATGAAATCAGGTGCAAGGGTCCCCTCCCCAGTGGAGTCACTCTAATTCCCAGGGCAATGTGTGAAATATGCCCGTTAGACACTCAAGGGAGCTCATTACACATAAAGGCCCACAGTTTTTATTAGGAACTGGTCATGTAGACAGCCTCTGCCTGGCATGAAAGTAAGCTCCAGACTCTCAGAAGGAAAGAATAAAGCATATCTTTTGCATGAACAGTTAGAACACAGTGATCTGCTATTAGGTCTGGGAATGGAAGGAACCCTCCTGAAATCCAAGTTCCCAGATCCCAGCCAAGAACCAACTTAAGGCTGGTAAGCCAGCCTTAAACCTAACAATCATTAACTCTTTTCTGCACTGTCCACCTTTAAAAATCTTCCTAATCTCATAAAGATAAAATGATATATTGATGTTATACTAATTTAAAACTACTGATTACTATTGAAATTGAACATTCTATCATTTTTTTAATGTTTTCTCTCCTGTAACTTGCCTGTTCATATTCTTTGCATATTTTCCTAATAGGTTGTCTTGTTATTCCTGATAAGATGCTCTTTACATATTCTGGATATGATTCCTTCATCAATTATTTGTTACACACTTTGCTTATCATTATTTTTTTTGCGATACGCGGGCCTCTCACTGTTGTGGCCTCTCCCGTTGTGGAGCACAGGCTCCGGATGCGCAGGCTCAGCGGCCATGGCTCACGGACCCAGCCGCTCCGCGGCATGTGGGATCTTCCCGGACCGGGGCACGAACCCGTGTCCCCTGCATCGGCAGGTGGACTCTCAACCACTGCGCCACCAGGGAAGCCCTGCTTGTCATTATTTAAACATGAAACAATCCCCTAAAAATAACTGAGTTGTGCTGTTTCTCCAGCTTTTCCTCTCCCATGCTATAGTTTTCTGTCAACTCAACCTGAAGCATCATTTTTAAGGTGATGGATTATGAGGGGACTCTGTTTGCTCTGATCTCTATCTCCTAGAATAAAAATCCTAAGGGAGAATGCTAGTCAGTAGAAATAGTCTTCATGGTCAAGAAATAAGGTTTCCACATAAACAAAACTACCTAGGGAATGGGAGAAAATATCTGCAAATGATGCAACCAATTAGGGATTCATTTCCAACATATATAAACAGCTCATACAGCCCAATAACAACAAAAAAACAAATGCAATAAAAAAATGGACAGAAGACCTAAATAGGTATTTTTCCAAAGAAGACACAGGCACGTGAAAAGATGCTCAAGGTCACTAATTATTAGAGAACTGCAAATTAAAACTACAAGGAGGTATCACCTTACAACAATCAGACTAGCCATCATCAGAAAGTCTACAAATAATAAATGCTGGAGAGGGTGTGGAGAAAAGCGAACCCTCCTACATTGTTGGTGGGAATGTAAATTGGTGCAGGCACTATGGAGAACAGTATGGAGGATCCTTAAAAAACTAAAAATGAAGCTACCATATGATCCCGCAATCCCACTCCTCGGCATATATCTGGAGAAGACAAAAACTCTAATTTGAAAAGATACATGCACCCCGATACTCATAGCAGCACTATTTACAATAGCCAAGACATGGAAGCAACCTAAATGTCCATCAACAGATCAATGGATAATGAAGATATGTGTGTGTGTGTGTATATACATATATATGTATGTGTGTGTGTGTGTGTGTGTGTGTGTGTATAGAGAGAGAGAATGAAATCATGCCATTTGCAGCAAAATGGATGGACCTAGAGATTATGATACTAAGTGAACTCAGACAGAGAAAGACAAATGTTATTTGATATCACTTATATGTGGAATCTAAAAAAAAAGGATACAAATGAACTTATTTACAAAACAGAAATACGCTCACAGACATAGAAAACAAACTTATGGTTACGAAAGGGAAAGGGGGGATAATAAATTCAGAGTTCGGAATTAACAGATACACAGCACTATAAATAAAATACATAAACAACAAGGACCTACTGTATAGCACAAAGAACTATATTCAGTATCGTGTAATAACCTATAATGGAAAATAATCTGAAAAGAATATATATACACATCTATATGTATATATGTATGTGTGTGTGTGTGTGTGTGTATATATATATGAATTACTTTGCTGTACACCTGAAACTAACACATTGTAAATCAACTATATTTCAATTTTAAAAACAGAAGAAATTAGGTTTCCAGAGAGAACATTTTTGAGTTCTCTTCATTCATTCATTTCTAACTGAGAAGACAAAATACAACTCTCCTTATGTCATATGAGCTCCAGAACATCTACAAAGTCAAAGAATAGTGTTTCATTACAACTAGAATTTCGACTTTAATACATTTCAAATATTCAAGGCTAAAAAAAAAAACATGCATCAGGAAATAAAGCTAATCACACCGCCAGATGACTCTCTGCTTTAGCACCCTGCTTTTTCAAGGAATGACTATAGTTGCAGGAAAGGTATATTTACTAACGCAACACAAATGGTTTATACTGCAGTGGAGCTCTTACAACAAAAACAAAAACTGTCAGTTCAGCAGTTTGCATTTATAACGGATAGGGTTTTTTTAATACAAAATTATAAAGTGAAGTACAAATTTACCAGTTTTATAGTCACTCAAACTTACAATCTGACATATATTTAAATGAGCTTTGTCTGAAAAATATGTTTGCTATTTGTTTCTAACACACTTTTCCTAACATTTTTCTTATAGTAAAAAGAAGATAAATTACTGTGGAGTTAGTGTTTATGGGTACAGAGTTTCAGCCGGGAAAGATGAAAAATAAAATTCTGGAAATGGATGGTGGTGATGGTTGCACAACAATGTGAACGTACTTAATGCCACAGATGTGTACACTTAAAAATGGTTAAAATGGGTCTTCCCTGGAGGCACAGTGGTTGAGAGTCTGCCTGCCGATGCAGGGGACACGGGTTCGTGCCCCGGTCCGGGAAGATCCCACATGCCGCGAAGCGGCTGGGCCCGTGAGCCATGGCCGCTGAGCCTGCACGCCCGGAGCCTATGCTCCGCAACGGGAGAGGCCACAGCAGTGAGAGGCCCGCGTACCACAAAAACAAACAAGAAGAAAAATGGTTAAAATGATACATTTTATGTTATGTAGATTTTACCACAATAAAGAAATAAGATAGATTACAAGATTTGAAAAACACAAAAGTACAACGAAGAAAGTTAAAAAAAACCTGTTAATTTGCATCACCATTAACAGTACTATATGTCCTACGTATGTATACACATGTATACATACATATACACTTATAATATGCTTAGACACTGCAGGACATTCAATCACTCACTCAACAAATCTTTCTAAAGTGCCTTCAGCCCGATACTCTGAGGGCCCTGAAGACACAGCGTGACAACACTGAGTTTCTGAGTAGGGACTGACATGCCTGTTTTGGGAAGGATGAACAGTGCCGGCCTCTGGGCAGAGGTAATTGTAAAGATGAGAAGGAAAACAAGAAGCTGCTTTGCTTTGCCAAGTGTGGGGGGAAAGCATTCTAAGCAAAAGGACAGCATGTGCAAAAGTTTCAGAAGCAGAAAAGAGGCTCACATGTTAGAGAAACAGCACGATGCTTGGACAAGGGGTAGGCTCAGACTGAGGTTACAAAGAGAAGCAGGGACCAGATAATTTTGTACCTCGCAGGCCATGAGAAAAAGTCCGTATTTTATTCTAAGGTCAGTAGGAATCCCACTCAAGGAATTTTAGTCAGGGAGGTGGGAAGGTCTGGTCTAAATTTTGAGAGGACTCTTGCAGCTGTGCAGTGGGTCAAGTGTACAGGCAGGTTATGGGATGAAATCAGTGAAGCTGACCCAACAAGACCTGAAGGGACCTGGATTAAAGAAACGGCCGGGAAGAGGGACAGGAGGTGACAGAGGCAATATAATTTAAAGCTGAAACTGATAGTGTTCGTCAGTGTGATAGAGGAAGATACCAAATGCAACGGAGGAGGTCAAAAATGACTTCTAGGAACTTTCCTGGCGGTCCAGTGGTTAGGACTCCCCACTTCCACTGAAGGAGGCGCAGGTTCAATCCCTGGTCGGAGAGATAGGGTCCCGGCATGCCGTGCGGAACGGCCAATAAAACAAAATGACTCAAATGTCTAAGCTTAACTGGTCATGAACAGGTCTGAGTGGAATTCAGAGTTCCATGAGGTCCCTATTTAACATGAAATGTGTAGGATCATGCGATGTATGTGATTTATATCCAAATGTTCTAACAAGTAACTTATAAGTATTTCCAATATACTATTTCTTTACATCTTTATTGCAGTATAATTGCTTTAAAATGGTGTGTTAGTTTCTGCTTTAAAACAAAGTGAATCAGTTATGTATATACACATGTTCCCATATCTCTTCCCTCTTGCGTCTCCCTCCCTCCCACCCTCCCTATCCCACCCCTTTGGTGGTCACAAAGCACCGAGCTGATCTCCCTGTGCTATAAGCTATTAGGCTGCTTCCCACTAGCTATCTATTTTACCTTTGGTAATCTCCATGCCACTCTCTCACTTTGTCACAGCTTACCCTTCCCCCTCCCCATATCCTAAAGCCCATTCTCTACTAGGTCTGTGTCTTTATTCCTGTCTTACCCCTAGGTTCTTCATGACATTTTTTTCATAAAATCCATATATATGTGTTAGCATACGGTATTTGCCTTTCTCTTTCTGACTTACTTCACTTTGTATGACAGACTCTAGGTCCATCCACCTCATTACAAATAGCTCAATTTTGTTTCTTTTTATGGCTGAGTAATATTCCATTGTATATATGTGCCACATCTTCTTTATCCATTCACCCGATGATGGACACTTAGGATGGAAATCTCCTGGCTATTGTAAATAGAGCTGCAATGAACATTTTGGTACATGACTGTTTTTGAATTACGGTTCGCAGGATATATGCCCAGTAGTCGGATTGCTGGGTCATATGGTAGTTCTATTTGTAGTTTTTTAAGGAACCTCCAAACTGTTCTCCATAGTGGCTGTACCAATTCACATTCCCACCAGCAGTGCAACAGTGTTCCCTTTTCTCCACACCCTCTCCAGCATTTATTGTTTCTAGATTTTTTGATGATAGCCATTCTGACTGGTGTGAGATGATATCTCATTGTACTTTTGATTTGCATTTCTCTAATGATGTTGAGCATTCTTTCATGTGTTTGTTGGCAGTCTGTATATCTTCTCTGGAGAAATGTCTATTAAGGTCTTCTGCCCATTTCTGGATTGGGTTGTTTGTTTTGTTATTGAGCTGCATGAGCTGCTTGTAAATGTTGGAGATTAATCCTTTGTCAGTTACTTCATTTGCAAATATTTTCTCCCATTATGAGGGTTGTGTTTTGGTCTTGTTTATGGTTTCCTTTGCTGTGCAAAAGCTTTGAAGTTTCATTAGGTCCATCTGTTTATTTTTGATTTTATTTCCATTTCTCTAGGAGGTGGGTCAAAAAGGATCTTGCTGTGATTTATGTCATAGAGTGTTCTGCCTATGTTTTCCTCTAGGAGTTTGAGAGTTTCTGGCCTTACATTTAGGTCTTCAATCTATTTGGAGCTTATTTTTGTGTATGGTGTTAGGGAGTGATGTAATCTCATAATTTTACCTGTACCAGTCCAGTTTTCCCAGCACCACTTATTGAAGAGGCTGTCCTTTCTCCATTCTACATTCCTGCCTCCTTTATCAAAGATAAGGTGACCATATGTGCGAGGGTTTATCTCAGGGCTTTCTATCCTGTTCCATTGATCTATATGTCTGTTTTTGTGCCACTACCATACTGTCTTGATTACTGTAGGTTAGTAGTATAGTCTGAAGTCAGGGAGCCTGATTCCTCCAGTTCCGTTTTTCATTCTCAAGATTGCTTTGGCTATTCAGGGTCTTTTGTGTTTCCATACAAATTGTGAAATTTTTTGTTCCAGTTCTGTGAAAAATGCCAGTGGTAGTTTGATAGGGATTGCATTGAATCTGTAAATTGCATTGGGTAGTAAAGTCATTTTCACAATGTTGATTCTTCCAATCCAAGAATGTGGTATATCTCTCCATCTGTTTGTATCATCTTTAATTTCTTCTATCAGTGTCTTATAATTTTCTGCATGCAGGTCTTTTGTCTGCTTAGGTAGGTTTATTCCTAGATATTTTATTCTTTTTGTCGCAATGGTAAATGGGAGTGTTTTCTTGATTTCACTTTCAGATTTTTCATCATTACTGTAGAGGAATGTCAGAGATTTCTGTGCATTAATTTTGTATCCTGCTACTTTACCAAAGTCATTGATTAGCCCTAGTAGTTTTCTGGTAGCATCTTTAGGATTCTCTATGTATCTGCAAACAGTGACAGCTTTACTTATTCTTTTCCAGCTTGGATTCCTTTTACTTCCTTTTCTTCTCTGATGCTGTGGCTAAAACTTCCAAAACTATGTTGAATAAGAGTGGTGAGAGTGGGCAACCTTGTCTTGTTCCTGATCTTAGTGGAAATGCTATCAGTTTTTCACCATTGCGGATGTTGTTGGCTGTGGGTTTGTCATATATGGCCTTTATTATGATGAGGAAAGTTCCCTCTCTGCCTACTTTCTAGAGGGTTTTTATCATAAATTGGTGTTGAATTTTGTCAAAAGCTTTCTCTGCATCTATTGAGATGACCATATGGTTTTTCTCCTTCAATTTGTTAATATGGTGTATCACATTGATTGATTTGCGTATATTGAAGAATCCTTGCATTCCTGGGATAATCCCCACTTGATCATGGTGTATGATCCTTTTAATGTGCTGTTGGATTCTGTTTGCTAGTATTCTGTTGAGGATTTTTGCATCTATGTTCATTAGAGATACTGGCCTGTAGTTTTCTTTCTTTGTGACCTCCTTGTATAGTTTTGGTATCATGGTGATGGTGGCCTCATAGAATGAGTTTGGGAGTGTTCCTCCCTCTGCTATATTTTGGAAGAGTTTCAGAAGGATAGGTGTTAGCTCTTCTCTAAATGTTTGAAAGAATTCACCTGTGAAGCCATCTGGTCCTGGGCTTTTGTTTGTTGGAAGATGTTTAATCACAGTTTCAATTTCAGTGCTTGTGACTGGTCTATTCATATTTTCTATTTCTTCGTGATTCAGTCTTTGCAGGTTGTGCATTTCTAAGAATTTGTCCATTTCTTCCAGGTTGTCCATTTTATTGGCATAGAGTTGCTTGTAGTAACCTCTCATGATCTTTTGTATTTCTGCAGTGTCAGTTGTTACTTCTCCTTTTTCATTTCTAATTCTACTGATTTGGGTCTTCTCCCTTTTTTTCTTGATGAGTCTGACTAACGGTTTATCAATTTTGTTTATCTTCTCAAGAAACCAGCTTTTAGTTTTCCTGATCTTTGATCTCGTTTCCTTCAGTTCTTTTTCATTTATTTCTGCTCTGATCTTTATGATTTCTTTCCTTCTGCTAACTTTGGGGTTTTTTTGTTCTTCTTTCTCTAATTGCTTTGCGTGCAAGGTTAGGTTGTTTCTTCGAGATGTTTCGTGTTTCTTAAGGTAGGATTGTATCGCTATAAACTTCCCTCTTAGAACTGCTTTTGCTGCATCCGATAGGTTTTGGGTCGTCATGTCTCCATTGTCATTTGTTTCCAGGTATTTTTTGATTTCCTCTTTGATTTCTTCAGTGATCACTTCGTTATTAAGTAGTGTACTGTTTAGCCTCCATGTGTTTGTATTTTTCACAGATCTTTTCCTGTAATTGATATCGAGTCTCATAGCGTTGTGGTAGGGAAGGATACTTGATATAATTACGATTTTCTCAAATTTACCAAGGCTTGATTTGTGACCCAAGATATGACCTATCCTGGAGAATGTTCCATGAGCACTTGAGAAAAATGTGTATTCTGTTATTTTGGGATGGAATGTCCTACAAATATCAATTAAGTCCGTCTTGTTTAATGTATCATTTAAAGCTTGTGTCCCTATTTATTTTCATTTTGGATGATCTGTTCGTTGGTGAAAGTGGGGTGTTAAAGTCCCCTACTATGAATGTGTTACTGTCGACTTCTCCTTTTATGGCTGTTAGTATTTGCTTTACGTATTGAGGTGCTCCTATGTTGGGTGCATAAATATTTACGATTATTATATCTTCTTCTTGGATTGATCCCTTGATCATTATGTAGTGTCCTTCTTTGTCTCTCATAATAGTCTTTATTTTAAAGTCTATTTTGTCTGATATGAGAATTGCTACTCCAGCTTTCTTTTGGTTTCCATTTGCATGGAGTATCTTCTTCCATCCCCTCACTTTCAGTCTGTATGTGTCTCTAGGTCTGAAGTGGGTTTCTTGTAGACAGTATATATATGGGTCTTGTTTTTGTATCCATTCAGCCAGTCTGTGTCTTTTGGTGGGAGCATTTAATCCATTTACATTTTAGGTAATTATCGATATGTATGTTCCTATTCCCATTATCTTAATTGTTTTGGGTTTGTTATTGTAGGTCTTTTCCTTCTCTTGTGTTTCTTGCCTAGAGAAGATCCTTTAGCATTTGTTGTGAAGCTGGTTTGGTGGTGCTGAACTCTCTCAGTTTTTACTGGTCTGAAAAGGTTTTAATTTCTCCATCAAATCTGAATGAGATCCTTGCTGGGTAGAGTAGTCTTGGTTGCAGGTTTTTCTCCTTCATCACTTTAAATATGTCCTGCCAGTCCCTTCTGGCTTGCAGAGTTTCTGCTGAAAGATCAGCTGTTAACCTTATGGGGATTCCCTTGTGTGTTATTTGTTGTTTTGCCCTTGCTGCTTTTAATATGTTTTCTTTGTATTTAATTTTTGATAGTTTGATTAATATGTGTCTTGGTGTGTTTCTCCTTGGATTTATCCTGTATGGGACTCTCTGTGCTTCCTGGACTTGACTACCTATTTCCTTTCCCATATTAGGGAAGTTTTCAACTATAATCTCTTCAAATATTTTCTCAGTCCCTTTCTTTTTCTCTTCTTCTTCTGGAACCCCTATAATTCGAGTGTTGGTGCGTTTAATGTCGTCCCAGAGGTCTCTGAGACTGCCCTCAGTTCTTTTCATTCTTTTTTCCTTATTCTGCTCTGCAGTAGTTATTTCCACTATTTTATCTTATCCTTTCTTCTGCCTCTGTTATACTGCTATTGATCCCTTCTAGAGTATTTTTAATGTCATTTATTGTGTTGTTCATCATTGCTTGTTTCATCTTTAGTTCTTCTAGGTCCTTGTTAAATGTTACTTGCATTTTCTCTATTCTATTTCCAAGATTTTGGATCATCTTTACTATCATTACTCTGAATTCTTTTTCAGGTAGACTGCCTACTTCCTCTTCATTTGTTAGGTCTGGTGGGTTTTTATCTTGCTCCTTCATCTGCTGTGTGTTTTTCTGTCTTCTCATTTTGCTTATCTTACTGTGTTTGGGGTCTCCTTTTTGCAGGCTGCAGGTTCGTAGTTCCCGTTGTTTTTGGTGTCGGTCCCCAGTGGCTAAAGTTGGTTCAGTGGGTTGTGTAGGCTTCCTTGTGGAGGGGTCTAGTGACTGTGATCTGGTGAATGAGGCTGGATCTTGTCTTTCTGGTGGGCAGGTCCACGTCTGGTGGTGTGTTTTGGGGTGTCTGTAGACTTATTATGATTTTAGGCAGCCTCTCTGCTAATGGGTGGGGTTCTGTTCCTGTCTTGCTAGTTGT